>NC_064620.1:7505000-8130000 GCF_023898315.1 Schistocerca nitens
GTGTCAGTGGGCTTGTGGCACTGGTAACACCGTTTCCCGTCATATCACCGACGTTTAAGTGCCGTCTGGCTTGGCTAACACTAGGATGGGAGACCGGCCGGGTCTGCCGAGCGCTGTCGGCAAGCGTGGTTCCCTCAGCCCTTGTGAGGCCAACTCAGAAGGTAGTTGACTGAGAAGAAACGACTCCAGTCATAAAAATTAACAACGGCCGAGAAAGCGGTGTGCTGACCACATGACCGCCCATATCTGCATCCAGCGACGCCTCTCCGTTGAGTATTACACGGCGGTCGGTTGGTACCGTTGGGCATTCGGGACCAGTTCGGACTGAGTGTAGTTTCTTGGAATGTTTTTGTACCGCAATAGAACAAGTTCGATTGTTTCTATTACTTTTCACCTCTTTTCCCCTCACTGTCATTGTATTTGTTTTGCCAAGAACCACAATTTGTTGTTACATTCTATTACCTGTTGCTATGTGTTCTGTGCATCATAACAGAAGTTTTTTAATTATTTAAATGCACGTCTTGTGTAACAGAGGGCAGGATATTCATATCAAATGCTTAAAATATAAGAGGCGATCAAAAATTCTCCGTTCGAAGGCTGTACGGTCCAGAATCGATACGCCGATCAGGCAAAGTGGCCCGTGAACTTTGAGGCAATCAGCGCACCCTTGCACCAGGATGAAGATATCCATTGGGTAGAACACCATGTCGTGCTGCGTGAAGAAATCCGTAACTGCCTGCTGCTCATCCACGGCCGACACGAATCGTCGACCCTTCAAGGACTCTTTTAAGGGACCGCATGCGTGATAGTTTCATAGGGAGAGGTCAGGAGCATAGGGCTGCTGGTCGAGTGACTTCGACTTGAGTTGGCGCTACCTCAACCCTCGACATTTGAGATATAGGGACGTGCTTTAACATGAAGCAGCACCATTCCACAACGGTGGTTTTCGACAGAATACTGCTTAATTCTCCGATGGATGTCTATCGGTATTTGCCCTTCGTCAGCCAAGAAGACAATAACAGTATGTTGTTCCTGTTTGGACGCATTTGGTTACAACGTCGACAAAGTTTCCGCACTTACCGCACACACGTTGGAAAGACACGAAACCATACTAATCCCTTGCGTACAAGTCGGTGTTTACATACCGGCAATGGAGTCGCGCTTCATTCCAGCAACAATGCCCTCCAATGGAAATTTTTTGATCGCCCTTATAAATATAATAATATTAAACTGCGATATTTTAGGGGTTGCAAGGCATGTTGCTACCACAATGATGCTTCACTGTATGCAGTAGACAGGCAGGAGGGTCAATCAGCAGTGGAATGTTACGACACTATGCAAAGAGACCATAACATGAATGACCAGTCTTCTAGCTTACTAAGATCAAAAACGGAAAATTAGGTAATTTTTTATGACAGTAAGAGATGAAAAGGCAATTTCGTGAAAACAGCGATATACCCACATACTTGTATGACAAAAAACATGAGTGACAAGATCTTAGGAGAAAAAATTCGACAAACCACAACTGTATGTCTCATGGTAACTACAGAATGTTCGAAATTAAAAGAAGAAACTAAGTGTGATGCGCAATTTTTGCTCGCTCAGCAACTACGACATCAGACACCGTGTATCTCGGATACAACATCTGAAGAGAAAGAAAGTATACGGCTACTTTTCAATGCAACTACCCCGCCATTGATCTGTAACGATTTTGGGACAACACGGAACACGAAATCTGAATGACTAGAGGAGAATTTGAACAATACGTTGTAAATGAAATAACCCCTAAAGGACTCAAAATCTTTGCCTGAATGGTAAAGTTGCAGCCAACCTATAATGCTGACAACAACACCAATTGTTTTGTTGTCAAAGCAAATTGGAAAGCAGGCCGGTGTGGCCGAGCGGTTCTAGGCGCTACAGTCTGGAACCTCGCGACCGTTACGGTCGCAGGTTCGATTCCTACCTCGGGCATGGATGTGTGTGATGTCCTTAGGTTAGTTAGGTTTAAGTAGTTCTAAGTTCTAGGGAATTGATGACCTCAGAAGTTAGGTCCCATAGTGCTCAGAGCCATTTGAACCATTTGAAATTCGAAAATAATGAGCTGGAAACAGAACGCTTCGCTGTTCAAGGAGAAACGTTCTTCTGTGATCGAGAATAGGCAAGAGTATTTAATGAATAATGGAGAAGATGGTGATAATGATGATGTTTCATTGTTTTTTCATATCAGCACAAAATTTTCAAAGACGCAAAAGGTTTTTAAGGACTGAATTAGTCAGAGGAGATTTTTGGCTAGTCACGTAGATGCGTGACTGACAGTAATTTCATGAATGACAAGTATCTATGATAAGTTACTGGACTAGCAGGATGAAGCCACATCGTGGTTTTATTTTCCGCCGTTTAACTAAAGTACTTTAACCTGGGGTTTGTTTAATTTCTGGAATTAACCTACGAATGACTCATTATACTTTGGGTGTGAAACGAATTTATTGTACCATCTTTAATAATATCATCGTGTGGAAGAGAAATCTATTTGCTGAAAGCATATACAGCTTTCAGAGTTAAGTCAGAGAGTCAGAAAACGTACTGCCCTGCAACTGACAAAATGGCGCGTTGTATTCTGGACGGAGAAACGAGGAGAACGTTCACCCCAGGCAGCGGGTCACGCGAGGCAATTACCCGGCTTCCAGATTCACTTATCTACATTGTTAAACACAGCCCGCCGCTTTACATTGAGCGCAGGTGACGTAATGACCAGTTGGGGACCGGAACCAAAGTCACAATTACATGCAAAGTGAATGCGGAGAGCTGGTTATTGAAAGCTTAGGGAAACTGTGATCTGGTCCGACGACGTGGGCTGGTGAAACACAAGGAAGGTTACCACTGAGTACTGGTTAAAAACAATGAATGCGTTGTTAATTTTACTAAGAAATATCAGATATAATGTGGGTAAAATCATATGGGGAAGTTATCTCTAGCGAAAAAAAAAAAAAACGTTATTAGGAACCCAGGAAACTGAATAAATTCGAGGGAAGCCAATAAAAATGTAAAATAAAAGGATGGAATAGACTTTGAAAAAATCAGTATAGACACGTAATGCAAAGACACATAATTAGAAAATTGCAGTATCCTGACGATTAACAAGCTGAGAATAGGTAGGCACAGGGAGTTAGTGTGGTATGTGAACACGCCACACAAAACATGTGCATTGCATCTAACATCTCCAGTGTTGCTAACAGTAACTACACCCTTGATGAGTAATGTTGAGGGGCCCCTACGATGGATCTCTTATCTATTCAACACGTGTGAAATCAAAAATTGAGCACTATATCTCACGAAACGTGGAGCAGAATGTATAAAAGAAGGCGGGGGTCATTGTGTTGGCGATGTAGAAGCAGAAGCAGTAGAATGGGTAGGTCAGGGGAACTCTGAGACTTGGCATGTAGACAAGTGACTGGATGTCACGTGAGTATCAGATCCATCAGGGAGATTTAAACCCTTCTAATGTCTGCCAGTTCGACTGTTCGTGATGTCTTTGTGGTGTAAACGCGAAGGAACAACTACAGCTGAACCGAGACAACACAGACCTCATTTACTGACGTTCAGGGACAGTAGAGCATTGAGGATGATGGTTGTAAAGAACTGCATCATATCAGTGCAATGAATCACTCGTGAGTTCCAGAGCGATACCAGCAGTAAGCTGGCACAATGAGTGTGCGTAGGGGGTTAAAAAGGATGGGGTGCTGTGTTGGAGTACCTTTTCGTAATCCACACATTTCTGTGCTCGATATTAAGCGAAGCTTGAGATGGCGCAAAGAGGGACGCTACTAGATAACAGGTGACTGCGAACGAGTGTTTCGGACTGATGAATACCCTGTGGTGATCCGATGGAAGGGTTCGGGTTAGGCGAGTACCTGAAGAAAGATAGCTGCCAACAGGTGTGGTGTCACTAGGGAATTACGGAGGAGGTAGGAGTTCTGCTAAGGGGGTGTCTTTCGTGGTTAGAGTTTGGTTCCCTTACAACCCTTAAGAAAATGCTAAATGCGTAAGGATGTCAGCACATTTTGCTACATTGTGTATTGTGTACAGCAGAGGAACAGTTCGGAGACGATGGTTGTGTCAGCACGACAATGCACCATGTCATATAGCAGAGTGTGTGAGGCAATGGGCTGTGAGGATTAACATTCCTGACATGGACTGGCCTGAACCAGAGTGCAAGCCGTCATAAAGGCAAAGCGTAGAGACACTCCATAATAATGACCACTAATTGGCGTCCAGCTACGTTTCATCGGTGTAATTTCTACGGACTTAAGGTCCTGTCGTGTCGTGGCCAATCACTGCGACTAACTTCTTCTCTCTCCACAAAGTCTGACACCACTGTCATATATTACACGTAAGCGCACACAGAAATTTAACGTCAATGCACTAATAACATAGTGAAACATTTTTAGAGCGTGGCGTTTAGAATGCGGTCTGTCTAAATTCCTTGTTTTACAATGTGGGTCCCCTTTAATCAAACATAGTGATATTCCCATAATAGTCTTCTAATTTGCACCTATAAATTATAGGGCAAGTGAAACAAAACACCGGAACAAAGTAAAATATACATGGCGTGCATAAGTACTCTGGACGGACTTACTTGGCATATGATGTACGTTGTATGATTTCGGTCGTTTTACTTACAGTTGTTGCACTTGCTTACATGCTTAGGACCATATTACATTTTTTCAGCCATGCTCTTCAAACACGTCACAGACGTTTCACGTATTTTGCTGAATTTATTTTTCCTTTTTAAACAATTTTCTACATTGTCACGCACCCTAAAATGGCGAATATACGAGTAGAAGCGGTTTTCAAACTTTAAATTAAGAAACAATAATTTTAAAAAATGAGAACCGAAGTTATGTGAGATTAATAGTCCTGCGCCTAACTTGAAACTTATAATTAGATTTAGGACCTAGCACATGCTTTGAAAACACGAAAAATAAAAGCTTCGGTTTTCTACCCAGCCTACAGAGAAGGTCGAATAAAAACAGCAGAGTACCTATTATTATTATTTTTTCTATGTATTGGCCTTTGGGTGAACAGAGACATGTTAGAACCTGTTTTGAATCCGGGACAGTAGGAAATAAAATTTATCTGGTTGAAAAAAGTTTCATTTGTAACAAAAACTAATATTTTATTCTGATTTCAAAAAGAAAAAAAAAGAAAACTGTCTCTAATTACGTTCTTGTAAAATTAAATTGATGAACTTCGTTTTTTTTTGTTTTTTTTTTTTTGTTAGTACGTTAAGTCACTGACGTTATGTTCAGACCTGATGTCTTGAATAGACAAGTCGTACCCTCCCATTCCCCAACCCAGAAGTAATCAATAGCTATCGAATATCGTCTCCTTGACTAAAAAATGACTCTTCATCTGCGAAAATAAAAGTGTTTTTCAGGCTTTGTTTTCTCCGAAAATATCAACATAACCTTTGTTCTCCAAATAACCAATTTTATATGCGTGTAATATTGTTGAGTACTTCCTTTCTCCATATACTTTAATCATAGTGTAATGTCCCTGGTAGAGAAGAACGTCAGGTGGTTATTCCTTTCAGTCACATTTTTGGTCTTTTTCTGAAGAAACAGTGACGATTACTGTTTTTACTAACCCCAAAAAATTACGAAAACATATCTGCACTTTTCCAATTACTTGGATTGAAATGTACTTTAAAAATGACCTTGTTGTTAAAGAAAAGAAATTTCAGATTTGGTCACCATGTGCTTAAATTAAAATAACACACTTTAGATTCGTATTTAGAGGTAAAGTTCGAAGTAAAGGAATTGGTCACCACATGCGATGTTTCTCGTAGTGTGAGTGAACAAAACATCAACTGGGAGTGTGGTCAATTTTCAAATTCATAATTTCACTGTTACACTGGTACCGAACCAAATTAGAATAATTATTCTTGAATCATATGCCCATTTGTCCTACGACACAAAAGCGTAGAACTTCTTTGTAAGTTTAATTTCTGTTCACCCCATTGATTCTATTTGCTACACTTGACGGTGATTCATTGTCAAAATTTGTCATATATTTTTATCTAAATTAAATACTTTCTGCTTCACATTTTATGTCAATCGTTCTTTCCACTTTACTCTTACATCGAACGTTAATAATTCTCATCTTCGACACTCAGTTGAGAGGGTCTTTGGATACGTCTAGTTAGTTTAAATCTTTTTATCAAATATTTATCTTTGTACTTGAAGGTTGACTGACAGCCAAATAACAGTAAGTTAAAATAAAAATTGTGGAACATTACACAAGTGTAGTGTGCTTTTCATTCATAATCCTGTATAACATAAGTTAGGATGAACTATGATATCATTTCTGAGTGAAACCAATTTTTCCAACACCAACAATTCCCCGAAGTTCAGTAAGGACGAAAAGACATTCTGTCTTTCGTGTACCAGAAGTAGAAAAAAAGTTACGGTGAATCGCACGCTTGAAGCGTATGAAAGTCGTGAAACGTTGTCTTATTGGTGCATTTGGAACGAAACTAAGTATATGCCGGGGGTGGGGGGTGGGGGTTGTGGTAGGGGGAGGGTTGTCTTTCGGTGACAAGGTGTGAGATACCACAGAATAATCAGAATCGTCTTCCAGCTTTCACATGTATGAGCATACAAGCTATATTTACTTGTTTTTGGAGTGAATTTGCTGTCGAGGGTTCCTTGTTTCTTTACCTGTTGCTTTACTGGCATCTGTTAACGTTGGGTGTAGTTGTACAGCAGGCGGATGTTTTTAGTACTCCCTTATTTTTTCGACGCTGGCTACCTTTAACACGTGACATCTCGGGCAAACGTGCTCGCACACTCATTCACACACAAACACACACACACACACACACACACAAGCACGTACGCACGCGCGTATTACGCGGTGATTTTCACAGAACGGCGAATGGTAGGCCTGTTTACTGGATATAGTACCAACTTCCAGCTGCTGGTAATTCTCGGAACGCGTGTCAGATACATGACAAGTGACGCTTGTTGAAATGCCCTTTTTTGTCGTCGAAAGCTGTACGTTCGTCACAATGATGATCCCCCATTGTTACTAAATCTTTGAATAAACGCAAAGGACTTGGAAGAGCTGTTGAACAGAATGGACAGTGTCTTGAAAGGAGGATATGAGATGAACATTAACAAAAGCAAATCGAGGATAATGGAATGTAGTCAAATTAAATCGGGTGATGCTGAGGGAATTAGATTAGGAAATGAGACACTTAAAGTAGTAAAGGAGTTTTGCTGTTTAGGGAGTAAAATAACTGATGATGGTCGAAGTAGAGAGGATATAAAATGTAGTCTGGCAGTGGCAAGGAAAGCGTTTCTGAAGAAGAGAAATTTGTTAACGTCGAGTATAGCTTTAAGTGTCAGGAAGTCGTTTCTGAAAGTATTTGTATGGAGTGTAGCCACGTATGGAAGTGAAACATGGACGATAACTAGTTTGGACAAGAAGAGAATAGAAGCTTTCGAAATGTGGTGCTACAGAAGAATGCTGAAGATAAGGTGGGTAGATCACGTAACTAATGAGAAGGTATTGAATAGGATTGGGGAGAAGAGAAGTTTGTGGCACAACTTGACTAGAAGAGGGATCGGTTGGTAGGACATGTTTTGAGGCATCAAGGAATCACAAATTTAGCATTGGAGGGCAGCGTGGAGGGTAAAAATCGTAGAGGGAGACCAAGATATGAATACACTAAGCAGATTCAGAAGGATGTAGGTTGCAGTAAGTACTGGGAGATGAAGAAGCTTGCACAGGATAGACTAGCATGGAGAGCTGCATCAAACCAGTCTCAGGACTGAAGACCACAACAACAGGTAGGACGTCTTAGTCAATAGAGTCTATTTTTTCTTATTTAATGAAGGAGATTCTGGAAAATATCATGGGTTGTACACACAAAAACTACTTCGTTTGTTGTTTTGGGCCCTCTAAGTCATAACCTGTAGAGGTTCAAAACAGATCGTGCTCCAGTGAAATAAAGGAGTCTTATATACAGTAGGGACAATTTTAATCCATAATGTAGAATAAGTTGAGGTTTAGATGAGATACAGCAAAATATTTTAGATAAAAGTTGTGGGTGGCAAAGACTCTCACGCAATATTATCAGCGGCCGAGACCTTAACCGTAATTTTCAATGTTATTTGGGTCAAAGTGGTTTTTTAAATTGGGAGCACTAATATTTGACTTGAGACTTCAAAAGAGTGCCTAATTTTACGAATGAAATGATGCATTGTTCAAGATAACTGCAGTGTTCAGTGAATGTGAAGTAATCATGTAAGTTTTTGGTTCTAGTAGTACTAAATCGGAATAGGGGAGGAATATATAAACTTGGCTACAAATTGAAAGGGGCATGAGGAGTCAAGTATAATTACCAATACACATGATCTTAATGTTAATTATCGAAGGTTGCGTTTTGTCTCGTGGAAACCCGTATTTCCGACTTTGTACTTGGAAAAAGGGAAGAGATGTTCCAACTTCAAGTTTTAATTACCGTATTTATTGACAAAAACAAAAGCATGATAAGTTATAAATGTTGTTCTGACATTTGCAAGACAGAAGAAACATAAATAAAACATAGATCTTTGATCTGTAAGTCGTCTGGTGAGTCCCCTCCCCTGTTATTCCTCGGGACGCCCCTTCCAGTTTGTATCTGAAGTTGTATTTTTGGAGTATCCCTCCTCTATTTCGAGTTAATTTCTACTATAACAAAAACATATGCCCTTATTTGACCTTCACTGAACCTTGCGATGACCTTGAATAACGTGTCTTTTAATACGTGAAATTTGCCGCTCTTTTCAAATCTTAAATCGAATATTAGGGTTCCCCTTTTAAAAAAAAAGAAAAGAAAAAATCGCTTTTACCTCCAAATTACCTTGAAAATTACGTTTGAAGTTACGGTCATTAGTAGCAATGCGTGACCGTCTTTGCCACCTACAAATTTTATCCAAAACATATTGCTGTTCAGCTCTGTCCTCTGTTGTTTCCCGTTATGGATTAAAATGGTCCACCCTGTATAAAGCATACGAAGTTTTCACCACAATACATTCATTGACCTAAAAGTGGCTGATAATTTCCTTTATCAAACTCTTACTGGAATTTGTATGTATTCTACAACATACTTGCGAAAGAACATTATAGGAGAAATTGCCTGAGAGGGAATATACGAGCGGTCCGAAAAATTCATCAAAAATATCTATGATGAATACGAACAACAGCAATAAATTGTCAAAACGTGGTCATCATCGTATGCTAACACATAGGAACCGTTGGCAGCGAAATATTATCGATTTGTTACGCCTGTTATCTTTGTGACTGTACTGCACTGGTAAACACCCGCACTATTTCTGTAAGCGAAGTCTTCAAAAGAGCTCCACAATATGAATTACTAAAATAGTGCTCGCAATCATGAGCATAGCATCCCATTAGAAGGACACGGATAATTAGAGTTAGAATTGGCCTGCTTAATGAAGTTTGCAGTTCCCTGTAATATGAGAAAAAGGACGCCGATCTCATCATACGGGAGACTTAAATTCGTTATTCGCAAACGCTTGTAATGGCATATAAAACTAGTACAATCAAGAGCAGTCGGAATATGCACTCAAAATTCTCATTAATTCCATTTCTCTTCATTTGATTAATTTATCTCTGTTACTGCGCTATTTTCGACACTACTTTATTGTGCTCGTTCCTAATGTATCTATATCATTTTATTTCACACTACAATTTGATGTGAGTGGTCTGTTGGCTTTGTTGCCATGTCTCGTATAGTCACTTTACATTATTAACAACTTCATTAAGTAAGATATTACTGCATCCATTCCCTTAATTACTTTCACGAGTATTTGAGTCATTTTGAATAGTTTTCGTCGAAATCAGACTCTTGAACGCGTTAACACCGCTTCGTCCCTTAATGGGCTTCGCTCCGTTGCGTTATACCTTTATAATCTATAAATTTATTCTGGATATTTTATTTTTTTTTAAATTGGTCACGATTAACGCGCCTCGCCTTCCCAACCGGCATTTACGAATATCGTCTGTCGACTTTGTAACGGGACATCCTCCTCTAGCATTACTTTTCCTCAACAGAAGCTGTCGATACCAGTATTATTCTTCAAATTTTGGACAGGTGAGTATTATGTCATCTACTTTTCTGAAATCTTACATATAATTTTAACCGCAATATGTTATATTTCAAGCTAAAATTTGTGAAAAAGAACTACTTTATTTTGCATTTTACAATCGATATGTACTAGCTCTGAATGTGCACTTAAAATTATTTTTCTTAGAAACATTTGAAATTATGAATTATTTGGCACACTTAAAATTTATATTATTAATTACGCAATTTAGTACTGTTTACTATGTTTGTTTCTGTATTCATTCATGAAATAATAATCGAAACTAATAGAAATTCATTCGTCAAGAAAACTTATAAACCCTTTTGGATATTGTCATTTCCGCTGAGTGAGAGAGTGGTAAACATGCCTCTGATATGATCGTACGTATTTTTGTATTTTTTCCAAATAATGTAATTTCGACTTTGTTAGTCTGAAAATTCAAAACACTGTATCATATACTGAAATATGACAAAATATTTAGACTCAACAACAAAAATTCTGCAGCAACAGTCTTCAAGTGTATTTATATCAGTACAACCATGAGGCCCTAAAATGTGAGAATTTAAGCTTCAACAATCAGAGACCTAGACACGAAGAACTGGGGCCAACTCTACACGTAAAGCTAAGTAAACTAGTAAGTTTACTGTAATATTCGATCCTCTCAAATTTTTCATAAATGACTTTGCTTATTGTGGACAGTAACTGGAATTAGGAACGAGGGGGAATATTACAACTTCCAGCTGCGCAACAAGGGGTGCTATAGAATCCCCGAGTTTCAATAAAGTAGTCCATAGATGTGCATATTTAGACTGAACGAAAAAAGAAAATTTGTACCAAGGCCGCGATTCGAACCTGGGTCTCTTGCTCATTAGGCATACGCGCTAACCACTACGCCACCCTGGCACAGTTGCTTTTCACATATGCACAGACTACCCTCGCATACCTCCCTCATCAGTCCAAATTGCCAGGAACGCCGCAGACCGCCCTGAACTCGGACGGCACTGCAGAGTTCCTCCAGCTGTACTGGAATAGCACCTCAGCATCGAACGAAACGCTGGATTCTGCCGGAAACGCAATCAAATGAAACTATTCACACCAAGCTTGAAAATATCTCTGCAACCACATAGTTTCATTCGATAGTCAACAGAATGAGGCAAATAATGGGATGTACAGGTATCTTCGGCAACATGGAGTACATTAGCTGACGTGAAACATTAGTCTATGTTGTAAACAGCCCAACTGAAATATTGGCATATGTTTCTTGGAAGATAGTGACACGTACTGTAATTTCTTGAATTACTTGAGCTCGAGTTCACGAATTAGAAGTGGAATTCTCTAAAATGTCGGAGTGGGCATTTAGAAGAGGGAGAAAGAGTGCTGGAATTATTTCGCGTAATTCTACTCTTTACTAATGAGCCAGCTAGAGCTTTCCGACCCTGCCATAGGGCTCCCCTCCGCAGCAGTTAATTAATATTTTCTACCTCTTGTTTGCTCGCACGTAAAGCACACGGCGTTTCTGGAGGACACAACTGTCACGATATTACATCATTTCTCTGGAGCTGAGTATGAGCAGATGCAGTAACACTGATTTATTAATTCATTTCATGTGACGCTAGGGAATACCAAAGATTCACTTTGAAAATGTTGAATAGAAAACTAGTGCCATGTTTTGTAGTATAAACCGGTTTGTATGAGGGCTACCATTTCGAAGTTTTTATGCAGTTAAGCGATTTTCTTTCAGTAGCTACTATTCAGTAAACCGATGTGGGTTCCAACTGTTGATGTATCACTCCAACCACTGAGATTCAGCCAAAACAACATGTTCTGTTCCACCTGACACGATGCAGGAGTCAAACTCATAGGCTCCCATTTGGAAAGAGTGACGACTTATTTCTGTCTGGTCAGCCTGATTTCTCCACTCCTTCTAGTCCCTCCAGGTGAATAGCACTAAGGATTCTTCGAAAATTTCTGTTCCATCCTATTCTAGGAGGGTCTGAAACGAAATAGGAGCCTCCGCAATATTACTTCTCGTACAAATCACCATGTTCATGTAAGAAACGTGATAATAAAAGTTGTTGTTCATTCAAACCGAAACAGAATTTGTATGAAAAAAAATTAATAAGGAGTAAACGTGATAAGACCCTAATGAATCGAGTCTAAAATCTGTAGTACGTACATTTGAAGTAGTCACAAACAGAAAATCCTGAAATTTCCCAGAATTCACTCATTATTACACTCAACCCTGCTGGAACAATTACTGATAACCAACCACACAGGTAAGTAAGCTTGCACAATGACTCTGGAACACGATAGACACACGTGTGTCAGATTTAAGGTGTTGCACCACTGATCATCTACCTACTCCTTGACTGGTCATAGCCGCTTTTCTCAACAGTTATAAAATGTGTATTTTCTAGTATCTGCACTGAACAAAACATAATTCGACACGCAATATAAACAGAAGAGTGGGTTGCACTCGCAAACACTACAAATATACGTTTATATGTGTTAAAATCAGGAAAACATGTAAAATAAGAGGAGTATCGCTGCAGATGAATGTAGAGGACATTTCATAAAACAAAAAAAAATCACTTTAAACTTTTTAAATTAGTGAAAATTTCAATTAAAATTTGTGGGGTTTAAGTTACACAATACATGTAACATCAATTAGAAGTCGTAGAAGTAATTTCGGCAAAAATTTGTACATATATTACATAATAATACAGGATAATTTTTCCAGAACATCTCTATAACCTTATTAATAAATCGTTGTTGAGATGAGAATACCCAGCCCACTCAAATTGTGAATTCTGAATGAAATTATGCAGACAATTATATCCGACACCAACGACAGGAATTTGAAGTAGTACTGTTTCTTTGAACTCTGTATGGTAACGGTTCCATACATGCTTTTCTCCAACTTGAAATTGCTAGCCAGCTGGGAGGATAAACAAGTGCTCTCAGGGGAGAAATGTTTCTCCTGAGGGGACTGATGACCTCATAACTTAAGTTCCATAGTGCTCAGAGCAATTTTTCTTGTTTCTCCTGAAAGCCAGGACTCAGTTAGGTACACGTTAGGAACCAAGCGCTGTTCTCGGACAGATGCAAAGACCTTGGGCTTTGTATGTTGGGGAGGCAGACTACTTGCACACAGCACACTGCAAACTTTTACTGTGAGAGAAGATTTAAAAATGCCTTTTAGAAAAGGTAAGATCTGCAAAGGAGACAGAAAAACACGATGGAGTCGTTGCACAGTGCAGAACGTAGCCATTGAGGGCTGGAGGGGGCCACAGTTGTAGACGTTAAAATTTTAAAGAGGCCGCTGGTAGACTCATGACTAGCAATTTTGTAGCAATGTTTGGGACTCGTGAGTGCAGATATGCAGCAGTTTCTATTGGACGAAACTCAGAAACACACATATTGCAGGAGAGATTTTATGCCTATTTCCACGCTCAAAGAGAGGACTGAGCAGTGTTGGTTAACCATGGTAGTTCCATTAGGAAGAAAGAAATTTCATTGGTGAGAACTGGAAAAGTAGATTTCTACTGGCTGCCGAGGTTCCAGAGTTGGCAGAACTGATTTGTAGAAAAGACGAGAAAGACATTTCGTCTCAGGGCGTGGTACTGTACACCTTGTCATCCTAGATCTTCAGGGAGAGATGGCTACACTTCAGTAGTGCAGAGGAAGATGTCTTCTCTTCAGACCTGATGGCAGGTGTCAGGGATCAACTTGGAATTCTCAGTCACTATTTCAGTCTTCCTCTGCATCTTGAGTGTCAGCCTAATGTTACGATTGGGCCACATTTGCTTACATTGTGACTAGGGGTATGGAAAGTTACTTGTTTAGCATCAAAATTTCGTTTTTCTGAATTAATCAAATGGCTCTTAGCACTATGGGACGTAACATCTAAATCATCAGCCCCCTAGACTTAGAACTATTTAAACCTAACTAACATAAGGACAGCACACGCATCCATGCCCGAGGCAGGATTCGAAGCTAGACCGCAGCAGGCGTGCGGTTCCGGGATGAAGCGCCTAGAACCGCTCGGCCACAGCGGCCGGATTTCTGAATTAATCCATATACCCATCTAGCTGCACTCAATATGCGCCTAAACGAGAGAACTGGTGTTTCTAAGTGCTATACTGAGTCTTTTTCTTTAGGCTATCAACGTATTCAGCAAACATTGGCGATGTTAGATGTTCGTGGACGCAGATTTTGTATCATTTCTATATGAAATTCACACGGCTGTGCCAACGTCCTACGTACACATTTTTGCGTCCTTGTCACATTTTGTAATGATATGTAGTGTTCATTCAGTGGCTAGGTTCACTTTAATGCATCGAGAAACATGTTGGGTTGCTATAGTGACCTTTAGTTTCATGTAGTAGCTTGACGGAAGCTTTATCAGTCTATCTATGTCAGTTCCTTAACCACATTTCATGTTTAATTAGGCCACCCCGGTTTAATTCAGATATTGAATTAGTTATCCGTTGCATGAGTTCGCTTTTTCATTTTGCATAGTATAATGGGGATCGAACTGTTCACTGGATGGGTCACCGGATCCAGATCTAATGGCATTTCGGTTGTATGCTAAATGCTCGACCGATAAATACTCCTCGAACGTTGTGATTTTTATGCCTCAGTCTTTGACATTGGCTTTTGGTGAGAAGTACTTCAGTACATTTTTATTTCGCAGTTCGCACTATGCATCGAAAACTGTTCACTAGCTGAACGCGTTACTCCGCTCTCCAAATATCGTAGCTGTCAGATTATGATTTTGTGAATATTAGTCCATCACAAGACGGCTTTTTATACTTCACATTCCGCGCTACACATTGAACACGGATCATTTGATACACCTTTTCCTCCACTGTCCCGATTTTGCCCCTTTCAACAAGAATCATTTGGATCTATCTGTCCATTAAGTTCGCAGACTGCGCTACAAACCGGAAACAGTTCAGTCACAAAACACGTCACTTTACTGTCTTTACTTCGCAGTTTTGAGGTTTACTTTGTGAGGTGATAGTCCAATACAGGAATCACTTTAAAAACATATGTTTAAACTTCGCAGTCCACGATGAGCATCGAAAGCAATTCGGGTTCTACGCTGAAAACACGCCATTTCGTCGCTCACGCACGACAATAATGATCAGTTAACGTTACAATTAGTGACCCCTCGATACATTTCAAAACTTTTCTTGCTCGTAAAATATTGCATAAATTACAGCGTTTTCAATCTTTAAGGAAATTTCTATTTTATGCACATAAATACTATTTTAAGAACACATTAATGAATGTGTAAGCGCAAATCATAAACTGAAGAATAATAATGCCTCTGACGATAAGACAGAAACAGAAAACTCTTGATGTTTTATCTGTATTCAGAAACTGTAGCTGTATGCATCGAAATGACCAGCCACCAGTTGCATAAAGGAAATTTAATTCCATAACTCGTTTCAGGCAGTCAGTGGCCTTCTTAAGAAGGTCATACCTGTCGCATTATTTGGAGCGTCAAAAAAAAAGAGGCATGCAGGTGGCCATGTGGTTCATAATAGCGGGCCGCATCAAACTACGAAAATAGAAAAGTAGTAGCAAAGATGGTGTTGTAATGAAACTAGTCACATGATGCAAGATATACTCAAAACATATTCAGAGAGAAGTGCCCTCATTCCACAACGTAATGGGTTGCCCCGCAGCTGAGTTGCATTGCGATCAGCTGTTGACCTCTTCGCTCGAGCACAAAGCTACACAGATAAGGGATATTGCATGATACGAGGTGCAGTAAGCGTTAGAACATAGTTCCTTTGCATTCTTAGTTTGCCAAAGAAGAGCTACACAGACAATGACGGGGATACGATATTACTTAATTTCCTTATGGGATATCGACGCCAGAAATCTTTTGTACGGTGGGATTATTTTTGAGCAGCACGTGAAACGTGTTACTTAACAGCTACAAGAGGAACTTACGCACGGCACACTGAAAGGAAAATACAGCATGAAAATGTGAGCGGTTGTGCTCCGGTTAATATGGCGCAGCTGCTAAACTCGACTCACTAATTTTTCACAGGAGGCGCTGTAGGTTACGGAAATCGTCGATTTAATGGTAAATAAGTCAAAGAACAATTGTGTGTTTTAAGCCGTGTGAACCACGTTAGTTTGATTTTGTAAAATGATAATACGTGTGATTTATTTGTATGATGTCAGACAACTTCTTGAAGTTTTGTTGTACATAGTGTCATTGCGAAACCGTTCATTACCCTAGGCTGACAGACAGTTTCAGAACACCAGGTCATTAAAATTTGGTGGAAGATTTTCTTGAAGGAATCCTACGTATTTATTAAGATAGTGAATGTGCACTGATAGTAAACGTATGAGATCTGAACAATTATTGTGATTTAGCTGAAGCTTGAGCGGTTTCCTGAAGATAGATTGGACCACACGGCATCGTTGCAATCACAAGAATTCAAATAACTATTTTTCAAGTCACCAGCGGAAGCGGATGTTGCTAAGGTACGTGTTGAACATCGTCGTGAATATGATAACTGTCAGTTGTGGAACAGTTGGAATCTGTGATATAAATGAGAAGTTTTAGCGAAAAGGTCAGTATAATTCTACTGCCTCACAAAAACACTTGGATAATTTGGAATAAATGTTCTTTATGGTAAGGTAATTTCATTCTGTCATTTCGTTGTAACTATTCCGAGAAGAATCATATCTGTTTTTGTAAACTAAACATGAATACGATGGATCGTGATTGAAAGAGAGACTGCTGGAAGAGAGAAGTAGGCCAACTTTTCTCATTTCGAAACTTATTAATTTTAACCTGCAGAAGGCACTTGAAATTAATATCCCTGGGAGTGATTTGGTATGAAAATGTTACTAGATGTTCCTATCTGCAAATCTCGTTTCAAAACACAACAGCAAGCCAAAAACAGTGGTTTCAAATATTTATATTTGTTTAATATTCAAGATAGTGCTGCCTAATACATAACACTAAAAGTTCCCTTCTTTTGCAAGGTAATACACTCCTGGAAATGGAAAAAAGAACACATTGACACCGGTGTGTCAGACCCACCATACTTGCTCCGGACACTGCGAGAGGGCTGTACAAGCAATGATCACACGCACGGCACTGCGGACACACCAGGAACCGCGGTGTTGGCCGTCGAATGGCGCTAGCTGCGCAGCATTTGTGCACCGCCGCCGTCAGTGTCAGCCAGTTTGCCGTGGCATACGGAGCTCCATCGCAGTCTTTAACACTGGTAGCATGCCGCGACAGCGTGGACGTGAACCGTATGTGCAGTTGACGGACTTTGAGCGAGGGCGTATAGTGGGCATGCGGGAGGCCGGGTGGACGTACCGCCGAATTGCTCAACACGTGGGGCGTGAGGTCTCCACAGTACATCGATGTTGTCGCCAGTGGTCGGCGGAAGGTGCACGTGCCCGTCGACCTGGGACCGGACCGCAGCGACGCACGGATGGACGCCAAGACCGTAGGATCCTACGCAGTGCCGTAGGGGACCGCACCGCCACTTCCCAGCAAATTAGGGACACTGTTGCTCCTGGGGTATCGGCGAGGACCATTCGCAACCGTCTCCATGAAGCTGGGCTACGGTCCCGCACACCGTTAGGCCGTCTTCCGCTCACGCCCCAACATCGTGCAGCCCGCCTCCAGTGGTGTCGCGACAGGCGTGAATGGAGGGACGAATGGAGACGTGTCGTCTTCAGCGATGAGAGTCGCTTCTGCCTTGGTGCCAATGATGGTCGTATGCGTGTTTGGCGCCGTGCAGGTGAGCGCCAGAATCAGGACTGCATACGACCGAGGCACACAGGGCCAACACCCGGCATCATGGTGTGGGGAGCGATCTCCTACACTGGCCGTACACCACTGGTGGTCGTCGAGGGGACACTGAATAGTGCACGGTACATCCAAACCGTCATCGAACCCATCGTTCTACCATTCCTAGACCGGCAAGGGAACTTGCTGTTCCAACAGGACAATGCACGTCCGCACGTATCCCGTGCCACCCAACGTGCTCTAGAAGGTGTAAGTCAACTACCCTGGCCAGCAAGATCTCCGGATCTGTCCCTCATTGAGCATGTTTGGGACTGGATGAAGCGTCGTCTCACGCGGTCTGCACGTCCAGCACGAACGCTGGTCCAACTGAGGCGCCAGGTGGAAATGGCATGGCAAGCCGTTCCACAGGACTACATCCAGCATCTCTACGATCGTCTCCATGGGAGAATAGCAGCCTGCATTGCTGCGAAAGGTGGATATACACTGTACTAGTGGCGACATTGTGCATGCTCTGTTGCCTGTGTCTATGTGCCTGTGGTTCTGTCAGTGTGATCATGTGATGTATCTGACCCCAGGAATGTGTCAATAAAGTTTCCCCTTGCTGGGACAATGAATTCACGGTGTTCTTATTTCAATTTCCAGGAGTGTACATTTGATAACTGTAACTAACTGTATGGCTCCAGTAAAAAAATATGTGAACTAGACAACAAGTGGTTTACTATCCGTGTTTAGTGCTGTTACCTGGCCTGGTGGACTATATAAGGGACGTGAATAGGGTCGATATTAAGTGGTCACTGTGAAGGACGCCTGATTGCTTCGTATTCCTGTGAGGTTGCGTCACCAGCACTTGACGGAGTTTGAAAGAGGCCTCGTTGTGAGTCTACCCTTGATCGGTCGTAGAATACAAGAGTGCAACGCCCTCCTGAGTGGCTCGATGTTTCTCTGCAGGTGAACTTGCTGGCAGTCACACACGTCGCCACGGTCCCGGTCTACCGCGCCTGACCACACGGAGGGACCACCGTGTTGTCCACATCGTAACTCCTCCCCAGCTGCACCTTCCATCCGAGAATAACTAATGTGCTCCCGTAGCACCTGGTTGGAGCCCAGCAGCAACCGGACTACGAAACTACTGATCCGTGTGTGAGCTGTCGTTGGTACCACAATACAGACGGCTGCGTGTAGAGTCGTGCCGCGACCGAATGACACGGCATGCTGACGGATGGCGTCTCACTGCCTTCAGGGATGAATTGCGGTCCCGCAATAACCCACAGCACCATCTTCGGCGAGAATGGTGACGGCCTTTAGAGAGGGTCACTATTCCACTCTATTATAGAAGCACAGTTGTGTCAGTTTCGGCATTATGGTGTGCGAAGCCACAGTTATGACTTCAGATAACGGCTGATTGTGATCGAGGGAACTCTGACAGAACAACGGTACATGACGGATACCCTTCACCCCCATGTTTTATCTCCATGTCACACTAGCGCAGAGTTGTTTTTCAAGAGGTCAATGATCCCCCACACGTGGCACGTGGTTCCATGAACAGTCTTCGTAATGTTGAGCTACGCCCATGGCCAGCAGTATCCCCAGCACTGTCCCCGGTATAACATGTCCACATCCAGCTGTGACGTCACTCCATCTCACAGCCATTGTCCAGGATATCAGGGACCAGTTACAACACTTGTGGACCAGCTTCCCTTAGGAGGTGATACAACAGCTCCGTGGCACTCTTCTTAACCAAATCTTTCCACGCATCCTGGCCAGAGGGAATGCAAAGTCGTGCTGATACCTGGGTTCATACTGCCGAACTTTTGTGAATCTGACCCGATTTTGTAATCGTTGAATTTTGAATAGCTACCTTCTCAGTCCATTAAATTTTATTTCGTCTTTTACTCCCATTCAGGGTGTTCCACATTTTTGCAAGGCAATGTACTTTCATGTAACATACTTATTAGATAATTAGGCTTTTAGTGATTTATGTTTTGTTAGGTGAGGACTAATTGAATAATAAGAGGTCAATGTTTTTATGGGAAGCACAAAGCTTAAACTTGTCATTACTGATTGAACTTAATGGACAAAAGTTGTTTTGATAGTACTTTTTGAGAACTTCTTTCAGTGAAGGATAATTGTACACTAGTTATAGTACTTTTAATGAATGTTTAAGAGATGCTTTTTGTCATACACATTACATGTAACAGTTGACAGTAATGGTTATTACTTTACTAAATACACTCGTCATTCACTTAGTGTGTTTGAGTATCATTTCTACCTGATTGAATTTGATACTTCGATTTTACACGGTTAATGAAGGATATAAGGAATGACTCCAAAAGTAGTAGGGAAACATTTAATCATTTGAAACCCTCTTACTTCGAAATTGCATAAACAATACGAATGGTATAAACCAAAGCGCATTAGTTGTCTACCGACGTGCGAGGATGGTATTGTATGTCGACAAATAATACCTTTCACTGTGGAATAGTACTGCTAATTAGTACGGGTAGCCTGTTCTTTACCTTGTACAGGAAAGAGGGAAACGGCATTGAGAGTTGGGACGCTGTTAACTTTCCAGAATATATTGGTCGACCGTGAGCAGAACGTTTTGAGAAACGACAATCTACAGTAAGGACATACAAACTGTACTCAGTCTTTAAATCCAGTACGAGTTCTACGAAGATAGGAGAGGGTTACAGTGGACAGATCATTGATGGGGCTGTTCTCACCACAGCTTATCACAGTTGACAGCAAACCAATGGCAACAACAATAGACCAGATATACATTTCAGAGTCAGAATCAGATGATGAAGATGTGGAGAGAGTCTTATGGAACACTCAATGTCTGATTCAGGTTGTAAATAGATATGAAAATCAAGTAAACATGGGGGTTGTGTTTACAAGGTCTGCTCTTCGTGTTGGTCTCAAGAAGGTAACTTGTCACATCACAGAAACAGATACAGGCGTTCTGTACTTTTGTAGTAACCACTTAATCATTGTTCTCCTTATAATGTGCTTAGCTCTTGCGCAACATAGTGGGTAATTCTGAGCTCGGCTCTGTCCAGTTTCTATAGTAAATAATTTATAGGGAGTTTCAAAACCTTTGGATCAAGTGTTTGCGATTGTGGAACGTGTCATGGGGAGAAAATTTTTGTTATAGGTAAATTGTATTGCTGGTGCTTTCTGGCAATGCTATGCGTCCTTGCACTGAATTCTCCGGTCCTCGGACGATGTTGATGTTGTTGATGATAGTGCCACTAAAGCATAGTTACTAATCAGGGCGTTCCAAAATTCCTACCCAAAAATCAGACGAAGTAGAGATTGCAGAATTCGAATCAAGGACAACTGTTAACATGAGTAACTTAGAATCCGATGAAATCGGGCATTACCAGGATCAGGGAAGTGACATTGAAGTACTAAGCCAGCGACTTTAACTGAAATAATTTTTTCTTGGACAACAACATTTACCTTTATATACTTTTTCTTTGGCGCGCGGGGGGGGGGGGGGGGACAACAACAGGTACCCTTTGAAAAACAGATAGGAAAATGGAAGTTAATTTCCCATAATAATAATAATAATAGTAATAATAACAAACACATTCTAGAAATAAAACCTTAAAGATATTGGACGTTTTAAAATTTTTAATTTAATCAGTTTTAAATAAACCAGTCACTTAAAGAAATTAAAACATTTCTGGACAAATTTCTTCAGACCCACAAAAAGTTTACACTAAAAAATTAACAATAAACTTAAAACAAGGTTCCAATATGTATTAATCATTAAAGGGAAAACTTGGTGTGCAAAGCCAGTGCATATTTAATTTCCAGTGCAAATCAGATAACATAAGATACTCAGCTCGAGCACAGGCAGCCAGGATGCGGGACTGCAAAACAAACCGCAAGGAGCACTAGGAAATGCTCGAGAGCTCTGCACACGGTCACAAGTAAGCCAAATCCAAGTGGCAAGAAGCCGCCGACGCGAAATACTTTCCCAGCAATTTAGAAAGTGCTATTAACAAATGAGACAGATAAGTGTCTGACTGGATTATACTATAAGTAAAGTTATGGGCTAACCATGACTATACCTGTGGAGCGTTTCCAGTAAGTTGACACGCCCTAGGAAATATGCTTCGCTGTCAGACTTGTGGCTGTGTGCATAGCTATCGAGCATAGCCTACACGTTTGAACAAAAAATTATGCTAACTACAACTGTTCAAAGTGACGACCGTCACTTCTACAGATGTTTATTCATCAATCTTCTCGCACAGTATGTTGACGAGTACTACCGTGCTTGCAATTCCTTATCGAAAGCCTTGGTCGACAGGCTGTCGCCTGGACTCTTTGGATTCTCTTGAATTTCTGTCCACGGTGATAAATTACTTCTCTGTAGGTGACGTCTGTTATGTAACTTCTCTGTGTATCGTTCCGCTTTCTGGCCCCTACATCTTCCCGCATCAGAAGCGAAAAGCATGTCTGCCTGTTCCCGTAACAATTCTCCACTTTCTATAAACTTTAGGTAAACTGCAAGCAGTGGTGTGTCTCATTGTGGCTGCATCACTGCTGTAGCTCGTTACAGTCTACTTCTCGCTGCTGAGGCATGGGATCATGTGTCAGTGAGTGAAGAGTGGCTGGAAGAGACGGAGAATGAGTAAGGTTTGGTAATCTCAGGTACACGGCATTGACCTACTTATTTCTGGTCACCGAGACGTGCCGGCCGGTGTGGCAGAGCGGTTCTAAGCGCTTCAGTCTGGAACCTCACGACCACTACGGTCGCAGGTTCGAGGCCTGGCTCGGTCACGGATGTGTGTGATGTCCTTAGGTTAGCTACGTTTAAGTAGTTCTAAGTTCTAGGGGACTGATGACCTCCGATGTTGAGTCCCATAGTGGTCAGAGCCCTTTGAACCATCACCGAGACTAGAGGAGCTGCTTCTTGCTCGCCTTCGCATAGGGCATAGCCCGATGAGGCTGTATAGATACGCGGATTAGCGAACAGGAGTCATTATAGCAACTATGATTACGAAAGTTAATAAGTTAATAAGACAGTCAAGAAGGGTGGGAGAGTGTTTCTGCTAGAAGGCAGATAAACAGTTGTTAACATCTTACTTAGACAGTGAACTGGCATCACACAGTACCAGCAAGATGCATGTAGAGGAATTGTGGGCGACGTTTAAGAAGATCGTAAATCGTGGTCTCAAGAGTTACGTGCCAAGTAAGTGGATAAAGGACGGAAAAGACCCACCATGGTTTAATAACGAAATTCGTAAGATGCTGTGGAAGCAGTTGCTGTTGCAGTCCAGATTCAAATGGGGACGCACAAACGACGATAAGCGAAGATTAATAGAGTTTCGTGCGTCTGTGAAAAGATCTATGCGCGAAGCATACAACTACTACCAGCGTCACAGCGAAAGATCTGCCAGAGAGCCAGAGAAAATTCTGGTCGTATGTACAATCGCTAAGCGTGTCTAAGGCTTCCGTTAAGTTGCTTGTTGACCAGTCTGGTGTGGCAGATGAAGATAGCAAAACGAAATCCGAAGTTTTGAATTCCGCGTTCAAGAAATCGTTCGCGCAGTCATCAACACCATCGGGCACACACCCGTATGGACGACGTAGAAATAAGCATACCTGGCGCAAGGAAGCAACTTAAAGACTTGAAAACAAATAAATGGCGAGGTCCGGATGGAATCCCAGTTCGATTTTACAAAGAGTACCCTGTGGCCTTGGCCCCTTACGTAGCTTGCATTTATCGTGAGTCTCTCGCCCAGCACAAAGCCCCAAGCGACTGAAAATAAGCGCAGCTGACTCCAGCATTTAAGAAAGGTAAAAGAACGGAGCCGCAAAATTACGACTTCTGTTTGCTGCAGAATCCTGGAAGATATTCTCAGCTCGAATATAATAAACTTTCTTGAGGCTAAACAGTTGATTTCCACGAATCAACATGGCTTTAGAAAGCATCGCTCGTGCGAAACTCAGCTTGCCCTTTTCTCACTTGATATGCTGAGAACTATGGCTGAAGGCCCTCAAAGAGACTCCATATTTTAAAGGAGACGGCATATAGGACGCTGGTGCGACCTATTCTTGAGTACTGCTCGAGTGTTTGAGATCCATACCAGGTCGGCTTGAAGGAAGACATCGAAGCAACGAAGCAGTTCAGAGGGGGGGGGGGGGGGGGGGGGGGGGGGCGTCGTTGTTACCGATAAGTTCGAACAAAGCGTAAGTGTTACGGACATGCTACAGCAACTCAAATGGGAATCCCTGGAGGGAAGGCGCGTTCTTTTCGGGAAACACTATTACGAAAATTTAGACACCGGCATTTGAAGCTGACTGCCGAACGATTATGCTCCCGCCAACATACAAGATACGAGAAATAAGGGCTCACATGGAGGCGTACAGACAGTCGTTTTTCCGTACCTCTATTTGCGAGTGGAACAGCAGGGGAAATGACAAGTACTGATTCAGGGTACCCTCCACCTCACACCTTACGGTGGCTTGCAGAGTATCCATGTAGGTATAGAAACAGATGTTCTGCTCTGATAGGAGAATGTATATTCAGACAAGCTGTCAGTAGTTAATTTACCAGCTGATCGCTACAGAACGGGACAAAAGTGGTACGAGTTTTAACATCTTGTAAAATGTCTCCGTAAATTGTTAGTCAGATTAGAATGTGTTACAAGGGAAGCTAGCCGATACATTTTCTTAAATGAACAGACAGCCATGCTGTTCTTTCTTTCTTTTTTTCTTTCACTTGCGCCTTGTCCCGCAATGGTCGCAGGGTCGGCGTGGTTACAACGGATTTGGCATGGTTAATGGAAAGGGGTGGCCAGATGTCCTTCCTGCCGCCACCCCGTACCCCCCCCCCCCATGCTGTTCTTTCTTTCTTTTTTTCTTTCACTTGCGCCTTGTCCCGCAATGGTCGCAGGGTCGGCGTGGTTACAACGGATTTGGCATGGTTAATGGAAAGGGGTGGCCAGATGTCCTTCCTGCCGCCACCCCGTACCCCCCCCCCCCCAGGACGAAATCAGTGTACCCCAGCTGTCTGCGTCTAGTGTACTAAATCATGAAATAGTGCGGAAGTGTTACAAATGTCTGCGTGTCTTGTAACAGAGGCGGGATGTGGGGACCAGCCCGGTATTCACCTAGTGGGATGTGGAAAACCGCCTAAAAACCACATCCAGGCTGGCCGACACACTGGCCCACGACATTAATCCGTCGGGCGGATTCGATCCGGGGCCGGCGTGCCTACCCAAGAAGCAGCGCAATAGCGCTCGCGGCTAACCTGGCGGGTCACAGCCATACTGTTCTGAGTTATTATTATTTTTAGGCCGTATTCTCTAGTGCAGTAAGTATTTTTATAGAAAATATAGCCACTAATAATGCTGAAAATTTTAAATTCGTAGTGATCAGATATGAGTGGGTAGCAGAACAAAATTAAATTGTGAGTGTGAGCCAGTAATTCCAACTGAAATTCGTATTTTATGTATATTCCGTTTTCTTTACTTTAGCAAGGGCACCAGTAACTCCTTTACCGAACGCCCTAAATACACACACACACACACACACACACACACACACGAGATGCATTTTCAAAGTTGCACCACCAAATTCGATGTAATTGGCACTTCTTTGGGTGAGACAAAAGCAGTTTGCTCGCAGAAGCTTGACACGAATTACTGACGCAATAACTTGGATATCCTGACGCTAAGGGTTGGAACACAATATATACAGAGGGGTCCAAAAAAATGTATCCACTGTTTAAAAGTCCATAACTGGCAAACTAATTGGCGGAGTTGTCTCATGTTTGGTAGTTTAATAGTTTGTAGTTTCGGCAATCGCCACAGAAGCTTTCTATTGCGTTGTTCTTGTTTTGTCAGATGACAGTCGCCAGGTAGTCAGTGTTTTGTTCTTAGTTGCATCTAGTTACTCGAGTAAACATGGCTGGCGCAAGGCTTACATTCGATGAGCTTCAGAAGCTTCAGACATCCATTTTATCTGCCATCCTAGACTTGTATGGAGACGGAAGAGTTTTCATTCAACAGGATGGTGCCCCAGAACACTACCGAAATCGTGTTAGGGCGTATTTGAACGAAAATCTACCAGGAAGATGGATAGGCCGGCCGTAGAGGTGCTGTGGAGCATCCACCACGTTACCCCAGACCTAACTCCTCTGGACTTTTACCTGTGGGGAACACTGAAAGACGTCGTTTATCGAAAAAGCCACGCACATTTCGTGAACTTTGAGAATACATCGTACATTAATGTGCAAATATCCAACTGAAAACGTTGCAGTCAGTAGTTCGTGCTGTAGTTCGGTGGCATCGTTTGTGTGTGGATGTTAATGGTGACCATTTCGAAAACCTACAGTGATATCTTTAAGTTGGACTTTAAGCAAGACTTTCACCAAAAATGAGACAACTCCGTCAATTAGTTTGCAGGTTATGGACTTTTAAACAGTGGATACATTTTTTTGGACTCCTCTGTATAATGTTAAGACGTCAAAATGTTGAAGGTAGAATGAAGTTTAACGCCACGAGTGTTCCTTGTTGCTTTTCCTGGATACTATTTTTAAGATACGGAAAACTGCTTGTCTACTACGAGAGTAGATATATTGTTTGATGATCCGCAGCACAACTTGTCACCGGTAATTTCTTGATGAACGTTTCACTCAGAAACTTCTTTCTCTATAATTGACTGTAAACAGGCATTACAGCGCCATGTCGAATAGTGGCACGTGGCTACTTGAAGACCTCTCTGAAATCTGACAGCAAACCACTTGTCCATAAATACGCAGAAATTCTGCAGGACGCAACATAAACCTGTTGCACTGTATCGTCCAGCTCAACATTTACACTTACATACATACTCTGCAAGCCACTGTACGGCGCGTGGCGAAGGTACGCTGTACAGCTGTTAGCCATTTCCTTGCTGTTCGACTCGCAAACAGTGGATGGAAAACGACCGTCTGTGTGCCTCTGCACGTGCTCTGATTTCTCTGATCTTCGTGGTCCACACACGAAATGTACTTTACGTTGGCGCCAGGAGAATCTTTCTGCTGTCAACTTTAGATGCCGGTTCCCAAAATTTTCCCAGTAGCCTTCATCGGAAAAAACGTCGCCTTCCCTCCACGCATTCCCATTTGAGTACTCGAAGTATGTACGTAGTACTTGTGTGTTGATGGAACCTACTGGAATCAAATCTAGCGGCCTGCCTTTCGATTGTTTCGATGTCTTCCTTGAATCCGAGCTATTGTGGATCAAAAGCATTAGAGCAGTACTTAACAATGGGTCGTACTAGTGTCCTATATGCTGTTTCCTTTACAGCTAAACCACACTTTCCTGAAATTCTGTCAACAAACCGGAGTCGACCATTCACCTTCCCCAATACACTCTTTAAGCCTAGAACGGACGGGCGAAAAAAAGTAACACAAAGGGACGGGCTGGGTCTGACAGACCCACCGTTAATTTACGTTCCAGAATAAATAAGGCTTAAATTTTCAACACCAGTTCTACTATACTTCTTTTACCGTTTATTAATATTTAAATTTACCATACATTTCTTTGAAAATAACGTTGTATTTCTCCGAGAATCTGAAAGTAAAATTATTCAGTATATACAAACGTTCTTGAACATTTAAAAACAGTTTTATTTTATTTTTGGCAGTTCACTTCCTCACAAGTTATGAAATTACGATTGTCAAGCACGCTGTTACAAAATATTATACATTTTAGTGCATAGCATAATCTAATAAAAATGGTTTCTCTTGTTACGATACACATATTACTGATTTGTATTTTCTGCACAATCTTCACATAACTTTACAGAATTGGAGAGACACAACCACTTTCCACAACTTTTACAAAAATATTTTGTTTTATTGTCTTTGCATTTATAACAAAGACCTTGTTCTCCTTCTGGAACAACTTCCCTGTCAATGGTAATCCCAGATAGACGTGATGCCAGCTGTCGAATGATGCTGGGGAGACTCTTCTGGTTAGCTCTCTGTGCCATGTGTGGTTTTATGAGTTCCAAACCAAGTTGCTTGAGTAATATTCCTCTTGAAATATCCAGTCCTGTGTTTGCTTTGTATACCACAAATGCATTTATACCAGCAATGTTCAAAACGGCATAAGACATGCACAATGGCCAGCGTCTTGTTTGCCTTCCAACGTTATATTCTGAACACATGGCATGAACCACGTCCACTCCACTCCACTCTTTGTTGAATTGTAGAACGTAATAATTTCTGGCTTCTTCATATTACCGGTTCCTTCATCGATTTTATGCATTGAAGACAGCAAAATTACACATTTATTTTTCTTTGGCACATATGACACCAATGTGAAATTTTCGCAAATTGCGAATACGGACGGATGTATTCCTCTTTTCTTGTGAGGCAAGAATTCCAACGGAATTTCTCTTATATTTTTGCGCAGTGTCCCAACGAGTGTAACGTTACAGTCTGTGAGAAGTTTTCATGCAAGAGTGCAGCTTGTGAAACAGTTGTCAAGGCAATATTCCTTCCTGTTCCCTTCACTGGCTCCACAAATCTGAGCACGACATCGTCAGCAGCGTTACTCACATGGAAGAAACCTGGAGGTTGTTTCCCTACATATACTTCCAAGTTTTTTTACATAGTACGTTTTTGCATCCGCCAAGATAAATACACTCCTGGAAATTGAAATAAGAACACCGTGAATTCATTGTCCCAGGAAGGGGAAACTTTATTGACACATTCCTGGGGTCAGATACATCACATGATCACACTGACAGAACCACAGGCACATAGACACAGGCAACAGAGCATGCACAATGTCGGCACTAGTACAGTGTATATCCACCTTTCGCAGCAATGCAGGCTGCTATTCTCCCATGGAGACGATCGTAGAGATGCTGGATGTAGTCCTGTGGAACGGCTTGCCATGCCATTTCCACCTGGCGCCTCAGTTGGACCAGCGTTCGTGCTGGACGTGCAGACCGCGTGAGACGACGCTTCATCCAGTCCCAAACATGCTCAATGGGGGACACATCCGGAGATCTTGCTGGCCAGGGTAGTTGACTTACACCTTCTAGAGCACGTTGAGTGGCACGGGATACATGCGGACGTGCATTGTCCTGTTGGAACAGCAAGTTCCCTTGCCGGTCTAGGAATGGTAGAACGATGGGTTCGATGACGGTTTGGATGTACCGTGCACTATTCAGTGTCCCCTCGACGATCACCAGTGGTGTACGGCCAGTGTAGAAGATCGCTCCCCACACCATGATGCCGGGTGTTGGCCCTGTGTGCCTCGGTCGTATGCAGTCCTGATTGTGGCGCTCACCTGCACGGCGCCAAACACGCATACGACCATCATTGGCACCAAGGCAGAAGCGACTCTCATCGCTGAAGACGACACGTCTCCATTCGTCCCTCCATTCACGCCTGTCGCGACACCACTGGAGGCGGGCTGCACGATGTTGGGGCGTGAGCGGAAGACGGCCTAACGGTGTGCGGGACCGTAGCCCAGCTTCATGGAGACGGTTGCGAATGGTCCTCGCCGATACCCCAGGAGCAACAGTGTCCCTAATTTGCTGGGAAGTGGCGGTGCGGTCCCCTACGGCACTGCGTAGGATCCTACGGTCTTGGCGTGCATCCGTGCGTCGCTGCGGTCCGGTCCCAGGTCGACGGGCACGTGCACCTTCCGCCGACCACTGGCGACAACATCGATGTACTGTGGAGACCTCATGCCCCACGTGTTGAGCAATTCGGCGGTACGTCCACCCGGCCTCCCGCATGCCCACTATACGCCCTCGCTCAAAGTCCGTCAACTGCACATACGGTTCACGTCCACGCTGTCGCGGCATGCTACCAGTGTTAAAGACTGCGGTGGAGCTCCGTATGCCACGGCAAACTGGCTGACACTGACGGCGGCGGTGCACAAATGCTGCGCAGCTAGCGCCATTCGACGGCCAACACCGCGGTTCCTGGTGTGTCCGCTGTGCCGTGCGTGTGATCATTGCTTGTACAGCCCTCTCGCAGTGTCCGGAGCAAGTATGGTGGGTCTGACACACCGGTGTCAATGTGTTCTTTTTTCCATTTCCAGGAGTGTATTTTGATCGCATACTTTTCGGGTTTTGAAGGAATGTACATTCTGAAAGAACAACGTCCCCGAAAAGATAGTAACATCTCGACCACTGTAAGGTATACACTTGTATAACGCCTTGTGCAGTTTTTTGTGAATCCTTCGATAACATCACGTAAGGGGCCACTTTATCACTTTTTTTTACGTTCCACTCTTGTGTGAATATTATCTAACCTAACACATCTCAGAAGGAAATGAAATCTTTGGAGTGACATACTTGGAGGGAAGATTTCTGTCCCTGTGCCACAAGTCCCAAAATTCTTCCATTCATTTTTGCCTCTGCGAAGAACGCCAGAAATGTACAAAAGACCCAAAAATGCTTGGAATTCCTCCTTTTTCAAGTTCCTTGAAGTATTTGGGTCACTTTTATAAACTGTTTTTACGTGATTTATGTAAGTATTTGTGCTCTCTATTATCAATTCGAGCAAATCGTCGTCAATGAACAGCTTCCGGGCCTCGACAATGTTGTTAGCATTTCTGGCTTCCCCACTGACACCAGGCAAATGCGCAATTATATTGTGTGATCTGGTATGTACATTTTGGTTCGGAACCTTTTTCTGCCATTTAGTTCGTCCATCTCTCGACAAATAGTAAGGTGATGATTCACTCGAAGAGGGACCGGAAACAACCACACTAGTTGATACAGAATCTCGAGATGTATTGGTGAGTGTACTCACGTTTCTCGCAGGAATAACGACGTTATCTTCGCTGTCCAGCTGTTCGTCGCTGATTTCGCTTCCTGTGTTGTGATCATTTTCGGGAATAAAATCAGGATCTACATCCGAATCTTCATTATCACATTCTAATAACAGTTCTTCAACTTCTTCATCACTTAGAGGACGCTGCCAGGCCATTTCCGAGCAGTTTTATTGCTCGCAGTCAGTATAACAAGAAGTGTGCATAAGCAGAAACTACTCCTTCCTCCAAGCCAACAATCAACTCGCGATCAAAGAAATATGATGACACAGTACCCTCTAGGAACATTAACTGAAAGCCACAATGGATGGCAAGTAGAGTACTCCTGTGGATATTTGTAAAACTAAATCCGCCTGGGTTTGAGAAACTGAGCCCGTCCGCTCTAAGGCTAAATGATTATTACATTTAATATTACTTCACAAGGTTACGCCTAGATATTTAATCGACGTTACTCTATCAAGCGGCACATTATCAGTGTTGTATTCTAACATTACAGGTTTGTTTCTCCGACTCCTCTATATTAACTTACATTTTCCTACATTTAGAACAAGCTACCATCATCACACCAAGTAGACACTTTTTCTGAGAGGTTTTGTATCTTGTTCCTACGTCACTCAGTGACGACATCTTCCCTTACACAAGAGCATGAGCAGCAAAAAACCACAGACTGCTGACTGCTGCTCACCCTGCCACGCGGATCATTTATTCAGACAGAAAATAATAGCGGCCCTGACACACTTCGCTAGGGCAGTCCCGACGATACCATTGTCTCGCCGTCGAGGGCAACGTACTAGATTCTGTGAGTTCTTCGAGCCGCTCACGTATCTTGGGAAACTGTTCCGCATACTCTTACCTTTGTTAACAGCCTGCAGTGGGGCACGGCGTCAAGCGCTTTTCGGATGTACAGGCATATGGAACGAGCCTGTTGCCCTTCTTCCATAGGTCGCACGTTCTCATATGAGAGAAGTACAAGCTGAGCTTCGCATGAGTGGTGGTTTCTAAAACCGTGCTGGTACGTGGACAGAAGCTGTTCCGTCTGAAGAAACCTCATTGTATTCCATCTGACAATATCTTCAAAAATTCTGCAGCAAACCGATATTTTGGATTTTGGTTTGTAATTTTGCGCCTCCGTTCTTTTAACCTTCTTATGTACTGAACTAAACTGCGCTTTTCTCCAGTCTCTTGAAACTCAGGACTGGGCGAGAGATTCGCGATGAATGCGAGCTAATTAAAGGGACAATGCTGTAGAGTACACTTTATAAAACGAACTGTGGTTCCATGCGGACCTTGTGAATTATTTATTTTCAACTGTTTCAGTTGTGTCTCTACAACAGCGATGCTTACTGCTATGTTCCTCAGTGCGAGAGTCTCCGCGATGGTCAAACGACGGTACGTTCGTATGATTCTCCTGCATGAACGACATCTTAAGCGCAAAATTTAAAACTTCGGCTTCCCACTTACTATCTTCTAATGCCACACCAGACTGGTCAAGGAGTGACTGGATAGAATTTACATACGACTGAAATTTTCATGGGCTCTCGGCATGATCTTTTGTTAAGGAACAGGGGTTACATGTGATGTTTAAAGCTTTCCCGGTGTACTGATTGTTCCATAAAAACACGGGAGAATTTCCAGATATCAGTAACGTCCTGCCACGATATTTCGGCGCAGAGTCTTCTGGCCCTCTTCAGGTGAGTGCCACTGTAGTAGTACTGGCGAGTACGCGCTGAGCTCCGCTATTTAAAGCCGTACTGAGGTGACATTGCGCATGCGCTGTTCAGCGTGCGCGTTCATACTGGCTCCGTGCGCTGCGCCTCGCGCCCTCCACTGTGAAAGCCTGGCGTATCGGTGTCAGGTCGATTTCCATCTTTATGTAGATAACTACGTCGACTACGAAGTTTCTCTACAACAGGATTCCAAGCAGAGTTTAGCTGATAACCGCCATCTCGATTGATGAGAGTCTCGTTGTCAGACAATCTTATTTCCACAGATTCGTTGATAATCGAGCTCCAAAAGTTTGATGTATGGGCCGAAATTTTTGTGTCGTTGTAATTCATGCAATGGTCTGTGGAAATACAGTGTTCGGCGATTGCGGACTTGGTGGGTTGGAGAAGGCGAGTATGCCGTTGGTGTTCCACAATGCGTTCCTGGACAGTTCGTGTTGTTTGCCCTATATATGATTTGCCGCATTCAACTCGTCCAAATTCTGGTCGGCCTTACGTCGCCTTACCCTCCCCCTATTATCCTCTTCTCCATGATGATCACCCTTTCCCTGACACCCTTAGTAAGGCCAATCACTTTGCCTCCTACCTCTCCGATGTTTTTTCCACCCCCGATGATCCCCAGTTCGCTTACTCCCTCTTCCCAGATATCCGCGATCGAACTGACACCTCTGTCCCTCCCCTCGCTCCTGGTTTCCAGTACTTGGACAACATTGCACCCACGGAACTCAATGCCCCTATCACTACACAGGATCTCATTGATACACTCCGCACAAAACGCACCACCGCTCCTGGTCACGATCGTGTCACCTACCGTCACCTTCGTGAAGCTCCTGTCTCTTTCCTCTCCACCCTGGCCAGGCTCTACAATGTAGTCCTGTCCACCGGTTACTACCCCGATCTGTGGAAAACCTCCCGTATCCTCATGTTCCTAAAACCTGGCAAACCGCCGTCCGCCGTCTCCTCCTACCGCCCCATCAGCCTTACCTCGGTCTTCAGCAAGGTCCTGGAATCTATCCTCACCCGACGCATCCACCACCATCTCCGCCAGCACCGCCTCCTTCCCGTTACCTCGTATGGCTTTCGGCCGTCCTTATCTTCCGACGACCTTCTCCTTCACCTCACTCATCTTCTTTCCGAACAGCTTAATTCCCGTCGCTCCGCAATCTTCCTCTCCCTGGACCTCGAACGTGCTTATGACCGCGTATGGCATTCCGGTCTCCTCTTCAAGCTCCAAACCTTCGCCCTTCCCATTAACTACGTCCGTCTGATCGGCTCCTTTCTCTCCCGCCGTCCTTCCTACGTCACCATCCATAACACAGATTCCTACACCTTTTTCCCCTCTGCCGGTGTGCCCCAAGGCTCCGTCCTCTCCCCCTTCTGTACCTTTTGTACACGGCGGACATGCCGCCGCCGTCAGCCCCCGTCCACCTTCTCCAGTTTGCCAATGACACCGCCTTCCTTGCCCTTGCCGAACACCTTCTCCAATCCCATCTTGACCGGTTCACCGCTTGGTGCAACCAAGGTCAATCCCTCCAAAACCCGGGCGATCATTGTAGGCAAAACCACCCCTTCCTTCCGCCTCCTTGATTTCTATCTCACCATCTATGGCCGTCCTATCGCCATCACTCCCACCCTTAAGTACGTTGGCGTCACCCTCGACCGCCGCCTCTCCTGGACTCCCCACCTTCGGACAATCCAAGCCAAGGCACGCTCCCGACTCAGTCTCCTAAAGCTCCTCTCCGGACGTACGTGGGGTCTGGACCCCTCCACCATCCTCCACCCCTATAAATCCCTCATCCGCCCTATCCTTTGTTATGCCCATCCGGCTTGGATCTCTGCCCCCCCTACCTTTTATAAATCCCTCCAAATCCTTGAACGTCATGCTCTCCGCCTCGCCTATCACATCCGTCTCCCCTCCCCCACGCGGATCCTGTACGATCTTATCCCCTTCCCCCAGCTCCTCCTTTTCCTTGAAAGGATGCGGATCCTGTACACCTCCCGCAAACTCGACCCTACTCACCCGCTCGTCTCCCCGATCCTTTCCCACCCCCACCCGCTGCCGCGCCTGTATTCACACGTCCCACCCGGTCTCCATCCCTCCACCCTCCTTACCCTCTCCCGAGGTGGCTTCCGCCAGCTCCCCCTCCCTGATGATGCCCTCCTCTCCTCCATCTACCCCTCCTACCAACTTTGATCCTCCCTCCCTCTTCCTGTCTCTGTTCCCTTGGGCACCCTCCATCCTTCCTCACCTCCTCCCCACTCCTCCCCCGGGCCTCCCCTCCCCTGTCCTTCTACTCCTCCTCCCATCTCCTCCGCCATTGGCATCTCTGTTCTCCCCTCTCCACCCTCTCCACCCGCCCTCACCCTTCTTCCCCTCTTGGCAGGTCCCCGGACTCGCACACGCTACGTGGACTTTGGCGCGCCGGAGCTCATCGCCATCTGTGTCTCGTGTGTGTGACGTCGTTTTGTGTTTTTAGTGTCCGCCGTCACGCTTCTACGTTCACTTGTGCCATCGGCTTCATCAGTGTTATGTGCGCCGTGTCAACGTGTTTTCAGTGTCTTTCTCGTCGAGTGTGAACGGCTCCGTGTTTTTTGTGTGTCTGTGCCTACTATTTTTTGCCCGTCACTATGTTCATTTTCATTCTCCATTATTGTACTGTGATTGTCAACTCTATGGCTGAAGAGCGGCGTAGCATGCCGCTGCCAGCCTACCTGATTGTTTAGGTGTTAAAATAACAATAAAGTAAAAAAAAAAAGCGTACTCGCCAGTACTACTACAGTAGCACTCACGTGAAGAGGGCCCGAAGACTCTGCGCCGAAATATCGTGGCAGGACGTTACTGATAACCGGCAGTTCTCCCGTGTTTTATGGAACAATAGAGGTTGTAGTTGTCGGACGCTCCCCATAGACGCATTAACGGTGTCTCCCATGAACCGGGCAGCGCACCTAATTTGGGGAACTTTCCAGCTTGAGTACAGTGTTCTGATTCAAAGCACAGGAGACGCGTGCTTTGCTAATGTTTGCCCGCTGACGAGGGCCGGTACTCGAGCACCAACCAGAGGCTACGCCGCAGTCGCCGCCTCATTTGCCGTGTGCGGCCCGCTCCCTTTAATAACGGCAGATTTACCGGAAGCCCCGGGTGCTGCTGAGATGACCATTTTGCTGCCTCCTCCGTCCCCGGCTCTAAGCCGTCACTCTGCCCTCAACCGACGACAAGTTAAGATAGCAGATTAAATGTGGCGCGCTCGCGGGAGGACTGCGGCACTAAATCCTGCGCCTTGCTTCTCCTTAAATATACGGAGGGGGCCGGTTCCTCCCCTGCTGTGGAGGGTTGCGTGGGAGGAGGCAGCTTGCGAGCTAAAATTAACGTGCAGTGAGTCTGCTAGCTGCGATGGCTGCACACGCCGTCGTCTCAACAGCAGCCACATTGTTGACATTGCTCACTTCTACACTGTAAGATGGCCACCACTCTACCAGAATCTGACGTCAGTCTCTGCGTTACAACGTAGCTGTTATTTAGCTCATCAGTAGTTCTCATATAATATCGTGCTTATGAAATTAGTATACGTTACACAGTCTCGTAACTGTGTGAATGTTGACTTCACCTGTGTATCCTGCAGACGGAAGGCTTTCCGATTTCGTTCCTAATGGGTCATAGAAATTCTGTGGCGTTTCGATGACTATCATATTCTGGCGAAAACTATGCTGGTAGAAGAAGAAGATGATAATGATCATAACGAGTGTGACACGAGAAGGAAGGTCGCAGTGTTTCGACACTGCCGCTCGGCTGGAAACACGAAACTTTCCAACAAAAATGGTTCAAATGGCTCTGAGCACTATGGGACTTAACATCTGAGATCATCAGTCCCCTAGAACTTAGAACTACTTAAGCCTAACCAACCTAAGGACATCACACACATCCATGCCGGTCGCGCGGTTCCAGACTGTAGCGCCTAGAACCGCTCGGTCACTTGGCCCTGCAAAATTTCCAACAATTTCGTCAATAATGAAATCTAATCTGTTACCTTTTATACTATTTGTAGTCCGTAATGGAACGACACTTGGACTCACAGCTGTGGTAATCATTTTCTGTTGTCACAAATTCAGAAGAATGACGCTCACTTAAGCAATAACCACTACTTAATAGCTGTTATCAGGGATCAAACAACGGATCTGGTCTTTACTGTGCCCCAGTACTGTGTGACTATCGTAACTGTGACACTGTGGAATCTTTTACCACTGGTTATCACTAAGTCTACACTTGTGTCTGTGCGCACTGCTTACACCGTTGTCAACTGCACGCTCCTCATTTTTGAAAGTTCCTAGCTGGTGCAGTCTTTTATATTTTCTCCTTTAAAACTCACTGTGCAATAAAATTTCACTTCTATACAACGATAAATAGTAATACATCTTCGTCAATAATTATGTTGTTGTTCTCGTTAACAGTAGTAGTAGTGCAAGTACTACTGTTGTTATTTCATTTGTATTACACGCATCTCTGGGGCATCTCCAGACACGTCTTCGCTGATCTTCAGGGTTCGGTTTGAAGCGGGACTCATTACGGAAGACAGTTCTACTCCAGTCAAAGACATCTACATCTACATCTACATGATTACTCTGCAATTCACATTTAAGTGCTTGGCAGAGGGTTCATCGAACCACTATCATACCATCTCTCTACCCTTCCACTCCCGAACAGCGCGCGGGAAAAACGAACACCTAAACCTTTCTGTTCGAGCTCTTATTTCTCTTGTTTTATTTTGATGATCATTCCTACCTATGTAGGTAGGGCTCAACAAAATATTTTCGCATTCGGAAGAGAAAGTTGGTGACTGAAATTTCGCAAATAGATCTCGCCGCGACGAAGAACGTCTTTGCTTTATTGACTTCCATCCCATCTAGATTAGATTAGATTAGATTAGATTAATACTAGTTCCATGGATCATGAATACGATATTTCGTAATGATGTGGAACGAGTCGAATTTTCCAATACATGACATAATTAGGTTAATTTAACAACATACTTAAGTTAATATAACAACTTTATTTTTTTGTGTTTTTTGTTTTTCTTTATTTTTTATTTTTATTTTTTTAATATTTTTTTCTTTTTTTTCTTAATTTATATCTAAAAATTCCTCTATGGAGTAGAAGGAGTTGTCATTCAGAAATTCTTTTAATTTCTTCTTAAATACTTGTTGGTTATCTGTCAGACTTTTGATACTATTTGGTAAGTGACCAAAGACTTTAGTGCCAGTATAATTCACCCCTTTCTGTGCCAAAGTTAGATTTAATCTTGAATAGTGAAGATCATCCTTTCTCCTAGTATTGTAGTTATGCACACTGCTATTACTTTTGAATTGGGTTTGGTTGTTAATAACAAATTTCATAAGAGAGTATATATACTGAGAAGCTACTGTGAATATCCCTAGATCCTTAAATAAATGTCTGCAGGATGATCTTGGGTGGACTCCAGCTATTATTCTGATTACACGCTTTTGTGCAATAAATACTTTATTCCTCAGTGATGAATTACCCCAAAATATGATGCCATATGAAAGCAATGAGTGAAAATAGGCGTAGTAAGCTAATTTACTAAGATGTTTATCACCAAAATTTGCAATGACCCTTATTGCATAAGTAGCTGAACTCAAACGTTTCAGCAGATCATCAATGTGTTTCTTCCAATTTAATCTCTCATCAATGGACACACCTAAAAATTTGGAATATTCTACCTTAGCTATATGCTTCTGATTAAGGTCTATATTTATTAATGGCGTCATACCATTCACTGTAAGGAACTGTATGTACTGTGTCTTATCAAAATTCAGTGAGAGTCCGTTTACAAGGAACCACTTAGTAATTTTCTGAAAGACAGTATTGACAATTTCATCAGTTAATTCTTGTTTGTCAGGTGTGATTACTATACTTGTATCATCAGCAAAGAGAACTAACTTTGCCTCTTCATGAATATAGAATGGCAAGTCATTAATATATAATAAGAACAACAAAGGACCCAAGACTGACCCTTGTGGAACCCCATTCTTGATAGTTCCCCAGTTTGAGGAATGTGCTGATCTTTGCATGTTACGAGAACTACTTATTTCAACTTTCTGCACTCTTCCAGTTAGGTACGAATTAAACCATTTGTGCACTGTCCCACTCATGCCACAATACTTGAGCTTGTCTAGCAGAATTTCATGATTTACACAATCAAAAGCCTTTGAGAGATCACAAAAAATCCCAATGGGTGGTGTTCGGTTATTCAGATCATTCAAAATTTTACTGGTGAAAGCATATATGGCATTTTCTGTTGAAAAACCTTTCTGAAAACCAAACTGACATTTTGTTAGTACTTCATTTTTACAGATATGTGAAGCTACTCTTGAATACATTACTTTCTCAAAAATTTTGGATAAAGCTGTTAGAAGGGAGATTGGACGGTAATTGTTGACATCAGATCTATCCCCCTTTTTATGCAAAGGTATAACAATAGCATATTTCAGTCTATCAGGGAAAATGCCCTGTTCCAGAGAGCTATTACACAGGTGGCTGAGAATCTTACTTATCTGTTGAGAACAAGCTTTTAGTATTTTGCTGGAAATGCCATCAATTCCATGTGAGTTTTTGCTTTTAAGCAAGTTTATTATTTTCCTAATTTCAAAGGGAGAAGTGGGTGAGATTTCAATTGTATCAAATTGCATAGGTATGGACTCTTCCATTAACAGCCTAGCATCTTCTAATGAACACCTGGATCCTACTATATCCACAACATTTAGAAAATGATTATTAAAAATATTTTCAACTTCTGACTTTTTGTTCGTAAAGTTTTCATTCAATTTGATGGTAATACTGTCTTCCTCTGCTCTTGGTTGACCTGTTTCTCTTTTAATAATATTCCAAATTGTTTTAATTTTATTATCAGAGTTGCTGATTTCAGACATGATACCCATACTCCTGGATTTTTTAATAACTTTTCTTAATATAACACAGTAGTTTTTATAATTTTTGATAGTTTCTGGGTCACTACTCTTTCTTGCTGTCAGATACATTTCCCTTTTGCGGTTACAAGATATTTTTATACCCTTAGTAAGCCATGGTTTCTTACAAGGTTTCTTACGAGTATATTTAACTATTTTCTTGGGGAAGCAGTTTTCAAATGCATTTACAAAAATGTCATGAAATAAATTATATTTTAAATTGGCATCAGGTTCACGGTACACCTCATCCCAGTCTAACTGCTGTAGGCTTTCCCTGAAATTTGCAATTGTTAAATCGTTGACTGAACGTACCACTTTGGAGGACTGTTTAGTATTGCTGAATGGAGCTATGTCATATATTGTAACTAGCTGTGCACCATGATCAGAAAGACCATTCTCAACAGGCTGAGCATTTATCTGGTTAAACTTATCTTGGTCTATAAAGAAGTTATCTATCAGTGAGCTGCTATCCTTTACCACCCGAGTAGGAAAATCAATAACGGGTGTCAAATTGAAAGAACCGAGTAATACTTCAAGGTCATTTTTCCTATTACCCTCTTTCAGAGAATCTACATTGAAGTCCCCACAAATAATAATTTGCTTCCCCCTGTCTGACAGATAGCACAACAAGGAGTCCAAATTTTTCAGAAATAGATGAAAATTTCCTGATGGGGACCTATATACAGTTACAATTATAAATGTGCCTTTATTTAATTTAAGCTCACAGGCACATGCTTCTATATGTTTCTCTACACAAAACTTTTTTGTTTCTATACTTTTTGCACAATGATAACTTTTGACATATATGGCAACTCCTCCTTTCTCCATATTTTCTCTCATTACATGTGCAGAGAGCTTATATCCACTTACATTTACCTTATCCATATCAGTAACAATGTGATGCTCAGACAGGCATAGTATATCTATTTCATTCTCAGCTTCTAAATCTTCTAAACAAACCAGAAGCTCATCTACTTTATTCTTTAAACTCCCAATATTTTGATGAAATATACTTACATTATTTTTAATTATACCTTTATGAGAACCTTTCCTTATTCTAACATTTGCAGTACTCTCCTGTCTGAGTTTCTCATTGTGCTTAGGCCTAGTTCCTATACCAGTGGTCACACGGTGTTCAGAGAGGCAGATTATGTCAACTGGGTTGGGTGACTTTAATTCATCAATGCAATTACCTAGGACTGAGCTACAACTTGGTGGAAATAAAATTTCTGGTGATTGGTGAAAATTTATAATTGATAGCTGTGATTGGTGATCCAATGTGCTAGAATTGTGCTGTTTAATTTCTTTCCTAAACTGAAGATTTGTTTCAATCCTGACCTCTCGTAGAACTTGACATCTTTCTGTCTTACCTATCCTAAAAAAGGTGCTGCTCCAACACCTGTAACCACTGGTATTTTACCATTCATGGCAGTGCCTCCCCCCCTTAAATTTCCTGCTATTACCCCAGCCAGTTTCCCCTTCCCTTTCCTGTTGAGATGTAGGCCGTGCCTGGTATAGTCCCACCATCTCGCGTAACATATCTGCCAGACTCTCTCCCATATTACGTGATAATACAAAAGAGCAGCCCTTTTTTGCACCCTTTCGATGTCCTCCGTCAATCCCACCTGGTAAGGATCCCACACCGCGCAGCAATATTCTAACAGAGGACGAACAAGTGTAGTGTAAACTGTCTCTTTAGCAGACTTGTTGCATCTTCTAAGTGTCCTGACAATGAAACGCAACCTTTGGCTCGCCTTCCCCACAATATTATCTATGTGGTCTGAAGTTGTTCGTAATTTTAACACCCAGGTACAGCCTTGAGAATTGTACTATTTATCGAGTAATCGAATTCCAACGGACTTCTTTTGGAACTCATGTGGATCACCTCACACTTTCCGTTATTTAGCGTCAACTGCCACCTGCCACACCATACAGCAATCTTTTCTAAATCGCTTTGCAACTGATACTGGTCTTCGGATGACTTTACTAGACGGTAAATTACAGCATCATCTGCGAACAACCTAAGAGAACAACTCAGATTGTCACGCAGGTCATTTATATAGATCAGGAAAAGCAGAGGTCCCAGGACGCTTCCCTGGGGAACACCTGATATCACTTCAGTTTTACTCGATGATTTGCCGTCTATTACTACGAACTGCGACCTTCCTGACAGGAAATCACGAATCCAGTCGCACAACTGAGACGATACCCCATAGGCCCGCAGCTTGATTAGAAGTCGCTTGTGAGGAACGATGTCAAAAGCTTTCCGGAAATCTAGAAATACGGAATCAACTTGAGATACCCTGTCGATAGCGACCATTACTTCGTGCGAATAAAGGGCTAGCTGCGATGCACAAGAACGATGTCTTCTGAAACCATACTGATTACGTATCAATAGATCGTTCCCTTCGAGGTGATTCATAATGTTTGAATACAGTATGTGCTCCAAAACCCTGCTGCAAACCGACGTCATTGATATAGGTCTGTAGTTCGATGGATTACTTCTACTACCCTTCTTAAACATTGGTGCGACCTGCGCAATTTTCCAATCTGTAGGTACAGATCTATCGGTGAGCGAGCGGTTGTATATGATTGCTAAGTAGGGAGCTATTGTATCAGCGTAATATGAAAGGAACCTAATCGGTATACAATCTGGACCTGAAGACTTGCCCGTATCAAACGATTTGAGTTGCTTCGCAACTCCTAAGGTATCTACTTCTAAGAAACTCATGCTAGGAGCTGTTCGTGGGATCAGTGTCGAAGACGTGTCCTTAGACAGCGGTTTGATAGCAACTATACAGACCGACAAACAGGAGTGATGGTCTGGGATGTCATTTCTTTTCGTAGCAGGATCCCTTTGGTTGTCATCTGCAGTACCCTTGCAGCACAGCCGTACATCGACGATATGTTACGTCGCGTTTTGTTGCCCTCCATGACAAGTCATTCTAGGCTCACATATCAGGAAGGTAATGCCCGTCCGCAGATGGCGAGATTTTCTACTGCTTGTTTCCGTCCATGACAAACCTTAATTTAGCTCTATACAACCCACAAAGTTTGCTGTATTATGGGGAGGACCCTCCAACCAGCTCGGGATTTTGACGATCTAAAGTGCCAGTTGGGCAGAATTTGGCACGATATCCCTCAAAAAGACATCCGACAACATTGTAAACAGTGACAAGCCGAGTAAATGATTGCATAAGGGCCACAGATGGACCAGTACGTCTTTGACTTGCTCAAGTTGTGGTGCCCTCTCTCTGGAATGAAAAATCCAGCATTTTGTTCTCTAAATCACACGTTTAGTTGTGTGTGGCAGGAAAAATCAAAAGTCCAATCATGAGGATAGGAAGTGGTAACAAGTAGATGGCAAACCGTGAGTTCATTCATGATAAGCGTCTTGTCAATTTAGCAAATGTAGGATGTGGAAAGTGGCTTCAGCTATGTCCGTATAAGGCTTCACATATTATTGCTGCCTTTCATTTTTAAGTATAGTTCAGAAAATCTTAGTCCAAGCAAACGACGCCACTGCAGTGCCATTTATCACTTGTGAAAGTAAGCTCGTGTATTGCGAGCCACTTTATTGATACATCAGAAATCAGAGGTATTCAACAGCTTCCACATCTAGCACTCACTATTCTTGTATGTAAGTAGAGAAAGGCACTAACAAACTAACTTACTATGTAGGTTCTAAAAAAGTTACACCACCGACCGCAGTTCTGTTGCTCTAGTGTAAATGCAAAGTAAATCTACATCTATGAGAAACCTAAAAGTTTATTTTCAGTTGCCAGATCTAATTTCAAATTTCTTTCACCAAGTTAACGATGCAACAATTGATAATTTTATCGTTGAATTATTTTGAAGTAAACGAGGAGGGGTCGAAGCCAAGTTCGCTAACGCACGGTAGTACAGTGGTAAGAATATTCATGCTACAGAAAATTTTCACCAGCAGCATTTGGCCGAGGAGTCATGGTCGCACATAGTTGTTACCACTTGTGGTGACTGCAGTAATGCACTGGGATATGTGACAGCCTCCCCCCCCCCCTCCGCCCCGGACCACTCCTCCTCCTCTCTCTCTCTCACTCTCCGTATATATATATATATATATATATATATATATATATATATATATATATATATATATATATATATATATATAGTGTGTGTGTTATGCAAATGCGCATGTGAGACACTCTTGATGTAGTTTTGTCTGTTGGTTGGCGACCTTTAATTTGGCGGCTTCTTCAGTTTCATTACAGAGGAGTACGTATTATATCTCGCGTATGGTCATCGACGAGACCGGAAAATCATTTGCACAGACACCAACTTATGATTCTCACAATGTATTCCCAACGTTCATCATCTGAGAAACTGTCAGCTTTTGACGTCGTTAGATGTGCGTGTAGTCGAATATATGAAGAAACAAAAAAGTCCCTTTATAAGCAAGTATTGGAAAGGTGAGGAAGAAAATCACACGTTCTATAGTTTATGATCCATCACAGCATTCGGCGAAATTAATTTGCACGGACGATTGAAACCGTAAATTTAGGTGGTCACACTGATATTTTGTCTCCACTCCATGCTACTGTGACACCAGTGCTTAGTCAGTGCGTCAATTTGTTTAGACACTTTTTTCAAAAATTTGTTGCAACATACAGATCGCAAATATAATTAATTTCAGGTCACTCTTTGTCTCGATGAACATTTTTTATTTAATGTCTCACTTCACTACAGTTAATTTGTAATATTCCCCGAATCAAATAAATGTTCCCCAGAATTTTCGCTTATATTTTTTACGTTTATTAACAATGGAAACAATAGCAGTTTGAACAATATGTATTAGCTGAAAAACGAGTTAAGGTGTAATGCAGCTGTGGGCAGATTCTTACCAAGATCAGCTGTGATAAGACTTTGGAACACAACATATGTCAACGCGAGTTGCGCGAAGCTTTGCAGAAAATTTTCCATGTTCTGCATCAAAATTACACTGAAAGAAAAGTAGTGTCCCTCTTCAAGATTATTATTAACAATAAGTCACAAAATACGATTCGGTTGACATATCTAGGGCCTATTTCGGTCTTTGTAAGACACTGGAAAGATCTTATCCAGCCATCGACATTTACGTCTTCCAAAGTTTCCAAAGTAGCTTAAGGGTATAAAAAAAAAAAAAGGCAGCTTTCCTTCCTCAGTCTTAACTTATGTTCCATCTCTAAAGAGTCAAAAGTTGATGGGAGGTTCACTCCGATATTTCTTACTTCACTCCGATCTCGATCTTTTGACGTACCAGTGCTGGTGAATTTTTTCAAAACGAATGCCGTAGTCGCATATCTGCCACTTGCTAGTAATTACAGTTTCAAGGTACCTTATCGGAAGGCAAGTCCTCTTGCACAATTCTTTCCTTTTCGACAGTTGTTGGCTGCAGGGTGAATGATCACTTACCTTTGTGGTTTTACATTTGTACATTTTCGGAGCCTCAAATGGGTGGGAGAAGTGCGTTCACTAGCTCCCTGAACGCTCAGTCCGTAAAGCGCGAATTGTTTCTAGGGAAAGGAACACGGCTGTTAGCGAGAATCCCAAACACTTACACCGTTTACTGTATCTGTCTCTATCCCAAAGAGGCGCTGATTAAGGAGAACGCAACATCTTGGTGTTAGAGGAAGTTCATAGTACAAAATGAATGTCTAGTCGTATAGTCTGCTGTCAAAATCTAAATTTCAGATTTCATGATATTCGTAAAAAAAATGAAATGAGGCGAACTCCTCTGGCTGGAACATATTCATTTTTTAAATTCAATAAAGACTCTAGAAAGATAGAGACTCTCACTAAAATTTTTTTCGTCACTTACATGTCGCAAAGAGCAGTTGTAAGTCTTGCGAACTCTGTAATAAAGGATCTGATCTTTAATCGACTGTGTCGCCTTGTTGGTTAGCTATTGTAAGTATTACATGTGAATTAGTTTCTTCAGTGTTTACACTTTTCTGAAACTTGCATTTCTCGATGCATTTTACGATGAAGTCGCCAGAATATATCGCTTTAGTGTAGTGTTTTGCAGGTAGAAATACACTGGAGAGCCAAAGAAACTGGTACACCTGCCTAAAATTGTATAGGGCCCCCGTGAGCGCGCACACGTGCCGCAACACGACGTGGCATAGACTCGACTGATGTCTGAGGAAGTGCTGGAGGGAACTGACACCATTAATCCTGCAGGGCTGACTGTAAATCCGTAACAGTACGAGGCGTGGAGATCTCTTCCGGATAGCACATTGCAAGGTATCCCAAATATGCTCAATAATGCTCATGTCTGGGGAGTTGGGTGACAAGCGGAAGTCTTTACACTCAGAAGAGTGTTCCTGGAGCCACTCTATAGTATTTATGGACGTGTGGGGCGTCGCATTGTCCTGCTGGAATTTTCCAAGTCCGTCGGAATGCGCAGCGGACATGTATGGATGCTTTCTTACGTGTCACCTGTCAGTCATATATAGACGCATCAGCGGTCCCATATCACCCCAACTGCACACGTCCCACATCATTATGGACTCTCCACCAGCATGAACAGTCCCCTGCTGACATGAAGGGTCCACGGATTCATGAGATTGTCTCCATACCAGCACACGTCCATCCGCTCGATACAATCTGAAACGAGACTCGTCCAGCCAGGCAACGTTTTCCCGTCATCAACAGTCCAATGTCGGTGTTGACGGACCCAGGCAAGGCGTAAAGCTTTGTGTTGTGCGGTCATGGACGGTACACGAGAGGGCCCATATTGATGACTTTTCTTTGAATGGTTTGCACGCTGACACTTGTTGATGTCCCAGCATTGAAATCTGAAGCAATTTGAGAAAGGGCTGTACTTCTGTCACGCCGAATAATTCTCTTTAGTCGTCGTTGGTCACGTTCTTGCAGGACCTTTTTCCGGCGCAACGAGGTCGGAGATTTGATGTTCCACCGGGTTCCTCATATTCACGGTACACTAGTGACATGGTCATACGGGAAGATACCCACTTTATCGATACCTGGGAAATTAAGTGTCCCATCGCTCGTGCGCCGACTGTAACACCACGTTCAGACTCACTTAAAGCCCGATATCTTGCCATTATGGCAGCAGTAACCGATCTAACAACTGCACCAGACACTTGTTGTCTTTTATAGGCGCTGCCGACCGCAGCGCCGTATTCTGCCTGTTTACATATCTCTGTATTTGAATACGCATGCTCATACCAGGACGTTCTTTGGCGCTTTAATACAGTATAAAATTCATTGTAATAACAGTCCACCAGAGCTGTTTCTTTTTTTTTTTTTCATATGTTGTTATTAACTCCTACCGGTTTCGTGTGTGGTTCATTTTCTAGCGGTCTCAATTATAATTAAGCTACTATTAACACATATATCAGTTCACTAAATCCGTTCTCTAAAAAAATTATTTGCGAAGCTATGTTAGAAAATATTTGCCAGGGTTGTTGTCCATGACCAACCCATCATTTTGCTTGTATATCTATCCTTGACAGGTGAAATAATTCTGTGACAGCACTGCTTCTGGGAGACTGATCAGTTCATAGGTATGTGTTTGGCTAACCTTGTGAAATTTGTGTAGGTTGTGTCTTACTATGTTTTTGGTTTCAAAACGTAGTACATTTGTGTACAGCTTAGTAACATGTAATGATATGAATTTTCTACTTACTGGTGTTTTTCTAGCATTTATCTGATTAATTACTGCTATCGTGTTTCTAATTATGTATTTATTGATATGTGTGTTACAGGTTAGGCAATTTATTTAGTTTTTAGTAACAAAGTATGCTGAACTACCTACGTAATTTACAGCAGGCCTATTAGTAATTCCTTGTATATGTCCTTTATTTTATTAAGTAATAAAATTTGAATTGTAAAAGGCTTTTTAAGAGTAGTCCACAATTTTCAGTACACAATCAAAACTTCGTGACTGATTTTGGTATTTTCTACTGCCATCTTCAACTCGTTTGAAGAAAACCTGCTACGAACATGCATTGAAAAACATCACTTGTAACTGCAGTCACGCTATAAAATGCATTCAGGCTTTGAGCCAACAAGGCTATAACAGTTGTTGTTGTGGTCTTCAGTCCAGAGACTGGTATGACGCAGCTCTCCATGCTACTCTATCCTGTGCAAGCTTCTCCATCTCCCAGTACCTACTGAAGCCTACATCCTTCTGAATCTGCTTAGTGTATTCATATCTTGGGCTCCCTATGTGATTATTACCCTCCATGCTGTCCTCACTCCACTCCATAAAAATACTTCCAGAAACGACTTCCTGACACTTAAATCTATACTCGATGTTAACAAATTTCTGTTCTTCAGAAACGCTTTCCTTGCCATTGCCAGTCTACATTTTATATCCTCTCTACTTCGACCATCATCAGTTATTTTGCTCCCCAAATATCGAAACTCATCTACTACTTTAAGTGTCTCATTTCCTAATATAATTCTCTCAGCATCACCCTACTTAATTCGACTACATTACATTATCCTCGTTTTGCTTTTGAGGTGTTCATCTTATATCCTCCTTTCAAGACACAGTCCACTTCGTTCAACTGCTCTTCCAGGTCCTCTGCTGTCTCTGACCGAATTACAAGGTCATCGGCGAACCTCAAAGATATTATTTCTTCTCCGTGGATTCTTCTCCATGGATTTCAATTCCTACTCCGAATTTTTCTTTTGTTTCCTTTACTGCTTTCTTTGTATACATATTGAATAACATCGTGGATAGGCTACAACCCTGTCTCACTCCCTTCCCACCCACTGCTTCCCTTTCATGCCCCTCGACTCTTATAACTGCCATCTGGTTTCTGTACAAATTGTAGATAGCCTTTCGCTCCCTGTATTTTACCCCTGCCACCTTCCGAATTTGAAAGAGAGTATTCCTGTAAATATTGTCAAAAGCTTTCTCTAAGTCTACAAATTCTTCTAAGATAAGTCGGGTCAGTATTGCCTCACGTGTTCCAATATTTCTACGGAATCCAAATTGATCTTCCCCGAGGTCGGCTTCTACCAGTTTTTCCATTCGTCTGTAAAGAATTCGCGTTAGTATTTTGCAGCTGTGACTTATTAAACTGATAGTTCGGTAATTTTCACATCTGTCAACATCTGCTTTCTTTAGGATTGAAATTATTACATTCTTCTTGAAGTCTGAGGGTATTTCGCCTGTCTCATACATTTTGCTCACCAGATGGTAGAGTTTTGTCAAGGCTGCCTTTCCCAAGGCTGTCAGTAGTTCTTGTTTCGACTTAGTTCTTTCAGTGGTCTGTCAAACTCTTCACACAGTATCACATCTCCCATTTCATCTTGATCTACATCCTCTTCCATTTCCATAATATTGTCCTCAAGTGCATCACCCTCGTATACACCCTCTATATATTCCTTCCATCTTTCTGCTTTCCCTTCTTTGTTTAGAACTGGGTTTCCATCTGAGCTCTTGATATTCATACTACTGGTTCTCTTTTCTCCAAAGGTCTCTTTAATTTTGCTGTAGGCAGTATCTATCTCATCACTAGTGAGATATACCTCCACATCCTTACATTTTTCCTCTAGCCATCCCTGCGTAGCCATTTTGCACTTCCTGTCTATCTCATTTTTGAGACGTCTGTATTCCTTTTTGCCTGCTTCATTTAATGCATTTTTATATTTTGTCCTTTCGTCAATTAAATTCAATATCGCTTGTGTTACCCAAGGATATCTACTTGCCCCCGTCTTTTTACCTACTTGATCCTCTGCTGCCTTCACTACTTCATCGCTCAGAGCTACACATTCTCCTTCTACTGTAATTCGTTCCCCCATTCCTGTCAATTGTTCCCTTATGCTCTCCCTGAAACACTGTACAACCTCTGGTTTAGTCAGTTTATCTAGGTCCCATCTCCTTAAATTCCCACCTTTTTGTAGTTTCTTCTGTTTTAATCTGCAGTTCATAACCAATAGATTGTGATTAGAGTCCAGATCTTCTCCCTAGAAATGTCTTACAATTTAAAACCTGGTTCCTAAATCTCTGTCTTACCATTATATAATCTGTCTGCAACCTTCCAGTATCTTCAGTACTCTTCCATGTATACAAGCTTCTTTCATGATTCTTGAACCTACTGTGATTAAGTTATGCTCTGTGCAAAATTCTACCACGCGGCTTCCTCTTTCTTTTCTTACCCCCCATCCCATATTCACCTACTACGTTTCCTTCTCTTCCCACTATCGAATTCCAGTCACCCATGACTATTAAATTTTTAACTCCCTTCACTTTCTGAATAATTTCTTTTATCCCATCATACATTTCATCACTCTCTTCGTTATCTGTACTATTGTGGTAGACGTGGGCTTCGTGTCTGGCTACAATAATGCCTTCACTATGCTGTTTGTAGTAGCTTACCCGCATTACTATTTTTTTTATTCATTGTCAAACCTACTCCTGCATTACCCCTATTTGATTTTATATTTATAACCCTGCGTTGACCTGACCAGAAGTCTTGTGCCTTCTGCCTTCGAACTGCACTAATTCCCACTATATCTAACTTTAACCTATCATTTCCCTGTTTAAATTTTCTAACCTACCTGCCCGATTAAGGGATCTGACATTCCACGCTCCGATCTGTAGAACGCCAATTTTCTTTTTCCTGATAACGACGTCCTCCTGAGTAGTCCCAGCCCGGAGATCCGGATAGGGGACTATTTTACCTACGGAGTATTTTACCTAAGAAGAGGCCATCGTCATTTAACCATACAGTAAAGCTGCATGCCCTCGGGAAAAATTACGACTGTGGTTTCCCCTTGCTTTCAGCCGTTCGTAGTGCCAGCACAGCAAGGCCGTTTTGGTTAATGTTACAGGGCCAGATCAGTCAATCATACAGACTGTTGCCCCTGCAACTACTGAAATGCTGCTGCCCCTCTTCAGGAACCACATGTTTGTCTGGCCTCTCAACAGATACCCCTCCGTTGTGGTTGCACCTACGGTATGGCTGTCTGTATCGTTGAGGCATGCAAGACGCCCCACCAACGGCAAGGTCCATGGTTCATGTAATCTATTTATTGCTGTCCCAGAGTAAGAATGCAGTTCATTGCATGACTACCACGTTACCTATGACGTTTTTCAGTTCAATTCATTTTCACAGCTTTTTCAGGATTTGAACCATCTGAAGATGATTGTAGAAAGCTACCGAAACTAGTCGTCATGCCTTAAGTGTCAGGCTTCACTTATGTATCTTATATTGTGCTCTTAGTTTAAGTATCTGTGGATTCTTTACTATACAACTATTCATACTCTTTCTAGGGAGCTAAAAATAACATTTCTTAATCTATTGGGTCTTTCTCCACCCACAAAGCGTTAATCGCTCTGAAAAATTCTTTCGTTTTTGTAATATAACATCCTTTATGCATGACTAGAAGTGTACTGCTTTTTTCGACGATTATTTCTGTAACATGGTGTGATGTTATTTTATTGTTGACGTTTTTTAAGTAATAATTTGATTATGTTTACGTTTTTCATGAATTCCGTATCTCAGTCACCACTGTTTACTTTTTGTTTAAGACATTTCGTTACGTTTGTAGTCACTTTAATATTTGTAATTGCACATTTAGGTCTCACTGCATTATGTAATGTTTGTTTAGCTTAATACTTTAGATGGTGTTCAACTTCTTGCATTTATTTTGTTGGTACAGACGCTCTGCACTTATGGTCTGGTTGGACAATGTACTGAAAGTTTATTTTGTACGCTGTTCTGCGGATATAAATTGTACGTTATACGTTATAATGGTAGTCAACCAAAGTTGCTTTATTTATGCACATTTTTAATATGTAATAGCTTCATTATAATGAGGTACCGCTGGAAAACTACCATGCTCGAAACCGGTAGCAATAGACAAAAAATACATAAAGCAGCAGCTCTGGTGAGCTACCGTTACAACGCATTCTTCTTGGAAATGTTCGAGATAGCTCTATAAGTGAAACGCAACAGCTTTTTGTGAGGGTCTGCACCAAGTTGTGGACTAAATGAACGCTGAGAAGTAAACACGTTAGGTGTTAATGATTTCCTTGGCAGTTTGACTGACCCTCTTTAAAAATTGAAGTATTTTCTAGGTGGAAATTGTAAGTATCATCGCTATGTCATCTGTATGCAGTTATGTATTTACTGCGGCAAGAGTAATCACAATATCAACCATTTTCGGTAACATAATGTAACTCAAATAAATGTTTCTTTCTTTCACAGGTATGACTCTGCTCCCGAGCTTATGAACCATTCAGAGCGATTAGTCGAGGCTCCATGCAGCATGCTGCGGCACTGCAGCTTTCAAGAAGCGCAAACTGCTGCAGAGACGTCTCGTTGTAAGTTAGTTCCGTGACATCATGTTTTTATTTCAATGAATATTCTTCTTTCAGAGGTCTTCTGTTGGAATCGACGATGCATCAGCTGTTATCTCCGCTGTGCAAATATGCTATAAATCCTGGGTAGCAACTACGAAAACGAACGGAACAGCAAATTGCTAATACTGGCTTTTTCTCACTCATCACCTATCAAGCTGAATACCCAACATTGTCTGGGAACTAACATTTCCCGCAAGACCGCTACGGTCGCAGGTTCGAATCCTGCCTCGGGCATGGATGTTTGTGATGTCCTTAGGTTAGTTAGGTTTAATTAGTTCTTAGTTCTAGGGGACTAATGACCTCAGCAGTTGAGTCCCATAGTGCTCAGAGCCATTTGAACCATTTGAACTAACATTTCCCTTAGCTCCTTTACTGGTGTTTCTCTCGGTTTTTCCCCTTCCGTTGTCGAAAATTGTAAATTCATCTGTAATAAATTTTTACGATGAATTTTGTATTTAACTCCATTCACAGACCAAGTGGTGTCCTCCACAAACAGTATTATCTCTTTCAGTTAGTAAAGTAATATAAGCACGAATAACGATTGAAGCTGTCCGGGCACTATACATTTTGTTCTGCTTATATATCACTGTTGTGTTGCCCCCTCCCCTGCCCCCCCTCCCACCAAAAGCAAAAATAAGGGTGATGTGTCTCATGTCAAACGTATTTTTTCCTAGTTAGTAACTCATGTAAGTACTAAAGTTGGTTGTAATTTCACATTGCGCTCTACAATTAGTCTTATACATCACACCATCTGCTTCCATTCCCATCCTCCCCCCCCCCCCCCCCCCCTGCCTGCCCCTATACTGCTGGTAGCGTGCTAGACTGCAAGAATGTTATCGAGGGCTGGCATTACTAGCAGGGGGAACGAATGTTAGAACCAAGTTTTCGAAAAAAGCCAAAGACCATGATCAAAATATATACTATAAAAGATACAAAATGAGACAATACGGAAAACTTACACTGACTACTTGAAGTACATATTCTACCTCCCGTATGGTGACTTACGTTTGAAGTTGGCTGACAGCATTAAAGTGCGCCTTTAAAGTCGTCTGAAAGCTCCAAAGATTAATCTGACTATACATAGTACTTAAATTTACGATTAAAGTACACTTAAGGCACTATGATAAATGATGACATTCCATTGACAGCGCCAAAGATGAAACTGACAGTAGCTGTAAATTATCTTTGGAGAGACTATACCATGGACGTTGCAAGTACTGCTGTACAGTCAATTTCATCTTTGGCGCTGTCACTGTCAATTTCATCTTTTATTACTGTGCTTTAAACGTAAGTTCATGTACTATACTACAATCATATTAATCTTTAGAGCTGTCAGCCAATATTGAATGCACTCTTTAATGCTGTCAGCCAACTTCAAACGTAAATTGCCATACTGGAAGAAAAATATGTAGCCTACTTCAGGTAATGTCAGTTTAAGTTTTCCATATAGTCTCAAATTGTATCTTTTACAGCGAATATTCTGATGCTCTTGTTCATTTGAAGAGCGTAACAGGTGAATAAAAATTCTAAGGGCGACTTTTGGCCGTTTTCGAAAACTTTGCAAGGATTTTTTCCTCAAAAAAGGGAAGAAAAGGAAAAGATCATAGGTCGTGTGTGTGCCAAGTTCGGATGAAATTTCTCGAAACGTATGGGAGATATACTTCACAAGAGGCCCTTTCCTTGTGCCACAACTTCCCCAGGGTTTAAATGTTGCTCTTCTACAACACATATCCACACACGCACACACACACACACACACACACACACACACTGAAACGCATCTGCCAAGATTCGAATGGACTCGCTTCATTAAATGAAAGGTTAACCTAACATTTATTTCTGAAAGTGTACCACGTTTTATTTAACAAAATAAGTGACTGGTATCTGTAGGTAGAAGACATGGCTATTTCGCCAGTTTTTATGTCCTCAGGAAATAGAAATAGTTTGAAAATGACTTAACAACCTTTAGAATCCCGCCAATTTACTCTGGGCTTAAAAACGGGAGATGTTTGGTCCTGTCGCTAGGCAGAGAAATCGCTGGCCAGAGAGGGGAAAAAAAAACGGGTTTAGCTGAGGTAGGTGTGACGTCATTCAGAGCGATCAGTGGAAGATATGGCGCGCTCCGGATGCATGGCCCCGGACAGTACAGGAAGAAAGGGGAACTCGTTCTCAAGGTTCGGTCCAGCTCGGACTCTGGTTGATAAGTTCCAGTAGCGCTTCGAATTCTGAGTGTTAAGATGTGATATCAGATACGTTGCGTTAAAAGTTCTCTACTTTCATTTGCTTAACTTGGTTCAAATCGTGTTCTCTCGTCATCTTTCTTTTATTTCGCGATTGTAATATATTGAATTATAAGATGAGTCCTTGTGATACTGACCAAGTGGTGCTGCGTGAATCTTTGTGGTGGTATGTAGTTTAAAACATCTTCGAACTGTGTTCGTTTCACGGTTACATTGAATTAAAAGTTTACTGCTGTTATCCGCGGGTTTTACCGAGTTTTCCTTTGTTAAACGATACACATGGTACGAGACAGACCGTCAAAGGTAGAATGACTTGTGGACAGGGGCTGTATATGCTTCGTCAATTTTTCAAGTTATTGTAACAGTGCTACGAGCTGCTCCGCAATCGGTCACGTTTGAAATTGACTTGATTCTGGTGGTGTACCGTTCGTGTGGTCAATCATCTTAGGTGCGTTTGCAGTCTGACAACTGAATTGTCGCCCGTAGTATGTAATTACGTCTCCTGCAAATCTCCATAGTCCATGCAGTAGGGTTCTTTACAGATTCAGCAAAGATGACTCATATAACTCCCCTTTTGCTCTCCGTGATTCCTTATCACATGTAAATGTTTAATTCAAGCAGGGTAATGAGTGCGATGTCCCATTGTTTAGTAAATATAGAGTCTTGGGCTAGTAACACTGTTAACAACATTAAAATGTGTCATTTATCCAGTAAGGTTTGCGTCAGAGTTAAAAATAATATTTTTATTATCGAATTTTGAATGTATCAAGATAATCATAATCAGGTCAAATAACATTTATTTTACTGATGTGATGTAAAAAGAAACGTATTAAGAACAGTGAAACATTGCAAATGCAGGTTTGTCACATAAGATTCATTGCACGGTATTGACCAGTGCACACAAAATGTTTGGGTAAGTTGTATTTCATGTTTTGTTAATAACGATGTTGCTTCTAATATAGGAATGGTATGCAAATTAAACTAGTCACCAGTAAAAATATCTATTATTCACAACTGTAACGGAAACCTTAATTAATAAATTATTAATATATTTTGTTGGTGATCCTGATACAACATTATTGGAAATGCGAAATTACTTCGTGTTTCAATCTTTTTGAATAAATATGAAATTAATTTAATTTCCAGTTTTATTGAGAAACTAGAGATAGAGCGGTTCCCCCTTTTTCCAGTCGGTGAATAAAGACGAATAAATTGAATATACGTAGGTGGCGACCAGTTGTTTTCGATGTGACACGTCCATAATATCGTTTACTTTTATGCTGTTTTTTTTTCTGTCACTTGAGTTGAATGCTTGAGTGATTCCTTGAAAATTGTCGTAAAGACTTCTTCTTGCTTATCTGTTAACCGTTGTGATATTCATTCATTGCTGAACATTTCTCTCTTAAGGGTATCTGATCATCGGCAAAACAAAGCAATATCACAGATCCTTCCCTGTACTTTAAGTAGTAACGAGGTCTGATGTCATAGGCAGTATTTAATTCAACGAAATTCTGCGTCTAAGCTACTGCATATTCAGCTGTAAGCTGACAGTCTGAACGTAAACATTGTCTTTTATGAAAGAAATAAATATCTTCCTTTTTCTTCTTTTTCCTGCTCTTACAGCGTAGTTATGTTAATCAAGATTTGGCGGTGCTGGTAGCAGAGGGTGGCCGGTTGCCCTTCGTACTGATTCGAGAAATCAAAAAAGCTGAAATATTAGCTTCCGTCCTTTAGTCCGTACCTCAAAATGCTAGTTTGGGATCTTAGGCCGTCTTCACAAATTTGAACCCTAAGATGGGGGATGCCTTGGGTGTCTATGGCATGTAATAATCAGGTTACTAAATCAATTGAGATACATTGTTTGTTTTTCAGGTGCATCAGACGATTTTTTTTTAATTTTTGAAAAAAAAGAAACAGTCACCACGTTTTGTTTCGTGGTTAATTTACTTAACACTGAAATATGTTTGGAAGTACTCGTATATACTCATAGTCAGGCACGGATAGCAACACAAAAATATTTCGAGAATGAGGTTTGGAAGGTAGGAGACGAGATACTGGCAGAAGTAAGGCTGTGAGTACCGGGCGTGAGTCGTGCTCGGTTGCTCAGATGGTAGAGCACTTGCCCGCGAAAGGCAAAGGTCCCGAGTTCGAGTCTCGGTCGGGCACACAGTTTTAATCTGCCAGGAAGTTTCACAAAAATATTTAATATGAGTACAAATAGGTCTTACAGGAATTTATTCTACCTTGGCATGGACTCTGGCCTACTATTTTCATTGGAAACAGCTTTGTCTTTGTAGTAAGTACACTCACTCTAATGCATTGCTATGTGCAACTAGGTCTATTTGCCAACTGTTTACAAACTAGATAGGAACACATAACACCTCGTTGTTTGTTGCATTAAATGTATCCGTATCGCCTAGTGATGAGATTTGTTCCGAAACATGCCGCAATATTAAGTTACTGAAACAAGTAACCAAAAATGTGACTGGCAGTATTCCGCACCCAGTAAGGTTTTAAATTTTGTACAGAGCCGACCTTCGTAGATGTGCGACAAAATAGAATAACGTACTTGAGTATATAGATTTACACATGAATTGTTATACTTAGGTATAAAATTTATTCTACAGATCGTAACTTAAGTGGTCATCAAGAATGTGAAGCAAGTCTAAATAAACTAACATACATTAATCCGAAAATTAACAAAATACATTTAAAAAACATGAATGAAAAAATTTCTTTCCTTTTGTGGAAAAATGAAGATTTTTTTATTTGTATTTAGTATATTTTCGTGTTGGATGAGAGCATAATATCCTGTAGTGTTGGCGTCATCTTATGCTGTTAATACTGAACACATGTTGTGGGTAGAGCAGACCAAAGACTGCGATTCATTGGCAGTACACTTAGACGGTGCAACAGGTCTACTTAAGAGCTTGCTTATACCGCGATTGTCTGCCCTATCCTGGAGTATTGTTGTGCGGTGTGGGATCCGCATCAGGTGGGACTAACGGATGACATCGAAAAAGTTCAAAGAAGGGCAGCTCGTTTTGTATTATCGCGAAATAGGGAAGATAATGCAACAGACATGATACGTGAATTGGAGTGGCAATCATTAAAACAAAGGCATTTTTCGTTGCGGGAGGATCTTCTCATGAAATTTCAATCACTAGTTTTCTCCTCAGATTGCGAAAACATTCTGTTGGCACCCACCTTCATAGGGAGAAATGATCATCACGACAAAATAAGAGAAATCAGGGCTCGCACAGAAAAATTTAAGTGCTCATTTTTCTCCCGTGCCGTTCGAGAGTGGAACGGTAGAGAGACAGCTTGAAGGTGGTTCATTGAACCCTCTGCTAGGGACTTTATTGTGAATAGCGGAGTAATCACGTAGATGTAGACGGTGATTGTTCAGGTCTATTAAGGTCCGTCGATGGAGTAGCAGAAGTTAAGTACCAAATAGATCCTTCTGCAAATTTGGTATTATTTTTGGACTCAAATGACTCTGAGAACTATGGGACTTAAGATCTTAGGTCATCAGTCCCCTAGAACTTAGAACTACTTAAACCTAACGAACCTAAGGACATCACACACATCCATGCCCGAGGCTGGATTCGAACCTCCGACCGTAGCAGTCGCGCGGTTCCAGATTGTAGCGCCTAGAACCGCTCGGCCACCGCGGCAGGCGATCTAAAGTGAAATCACTACTCCTATCGCCCAACTCATTTTTCCTCAAGTAAATTATAATTTAATTTATTTATGTGTTTTCGCGTGCAGTGATAACCGAAGGCAATGAATTTGTTCTGGCTTTAGCCAGTCGGTCTGCATCGAACGTCTACCCTGCTTGTGTGTTGACGCCGCGTTGCTACAACAAGCGTTAGCGGTGTCGTTTGCATAAGATGGAAGTTCATCGCCGGCGAACAGGTGCGTATGTGCGGACCGGAAAGTTCCAGTTACTTTGCGAACGGAGCGCGTGTCGCGCAGCGCAGATTTGTTCGCAAATGTTTGCCGTTTGATCACGGTGCGACTCTAATTAAACTACGCTGTGATCAGGTGGACAAACAGCCCGCTTCCTGAGTGCACACAACAAATGTGAAAGGTTTGTTTGCCGGTTTCTTCCTGCCGCGGCCGTCGGTCGCGCGTGTGGCTGCGTTTACTGGGGACACAGTGGCTGCAGGCGAACCCGGAAGCCGCCCTGCTGGTATTAACTGAGGTGCACATCACTACACTCGCGCTCGTAATGCGAACGATGCGTCACGTCTAATGACATTCACAATGCAATAAGCTTGGACTTCCGTTAGCTAACGCAGCCATAATGCACACCGTTTTCTCGTGTGTGTAACACTGCAAGGCATCATCGGTGGCCTGGAATATGTACATATGTTAGCTATTTAATTTATGTTTTTGTCACTGTGCCTATAGGTTATAAACAGTCCTGGTGGTTGGTATTTCCTATTAAGTAGTAATGATTTGAACTGTACTTACAGGTTGCTGTCAGACGGCCCATAAGTAAAAATTATCAATTTACCTTAATATTACACGCAACTGAGGAAGACAGGACTACATAAGTTGAAAACAGTTTGTAGTCGTTTACAGTGACAAATTTCATAGAAGTCTTGAACTCTCCTTCACCAAAGACGTGATACATTATTGACGCGCTAACAAATTATTCCGGCAGAGTAAAATTTTAATCTTGACCGACCCATTTTCACTTAGGTTCTCAAACCTTTGCTCAAATAATTTCATTGACTGCTGTACCATGATAAGTTTATTGATGTGGAATACATGGAACTCCTTGACCAGCGCTTCGTGGCACTTGTATTCCGGGCCACACTCAAGGAGGGGGATGGGTAAGGAGTATGGGCGTCATCGTACTCCCACAGCCATCAATAAACATTTTAATAGAATTATTTATATTTTTATACACCCAAAAGCCAAAGACACTGGTACAAAATAAAAAATGGTTCAAATGGCTCTGAACACTATGGGGCTTAACTTCTGAGGTCATCAGTCCCCCAGAACTTAGAACTACTTAAACCTGACTAACCTAAGGACAATACTGGTACACCTGCCTAATATCGTGTAGGGCCCCCGCGAACACGCAGAAGTGCCACAATACGACGTGGTATGGACTCGGCTAATGTCTGAAGGGAACTGACATCATGAATGCTGCAGGGCTGACCATAAATCCGAGAGGACACGAGGGGATATACCAGATATACCAGATATGCTCAATAACGTTCGCGTCTCGGGAGTCTGGTGGTCAGCAGAAGTGTTTAAACTCAGAAGAGTGTTCCTGGATCCACTCTGTAGCAGTTCCTGATATTCACGGTACACTCGTGAAATGTTCGTACCGGAAAATCCCCACCTCATCGCTACCTCGGAGATGCTGTGTCCAAACGCTCATGCGTTCACTATAACATCACGTTCAAACTCACTTAAGGGGACCACAACCTGCATATCTAACTCATGTTAATTTAGGCAAGTATTTGACCTATTTCTGAAAAAAAAGCTATTTGACGCAGGACCTTAATATTTTTACTGTATGTTACATGATGCTAGTAGAGTCAACTGTACTAAAATCTACTATATCCATTTTATAGTTTTTAAGAAATACCTTTTTATTTATTAACAAAAAATATTAAGTTTCCTGAAGAAAATATTCTTTTGTGAATTTCCTAATGGGGGAATACTAATGAATGTAATACCAGAGGTGGATTTTTATGTTATGCAGAGTCTCTGCAAATTTCATTGATTTATCTATGATAGTTTCTGATATAATGGAGCATATGTACTGAAAATTTTAGTTTGCGGGAAATTGACCTTAAAGAAAAAACCTTTGGAATTTGTTACTTACAGTTAATTAAAACTGTCCTGCTGCATATGATGGCTCTTCTTTGGTCTCGAGCAGGTCTTCCAGTTTCTTTTTCACCTTCCTGGATGTTTGTCTTGCGTTCTTGGCCATATTAGATGCAGAACTGTCTGCATCGGCTATCCTCATTTTATCGCAATGTTGCAGCCAAGTGATCATATTTTCATGAGGATTAATTTCCAGCTCTTTCAGTACCCGACACTTTCAAATATTACCACAGTTTAATGTAATAATAGCATCATTAACGCCTAGTTTCATTGTATGTATGCCTATAAATACAATTTTAGGAAGGCGGTTCCAAATTATGCTGTTGAAACATTCATTTGGGTTCTATGTCTGCCCATGCAGACATTTCCTTAGGTCAGGATGAGCGAAGTCTCTGAAAATAACATGGCCCACTCGTTCTATTTTGCTAATAAGGGCATCTCCATATGGCTTCGAGTTCACCACATTGTTGTATGCCTTACTGTCACCATCGCCCAAATATTTGGTGTACCGTACGCCTCTTGTTTCTACGGAGTGATGAAATATTTGTTGTACTCGATCAACTTCCATACCACCACTTGTTTCTCGAAAATTAACCACATCCATTGCTTCCTTAGCAGGCAGTTTCATGCTTTCCTCACTGACCTCACATACAGCTTTCTCTAATATTGTAGTCAGTTTTTCAAATTTATTTGGTGGTTGGTGTAAGTTCATCACTGAACAAAATGTTCTCCCTGAGCCATGCACTTGCCAATGGATCGTAAGGCATAAACTAATCTAGTACAGATTTCATAAGGGCCACTTGCATCTGGTTTTGAAGAACTGATAAATAAAATCACAGCTGAGCATTTAGTGCAAATTAAATCCAAAGCAATTGCTAGACCTTTTCTCCCACTGGCACTCTCACAAATTTTCACACTCTGTGACTCACCACACTGTCTACATTGTACAAATTTAGAAATTACATCTGATAATATTCTCAGATTTATAATAATGTTACTGCACCCCTTGTCACTTACAGTAAATTCGTTTTAACTCTCTTGAAATGGTGAGGGCTTCTTTGATGATGCACTTGTTGAAGAATTACAATTAGAAACATCGTTGCCAGGTGACATAACCTCTTCTGCAGAAAGCTTTCTAAACTTGATTCCTGTAAGTTGGGAGAAAAAAAACTAACGTGCAATGTACGGGATATAAAGATCTAAAATATGTGCTGAAAAGTGGGTGACAGAACAGTCGGCCTGGGACATAAATGCTTTTTAAATGCTCGAAAAAAATTTTTTTCAGCAAAATCATTTTCAGAGTATTTAAATAAAACCTTAATCTATCGAAATATGATGAAAAATGAAAATCGATTTTTTTCGACCTGAACCACGATGTGGTCTCCTTAAATCTTGATGACCTGCCATTTACATATCTGTGTATTGTACTATGCATTCCTGTACCAGTTTCTTTGGCGTTTCAGTGTAGTTGCACACTCTATACATCTGTTACGATCCTAGGTTTGATTTGTATCCAGTTCTGTATCGATAGCCGTTTATTATGTTTCGTGTTTCGAATGTTGTACAGCCCCAGCGGTGCGTCTGTGTTCTGCCTTACGGACAACTTCGGCAAAATGCTTCTGCTAGTCTGTTTAAATTAACTGTTATTATTTACTGCCTAATAACTTTTTTATTAGTGTAACATTTTTGACTTGTACTATTTTCTTTTCTTTTAGTCACTTAAAAGTAGTTTTGTACTTCTTCCTGGTATTCTAGCGTGCGAGCCGCCGTTGCTGTAGCACTCTTTGGCTCGTCACATTCAGCTGTCCTGTTGTGACATTTATATGTACCATCACCTTAACTGTGGGTTCTCTTACATGTTTGAGTCAAAGTTAGATAGGAAATCATCTAATGATACAATAACTTGCAGTATGCGTAGTTTTTAAATGTGACTCAGACTGAAATATTCAAAATCAGAAGTCAACGATCAAGGTCCACTTTTAAGTTATCCAAGCTGGGTTCTTATTATCACAATATTAGAATGGCAAGTGTTGAAAAGAATTTTTCATGCGCAAGGTTCTGAACGCCACGTTTTCACTGATGTACTCCATTCACGCTCAGTCGAATGAAGTATTCAAATCGTATTTTATTATCGAATTATAATACAATGTCAATTTTAGAATAGTTTTATCGCAAAACGTGTAATCTTGGGTTTTTCTTCTAGTTGAAGTAAGAGCTGCTCTCTATGGTCGTCGCGCTTACCTTACCTACCACCAACTTTGCTTAGCTACCTACATTACATATCTTTCATTATAGCTCTGATGTCACTGTGGGAACATCTGCTACGCTTAGTGGTAGGTCATTAATCAGTCCTCATTTTTACGTGAAATTGCCGGTACCTCCAAAATCAACATAGCCAGTCACTAGTTTTTGTGTCTGGTGCTACCGCTGGGTCCCCCATTCATCTGTAGTGGTGGTGCGGTGGTATCCGGGGATACGACTTCTTAGTATGGTTAGTATCACATAGTGGTGATCATCACGACATCTTTGTCGCTTTCGCGACAGTATGCTATTCCAGGGATAAAATTTGAGATTGTTCAGTAATGATGTCATGCTTTTTACGAGTATTCCCGAATGATATCGAATATGTTCAAACGATCTAGAATATTCTAGAATGTTGGAGATTACAGATTTTAAACGGAACTTACGGCGTTGATCATCGCTGTGGCAAAATTGTTTTGACCGAGGAGTTGTGCAAAGTTGTATATACACAAAATGTATTCGCAGTTGCGAATACGAGCAACCATGAGCTGTACAAGGGAGTGATAATAACAAAAATTTGTACCCGGTCGGGACTCGAACGTGGTTTTCCAGCTTTCTTTGGCTATCGGTGCAAGACACAGTGCGAGACCTATACCTCCATATACTGTCGTTCGTGCCTCACATCGTGTGCTCGCACACACCTCCTGTAGTTCTCGTACATGGGAGGACATTTTAATTGAAAGCCGCTGCCTGGTATCGGCGGATCAGTACGAGAGTACAGTGAATCTGTTGTTAAGAGGAACGAGGCAATTTTCGTTCGGACAGGCTCAGCTTCTTCTTCTTTCGCTGGTGCCTTTTTCCCTCAGTTGGCGCAGTATCGGCACGGTTACAATCGGATTTGGTACGGCTAGTTCGATGTGATGGCAGGTTTCCCTTCCTGCCGCCACCCCGTACCCCGCGGGACAGAATCAGTGTACCCCCAGCTGTCTGCGTCTAGTGTAAATCATGAAATAGTGCGAACATGGGGCAAATGTCTGCGAGTCGTGTAACTGAGGCGGGACGTGGGGACCAACCCGGTATTCACCTATTGGAATGTGGGAAACCTCCTAAAAACCACAACCTGGCCGGGAGGCACACCGGCCCTCGTCCTTCATCCGGTAGGCGGATTTCATCAACAACACCTAGACTACAGGCCTGAGCGCACACTTGTGACGTCTCATACAGATGGCCGGGTCTGCATCGGAACGCTCCTGTTAAGCACTCTGCAGCTATACGAACTTTACGAGTTGTAGAGATAAGACCGCATAGGGATTCTCGTGCTTTCCTGTTCTACGTGTCCTTGTAATGAAATTATGCAAATTTATATCATTGCGTAAAGTAACTGAAAAAAGCTGCCCTATGATATTTCAAGATGTAAAATTATTTTCACGGTTCGCCTTTAATACAAACTGTAATTTTAAATTCTGTCTTTTACCTCAGGAACTATGTTTTCTTGCAGCAAAAAATCGGCAATATGCAATAACAAGCAGATGTTTTCGGTTTTAAATAAAGCAGCTGGAGTTCCCACAGAATTTAAGAATTTGTTTCCAGGGTTATTTTCGTAAATTTTCCTCTCCACTTCAAAATTTGCTGACCTCAAACGAAACTCAAATCATTCGCCGAAATGGAGCACCTCCTAATGTAATGTTTAATAAATCAAAGAACCCGAAAAAATATTTTATTTCCCTGTTTCTCCAGAACTTTAGAACCTTAAACATGAAAAGATTGTTTCTCCTATATCCTTGACTGAAATTCGTGTCACAGAGTGCTGTTAATTTAATCATTACATCGAAATTCTGCTTTCTATACTGCTTAATCTGTCGAACACTGAATTCATTAAAGCAATTTTCTAAGGTAGTTTACTGAAATTGAAATTATTTCCGAATAGCTGTATATGTAAAACTGAACAAAATCATTCTGTAGCTATTCCAAATAAAAGTACTGGAAACTCAATAATCTGTTAGGAATGATAAGGAATACTAAACATTTTCGAGCCACACTAATTGATGTAACTATTCTGTGTGACAATAGTTGCTTCGTATTAACCTCGCAGCAATGGTCCAGAATTAAGAAACAAATTATACTGGTACATGATACATAACTGCTTTTAAAAACAATTGGGAAATGTGGTGCAATGGAAACAAATAACATGCTATAAATTTTTTGTCGTTTACTTACCCTTGAATGATGCGTAGACACAAATTCCTGTCTGTGAATAGCTGCAATCCAGCGATTTCTCAACTTCACACATTTGAGAAATCGAAACATGTGCACTTTCATTCCTTTTTCGGACTATAATTTCCCTGGCAAAAGGGAACACAACACTTGTATCCATACTTCGAAGAACTGTAGGCGAATACTCTATGAAATATATATCACTTTCACGTGGCACACTGTTTCAACACAACATACACGCCAACAGGACTGCCGACTACAGAGAAGATTGCCAACAGTTTGTGACGTCACATGCCAATATGGCCGCTGTGCGTAGGCCTTGTATCTAGAAGGCTTCGATTCCATCCGGGGCCGGAGCGCCGACCCGAATCCAGGGAGCAGCGCATCAGCGCTCTCGGCTAACCTCCGGGGTTTCGGACATGCTCAGCTACTCTCAAGTAAAATGTCCTCCCCTGTTCAGGAATTACATAATGTGTGTACAGGTATAGGTTGGGTTGCGCAAACGACGGTATATGGTAGTTTTAGGACTCGCCCTCGGTCGTGCACGGATAGCCAAAGCGTACAGGGGCATATGTAGGTTCGGCTCCCTGTCTGTGCACAGATCTGCGTTGTCGTTATTCGCTTAAACATCTGATGGTCGTTCGTATTCGCAACTGCGGATACACTTCATGTATTCCATAACAGTTGCACAGTGCCTCTTCCTTTATATAAAAAAAAGGTTCAAATGAGTGTGGAAATTTATGAGACTTAACCGCTAAGGTATGTTGTTGTTGTTGTTGTGGTCTTCAGTCCTGAGACTGGTTTGATGCAGCTCTCCATGCTACTCTATCCTGTGCAAGCTTCTTCATCTCCCAGTACTTACTGCAACCTACATCCTTCTGAATCTGCTTAGTGTATTCATCTCTTGGTCTCCCTCTACGATTTTTACCCTCCACGCTGCCCTCCAATGCTAAATTTGTGATTCCTTGATGCCTCAAAACATGTCGCACCAACCGATCCCTTCTTCTACTCAAGTTGTGCCACAAACTTCTCTTCTCCCCAATCCTATTCAATACCTCCTCATTAGTTACGTGATCTACCCACCTTATCTTCAGCATTCTTCTGTAGCACCACATTTCGAAAGCTTCTATTCTCTTCTTGTCCAAACTAGTTATCGTCCATGTTTCACTTCCATACTTAGCTACACTCCATACAAATACTTTCAGAAACGACTTCCTGACACTTAAATCTATATTCGATGTTAACAAATTTCTCTTCTTCAGAAACGATTTCCTTGCCATTGCCAGTCTACATTTTATATCCTCTCTACTTCGACCATCATCAGTTATTTTACTCCCTAAATAGCAAAACTCCTTTACTACTTTAAGTATCTCATTTCATAATCTAATTCCCTCAGCATCACCCGATTTAATTTGACTGCATTCCATTATCCTCGTTTTGCTTTTCTTAATGTTCATCTTATATCCTCCTTTCAAGACACTATCCATTCCGTTCAACAGCTCTTCCAAGTCCTTTGCTGCCTCTGACAGAATTACAATGTCATCGGCGAACCTCAAAGTTTTTACTTCTTCTCCATGAATTTTAATACCTACTCCGAATTTTTCTTTTGTTTTCTTTACTGATTGCTCAATATACAGATTGAATAACATCGGAGAGAAGCTACAACCCTGTCTCACTCCTTTCCCAACCACTGCTTCCCTTTCATGCCCCTCGACTCTTATAACTGCCATCTGGTTTCTGTACAAATTGTAAATAGCCTTTCGCTCCCTGTATTTTACCCCTGCCACCTTCAGAATTTGAAAGAGAGTATTCCAGTTAACATTGTCAAAAGCTTTCTCTAAGTCTACAAATGCTAGAAACGTAGGTTTGCCTTTTCTTAATCTTTCATCTAAGATAATTCGTAAGGTTAGTATTGCCTCATGTGTTCCAACACTTCTATGGAATCCAAACTGATCTTCCCCGAGGTCCACTTCTACCAGTTTTTCCATTCGTCTGTAAAGAATTCGCGTTAGTATTTTGCAGCTGTAACTTACTAAACTGATAGTTCGGTAATTTTCACATCTGTCAACACCTGCTTTCTTTGGGATTGGAATTATTATATTCTTCTTGAAGTCTGAGGGTATTTCGCCTGTCTCATACATCTTGCTCACCAGATGGTAGAGTTTTGTCATGACTGGCTCTCCCAAGGCCGTCAGTAGTTCTAATGGAATGTTGTCTACTCCCGGGGCCTTGTTTCGACTGAGGTCTTTCAGTGCTCTGACAAACTCTTCACGCAGTATCTTATCTCCCATTTCGTCTTCATCTACATCCTCTTCCATTTCCATAATATTGTCCTCAAGTACATCGCCCTTGTATAAACCCTCTATATACTGTTTCCACCTTTCTGCCTTCCCTTCTTTGCTTAGAACTGGGTTGCCATCTGAGCTCTTGATATTCATACAAGCGGTTCTCTTCTGTCCAAAGGTCTCTTTAATTTTCCTGTAGGCAGTATCTATCTTACCCCTAGTGAGACAAGCCCCTACATCCTTACATTTGTCCTCTAGCCATCCCTGCTTAGCCATTTTGCACTTCCTGTCGATCTCATTTTTGAGACGTTTGTATTCCTTTTTGCCTGCTTCATTTACTGCATTTTTATATTTTCTCCTTTCATCAATTAAATTCAATATTTCTTCTGTTACCCAAGGATTTCTATTAGCCCTCGTCTTTTTACCTACTTGATCCCCTGCTGCCTACACTACTTCATCCCTCAGAGCTACCCATTCTTCTTCTACTGTATTTCTTTCCCCAATTCCTGTCAATTGTTGCCTTATGCTCTCCCTGAAACTCTCTACAACCTCTGGTTCTTTCAGTTTATCCAGGTCCCATCTCCTTAAATTCCCACCTTTTTGCAGTTTCTTCAGTTTCAATCTGCAGTTCATAAGCAATAGATTGTGGTCAGAATCCACATCTGCCCCTGGAAATGTCTTACAATTTAAAACCTGGTTTCTAAATCTCTGTCTTACCATTATATAATCTATCTGATACCTTTTAGTATCTCCAGGATCCTTCCAGGTATACAACCTTCTTTTATGATTCTTGAACCAAGTGTTAGTTATGATTAAGTTATGCTCTGTGCAAAATTCTACAAGGCGGCTTCCTCTTTCATTTCTTCCCCCCAATCCATATTCACCTACTTTGTTTCCTTCTCTCCCTTTTCCTACTGACGAATTCCAGGCACCCATGACTATTAAATTTTCGTCTCCCTTCACTACCTGAGTAATTTCTTTTATCTCCTCATACATTTCATCTATTTCTTCATCATCTGCAGAGCTAGTTGGCATATAAACTTGTACTACTTTAGTAGGCATGGGCTTTGTGTCATCTTGGCCACAATAATGCGTTCACTATGCTGTTTGTAGTAGCTAACCCGCACTCCTATTTTTTTATTCATTATTAAACCTACTCCTGCATTACCCCTATTTGATTTTGTATTTATAACCCTGTAATCACCAGACCAAAAGTCTTGTTCTTCCTGCCACCGAACTTCACTAATTCCCACTATATCTAACTTTAACCTATCCATTTCCCTTTTTAAATTTTCTAACCTACCTGCCCGATTAAGGGATCTGACATTCCACGCTCCGATCCGTAGAACGCCAGTTTTCTTTCTCCTGATAACGACGTCCTCCTGAGTAGTCCCCGCCCGGAGATCCGAATGGGGGACTATTTTACCTCCGGAATATTTTACCCAAGAGGACGCCATCATCATTTAATCATACAGTAAAGCTGCATGTCCTCGGGAAAAAATACGGCTGTAGTTTCCCCTTGCTTTCAGCCGTTCGCAGTACCAGCACAGCAAGGCCGTTTTGGTTAATGTTACAAGGCCAGAGCAGTCAATCATCCAGACTGTTGCCCCTGCAACTACTGAAAAGGCTGCTGCCCCTCTTCAGGAACCACATGTTTGTCTGGCCTCTCAACAGATACCCCTCCGTTGTGGTTGCACCTACGGTACAGCCATCTGTATCGCTGAGGCACGCAAGCCTCCCCACGAACGGCAAGGTCCATGATTCATGGGGGGGGGGGGGGGTAATCAGACCCTAAACTTACACACTGCTTAACTTAAATTATCCTAAGAACAAACACACACACCCATGCCCAGGTAGATGACGTGTTTCTTGACTTTCGCAAGGCGTTCGATACAGTTCCCCACTGTCGTTTAATGAACAAAGTAAGAGCATATCGACTATCAGACCAATTGTGTTATTGGATTAATGAGTTCCTTGATAATCGAATGCAGCTCGTCATTCTCAATGGAGACAAGTCTTCCGAAGTAAGAGTGATTTCAGGTGTGCCGCAGGGGAGTGTCGTAGGACCGTTGCTATTCACAATATACATAAATGACCTTATGGATAACATCGGAAGTTCACTGAGGCTTTTGCGGATGATGCTGTGGTGTATCGAGAGGTTGTAACAATGGAAAATCGTACTGAAATGCAGGAGGATCTTCAGCGAATTGATGCGTGGTGCAGGGAATGGCAATTGAATCTCGATGTAGACAAGTGTAATGTGCTGCGAATACATAGAAAGATAGTTCCCTTATCATTTAGCTACAATAAAGCAGGTCAGCAACTGGAAGCAGTTAATTCCACAAATTATCTAGGAGTAGGCATTAGGAGTGATTTAAAATGGAATGATCACATAAAGTTGATCGTCGGTAATGCAGATGCCAGACTGAGATTCGTTGGAAGAATCCTAAGGAAATGCAATCCGAAAACAAAGAAAGTAGGTTACAGTACACTTGTTCGGCCACTGCTTGAATACTGCTCACCAGCGTGGGATCCGTACCAGATAGGGTTGATAGAAGAGATGGAGAAGATCCAACTGAGAGCAGCGCGCTTCGTCACAAGATGATTTAGTAATCGCGAAAGCGTTACGGAGATGATAAATAAACTCCAGTGGAAGACTCTGCAGGAGAGACGCTCAGTAGCTCGTTACGGGCTTTTGTTTGAAGTTTCGAGAACATACCTTCACCGAGGAGTCAAGCAGTATATTGCTCCCTCCTAAGTATATCTCGCGAAGAGACCATGAGGATAAAATCAGAAAGATTAGAGCCCACAGAGAGGCATACCGACAATCCTTCTTTCCACGAACAATACGAAACTGGAATAGAAGGGAGAAGCGATAGAGGTACTCAAGGTACCCTCCGCCACACACCGTCAGGTGGCTTGCGTAGTATGGATGTAAATGTAGATGTAGATTTCCATGGTAGTAGAGGGAGATGTAGAGGGCAAAAACTGTAAAGGAAGAGACTGCAATAAATCCAGCAAATAATTAAGGACTAAGTTGCAAGAGCTACTCAGAGATGAAGAGGTTGACACAGGAGAGGAATTAGATTAGAATCTCCGCCGGGACCAGCCGCACAGTCCATGACTGCAGCGCTTTAGAGACTTCCCTTGCTCATGCGTGCATATCCGTGGCAACATGGTACCGTTCTTCCTAACAACACAGGCACCGCAATATCGCAGAGGAGTAAAGATCGAGGATCCACTCAGAGAGAAAGTGTATATGCTTATATACTACGTACGAGCGAATACTGTTACCAACAGAAGATGACGTAGGCCAACAAACAAATTAGTGACGACAGTATATGGTATTAGGCGGAAACATTTAGAAATCCGTTGATACAAAGATGAATGAATAAGAAAGTGTACACAACACAACAAAATTCCTGAATTCGCACAATGTTGTCGGCATAAGCGTACGGAGAAGACTCTCAAGAAGATGTTAGAAACAGAAATAATAACTACAAAAGAAAAGGCAAGGCATTATTCGCACTCACGAATTCCACTAATTTCAAGTATCCTAATCTCATTGAGCGTTAAAAAGCTCAAATTTCCAGTAAGAATAGTGTACAGTATGACTCTCCAAAAACACAGCGCAAACACTCCAGTGTAACGGAGTTAATTTAGAAGAATAGTGATTCTCGTGTGGACGAACGGTAAGTAGCGTGGTCGCTTTTTCGACAAGAACAAATCGTATTTTCGTTAACACACGAAATCAAAACATCAAATGTGCTCTCTACGAATTTGCTTTTGAATGAGTTAGATACTATAAAAATGATATGATTAACTGCACATTTTTCCGACACAGAAAACAACTGGAAATAAATACCAAGTAAAGGGGGTGCCTGCATCTCGTACACCGGGTATCCTTTTTAAGAATAGTCAGACGCATTTTCTCTGATGTTTCGGCAGGAGTTTGCAGTTTCGTTTTTGTTATGTGTAATTGGAGTAGGCACAAACAAATACTGCTCATCAGCTTTTTCATGCGATGCTCTCTGTAGACCGAAAGCGATGGTTTTTATCCCGTGGCAAACAAAATGATTTTTATAGCGGAATTTTCCGAGCCCATTCGATAGTGCAGTCCAAAATTCCTGTTGTGCGATATTTGTTTTGTCGATGTGCGTTAACAGGGACTGTAAAACAGAGAATAGCCAGCACTCCAGGCAGCGACTGTACCACCCCGTCCCGTGCTCTGTGCCACTGCCACGCAACTGCGCTGCTCAGTCCCGCTGCAGTTCTCCTTTACTTAGGGTTTTACTGTCCCTGCAAATACACATCGCCGCGAGGGATTAGCCGAGCAGTCTAAGGCGCTGCAGTCATAGACCGTCCGGCTGGTCCCGGCGGAGGTTCGAGTCCCCCCTCGAGCATGGGTGTGTGTGCTTGTACTTAGGATAATTTATGTTAAGTAGTGTGTTAGCTTAGGGACTGATGACCATAGCAGTTAAGTTTCATAAGATTTCACACACATTTGAACTCAAATACACATCCATAAAACAAATGCCGCGCTAGATTAATTTCTGACCGCTTCATCGAAGGGGCGCGTAATTTTCGGCTTTAAAAACAATTTTGTTTATCACGGGAAGCAAACCGTCGCTTTCGTCGCGGAGCGTCGCCTGAAACGGGTGAGGAGCAGTATTTGTATAGGCTGGCTGACTCGAGCTACATACTGAAGAAACGGAACTGAAAATATCCGACGAAACACGAGAGAAAATGCACCTGTCGACTCTCAGGAGTGACACCTGGTACATCGAAAAATCTCCCCCTTTCACAGCGTCCTAATCTGTTTAAACTTTTTCCTTTCTTGGGCTGCGGACAACTTCATGCTCTACACTTACTATTAATTGGTACGAAACGAATGGCTGTCAAACAAGTGTCCCCCAATTTTTTCTGAATGATCGACGACAGTGCCGCGCGGGATTAGCCGAGCGGTCTGGGGCGCTGCAGTCACGGACTGTGCGGCTGGTCCCGGCGGAGGTTCGAGTCCTCCCTCGGGCATGGGTGTGTGTGTTTGTCCTTAGGATAATTTAGGTTAAGTAGTGTGTTAGCTTAGGGACTGATGACCTTAGCAGTTAAGTCCCATAAGATTTCACACACATTTGAACAATTTTTTCGACGACAGTGGAATCACCCACCGAATGAAAGAAGATTTTTCCGATCAAAAGTGTAACGTACCGGCCTGAAAATCTTCTGCAAGGCCTGGTGTACTAAATAGTCAACTACATTTTCTATTCGTGATTACTTCCTGAAGACAAGCTGCCACAATTAAACCCCAAGCTAAGCAAGGAAGTTCAAATTATCTTGATCGACGGAACTCACTGGAATCCCATTGCCGCGCGTTCTACGTACATAATTGGTTCCGTAACTATTTTAATACAAACACGGCATACACTGTTAGAGTACAGTACGCACTGCTGAGGGAGAACGTTATGACCACCTGTTACGACCACCTACCTAACGGCCACTGTGCTGATTTCGGCACGGATAACAGCGGCGACGCTTTTTTGGCATCGAAGCAGTTGTAAGTAGACTATTTAGGTTTTTATGTTGGTAACGCCACGTAGCGCTCTGTATGAAAATCACTGACTGTGCTGTGTGCAGTCTGTGGCTGATTTGCATTGTTCGAATATTTACTATTGTAATGTTGGGCAGTTGGATGTGAACGCAGAGAAAGGAAATTTGTAAGACTGGATGTCATGAATTTATATATAATTATGACTTTTGAACACTATTAAGGTAAATACATTGTCTGTTCTCTATCAAAATCTTTCATTTAATAACTATGCGTATCAGCGCTTAGTGCCTTCAGTAGTTAGAATCTTTTATTTAGCTGGCAGTATTGGCGCTTGCTGTATTGCAGTAGTTCGAGCAACGAAGATTTTTGTGAGGTAAGTGATTTGTGAAAGGTATAGGTTATTATTATTCAGGGCCATTCTTTTGTGGGGATTACTGAAAGGCAGATTGCATTGCGCTAAAAATATTCTGTGTCAGTTCACTGTTGATCATAATAAGTAAAGAGAGAAATGTCTGAGTACGTTCAGTTTTGCTCAGCTGTTTGAAAATCAAATAACGTAAGAGGTTTATCAGCACTGTCATTTATAATTTCCAAAGGGGACGTTTCACAGTTAGGCCTCGATGGATCGCTGGAGGGAGTTCGCACCACGTCTGCACACACAGGTCACCTAATTCCCCTAAATTCCAGGGAGGTGTGCAATGTGCTCTGACGCCAGGTTCAGCCACATCTCAGATGTGTTCAATGGTCCTCAGGTCTGGGGAGTTAGTGGCCCAGCACATCAACTGAAACTCGTCAATGCGTTCCTCGAACCAATCCATCACACACCTGGGATTCTGACACGGGGCATTATCTTTTTGAATAATGCCAATGCCGTCGGGAAAAATTATCTTCGTTAAGGGGTATACGTGGTCTCAAATCAGTGCACGATATTGCTTGACCGCCGTGACGCCTCGCACGAGTTCGACTGGGGCCGTGGAAGCCCACGAGAATGTTCCCCATAGCATGAGTAGCGTCCAGCTTGTCTCCGCCTCGGAGTACAGTCGCCAAGGAACTGTTTCCCTGGAAGCAGACGGATTCACACTCTCCCATCTGCTTGCTGAAGAAGGTATCAGAATTCATCAGACCATGCAACGCTCTGCGACTGTGCCCACATGCAGTACCGATGGTCCCGTATCCGTCTAAGTCGTAGTTGCTGATGTTGTGGTTGTTAACAGTGGCACATCTATGAGTCGTCGGTTGCGGTGGACCATTGTTGGGAGGTTTCGGCGGTCTGTGCGTTCAGACACACTTCTACTCTTACCAAAATTAAATCATGATGTTAGTTCCGCCACAGTTCGCTGCCTGTCCTGTTTTACCCTTAAGTCCAGCTTACAACGTCCGACATCTGTAATGAGGGATGGTCGTCCAACCCCACGATATCTGGACGAGATTTCGCTTTGGTTTCACCACATATTGAAGATACCACAGCACTCCTCCAACACCATACAAGCCATGCAGTTTCCGAAATGCTTGTACCGAGCCTCCGGGTCATCACAGTCTGCCCGCGGTCAAACTCAGGTAGATGGCGCGCCTTCGCCATTCTACACACGGACAGCACGGTCGCTGATACCACGCGTGTGTTTGAATAGCAGTCATTCGTCGCCAGGTGAAGCTGATACCACCTGGACGGGTTTATATCGATGGTAGGTGGATGTTCATGATGTTCTGGCTGATCAGTGTGTTCGGGCAGATGAGGCTCGTGGTGTGTAAAAAGAAACCCCGCACGAAAAACAGGCGGCCGGAATGCATGAAATTATTTTAGACTGTCGAACCGAATCAGCGCGCGCCGGGATGAATTTACGATAAACGAAGTTCGCTTTTTGAACGTACAGATAAAAAATAATGGCTGCACGAAGCACGGGACGTCCCGTGCATGGCTAAACCGGCAGATTCATACAGATAACAACAGAAACAGGGCATCCGCACTGTAGTGGACACAGGGCATCTGCAGCGTAGTGGACACAATAAGTGACGTCCACTCCAGCAGGTAAAGTTCCAGCCGTCGCAATAACTGGGGAAAATATGATTTAATCAGCGTTGTTCCCCGCTGGGCATTTCATCGCCCGCCTCTAGTTCTGGCGCAGTCGCAGTGTCTGTGGGCGACTTGCAATCGAATCGGACCTCGGTATTTAAAATCTCTTCACGTTCCATACCTGAGTTGGAGTAGTTCTACAGATTCACAGAGCGTTCTGAATGTCTTGCGAAAAATGCACGGTTTGAAATGGCGTTCATGTTAATTCCTTCAAATTTTCCTTTTTTCCAACACCTGAAAGGATGTTTCATGAGTGTAAAGATAAATGTAACGTCACTTTTAATCGTATGCTGCAGCTGAGAGCTTCACTGAAATTGGAGCTTTTATTACTTAAACTCCACCAATAACCACAAATTTATGCTACGAATTTTTACGAAACTGGCCTTGTTCCACTAAGCGTATTGTCCCACTCACCAGTTGTATCTAAAACTTCAACATTTAGTTGTTCACCTCACCATTTAATATTTTTGTGACCATGGGTAACATTATACTTCAAACTCTTCACGATTCACCCTTTGTTTTCGCGGCTTTTCAGGTTCTGTTTTCATAACACGGCGTACTCCTAATGTATCACCTGAAATATTTACTATTTTGTTTATGTGGCTGGTGATGTACCATTAGAAACCTCTTGTTTTATTCGCTTGCATAATTATCATCACTATGACATCTTAGCATCACCAGGCTTCAGTTGATGTACTTCCGAACTTATAGGACTGTTTGTTTCCTTCTTTCAACATGTCTACAGCAACTGTTGTTTCTTGTAAATCGATGTCTCCTTAGCGATCTTCACCGTTGACTGGATCTAGTTTTTGCGATCATCAGATCTAAAATTTCCCGTTGGTAAGACAGTCTAAAACAGTGTGAACAGAACGCGTTTTTTAACGTACTGAATTACAGTAAGATCGGGGTTGTCCGAATTGGCAGCCATGCCACATCGAAGGACAATGGAAGCTCCTGTCTTATCTGGTGCCTTAGTGTCAAAGAAGTATCGTACTGCGACTGTAGAAGCACCACAACCGTCAGAGTCAACAAATATTTTAATAAAATAACGAAACGTTAATTGTATGCGCTACGACCTCATACACGTTAGAGACAAAGCTACCAGACGTGTAGATCTGTATAAAGAGAACAAACTGATTGCATCGGCGAAAAGCAGTGTAACCCTTGTGTATCATGATGGTTCAAATGGCTCTGAGCACTATGGGACTCAACTGCTGAGGTCATTAGTCCCCTAGAACTTAGAACTAGTTAAACCTAACTAACCTAAGGACATCACAAACATCCATGCCCGAGGCAGGATTCGAACCTGCGACCGTAGCGGTCTTGCGGTTCCAGACTGCAGCGCCTTTAACCGCACGGCCACTTCGGCCGGCTCTGTATCATGATATTTGTATAATGCTGACGTGAAGTTCAGCTGATTACAGTTCCGATTTACCGCACCTGCATTCGGAAATTGAATAACCATTTTAACAGTACTACGTCAATGAACGTAGTGTCACAAGTTAACAGGCAGAATCAATGTTAGATGGCTCTTAGTGCTTTATGAAACCCCAGATGTCCTCTCTCTCTCTCACTCTCTCTCCATTGGTACCCTATCTCGAAAGGTCCAAACAGAAGAAAAATTATTTTGAGTTATGTATCCACTGTGACGCCGATCTAAGTCATTTATGAGTAGAACTCAGAATTTTTGGGCAGTCGATGATTGAATGTTAACGAAGTTAGTAAACTAGAGAAGCGCAAGTCGCTCAAGAAAAAGATCAGTCTAATAGAGACTTATAACCAGTACAAACACAAGAGTCATAGGCAGGTCATTACTTGGCAAAACGCAAAACATCTGCTTCAGAAAATATGCATTACAACATGCCGACATAGAAGCTGCTGCGCTGTCATACGTTCTTCCATTTTTCGTCATCGGCGTGTAAACATGAAGCTTCAAAGACTTCATTAAAAGACATTGCAATGGAACGAGACGGACTCTTGACAAGGGTAACATGCTGCATTATTTACAATGTGTCCACACTGCTGCAACAATCAAAGGTCACAGTGATCACATTATCTTTTCTTAACCGGAATTTGCCATGCATATGTTGATATAGTGCTGTACCTTGGTGAAGAAAGGTGGCTGTAGATAACAGAATGAGGACGCAAGATAAAACATAGATTATGCAACGTGACAAGCAATTTGTCAATTTAAAAGCTACTGAAATAAGCAAGACGACCGTGATACACCATGAAGCGCAAAGACACTGGTATAGGCATGCGTATTCAAATAAAGAGATATGTAAACAGGCAGAGCCTATATAAGACAACAAGCGTCTGGCCCAGTTGTTAGATCGGTTACTGCTGCTACAATGTCACGTTATCAAGATTTAAGTGAGTTTGAACATAGTGTTATAGTCGGTGCACGAGCGATGGGACACAGCATCTCCGTGGTAACGATGAAGTAGTGATTTTCTGCTACAACCATTTCACGAGTGTACCGTGAATATCAGGAATCCGGTAAAACATCGAATCTCCTACATCGCAGTAGCCGGAAAAAGATCTTGCAAGAACGGAACCAACGAATAGTGAAGAGAATTATTCAAACTGACGAAAGAGCAACCCTTCCGCACATTGCTGCACATTTCAGTGCTGGACCATCAGCAAGTGTCAGGTTTCGAAACATTCAAAAACATCATCGATATAGGCTTAGGGAACCGACGGCCCACCCTTTTACCCTACACGACTATACGACACAAAGCTTTACGCTTCACCTGGACCCTTCAACACCGACACTGATCCGTTGATGACTGGAAACATATTGCCTGGTCGGAAGAGTCTCGTTTCAAATTGAATCGAGTGGGTGGATGTGTATGGGTATGGAGACGACATCATGAATCCATGGACTCTGCATGCCAGCAGAGGACTGTTCAAGCTGGTGGAGGCTCTGTAATGGAGTGGGACGTGTGCATTTTGAGTGATATGGGACCTCTGAATCGTCTACATACGACTCTGACAGGTGACACGTACGTAAGCACCCTGTCTAATCACCCGATTCATTTTCATATCAATTGTGCAGTCCAACGAACTTGCGCAATTCTAACAGGACAATGGTCCAGAATTGCTACAGAGTGTCTCTAGGAACACTTTTCTGAGTTTAAACACTTCTGCTGGCCAGACATGGCCAGACATGAACACTATTGAGCATGCCTTGCAAAGTGCTATTCAGAAGAGATCTTCAGCCCCTCGTACTCTCACATATTTATGAACAGCCCTGCAGGATTCGTGGTGTCAGTTCTCTCCAGCACTACTTCAGACATTAGTCGAGTCCATGCCACATCGCGCTGCGACACATTCGCGTTCTCGAGGAGTCCCTACACGATTTTAGACAGTTGAACCAGTTTCTTTGGTCCTTCAGTGTATATCGTGTTGTCTGAAGAAACATGAATGCAGACGACTGCAGTAGTTGGTTGTCTCTGACGGCTTTATCTTCAACGAAATACTCTTACTGGGAAAACGTTTTGCAGCCAGTCTGTAGTTTTCGCTTCGTGACTTGCTGTAGCAAAGTAATAGTCGTCGTGCACCAAGGTATTCACCAATAACCGAATCTGAAAACCCTTCATGCTCTTTAGTCATTTTTTAGGGGTCTCCGTCTTAATCGGTAGAAACGGTGCCCTTACAGTATCACTTTGTTATCCGTTTGTCTGTCTGTCCGTCCGTTATTGCCCCTTTTCCTTAGCAACAAGCAGATATGGCTCAAATGGCTCTGAGCACTATGGGACTTAACATCTGTGGTCATCAGTCACCTAGAACTTAGAACTACTTAAACCTAACTAACAAAAGGACATCACACAACACCCAGTCATCACGAGGCAGAGAAAATCCCTCACCCCGCCGGGAATCGAACCCGGGAACCCGCGCGCAAGCAGAGACATCAAGTTGAAATTTACATCAAATACTTACGTCTACGATCTCCTGGCAGTGTAAAATATTTTAACTTCTAAGTCAAGGTAAAAAAAAAAAACACACCGACATTTATGCCACATAGTCTAATGCTCCCAACATCGCTCATATAAGTTTGTACAGGACCCTCAGAGCGTGAATCCTACTAGCACTTATGCGATTTTTTTTTTATTTTTACTCGCTCCTACACGTATGTGAACACATTGCTTCCAGTTTCTTTGTTACCTGTGAACCATGCGTACCCCTCTTCGTTTCCTAGAAACTAGTTCAAAGCTTGTTCGCTAATCTATCATTCAAGGACACAGGCGTATCTATGGTTTAACTGTGGTTACAATAGGGCTGTTTACATTTTTTAAAATATAGGGTATCCGATAGGTCAGTATTTTAAAAAATGTCATTGTCGACCCTCACTATATAGAAAAAAATATATCGATACAACGACGGAATAAACATTGACTTTCCGGCCTATAAAAGTCTCGGCTGCACGTTATAAATATACTGCCGTTTTTAGAGCTGTATATTTAAGTACTGATCTGTTATTAGATACGGTCCGCCTCAGTTAGCTGAGTGGTCAGCGAGACGCAATGTCATACCTAATGGCCCGGGTTCGATTCCTGGCTGGGTAAGAGATTTTCTCCGCTCAGGAACTGGGTGTTGTGTTGTCCTTATGATCATCATTTCATCCCCATCGACACGCAGGTCGCCAAAGTGGCGTCAAATCGAAAGACCTGCACCAGGAGAACGATATACCCGACGGGAGGCCCTAGCCACACGGGATTTCCATTTTTATTAGATATTCTGCAAAACATGCTGCCCTTCTTTGAATTTTCTCGACATACTCCGTTAATCCTACCTAGTAAAGATCCCACACCGCGCATCAGTACTCCAAAAGAGGACGGACAAGTTTAGTGAGGGCAGTCACTTTAGTAGACATCTTGCATCTTCTAAGTGTTCTGACAATAAAACGGAGTCTTTGGTTCGCCCTACCCACAACGTTCTCCATATGTTCTTTCCAATTGAAGCTGTTCTTAACTGTAATTTCCGGGTATTTAATTGAATTCACAGCCTTTAGATTTGATTAATTTATCGGGTAACCGAAGTTTAAATGATTATTAATTTGGAGGACCTCATACTTTTTATTATTTAGAGTCTATTGCCAATTTTAGCACAATACAGATACCTTATCTCAGTCGTTCTGTAATTGATTTTGATCTTTTGACTATTTTACTAGACCTTAAACGACAGCATCATCTGCAAATAACTTACGACGGCTGCTCAGATTGTCTCCTAAATCGTTTATAAAAATAAGGAACAGCAGAGTGCCTATAAAACTACCTTGGGGAACGAGACAAAACACTTCTGTTTTACTAACACTCCGTCAGTTTCAAAGAACTCTGAGCTCTCTAACAGAAAATAACGAATCCAGTCGTATAACTGAGACGATATTCCACAAGCACGCAATTTGATTACAAGCTGCTTGAGTGGTACGTTTTCAGACGCTTGTTGGAAGTCGAGAAACACAGAATCAGTTTGAAGTCCCTTGTTGACAGCACTTCTCTGTTACAAGTGGCAGCGCTGCCATCCCTTTATAGGCCGAAGTTTCAGATTTTGGATATGTTTAAAAATTTATGTTTGCTACTGATCTCGTCGCAAACGAGCCGATGAACGTCACAGAGAGAGTTAATAGCATTGGATGGTAGGGTCGAACAGAAAATGATTTTTTACTAAAAGTTACTTACCGTCAGCGGTTGAATTAGTTATTGTCTGTGTATGCTTTTCACTATTAATGGATTGAAATTCGTTTTAACATCCTGCTCATTGCTTGAGACAAATTACAAACTTTAACGACATTCTTCAGTTACACGTTCCATAATTCTCGCTGAATTATACACTGCAAATTTCAAAACATTTTAATACTTTTTCACAATGACTCCCAGACTTTGCCGACAAAAACTGCTCGCGAAAAATTGCCCTCGTGGTCTCTGCCATAAAGTCATATACAGAGTGGTCCATTCATCGTGACCGGGCAAAATATCTCACGAAATAAGCGTCAAACGAAAAAAACTACAAAGAATGAAACTTCTCTAGCTTGAAGGGGGAAACCAGATGGCTCTATGGTTGGCCCGCTAGATGGAGCTGCCATAGGTCAAACGGATATCAACAGCGATTTTTTAAATAGGAACCCCCATTTTTTATTACATAGTCGTGTTGTACGTAAAGAAATATGAATGTTTTAGTTGGACCACTTTCTTCGCTTTGTGATAGATGGCGCTGTAATAGTCACAAAGACATGGCTCACAATTTTAGACAAACAGTTGGTAACAGGTAGGTTTTTTAAATTAAAATACAGGACGTAGATACGTTTGAACATTTTATTTCGGTTGTTCCAATGTGATACATGTACCTTTGTGATTACCTGTAAATAGAACATTGATGCAATAAATGCTCAAAATGATGTCCGTCAACCTCAGTGCATTTGGCAATACGTGTAACGACATTCCTCTCAACAGCGAGTAGTTCACCTTCCGTAATGTTCTCACATTCATTGACAATGCGCTGACGCAGGCGTTGTCGGTGGATCACGACAGGAACTATCTTTCAACTTTCCCCACAGAAAGAAATCCTGGGACGTCAGATCCGGTGAACGTGCTTCGACGACCAATCCACCTGTCATGAAATATGCTATTCAACACCGCTTCAACCGCACTCGAGCTATGTGCCAGACATCCATCGCCATTCGGTCATGCAGTGAAACATCTTGTAGTAACATCGGTAGAACATTACGTAGGAAATCAGCATACATTGCCCCATTTAGATTGCCATCGATAAAATGGGGGCCAATTATCCTTCCTCCCATAATACCGCACCATACATTAATCCGCACAAAGTCGCTGATGTTCCACTTGTCGCAGCCATCGTGGATTTTCCGTTGGCCAAAAGTGAATATTATGCTGGTTTACATTACCGCTGTTGGTGAATGATGCTTCGTCGGTACATAGAACGCGTGCAAAAAATCTGTCATCGTCCCGTAATTCATCTTGTGCCCTGTGGCAGAACTATACACGACGTTCAAAGTCGTCGCCATGCAATTCCTGGTGCATAGAAATATAGTACGGGTACAATCGATGTTGATGTAGCATTCTCAACACCGACGTTTTTGAGATTCCCGATTCTCGCGCAATTTATCTGCTACTGATGTGTAGATTAGCCGCGACAGCAGCTAAAACACCTACTTGGGCATTATCAATTGTTGCATGTCGTGGTTGACGTTTCCCATGTGGCTGAACACTTCCTGTTTCCTTAAATAAAGTAACTATCCGGCGAACGGTCCGGTCACTTGGATGATGTCGTCAAGGATACCGAGCAGCATACATAGCACACGTCCGTTGGGCATTTTGATCACAATAGCCAGGATATCGACGTTTTTCGCAATTGGTAAACTGTCAATTTTAAGACGGGTAATGTCTCACGAAGCAAATACCGTCCGCACTGGCGGAATTTTACGTGAGACCACGTACTTATACGTTTGTGACTATTACAGCGCCATCTATCACAAAGCGAAAAATTTGGTCCAACTAAAACATTCATGTTTCATTACGTACTACACCAATTTGTAATAAAAAATGGGGTTACTATTTAAAAGAACGCACTTGATATCCGTTTGACCTATGGCAGCGCCATCTAGCGGGCCAACCCATAGCGCCATCTGGTTACCCACTTCAAGCTAGACGAGTTTCGTTCTTTGTAGTTTTTTCGTTTAATGCTTATTTCGTGAGATATTTGGCCCGGTCACTATCAATAAACCACCCTGCATAATGTTTTAACATTAAAGTTAAGAAGCATTTTTATATTGATCATCTAACTGAAGTTAAAACTGAAAATTAATGTTTCATTGAGAGTTTGCTATAACCTAATATTCTATAAATAAATAAAGCTTTTGACATTATTATAATCTCCTTCTCTTCCGACGATCTCCTCCTTCACCTCACTCATCTCCTTTCCGAACAGCTCAATTCCCGTCGCTCCGCAATCTTCCTCTCTCTTGACCTCGAACGCGCATATGCCCGCGTATGGCATTCCGGTCTCCTCTTCAAGCTCCAAACCTTCGCCCTTCCCATTAACTACGTTCGTCTGATCGGTTCCTTTCTCTCCCGCCGTCCTTCCCATGTCACCATCCATAACGCCGATTCCTACACCTTTTTCCCCTCCGCCGGTGTGCCCCAAGGCTCCGTCCTCTCCCCCCTTCTGTACTTGTTGTACACGGCGGACATGCCGCCGCCGTCACCCCCCGTCCACCTTCTCCAGTTTGCCGATGACACCGCCTTCCTTGCCCTTGCCCCCACCCTGCAACGCTCCCAACACCTTCTCCAATCCCATCTTGACCGGTTCACCGCTTGGTGCAACCAGTGGTTGCTCAAGGTCAATCCTTCCAAAACCCAGGCGATCATTGTAGGCAAAACCACCCCTTCCTTCCGCCTCCTTGATTTCTATCTCACCGTTTATGGCCGTCCCATCGCTCTCACCCCCACCCTTAAGTACCTTGGCGTCACCCTCGACCGTCGCCTCTCCTGGACTCCCCATCTCCAGACAATCCAAGCCAAGGCACGTTCCCGACTCCGTCTCCTCAAGCTCCTTTCCGGCCGTACGTGGGGTCTGGACCCCTCCGCCATCCTCCACACCTACAAGTCCCTCATCCGCCCTATCCTCTGCTACGCCCATCCAGCCTGGATCTCCGCCCCCCCCTTCCTTTTATAAATCCCTCCAAATCCTTGAACGCCATGCTCTCCGCCTTGCCTATCGCATCCGTCTCCCCTCCCCCACGCGGATCCTGTATGATCTTATGCCCTTCCCCCACCTCCTCCTCTTCCTCGAAAGGATACGAATCCTATACACCTCCCGTAAACTTGATCCTCCTCACCCGCTCGTCTCCCCGATCCTCTCCCACCCCCGCCCGCTGCCGCGCCTGTACTCCCATGTCCCACCCGGTCTCCATCTCTCCACCCTCCTTACCCTCTCCCAAGGTGGCTTCCGCCAGCTCCCCCTCCCTGATGATGTCCTCGTCCCCTCCATCTACCCCTCCTATCAACTTTGACCCTGCCCCCCCCTCACTCCTGGTGTCCTTTCCCTTAGGCACCCTCCCTCCTTTCTCTTCCCTTCCCTTCTCTTTCCTTTTCCCCCGTCCCCTCCCTCCACCCCTCTTCTTCCGGGCTTCCCCTCCCCCTTCCTCTCTCCCCCCCTCTTTCCCTTGCCCGTGGCGTCCCTGCTCTCCCCTCTCGCTTTCCCACTCCCCCTCCTCCTCCTCCCCCTCCTCCTCCTCCTACTCCTCCTCCTCCTCCTCCTCTCTTGGCAGGTCCCCGGACTCGCACACGCATCGTGAACTTTCGCGCGCCGGAGATCGTCGCCCTCGGTTTAGTGTTTGTGCCGTCGTGTCTGTGCATCAGTGTTTTTCGCCGTCCACGCTCCTTCGTTCACGTGCGTCGTCTACCTCGTCAGTGTTTGTGGCCAGTGCCGCCGTTTTTTCTTGTTGTTTCGTCGAGTGTGAACGGCTTCATGTTTTTTAACTATTGTATCTCCTGTTTTTTAAACCGCCATTCTGTTACTTGTCTGTCTCCCTTTCTTTTTTATTGTACTGCCTATGGCTGAAGAGCGGAGTACACTGTTCCGCTGCCAGCCCACCTTTGTATGGGGTGTTCAAATTACAATAAAGAAAAAAAAAATTATTATAATCTAGGTCAGAGTGCCTTTTTAATATGAATATAAAAGGATTAACATACTCAAGCAATCACTTTCCAGGATGTCTTAATTACGTTCTAATTGCTGTGAGATTTCTTTTATTGGCATTTACTCAGTGGTTTTTTATGCTGTGGAATGATATACAATCGATAATTTTTGGATACACAAATAATAATATTCGATTCCAGGAACTGATGATCGGATTTTCTTCTAAAATTTGCCATATAAGTAAATCCAAGTCAAAATTACTGAACAGAAAGCCAAAGTTACGCTGCACGACTCTGAAACAGTTTTGAAGTTCATATCGACGTAAACATTTTAGCAGTCCCCTGTGGCACATGCGTACAACACGCGGCTAGTGCATCTTCTTGGTCGTCAGACCCGGTACTGGTAGTTGCAAACTGCTGTTCCTTGGTCTAGTATGTTACAACGTTCTTCGAGATATATGTTGTGCATAGGCTTCATTTGCCGAGAGTGCATCTCTGCCAAGTGATAGTCGTTCAAAATGGAACCCCCACCAACACCGTAGCAGTTTCCTCCACCGCACCGTCTGGGTAGCTATGCGCCAAGATATTTTGTGTGTATTATATATACTTCCTAGGGTATGTTGGCGCCGTAATGCGGACGAAAGGGAGTGCTACAAGCCAGTGGCTAGTGGGCAAATGGCTCTAACAGAATTGCTCCTGAGAGTATATGTTCATCTGTCACGGATGCTTTCATTACAAGAATAATTAGCAGTAGTACATCACCGCTTGACTCTTATCAGCACATCCTCTAAATTTGCATTAGTGGCATTAATTCTTTACTCGAATCTGAGCTTTCAACAATACCCACCAATGTTTTTGTCAGACGAGCAACTGAATAGCAAAGTCGCAACAAAGTCACACAGATGTTTCTGACTTGGCAGTGTCAACCGTGACCAGACATTGCGTTGGCAGTAGCGACAACGAGAGACCTTATGTGAGTATGACAGGTATTATAAATCATGAGGGAAACCAAGGCTCTGTGGGTGACGAATAACCGTTGAAGCAAGTGTAATCTCTGATCACAGTAGGCGCTACAACACCTCTGATGGTCCGTTATTTATTCGATGGTCAGTTGCTTACCTGGCGAATACAGTGGTGAAAATAGTCGAAAGCTCAGAGTTTCATGGACAATTAATCATAGAAGTGCACCAAGAATAGTTAACAAAACTACTCTGACAGGAAAAACTTTGTGGTTACACCGCCTGAAACTCTTAACTTAAGACAAAATCGGGTAAATATTTTAAAGTAATGCGATTTGGGGTACTGACAACAAAAAATGTTATTACCAGCATTTGCTGTTGTTCAGAAGACGTGAATGAGGTAATTCATTTATGTAAATGCGAGATTGTTACTGGGAATGGTATCTTTCGGCATGACAAACGCTATGCTACTCTGCTGTGTTGTATTTGTGGTTTTTGTGAGCGCGACGAGAAAGATGCGGAAGAGAATTATTGAAATTCTCTCGGCCTTGGTGGAGTGTCGATTTCCATGATCATTTGTGTGCCGAACTTGTAACAGAAATCAAACACACGGTACATGTTATAATCTCTCTTTGAACTGAAACACCAAGGAGTACTTGCAGACTGACTTAACAGTTTAACTTCTGCCACTTGAACGCATCAGTGGGGAGCCTGTGAGAAATCTAACGCGTGAGGCGTTCGTCATCATACTCTTAGGGGCTCCAGTATAAAAGCCCTTGTGAACGTACAGTCATCGCAGCATATGCAGTATTTGAACATTTAAGCCGCGCTCACTGGTTGCCGATAATACGTGGTTATCTCCTTGACACCTTGCAGACAGTACCTGTCATATCAGCAGGTAGCCCCGGATTATAACTTCGCCTAGCCAGGCCGAACTGACCCGCTTCCGCAACCTCCCTTGTGTTAGCCGTGGGCGGTGTGTTAATTTTACCCATTCGTGCCAAGTGAATTAACTGCGGCGCATAACATTAACGTTTCATACATTTTGGTGGAGGTTACGGCTTGTGGGAATGATGTATGAACAACGTCTTCCTCACATAAACCATCCGCAACACATGCATTTCATACTTTCCACGATACTCCTATGATTGTAAAATTGATACATATGCATCACATCACGCTTAATACGTCACGAAAATGCCTTCTCGGAGTTGTTGGTCGGTAGCTAGACCTGCAATTGCTTCATTATTCGTTTCGCAACTGATAAACGAACTAATTGACAAAACAGCACAACAGTATCTGTGTAACTGGTGTTACGTTGTGGTAAGCGCACACAGTGTTATTGTTATTATTATCATCATCATTATCAATGGCCGTGGTCAGACACAAACCACAGGCAGACTAAAAACTTATAATTTCTGCCACTTCACAGTTGAGCAGTGCAACAATCATATGATTTAAAAACAGTAAGTACAGTGCACAGATTTTAGCTTGGTTAATCTTACGTGTGTGGGTGAAACAAGCTTCGCTAAGCAGAGAATTTGTGCAGATGAAGCCAATTCTGTAGGAAATGTCTCCTCTAAATATGAGCACTTAGCTTTCTTTTCTGAGAAGAAGACTTAGGTAGCACTCGCGATGCAATGAGAACTGTGAGATTTTTATCCTATAAAACATACATCGGCAAGTAATGAGGTCCGGATACTTTTGAAAATTTTTATCGAGGTCCGGAAGAAAAACATCATATCCCTTACAAATTTTTTATTTTAATTTTCACTCACAAAATAATATGAAATACAATAGATATGCATATTTCTGTTAAAACAATCCATAAAAAGCTTATATTCTTCACTATTTTATTATTATTCTATTCACTCACAAAAGAATAAAAGCAGTAGACAGCCGTATTTGTATTACAAAGTCAAGGGCAGAAACTACAATCGCGGCCTTGATACAGTTTCCTAAGTTGGCTTCACGTGGAGAGCAGCTTATGCGAATGTTGTCTTCAAGGGAGCGGCCGTTAATCTTGAGCGATACTTGCTCATCAAAAAAATCATTTTTAAATACGAATTTTCACTATTATATGGGGAGCTAAACATAGTAGCCAGGTACATGGCTAATTTTTTGCAATTTTCTTGCTTTTCTGGGGCATGTTTTCTCCTAATTTCTTCATTGGATTGCAAGGAAATGTCTTCCTGCAAGTCTCTTATCTCCATTTGAAGTAAGGGCTTTGAATGGGAGAACAACTTCGCAGCCACTGGAGAAACTTCAAAAGGCGATTGTAAGAATCGCGACAGCTTCTCTATATCGGAAAAGTGTTGTAATCTTGCTGCAAATTCTTTCTTAGGATCTGACATGAAATTTCAGATTACTGAAATATGTATTTCAGAATTATATTTTTATTCAAAAATTGTTGCAAAATGAAAAAAATTCTTGACTTGCAAAGTCTCTCTCAAACATATGCAGCTTGCGACGGAAAGAAGACACACTTTGTATCAGAGCACATGTTAATTTCCCATGTCCCTGTAGCTCGGTGCCGGCCGGGGTGGCCCAACGGTTCTAGGCTCTACAGTCTGGAACCGCGCGACCGCTACGGTCGCTGGTTCGAATCCTGCCTCGGGCATGGACGTGTGTGATGTCCTTAGGTTAGTTAGGTTTAAGTAGTTCTAAGTTCTAGGGGACTGATGACCACAGCAGTTAAGTCCCATAGTGCTCACAGCCAGTTGAACCATTTGTAGCTCGGTAATGAGACCATTTAAATGTTTCAGAATGTCTTTCAATAAAGCCACACCTAGCGTACCGCTTTCGTTTGGTAGATACTCTAAGTGGTATCTTACTTCTTGTGAATGCAAGTTTTCTAAGACGAATGTTACTACATCTTTTATTTGCCAAAACGCTCTATCACTTGACCTTTAGTTAGCCAAAGAATATTGTTGCACTGCACTAAGAAAGAATGTGCCGAATCGCACTCAGAAGGAAACTCTTTGAATTGTCTGTGCAGAAGAGCAGAACGAGAACACATAAAATTAAGCCTACTTGATCAACCTGTCCATTCCCTCTTTCAGATCAGCACGAATATTTCCTTAAAGGGCTACCTGGTGAATTACGCACCGATAATATAACAGTCCAGCATTCTTACCTTTGATTCTCTTTACAAGTTATTTTTTTTTTTTGGCTATCATCGCAGGGGCCCCATCAGTGGAAAGAGACACCATTTTAACACAACTAATGTTTGATTTCGTCATGAAGTCAACAAAAGTCTTGAATAAACTTTCTCCGGGAGTCTTGCCTTACAGCGACAGTATTATGAGCAATTCTTTCCTAACTTCGTTATTTTTCAATATCCAAAAATCGCAAGAAAGTAGTCGTTTATTGTTCATCAGAAAAGTCGCATGATCATCTAGTGCTATGGCTTAACAAGGCGTGTTCTGCAGAATTCCGAGCAAACTACTTTTACTGTCAGCAGCCAAAATTTTGGTTCTTCTTGAATTACTTCTTGCCGACAATGGAATACCTTGAATTGCCGAAACAACATGCGTTTTGTGCTCAAAAAGCGACACGGTTATTTCCAACATACGTTTTTTTCGTTACTGTCTCAGAATCTCCTGGTGCTTATTAAGCGTCGGACAGATGTTTATTGTGCATCCAGCACACACGCATCGCTCGTTCTGCAGATTTTTTCTTACTCGCTCACAGACCGAACTAGGAAGGCCGTGTTTTTTTTTTGTAATTTTTTTAAGAAGGTAGATATGGCTGTAGTTTTTCGTGACTGATGAGTTGCTTCGTAATGTCGCTTTAAACTGGCACTTTTAACAAGAGGGAAGGGTCTGTTTCAAATGAGGCAACTGTAACAGCTCCAGGCCTAACAGGTAGCGTAAAACAATATCGTTCATTCCACTCAGTAAAAACCTTTCTATTTTCAGTATCAACGTTTACGCTTTCTAGGATCCCTTTCTATGCAAAAGAAGCGTTGTAAGCCTCGATGATAGCCAAAGGCTCCGTACGAGATCGCAACAACTGCTGACTAACTGGCGATAAAATTTCTGTACTTTATTTGGATTCGTGTATTATAAAAATACCGGCGTCCGGCACACAGCACGTACCGAGGCACCACAAAGGAGATACTTCTGCGCCAGAGTGTACGCTGTCGCACAGCAAAGGAGCCGCACCGCAGCGGACGCGCTTCGTTGTCAAACATGGCTGCCCCGAGTGAAGCCGTCGAAATCTCATAAAGTAGCTCTAAGCTATCGTTCGAGTTACTAGCACAAAAAAACAATGTTTAAATGAATATAGTAGTAGTAGTAGTAACATGGTATTCTGCCTTACGGCAGGTCTCGTCATGGGTTAAGCCTCTTCCACTTCTGTCTGTCCATAGCCAGTCTTTTCATTTATGAATATTTGCCTCCTTTGATCTTGTCCAGCATTTGATATCTTCTTTTTCCTCTTCCTCTTTTTCCCCTCCAAAATTTCTTTTATTCCTTCCTTCAATAGACAGTTCCTTCTCAATGAATATAGCTTCCCGGATTTAATAGGGCTTTTAGAGGTTCCAAAAGCCGGAAATACATTATTTATAAAATTTTCTTGTTGATTAAATAAAACTGTTGTGCTGCATTCGTGTTGTAACACCCCCGGGGGTACAAAAGGGTGGGGTGGTACCTTATACTGTTTGTCGTTCCTTGACCGTGCGTTCTGTCACACTTCGTACCTCATAATCCCGCGGCCGTCGTACTGTTCTGCTCCACAGCTGGCTTACCTGAAATTATCTATCGAAATAGGCAAGCGAGGTAGGGGATCCACCCAACATCAAAACACAACACTGTTCTACGTCTGGTTTGAACAACTATATTCTGAGACGATGAATGAAAGTCGCAGGTTGCACTGTTTACATTCTAATTCAGAAGTGTTTATCCCAATTAATGGATGATTAACAGTCCACAATATCATTCGGACGAGTGGCCGCGTAACCGACACGACGCGGGTGATTGTTGATGATGCGGAAGCCGAATGATTGCACGAAAGTTCTTACGCTCGTCACGCATACACAGATATCTGGTACCAGTCCTCCTTGACACTAGTAATGATATAACACTGTTCACAACGTTAAATTTACAGTTCACAGTTCTCAGTTGTACGAGCGTGCGCGTCACCGTCGCGGCGCGGTTGATTGTTGATGATGCAGAACGCCATGATCGAACGCTCGCTACAAGACACTGGCACTTAAATGCTCTCTTTTGTGGTAAATAGTATTACTGATTACATTAGTTCATTTATGGAGACCGAAAACGGCGCGGATGATTGATACTGTACGGTGCGACACGCAACGAGATGATACACAAATACGTTATCAGCAGCTCTGCTCATTTTTAAATTACTTCTTGACGCACTTTCCTCTGAATCATTTATTTATTTTATCACTTTACTGTAATAGCACTTGTAGCAATACTTCAACTTCCATACTAACAATGCCTCTCACATGCAGAATTACACACTACACAACATATCAGTTCCGTGTCCCGCGCTCGACTCTGCAGACGCGGCTGCCCGCAAAGATACTCCACAACTAAGCCAGCGATATGACAATACGCTTAGTGTGTACAGAGCTTTTATGTGAAGCGACACAGCTTGCTGCGCCGGCCGGCCAGCTCACCCCCCCCCCCCCCCCCGCCCCCGCCGCTCATCAGTGAGAGTGCACTCTCCTGTGCCAGACAGCATAGCAACTATGTATTTAATCTACCCATAACTAACCATTAATAAGTCTTCTTTTTCAGCAGTCACTAGTACACTACTAGAAAAACTGATAAGGGTGGGGCTCAAACGAATTGTTATCTAGACTAAAATATTTTTTAAAAAAATGTGAGCACGTAATTTATACTTTGAAAATATCTTTTGCGGGGCGGTTTTTGACTTTCCGCGCTCAGGACCTGGACCTTGGTCCGCCAGTTGCCGACCGCTGCTATAAATCAATGTTACCAGAAATTAGCAGTGCCATCTGTGTTACTCACTCATTCGTAGTTTAATAAAGAGCCTAAAACAGAAATTACTAAGTATTTTTCTTCATTTTAAAAGTAAGCTGATTTCCCGTGCACACACGGGTGATGGTCTCACAAAGATTGGGCATCAGTGAACTAGACGGTATACCACTGTGTGCCGGACCGAGACTCGAACTCGGGACCTTTGCCTTTCGCAGGCAAGTGCTCTACCAACTGAGCTACCCAAGCACGACTCACGCCCCGTCCTCACAGCTTTACTTCTGCCAGCGTGAGTCGTGCTTGGGTAGCTCAGTTGGTAGAGCACTTGCCCGCGAAAGGCAAAGGTCCCGAGTTCGAGTCTCGGTCCGGCACACAGTTTTAATCCGCCAGGAAGTTTCATATCAGCGCACACTCCGCTGCAGAGTGAAAATCTCATTCTAGACGGTATACCAGTCATCGGTGTCCAAATTCGGTGTGTGTCAAAGACCACTGTAGTGGCGTGAAACTACGTCTTTAGTCCGCGAGTGTTTCTGGATATAACACCACTGAGCACATCTTCGATGTAACCAGAGGGATGTGTTGCATGGGGGCTTAATTGAATATAATGCAAATATTTTTAATTTTAGTAGCTGTCTGTCCGGTTACGCAGTCTTGTAACCGGTTGGCCCTGACTAGTATTAGTACGCAATCTGACTGCATAGAATAACAACAAAGAATGAAAGGAAATTTCCGTTAACACAATTAATTAATTAAGTCCCCAGCAACTATAAAAGCTACGAAACAAAAACTCCGAAACAACAAAGCACAAGTGTAACTGTTCTGTGTGTGGAAGTGTGATTCAACGTACACATCTGGCACGGTTCTTCCTCAATAAGACAAGGTATTTTAAGCACCATTTACACTGAAGTAATTAAAGAAAACAGAAATACTATAATTGCACGTAGAAACCAGAATTACACTCTAATACATGAACACAAGCCAGATGCTTTGTTGACTGAACCTGTGACCAAGAGACATTGTTAGTTAGGAAATTTTAAAAAAAAATTAAAAAATTTTTTTTACCTTGATATATATTGACGAAAAATACACACTGATCATTACAACATCCCCATTCGAACAGCATCGGTTGTCTAGCCCATCAGAACAACTGCACACGACATGCTCACAACTGGTACTGCTATCGACATCCTCTCAACAAACACTGACTACGGCAACCTCAGAACTACGACTGCCCACAGCAACTTCTGAACAAGCACTGCCAGTGGAGGCGGCGTAATGAAACTCTTTGGCGCAATCTCTGGCGCTGTGACTCAGTGTAGCCACCTTTCAGTGTTCGTTGTGTCGGGCATCTGTTTCATTCAGTCACCATGATTGTTGGTGGGTGGCGCTATCGCTCGGCATCTGTTGGAATGTCTTCTGCGGTCCCAGTGAAGATGAATCGACCCCAGCTAGATGGTGCGTACTACACGTTACTAACCAAGCACCTCTAAATCTGACGGCCATATAACTGACTTAAAACAAAAGTACCAGGGTCATTTCAAAAATCTTGAAAAATGCGCATGCGCGAATGTTGCGTTCGCCTCATCAATCTGGAATTCATGTCATTTGTGAGCGAGACTTTAGGTATTACGTTCGCAAATGCGTTTACTGGTTGCGTAGCTGTTTCGTGCGTAATTCTGCTTCAAATTGGAAGCTGAAATCGAATCAGGTCTCATTACACGTATTGACCAGCGTTCCTACATCGAAATCAAATACCTACGTGGAAAGGATCCAACAGAAATTTATGACGCTCTGAAAGAGGTGTGTGGGAATAGTGTACTGGATCGTAGCACAGTATCGCGGTGGTCCGCTCGTTTTCTTGGATGTCACGTAAGATCTGAGCACAACCCAAGACGTGGAGGGACATCAACTGCGAGGTAGACTATACCTCTTAGGTTATTGTTGATGACGTTTTGAGAGCGGATCCACGAAAAAACGTGTGAGGAAACTCCATATGACGCCAGAATGTCTGTCACTGCAGTTTACAAAGTCATAACTGAAAAGTTAAAGATGTGAGAATTTCCTGCCAGATGGTCTCCTCATTATCTGAGTGACGAGCAGAAAGCACGTCGCAAAAGAGTCGAAGAAGAATTGCTTCAGCCTTATCGAACAGAAGGAAAACAATTTCTGAAAATGATTGCTGCACTTGATTATACCTGGGTACCAGATTTTCCGCCAGAACCTAAGTGTCAGTCACCAGAGTGGGAAGGTTCTCACCCTCCAAGCCCGAAAAAACTCCGTCGCCAACAATTAAAGGTGAAACAGATGATGATCTTTGCGTGTCACATAAATGGATTGATGACTACAAATAGTGTCCCAGAGGACATCTGTAATAAGCAAGTACCTGCAAGCTGTTTCGGAAAAATATTTTGTGCCCGATAATTTGCCAAAGAAGGCTTGACATATCTGCGGCTGGCGTCCTCATTTTGCATGATAATGCAAGACAGCATACTGCCCTCCCACTGAGAAACGATCGACAAATATGGATGCGAAACACTTCCCTACCTACCATACAGTTCACCAGACTTTGATTTGTTTCTCAAATTCAATGGACAACTCCGTATAAAACGTTTCGAAACAAGTGATTAAGCTTCCACTGCGGTGTCCCGAGTAGTCTGGCAGCTAAAGAACGTAAGTGCACTGTCTGGAATGCAGAGATTACTGAAACGTCGGGCAGCTGTTATTACCAAGAATGGAGATTATGTTTGTTCCCGCGTAAGGACAAGCGCCGGCACGACGACGAAGAACGGACGGCCGGAGAGGCATGTGGGACGACGCCAGCCCGTAGTACGCTGACTAGGACGATTCGGAGACAGGAGCGGCCTCTGGGCGAAGAGAACAGAAGCGACGTCCCGCCTAGCCGCGGCCGGACTGGACGACGAGCCGTCGTACAAACGCTACTTACTGCAGTCACTTATGAACTGCTTTGTTTTGCTTGCAAAGAAATTGTATATACGGAAGGACACTGGTTATTTGCATGCCGCCATTTGCTTGCGGCACACCTTTGTGAATACGCGAAGTTACTTATTGTCAATTTAACTTACTGTAATAAACTCTTGAATTGTTGTATAGCGATTCGAAAAAACAGCTTCCTAGGCACCCTATATTAGACGAGTGGTCAGGTACCAAAATACTGAAGATCTGTAAACGTCTTTGGCACAATAAATTAGTTTCTTTAACTATGGCTTCATGTGTAGAACTTTTGAAATGACCCTCTTAGAAAGTGTAGCGAGCTTGCCGTGGGTTTCAAATACTCTCAATTCTTTACTGCGAATTATTTGTTGGAAACGCAAAGTCTCATTACCTTACGTTCAACTTCATTCATGTTCTTGCCCACATCTCTTAATAATGTAGTTAGTATCTGATTCCAGTTTTCGTATCCTATCTGCATGACACAAATCAAATGTATTTACGGTCGAATGAAACTACCTCCGCAAATATTTGTGATTATGCTACTATTGAGCATGTCAATTAATGACACAATCATTTTCCACTATTGTCTCTCTAGTATTGCAGAATATTATTTTCACTGTTGATTATTTTAAAGGATCACCTTCATCACCGAATGGTTGGCGGCACTCCCTTCGGTGTGGGAGGACCCACGTTTGATTCCCGGTACCTACTCGGATATTTCGGGGTCGACTAAGTCTCGTGAGGCCTAGTGAAGAGGCGCTTCAGTAAGGAAGCAGCGTCATCATCAGGAGACATCTGCGGCAACAACGTCTGTAGGGGTTGGCAACCTATTGATCACATGTCAGACACTCACAGATCGCTCTTTGTTCTGCCTTGTACGCAGCAGTCAGACAGTCGTAAAAGGCATAATTCGTGAGCGGTGTTTACGTTTTATTATTTTAAAGTGCTATAGATTATTACAACTGAGGTGAGGAAAGTCCTGGGATACCTGCTAATATCGTGTCGGATCTTCTTCTTCCCAGTGTAGTGCAGCAACTCGACGTGGCATGGAGTCAAGAAGTCGTTGAAGTCCCCTGCAGAAGTATTGAGCCGTGCAGCCTGTACAGCCGTCCACAATTGCGTAAGTATTGCCCTGGCTGGATTCTGTACACGAAATAACCTCTCGAATATGTCCTACAAATCTTCGATGGAATTCATGTCGGACGGTTTGGGTGGCCAAACAATTCGCTTGAACTGACCAGAATGTTCTTCAGAGCAACCGCGAACAATTGTTGCCCGTTGACATGGCGCATTGCCATTCATAAAAATTGCATGGTCGTTTGGAAACATGAAATCTATAGTGGTTGCAAAATGTCTACAAGTGGTTGAGAGGACCTGGTCCATTCCATGAAAACATAGTCCACACCAGTGTGGAGAGTGCCTTGTTCACAATTTGGGCCCATGGCTTTGTGGGTCTAGCCGGCCGAGGTGGCCAATCGGTTCTAGGCGCTTCAGTCTGGAACCGCGCGACCGCTACGGTCGCAGGTTCGAATCCTGCCTCGGGCATGGATGTGTGTGATGTCCTTAGGTCAGTTATTTTTAAGTAGTTCTAAGTTATAGGGGACTGATGACCTCAGATGTTAAGTCCCATAGTGCTCAGAGTCATTTGAACCTTCGTGGGTCTGCGCCACGATCGAATCCTACCATTAACTCTTGCCAACTGAAATCGGGACTAATCTGACCGGGTCAACAGTCGTCTAGGGTCCAACCGATATGGTCACGAGCCGAAGTGAGGCTCTGCAGGCGATTTCATAGTGTTTCGACAGACATTCACTTCTATCGTCTGCTGCCACTGCCCAGTAACGCGAAATTTCACACGTTCCTCGTACGTCCCACGTTGATATCTGAGGTCATTTCACACAGTGTTACTTGTCTGTCACCACTGACAACTCAACAAAAACGCCGTCGCTTTCGGTTGTCAAGTAATTGCGTTCTCTGTTGTGAGTGGTAATGTCTGAAATTTCCTATTTTCGGCACACTCTGGACACTGTGGTTCTCGGAATATTGGATTTCCTAACGATTTCCGACATGGAATGCCCCATACATCTAGCTCCAATTAGCATTCCGCGTTCAAAATCAGTTAATTCTCGTCGTATGGCCATAATCACGTCGGAAAGCTTTCCACATAAATCCCCTGACTACAAATGACTGCGCCACCAATGCACTGCCTAGTGTACACGGGACTGCACCATCTGTTGATGTGCATATCGCTATCCCACGACTTTCGTCACATCACTATATGTAGATGTGCTGTTGGTTCATTGCACCGGCCCCAGTAATTTATGCTGTCTAAAACCTTTCGTAAATATTATTTATATTTCATTTATCGTATGGTACACGTCACGGTCATTATATATTTTATACACAGATTAATTAGAGACTGACATCAAGACATTTAATATAATCAATTGCCTCCTCTGTTGCAGCGAGGAAATCGTTGAAGCTTCCCTTGTAGGCTTGAACTGGGCATTCTTCCAATATGTGTCGGACTATTTGTTTTTCAGCGCCGCAATCGCAATTTGGTGTTGGTGTCGTTTCCCATTTGAAGAGGGCATTAGCACGTCTCCCGTGGCCAGTACGTATGCGGTTTTGAGTTGTCCACACTTTGCGTAACTCGTTGAAGCCACGCGGTTTCACAGCTGTGATGAAACTTTGGCATTTTGGTGGGCAGCGTTCTTGTCAGTGTTGTTTCGACAGATTGTTGACATCAAAGTTGGAGTTCGTTGTCTTTTTAGCAGAGAGTAATGCTGGTCTTCTCGATTTAAGTCTTCTGCGCTCCAAGTCAGCTGTGTCGCAGTGTATGGGCAGCTGTGGGTTATCAGTTACCTTGTTGGACTCACTGAGGAGAGCGTTTCTTCGCCGCATTTCTGGCGGCGGTATGTGGCTCAGGGTTGGCAGCCATACAGTGGGCGTATTTTATTGTGCCACTGATAGTGGGCATGTTGTCATTTAGTACCACATCTACATCTACATCTACATCTAAATGACTACTCTGCAATTCACATTTAAGTGCTTGGCAGAGGGTTCATCGAACCACAGTCATACTATCTCTCTACCATTCCACTCTCGAACAGCGCGCGGGAAAAACGAACACCTAAACCATTCTGTTCGAGCTCTGATTTCTCTTATTTTATTTTGATGATCATTCCTACCTATGTAGGTTGGGTTCAACAAAATATTTTCGCATTCGGAAGAGAAAGTTGCTGACTGAAATTTCGAAAATAGATCTCGCCGCGACGAAAAAGTCTTGGCTTAAATGACTTCCATTTAACTCGCGTATCATATCTGCCACACTCTCTCCCCTATTACGTGATAATACAAAACGAGCTGCCCTTTTTTGCACCCTTTCGATGTCCTCCGTCAATCCCACCTGGTAAGGATCCCACAGAGCGCAGCAATTTTTAACAGAGGACGAACGAGTGTAGTGTAAGCTGTTTCTTTAGTGGACTTGTTGCATCTTCTAAGTGTCCTGCCAATGAAACGCAACCTTTGGCTCGCCTTCCCCACAATATTATCTATGTGGTCTTTCCAACTGAAGTTGTTCGTAATTTTAACACCCAGGCACTTAGTTGAATTAACAGCCTTGAGAATTGTACTATTTATCGAGTAATCGAATTCCAACGGATTTCTTTTGGAACTCATGTGGATCACCTCACACTTTTCGTTATTTAGCGTCAACTGCCACCTGCCACACCATACAGCAATCTTTTCTAAATGTGAGGAACGGTGTCAAAAGCTTTCCGGAAATCTAGAAATACGGTATCAACTTGAGATCCCCTGTCGATAGCGGCCATTACTTCGTGCGAATAAAGAGCTAACTGCGTTGCACAAGAACGATGTTTTCTGATACCATGCTGATTACGTATCAATAGATCGTTCCCTTCGAGGTGATTCATAATGTTTGAATACAGTATATCCTGCTTGTATGCGGGCTCTTAATCAACACAGTTGCGCGGTGTTCTGCCGCCGAGTAGACACGTCCAATCGCTGATGTGCGGAGTGTGCTTGCTGCGGAGCCCCAGTTTACACATGATGTTGTTTCTTGTCCTCATTTTACCTGAAGTCTTTGTCAGGTGCTACTTGTAAGAGAGCGTCTTGTCCAATGTGACTCCTAGGTATTTGGGGGAGTTGTTATGGCTAAGGTGTTTCGTTTCAAATATGACATTAAGCTCTCTCCTTGCTGAGTGATTGCAAAGGTGGAAGCATTATACTTCAGTCTTAGTCGGATTCGGCTGCAGTCTCTATTTGCGGAAATAGCCACTCAGCAGCTTCAAATCGGAGCACAAGTTGTCCTCAGTAGTCTCGAATGGTTCATGTTGTAAAGCTCTATAGCCCAATCGTCTGCATAGCCAAACTTCCTGGATTGTGTTTGGGATATCAGAAGCATAAAGACTGAAGAGCAATGGAGCAAGAAGGACTGAGCCTTCTGGTAGCCCATTGTTGAGAATTTTGGTAGATCTCATTTGTTCTCCAGTAATCCCTTGGAAAGCTCTCCCGGCAAGCATGTTATCGACGAATCTGATGGTATTTCTGCATGGGATTGTTTGCATGAGTTTGTACAGCTGTCCTTGTTTCCTGACAGTGTCATAGGCTGATCTCAGGTCTATGAATGCAACTGATGTTTTTTGCTTTTTCTGGTAGCCTGCTCCTATATGTGTTGTCAGGAAAAGTACTTGATCAGTGCAGCTTCTGTTAGGTCAAAATCGTGGTTGTTCGTCTGCAGTTGATTCCAGTATTTTTTGGCTCATTCTGTTACACAGGAGTCTCTCGAGCAGCTTGTATGTGACACTGAGCAATGCCATTGGCAAACTCTTCGGCTGATCGCTTGGTTTCCCAGATTTAAGCAGTGCAATGATCTTTGAGTTCTCTATTTTCTGTGGTATGTTCCCTGTTGCCATTATATTTGAGTAAAACTCTGCAAGTAATTTTTTGGCATATTCCCCCACAGTGAAGAAGGAATTCTTGGTGTATTCAATCCAAACCAGGAGGCTTTCCCGCCTCGACACTGTTCAGTGCTTCATTGGAGGTTAATTTCGAGGAATACTGGTCCAAAGGTGTGCTGCTTTTCTTAAGAGCACCAAGTTCACGGGGTATTATCCTTGTATGTTTCTCGTCCTTTGACACTCTAGATGTTGTCTGTATATGAGCTGAAATCCTATTTGCAAAAATATCTGTTGAGTTATGATGTAGTTTGTTAGCTCCGCCTACTTTTCGGAGGAGAGGCCAGGCCTGTCTACTGATGTCTTGAAATCAAGCAACTGAATGGTTTCAGTCCACTTCTCTCGCCGTGCGTTGTCTAGGCTGTGCAGCAGATCGTCTGCAATCTCAGGGTCTCCACTGCCAAGGAATCCCTGATACTTATTTTCGCACTCTTTGTCCCATCCTGGTACATACTGTTTACGGAACCCCACTGGGACAGCAGCTTCCGCTGAGCTTTCTAACTGCACCTATGAGTGTGTCATAATTACTCGCTGTTGGGTGAATCCGTCCTAAGCACTTATCCAATTTTTCCATTTAATATCCCTTTTTGCCTTTCTGAAATTCCACCTTGGGCGTTGTACGGTTGTTATTAGTGGAATATTGATTCCAATTTCAATCAAGACTGGGCGGTGTTGGCTGTGAGGGACGTCTGTTAATACACGTCTTGTAGTTCTTAGTGGTGTATGGTTATCGCCAGTCGTTACAAAGCATAAATCTGGACGATATTCCTTTCTCCAAGCTGCTGACGTAAATGTTCCTTGGTCCATTGGGTCGAAAACTAAGAACAGGTTGTTACTCTCTGCCCAGTTAGAAAGAGCCTAGCCATTTCCATCAGCTGTTCTATATTTTCACAGATGGTGGTGGCTATGAAAATCCCCACATGTATTTCTGGCCGTGGCAGTTATGGCAGGACATCTTGGGGCCAGGGAATGGTTGGTGGTTTGTATACATTGCTCACTGACAGACCTACTACGTAGACAACAACTTCATGTACGTCGCCGTGCACTGTTGCCGAGCACAAGTGGACATCTCCAATCGATGCTCGTACATACGTAGCCACGCTATACGCACGATGATATCTTGCGCCAACTAGGTTGTAGCCTGGAATCATACCTCTCCGTTCAAGCTGGTCTTCGTCTTCCATGTGAGTTTTCTGAACTGCAACGAGATAAATGTTCTCATTACATAAAATCTTACTTAGTACTTGGCATTTAGCCCAGCATACTCCTTCTATATTGATATGGTAAATCTTGAAGATAGGTCCAAGGGGCCACGTCTGTTGGTTCTGAGAGGAGCCTTTTCACTTTCAGTCATAATGGTTTGACTCATATCTGTGATATACGGTGTACAATTAGCCAGGAGATCAGCGATCAAGGTCAGTGATTGTTTGGCCGCCTCGAAGTGACTGTTCTTTAGCACCACCCGGGAGGCACGTGTAGGTTATGGTACGCTACGGAAGCGAACAGCCCTTGTTACCCTCGTAAATGTTAATAATATCAACGAATACCCGAAGTGGCCGTGCGGTTAAAGGCGCTGCAGTCTGGAACCGCAAGGCCGCTACGGTCGCAGGTTCGAATCCTGCCTCGGGCATGGATGTTTGTGATGTCCTTAGGTTAGTTAGGTTTAACTAGTTCTAAGTTCTAGGTGACTAATGACCTCAGAAGTTGAGTCCCATAGTGCTCAGAGCCATTTGAACCATTTAACGAATACCTGTTAGTAAGTAAGGTACACTTTCCAGAATGAGATTTTCACTCTGCAGCGGAGTGTGCGCTGATACGAAACTTCCTGGCAGATTAAAGTTGTGTGCCGGACGAGTTCGAGTCTCGGTCCGGCACACAGTTTTAATCTGCCAGGAAGTTTCAAGGTACTCTTTTATCACCTCAGCGTATAATGACAAAACAGGAATACCGTAATTTTCTATTCTTAATCTAGAGCTGGTTCGGCCTGTACTAGGATCTACTATTAAGGGACCATAGCCCATCTACGATTAGGCAAGAATATTTCTTTTGATTCCGTCAACATAAACGTGTGTTACAGTAATGAAAGTGTGTCACATGTTATATGTATCTGTTAACTGTAGAAACATCGTAATTTATATTTTTGCGAACGAAATTTCTTAGGAATACTTGCAAACTATTGCGAAACTGGCATAAACAGTTGTGCAAAAATGTCTAAAAACCAGTATAAGCTGTTCTGTATAACATGAAAATAGTCGTCAGTCGTGTTCATTCAGAGTCGATATTTCTTCCCTATAAGACAAATACATTTGCCAAATGCTAAACTTTAAGGGTAGCAGGCAGAAAGCGAATACAGGTCAAGAACAGTTACATTTAAACTGCCGGTAAGAATATTACAAAAATTTGTCGGTAGATTTTCCTTCACGTAATTATTGAAGATATATTTTCCTATTAATGAAACAGGCTCACTGAGCTCCAGCAAATTCAGTGTAAAGTAGTCTGCTGTACTCTGGCCAATAATTTTACCTGCAGTACATCAAAAAGTGTTCATTAAATTTACGATTTATAATAGCTCATACAGATCAATCTCAAAGCTTTCCAAGACTTATTGAATTTTTCTGAGTACTATGAAATATCTGCAAAGTGTTGAAATCATCACACTACAAAAGATATTAAATGTCACAGGATAATATTTTTATCGCTAATTTTAAGAGCAATGAATCTAAGCGTTGGCACTATTCTTTTATCCATAGTGAATCGTTACTAATGAGATGCAACATATTTTGGTTAGTGAAAATATTATACGAAATAATTCGTGGTAAATGTTACCAGTATTTTTTTACTACTGCTAACCAAATGAGTAAAGCACTTGTAAGTAAAACAACTCATTTGCTAGCAAGATTAATTTTGTGACTGGTGTCAAAGTTTCGATAGTTTCCATCACCATCGACTTCAGAGCTAAAAATGAACGACAACCAGGAGTTAAAAGCTACCGACTTAGCTTTACAATCGATACTTTCTTACCCAAAAAATTCGCCACTAAAAACCGCGATCTTGGAGTACAGTATTTTTAGCTTGTTCGCATCTAAGGATAGGTTCAGCAGCCACAATTAAAAATATTTCATTACTGAGAGGGGTTGTCATCTTCCTGTGTGTCTAATTTGAGTACTGTGCTGAAATGTAAAATGTTAGCTGTTTACCGTAGGTAACTATGTCTGTTTCTTGTGGAGAGTGGTTTTTTTATCTAGCGGATATTAATGAGATGTAGGGTGCGGTAAGGTCCTCACCTGAAACATAACGTATGACTCACGGATAGATGTAAGAAGTCTAATGAGATGCGCCTAGAAGCGAGTGCGCATACGAAGTGCGAATATCAGAACGAACACGCTGTTAAAATGATGAATGCACTTATTATTCTCCCAAGGCCCATAAACGTGGCACCGAACAAGGCTCTGGCCCATATTTCAGTAAAGTGATATATTTTTAAGCCGGTCCGCCGTTACGAGAGAACCGTTTCTCTTCCTTGCTGGCATATTGAATAGTGCTTTCTTTATGACTGTTGTAAGGTAACATCGGAGATGTGTTTTCGTACCTTGGGTACAAGCCTTATCACTAGACCTGCTTTATGATCCTTATATATATAGTTGTTATGTTATCTTTTAAACAATGGCAACAGTGTAGAGGCGAAAAAGTTGCGTGGCATTACCTGCGGAACGCCAGCAAAAATTTTTTTTTTAATTTTACATATCGAGGTAGCTCTCTTTGTAAAGCACTTGACTCGAATTCAGGAGGAATGAGGGTTCAATTAGCGCCATAACATCTCAGTTTAAGTTTTCGCTTCCTTAAATGGAATAAAGCAAATGACTCGAGGACTCCTTTGAAAAAAGAAAAAGAAACGTGATTGCCTTACTCATTCTTGGCTTAACGAAGTGGCTGTTCTTTCTGTTAAATCACCTATAAGTCTGCAGAACATTCTTTCATCACATTGAGCATTGTAATGGGCCGTTTTACATATGTGCTGTCACAATGTAGAAGTTAGCTCTCACGACGTAGAGGGAGAGCACCAGCAACTGCTGCTGTTTTCCTCCTATACTGGGTCCAGAAAATCTCTTCTTGTAGCACTCTTCACAAGGATATTAAATACGTAACAAAACTTCTGGACAGATTAACACTACTTCAGCAGTTTTATTCATTTATTTGCGTAAAACAGGAATGCGTTTCGTAACCTACGAAACGTGATACATGTGGCATTCCGTGACAGTTATGCCATTATTCCTTGTAGACTGACGCAATGCGTTCGGTTCTCTGGAACTGGTAGCAATGCTATCTGCCAAATTTTAGAGCACAGCACTTTCTTCTATGTTTTATGAGGGCAGTAAACGCTCAAAATGTATCTATAAAAGTGTGTAGCACTTGAAAAGTCACAAATCCAGCAATAACTCAGAAAAACATGAAACATATCGCTGGGAGATTGCTGCGGTGCAGTACGGTTCTGTTACCCGCCTGCCCACATTTGACAAAATTCGAAATCACTGCCCATCGTGATGGTGTCACACACACACACACACACACACACACACACACACACACAGAGAGAGAGAGAGAGACAGTCAGATGCTAGAGTTACTGAAGCAGCTGCGATGGGGCTATATTGGCAGGCTGAAATTAGTAGAAGTGAGAAACGGCCTGGTGTTTACATCTGTTTTTCTGTTCGTTACAGAATGTAGCTACAATTGTTACCAACAGATTTGTTTTCCCGAAGGGTCAACAAAGGGATTCCAAAGGCTAGGATCACATACGCTAATGATAGATGTGAGTTACTGTAATTTTTTTAACTTCAGCACCACCATGTGGAATACTACCTAGAAAGGTGTTCGAAAGGTGGGGCAGAAGTATAACCATCGACTCCATTTTTTTCTGTTCACACGTCACTGCCAAGGGGATGTACTTTGCAAAACTGTCAACATTAGCATTACATATCATAAAAAGACCGTAACGATTTCGTAGGACTAACGGTTCGGGTTGCAAACAAGTGGCAGATGTGGTCTAATTTAGTGCGAATCTAGATTCTGCTATTCTCTGTTAACATGGCCCATGATACATCACATTTGCATCGTCGCTGGTTTTGGATAGCGTAATTTTTCCATACTCGGTATACTTTAACCACGGTGACACGTGACCAGTTTACAAACTTAGCCGTTTAGGAAATGCTTCCACCCTTGATCAGAAAGCCAATGATCATACACTTTTGGACGTCAGATGAATCTCGGCGTTTACCCAATACTACAACTACTGCACTGTTTTCCGTGTCCCCCAACACGCTTTGTATGTCCTCCACTGCTAGTGCTGCCACCTTTCCGTCTGTGAGTGGTTACTGCACTTTGACGTCTAGCATAGGTGGTGGTCACGTTAATGCAGCTGCACAGTGTGCATTAGGCTGCAATCTCTGACCCTCGGTAACCTGCGTATCAAAAATCTTATGCTTGAAAAGGACCCAAATGCCATAACTGCATTAGCAAAATAAAAGCAGTATCAGCTAAAAGCAACATGACATAATAGAAGCTGTGGAGTCATATTACAGGAAGGTAGTGCTACTGAAATGTTCTGACGTCAAGAATCTATTGCTTATAGAAAAATATTATATGAAGTATCTGCAAATTCAGTGGTATAATTGGTCACTTCACTATACATATACACAGGTCAATTTAGTGGAAAACAGTTTTCAAAGTAGTCTACGAGTATACTACACAGGACTTCACGCATTTCATTGAACAGGGAGTATGTTGTGTACATTTTTCCAGTCTGTATTTCGTAAATACCTCTTGAATTGCGCGATCTATTTTTCATTCTTAGCCATGCAGTTTCCCAGTTCTTTTTTTATGCCTTACACCATGGTATTAAACGTCAACTTCTGATCATTACGATCTGAGAGACTATTCACTACAGGACTTACTTTATGTATCTGCAAACCCCACGCATCTGTAAAAATGTTATCAGCAGTAGTGCTTCTGGTTTCCCTAACAACGATTACAAATTATATGAGGGAAACTAGATTACGTCAAATTGCAGGAGGCTTAGTTATAGTTGTAGACCAGGAATGTTTGTAAGCGTGTTCTAAAGTGCTCTTGTAATAAGTCGAACTGTATCTTTTCGGTATTACTATTGTTTAAATATTATCCTGAATATGTTACTGAAGCCATCTCAAAACGAATCAAATTCGTTTCATTACGAATGAAGTAGTTATTTCGCAGCACGTTCTCCTCATTTGTCACGGTCTAATGTAAATATGTGGTTCATTACGGATACAAATATGTTGATGTGCGACATTAGCGGTGTTAAAACCCGAATACACAGTCTATTCACATAAATTATGATAGTTAAACGAACTGACACCAGTCCAGTTTAAGCACAAGCTAATGTCTACTAGTTAGTCATTTAATGTTACGTAATGTGTTCAACATGAAAGAAGTATCTAATGGCGCTTTACTATTTAACTAACATCAATGAGATTTCACGAACGGACAGCATTGAGTAGATACTGGAAATATTTATTAGCCTTGTCCTTATAGTAACGAGAACTTATACTATGTGATCAAAAGTATCCGGACACCTGGCTGAAAATTACTTACAAGTTAGTGGCGCCCACCATCGGTAATGCTGGAATTAAATTTGGTGTTGGCCCACCCTTAGCCTTGATGACAGTTTCCACTCTCGAAGGCATACGCTCTATCAGGTGCTGGAAGGTTTCTTGGGGAATGCAGCTCTTTCTTCACCGAGTGCCGCACTGGTGAGAGGTATCGACGTCGGTCGGTGAGGCCTGGCATGAAATCGGAGTTCCAAAACATCCCAAAGGTGTTCTGTAGGATTCAGGTCACACCTCTGTGCAGGCCAGTCCATTACAGGGATGTTACTGTCGTGTAACCATTCCGCCACAGGCCGTGCTTTATGAACAGGTGCTCGATCGTGTTGAAAGATGCGATCGCCATCCCCGAATTGCTCTTCAACAGGGGAAGCAAGAAGGTTCTTATACCATCAAAATGGTTCAAATGGCTCTGAGCACTATGCGACTTAACTTCTGAGGTCATCAGTCGCCTAGAACTTAGAAATAATTAAACCTAACTAATCTAAGGACATCACACACATCCATGACCGAGGCAGGATTCGAACCTGCGACCATAGCGGTCGCTCTGTTCCAGACTGTAGCGCCTAGAACCGCACGGCCACTCCGGCCGTATACCATCAATTTATGCCTGTGCTGTAATAGTGCCATGCGAAACAACAAGGGGTGCAAGCCACCTCCATGAAAAACACGACTACACCGTAAAACCGCCGCCTCCTAATTTTACTGTTGGCAATACACACGCTGGCAAATGACGAACACCGGGCATTCACAGTATCCACACCCTGCCATGGGATCGCCACAATGTGTCACTCCACACAACGTTTTTCCACTGTTCAATCGTCCAACGTTTACGCTCCTTAAAACCCGCCAGGCGTCGTTTGGCATTTACCAGCGCGATGTGTGGCTTATGAGCAGCGGCCGACCATGTGTAACCAGGTAACCTCTTTTGATGCTAGTCAATTGTCAGGCTGAGCATTACTGCAAAGGGCATTTGATTCTAAAGCATTATGTCAGGGTGAAAATACTAAATAAATTACTTTTTCTCTCTTAACGACATGTGGGCAGGGTGGGTTCTTCCTTGGCTCGGGTATGAGGTAGAATGAAACAGCATTTTTACATAAGATAACTTTTATTGAAAGATTTGTACAATGGTTTCCTTACTTGATTGTTCTGGCTGGGAGAGCGGCAGCTGTGTCGTTTGCGAAGCCTTCTGCTGCGTTAGTGGCAGCGTCTGATTACGCCTGGCGGTGTGTATCTCGTGTCGCTGTTTCGCCCAGTTGACTGGAGATGCGCATCGTGAGGTGGCCCGTTTAATTATTGAGAACGAAGTCGTGAATCGGATGATGATACCTCGGATGTGGCGTCCCAGTGTTTCTCTTCTCTATGTGGCCGCGTGTGTCAGTGTTGTGCGTCGGCCAGCGGAGCGGCGCGGCGGGGGAAGGCCAGTGTCCCGGACTCGAACAACGGACTCCAGCTTGCCAGTCTTTGGCTGTCAGATCTTCATCACCAGCTTACAGGTGACTGCTGATGTGAGATCGTCTCTTTCCTGTCCTCTCAAGTCACCCGGTTATGTAAAAATCAGTCTTCAAATACCTTCTAACTTCTGTCTTCTGGCGGCGAGGCTGCTGCTTGCTATTCCATTACAGTGGTGGCCTTGGTGCTTCTGTGTACGATGTAGTCTCTTCCTGCATGACGGTCTTCAGCACCGACTGAACTGTACTGGAACTGAACTCGAACCGAAACTGAACTGAAAACTACTGTCGGGCCCACTGCGTCTCGCGTATTTATTTACTTCAGTTCACTGGAGGTGAATGAGTTCACGGTCGTTGCCTCTTCTGTCACGTTGAAAAGCTTCTCGAAGAATCTTCTTAACGTCGGTCATTGGCTCTTGGAATGTAGGCGAGGGCCTTTGCTCACATGTGACAACTGAGAAACACGTGAGCCGGTCGGGCGATGCCCTGACGGCTGAATCGACAGCTTCCTCTTATGTGGGGAGGGCGATGGCTTCTCCTGAACGTGCTGTGCTGACTTGCAAGCGCCAGCCGTTGCCACTGCTACTGTGCCCGCTGTTTGCCAGTGTGTAACTCTTCTAAACTAAACTAAGTTTTTCTTTTATTTTTTAATTTCTACTTCACTTCACATTGATTTCACTAATTTATTAACCTATCTTAAGTACCACTCAACACTTGAGATCCAAGTTTTCTCACCTCCCACCTAACTGTCATAGTACTTGCAGTGGACCCTGGTGCAGTTTGGAAGCTTGTGTGATGGTCTGGATAGATGTCTGCCTATTACATATTATGACTCCTTTTCAACTGTCAGCCGTCTCTGTCAGTCAACAGACGAGGTCGGCCTGTACGCTTTTGTGCTGTACGTGTCACTTCACGTTTCAACTTCACTATCACATCAGAAACATTGGACCTAGGCATGATTAGGAGTGTGGAAATCTCGTGTACATGTCTACTGAGGTCACTGATATGGAGTATCCGGCTGTAGCTGGCAGCACAATGCACCTAAAATGGAAAATGTATGTTTTGGGGGTGTCCGGATACTTTTGATCACATAGTGCATTAAATTCATTAATATCTCTGGCTCTGAACATAAAAATGCAGCAGGGCCGACGTAATGCTGGTACACCACATACGAGCAAAAATAATACACAGAAATAAATACAAAACACTTATTTAAACACAGTTCGGGAATAAATGTCAACACTATAGACAAAAACGCAGTACACTCTATAATGCTGTTTTAAATTAAAAATGAATTAATGACTTGGAGAGATTAACTTTAAAAACGGGCTATAGCTCAGCGTTTACGAAAAATATACTAACGAAATGCATGAATACTAAGCAACATTTGAAACCATTAAATACCCTTCCAGTCTATTTATTAAGTTTATGACAGTGGGGTATGCTGATAGGATATGAAAAATGAGCCCCATCCAGATAACGCAAAGCGGGACAATCATTTGATGTGCGTGGGTGGAGTTTGCCAATCCTTAGTGTTATAAAAAATACGTCGCAATATTTTCAGCAAATGAAGACAAACGTAACGGAGAAAGTAGTATTGTCGGTAAATCAGGAAAATTATGCAAAATATTAACACCATCTGAGAGAACTCTGCTCTTTCCATGCGGAACGATTTCAAATAGAAAAGTGTATAATTATCTATGTGAACAGTCCAAAGTATCAACAGAAGCGCCAGGACCCTCCCTATACCTCCCTCAGTTGCATTTTACGTGATGAAACACTCGTATCTGCATGTGATGTAATACACACAATTCAGTATATGAAACGAAATATACGAAGTATGCCATCACGTATTATGTGTTTCCAAGATTTTCCTCTACGCTTCATGACCTTTCAAAAAGCTGTGAAGCTTAATCATATAGGCGTATGAGTATTTATACCTTACAAAGCATGAGATATTTCGATATGTGATCTTCTGTATACTGTTTACTGAGTCTCTTTGCCGCATACGCGTCACAAGCCCTACATTTGTGTGTGGATAGGGGACGGCGCACGTGGTACTTTATTATAATTATGGTACTTCTATAACCCACCAATACAAAATGAGCAGAAAATTCACATATTTCGGTACGATAAGCTGTAAGTTTACCAGTAATATAAATATGGTGCTGATCTAGGTGTTTAATTGAACCGTCCATCACTGAAGAAGAAGTATGTAGCCAGCGGTTAACAAACTTGTTCCGACGCTTAATTTTACACCCATGGGAGAACATGGAATTTTACTTCCTTCTAGATGGTGCACAAACAATCACGAGGCTAATCCCTATGAGCGGGGAGGATGGAGAAGTGTAAATAAAATTTCCCACACCTTCTTCGGCTATAACACCGCAGGATTCCGATATCTGTGGACCATAAGACTCTTGTGTACCGTCGTCTCATTGTATGATGTGAGAGACGTTTCTCAAAACGTCTATATTTTTGTAACGAAAAGTGTTGGACACTTATTGCTGTGTCGTACGGAGATAGGCCTGTCATACTGCTTACCACCGATACCGCCGTCTACAGGAACGAGTTTTAGTTGGATGAATTTCGACTTGGGTTAATTAATGGTAACTATTTTAATTAGGAAAAATACACGATGACTTCTGTGACAAAAGAAATAACTCGACAGTATCCGATCACAGTATTAAAAGTAATATGATTGGGCCTGATGGGTCGTTTAATTATTTACTGATAATTCTATAAAGTTTTAAAATTAGAACTACATGAAGCAAATCGGATACTTAACATTGCTATAAAGGTTCTCAGTAAATGAAAAGTATCTCAAGAACATATCGTATAGACGAGCTAGTGATGGTACTTTCCGGACATTGCCCCTGTGTTTGTAGTTCTAATCCAGTAAACATAACGTCAGCAGCAGTTTGAATTTCGAGAGATTTTCCTAAGACACAACAGGTCGGTACAGCACATACGAAAGTGTAATGCATATACTCATGGAACGTACATGGGAAATCTTTGTGAGTAAATAGACATTATGCTCTGAAACCCCTGTTAGGTAATTTACGTACACGGTATTCGAGAAACAAAATGCTACAATTCTACCGCCTACGTCATGTGCTTAACGAAAGGGTCATGAAAATAGAGAGATAAGATTGCATGCCGCAGCATACAGCACACAGACAGTAACTTTTTCTTCGTTCAGTACGCTGATGCTGTACGAAATACCCAATCTCATAAAGGTGTTATGGCTTACAGAGAATGTCTACAGATGTAAACGTGTAACTGTAGTAAGAGGAAGACTCGACTCATCATCTTAAATTTGTGTCAACATAGTGTTCCGCAATTGCGAATAAGGACAACCATAAGCTGTAGAATGGAATGATGACAGTGAAGGTCAGTGCCGGCCCGGGGCTCGAACCCAGATTTCCCGCATGTCGCGAGCGGCCGCCTTACCATTTAACAACACAGGCACTGCAATATTGTATAGTGCTGATGACAAAGAAGCTGCCAGTGGTAGCATACTACTTTATTTATTACCAGTTTCGCTCATCAGATGCGAGCATTTCCAGATATTATTAATTCCTGATGGCTGCGCATTATAGTTTTAAGGCTACATTCAGCACCATCATCAACTAAAAACTCTTTCGTTTAGCTTTAAACCGACAACGTATTGCTATCAGCAGACTGAATATTTGAAGGTGCTCGCGTTTGTTTGTCCAAGTCGCAAAGAAATTGGAACAACGCGCGACATGGTGCGGTTTATCTGTGCACAGCAAGTTTCTTTTGTATATTACGGGAGTACCTTTCCTTTGGTATCGGTCTCCTCATTTTCCATTGAGAAGTAGTGTCGATCACATCAATTTGTCATTTTCGTATGTTGATTCAGTCAAACAGCAGTGTTCAGTTGTGTGTTCAAAGATAACAGTTTGCAACTGTGATTAAATACATTAATGTCGCAATCGAAAATTCTGAACAAATCAAATAAAGAAAAAAAAATCACTAATTCCACTGGCAGCATACAAAAATCAAGAAGAATCGGGTAAAAAAATCTGAAACTACAAATAAGCAGACTACAAAGAATTGTCTAGAAGATCAGTGATACAAAAGGTAATTAAAAATTTTGTGCTCCCTTTTCTCACATAGCTTTATCACTAAGAGATTATCTCCGAACCGAGAACCGAATATAAGTTCCAGGTTGCCTACCTAACGGCTTACAGGGACTACAAAAAATTAGATTTTCAATAGTTCGCGTAATTATTGACGAAATTTAAAAATGCAAAACTCTGTCATAATCTACTCATTAACTCGTATAACCTTATGTTAAAAATTTTGTCACAATGAACAAATATTACAGTAGGCAATTACTTATTTGTCTTGAGCCAATGTAACAGACGACGAGAAAATTCTCGGGCTCTATTCTGCTCACACAGTTTTTGAGAAGGGGGAGAACTTAGCGACTACCAACAAACCTTACACATAATTTTTTGAAACCTTTACAAAACTTTTTCTCGCTGACTCCTTCCCCTCCCGCCTGTCCTCCGTCCCAAAAAAGGTGAAAGGGAGAAACTTAATCGCTTACTTCATTTTCGTTTCTGCGGTCATGCAGTAGAACTTCATTATCAGACACGACGTTTTACTTTATTACTTATTTACTGTCTACTCCATTCGCAACACCATTTCCAGAAACTATCCACATATAACACTGAATGTATCTGCGACGTTGTATGATAGTGTTGTAACCTCCCCCTCCCTTATCAACCTTAATGACAGTGAAAAATTAAACCGCGGGTACCTAATGGAAATTTGGGAAAAGCAATCGTCACCGAAGTTACTTTGTCGGTGAAGAGGGAGGAAAGGGCTACATCTAAATGAAAGGAAAATGCAAATGAAACTGGTGGAAATTAATTTTGAAAAGGGGTAAAGTTAATAAAGAAAGTAAATGTGCGGCCGTTACGTTAACAATTAACTAGCGGTAATTAGATATTTGAGATTTGGGGGAAATTACGGTCGCCAGTCCAAAGGACAATTACTATAGTAACTGGAAAAGAAAGGTTATTACACATATAATTAGCACTAGAAGCGTGGCAACTGAAGGTTGACACGTGTGGTGTGAAAACTGAAAGTTTGTCAGAAGTAATAAATTTCGCTACAGTCTGACTTAATTTAGTCAAAGAATTAATAAAACAGGAAAATCGAAAGTTAATTTAGTGATTGAAGTTAATAGTGAGCTTTCTTTCTGAAGCACATCGAAATTCAGTAAAATACGGTTGGTCTTGGACTACCTCAACAGTCATTTCAAAAGCTACTTGAATCTACGCAATTTAGAAATAAGAGATTTAACTTTGAACTTGAATTAAATGATTCTGAACAATTAACAATAGTAAATTTAGTACGTACCAAGCTGAGCTGTAGTCACAGGTAAGCTAAAATATGGTAACAAAACTCGCACTCATAATTTGTGCTTGTGTAGTCTAAATATTGTAGCCAGCTGTGAATACCTTAACTGAACTTTGAAATTAAAGCAGTGAAATAGAATAATATTGCTTTAATGCTGGCGTTTGAATTTCAACGACACTCGGGTTCATTCCGGAAAAGGAAGGGACCCTACTTGGTAATGCAATTGGGACAATGAGCAACAAAGGTTCATGCTACGTTGCTGTAATTTTGTGATTTGAACAGTTTTAAAAGCTGAGGTCTGCCATACAGTTCTAAAACTTTACGTGCTTCCAGTCTTCCTTGTTGGTTGACTGAAGGCTTGAAGCCGTCGATCGAGGAGGTGGCGACAGTCACTCATTGTCGGCCGTCGCTGTTGCAGAAGCTGGATGTTGGCGCGCCTCCTTCTCGACACGGTTACCAGGCGAAACGGGCTCTTGATGTGCGCCAGCTAATGCTTCCCGTCCGCGACACTGTGTCAGAAACTATCATAGCAAGTCGAGCGCAATTAACATGCTGCCAAACCCCGAAAGCGCGGCAACTCGCGGGAGCGTCACACAACACACCTGCTCCACTGCACTACTCCAGCCAGACTCCCCTCTGCCCGCGCTCCACGCGGCAGAGTTAACACTACCAATGATCCTAAACACTTTCGTTCTTCACACGACCTATCGATGTATTCGTTCGATAGCATAGTTTTCCCTAGGCAAGACCCAGCGTAAAATACAAATAATATTTACAAAACAAACCAATTATACATCGACATGAAACAATTACAATATATAAAGACACAGAAATGTCATATCTTGAGGTAACAAAATAAGGAAAGAAATTTGCACTGCAATAGATGGAGATAGGAGGATATGCATTTCCGGCGTTACAGTGTGATACGTAGTTCAGGAAGTATGATCTCATAAACATTTACAAAGGTGAAAATATTGACTACATACTCTATTCGCAAGGAAATTTGTGGACAGTATTTACATACACTGAAGAGCCAAACAAAGTGGTACACTTCCTTAATATCGTGTATGGCCCCCGCCAGAACGCTGAAGTGCCGCAACACGGCGTGGCATGGCCTTGACTAATATCTGAAGTAGTGTTAGAGGGAATTCTCCATAAATCCGTACGAGTGCACGATGGTGGAGATCTCTTCTGGACATCACATTGCAATAATTTTCATGTCCGGGAAGTTTGGTGGCCAGCGGAAGTGTTTAAAATCAGAAAAGTGTTCCTGAAACATTTCCTTACCAATTCTGGACGTGTGGAGTGTCGCATTGTCCTGCTGGAATTGGCCAAGTCCGTCGCGGAATGCACAATTGACATGATTGGCTGCAGGTGATCAGGCAGGATGCTTACGTGCGTGTCACCTGTAAGAGTCGTATCCAAACGAATAAGGAGTCTCATATCACTCCAACTGCACACGCCCCCCACTATTACAGAGCCTCCACCAGCTTGAACACCCCCCGCTGACTTGCAGGGTCCATTGGTTCATGAGGTTGTCTCCATACCCGTACAAATCCATCCGCTCGATACAATTTGAAATGACACTATTCCAACGAGGCAACATGTTTCCAGTCATCAACAATCCAATACCAATGCTGAAGGATCCCGGGCGAGGCGTAAAGCTTTGTGTCGTGCAGTCATCAAGGGTACATGAGTTTGTGTAAGCTCCGAAAGCCCGTATCGATGATTAATCGTTGATGGGTTTTCACACTGACACTTGTTGATGACCCATCAATGAAATCTGCAGAAAGCTGCGGAAGGGTTGCACTTTTGTCACGACTCTCTTCAGTCGTGGTTGGTCCCGTTCTTACAAGATCTTCTTCCGGCCGCCGCGATGTCGGAGATTTGATGTTTTACCGGATTTCTCGTGAAATGGTCGTACTGCATAATGCCCATTTCATCGCTACCTTGGAGATGCTGTGTCCCATCACACGTGCCCCGACTATAACACTACGTTGAAACTCCCTTAAATCTTGATAACCTGCCGTTGTAGCAGCAGTGACCGATCTAACAACTGTGCCAGACACTTGTTGTCTTAAATAAGGGTTGCCGACCGCAGTGCCTTGTTCTGCCTGTTTACACATCTCTGTATTTGTATACGCACGCCTCTACCAGTTTCTTTGGCGCTTCAGTGTATATCATTGAATGTACGTGCGAAATTGTATCATTTTACGACACATATTTCGGAATATATAACGTTATAAACACTGGGATGCATGAAAAACTTGCTTAAAGTGGAATTCATATTACGTACACTACATTCGTCCTGTGTTTCATGATGAGAATACTTAGCGACTTCCAATAAACTTTCTTCTTCTTCTTCTTCTTCTTGCGTTACGGCCTCTGTAGGACTGCGGGTAGCCCCTTCGTGGACTGCATTTTCCTCTTCTTCTCCCAGAACCTCTTCATTCTCTCTCTTCTTCTCTCCCGCTCTTCTTCCGAGATCTTCAGTTTCCATTTCTCCTGTCGGCTCCACTGGTGACACTCTAATCTTTTCCTGTATTCTTATCTGTCATTGATCTTCTGCATATTGGTCGGTGTGTATTTGTTCCTCCAATTTTCCTTTCCTTCGACCTTGATCCCCAATTTCAACCAGTCCTTCCGAAGTTCAACAACCCACTTGGTTCCTGTCTTTCCCCTTGTCCTCCCTGTTGTTTCCCCCATTCTGTCCGTACTCATCCTAACTACATGTCCAGCACACCTAGCTCTTTTGAGCCTGATTTCCCCGAATATTGTTCTCATGTTCCGGTACAATTCTTCCCTAGGTCTTTGCATCCACCTCTTTTGGGACCTAGTATTTTTCTCAGTATTTTTCTCTCTTCTTTCTCTAGTTGTTCTGCCCCATTTCTTCCTAGTGTCATCGTCTCAGCAGCATATGATATTGCATTCCTCAGCGTTGCCTTGTAGTGGCTTATGTTTGCCTCTGTGGATATATTCTTATTATTGTATATGTCTCTCCTCATGCAGCAGGCTGACCTCCTCTTCTTTATCCTCTCTGTTACTACCTCCTTACTCCTGTTCCTTCCCGTTATGAATTCTCCAAGCTATTTAAATTTGTCCATCATTTCCACAGTGCCTTCCGGTGTTTCCCATTCTACAGTGGTATTTAATGATTTTGTCTTGCTATAGGCGATCCTCAGTCCCACCTTTCTGGCTACCTTAGTTAAGTTGTCGAGTTGTGTCTTTGCGTCTTCTTCTGTCTCACTATTGCTATGTCGTCTGCAAAGGCTAGGCAGTCCACTTGAGCCATGTTGTCCTTTTTGTCCTCTACATGGGTCTTTGGTATTCCCATTTCATCGTTTATTGCTCTCCACTGCCTGATCACTTCGTCCAGTGCTATACTGAACAACAATGGTGACAATCCATCTCCGTGTTTAACACCAGTCTTGATATCAAATTCTTCTGACTGTGCTCCTCTGAATCTCACCCTTGCTTTTGTGTCTGTCAGTATTTCTTTTATGAGTTCTTGTGTAGTTCCATCCAGTCCTCTGTTCTTTAGGATACTAACAAGATCTGAAAGGTCTCTGTTGGATTCCTTTCACGTTAATTTCTTAAATCTGTTGTCATTTACGGCATAAATTCCTCTTCTAATTTTACTGTGGTGTTTCTGACTATCTGGGAGGAGACTGAGCAGTGAAACGTGTTACTTTTACACATAAACAAGAACGATCTGTCACACTACTACACTTTAAAACACAGTTTATATGTAATTAATGTCACACAGTCTCATACGGAACCTACACCCACTTTCTTTTATATACTGTATATGGTAAGATACTGACATCCCCCTTCCCTTCTGTGTGAAAGAATGAATGAGCAAATGTATTTCTAGTTGCATGCTTGATGGTAGCAGACAAGAATGTCTGCTAGAGAACAATAGGACCAACGTGGGAACAGGTAGCTATGCTTTCTAAAAGCAGAGAGGTTTCTATTCTTAGTATGGTCCTGTCCATCCCTTGTCATGTTGGTATAGGAAGCTGCCTCTCTGGTCACTTCCGTTTGTATGTGTGAAGCACCCTCGGTAGGGGCCCACGGCAGTCGGTCTGCGGCGAGCATATTAAGTGGTAAGATCTCTGGCTAAGCGCGTCTCTGCTAAGTCCGTAGGACAAAGGATTTGTTAAGTTGAGCCTGACTAAAATTTTAATCACCTTTATTTCAGGTTTAGATTTAAAATATCTTATGTTATCTTAAATTGCAACGCAGTGTAATTCGAGTGTGAAGTTCAGAATATCTTCCGGTAGTTGCTTTGTCACTACTTTGTGAGGAAAGTGTAACCACGTGTTGATGAACTGTAACTCTAACTAAGATCATCAAACTTTAATGTGAATGTGTGTGAGATTATATCGTCTCCTCTTGACAATATTTTTCAATATAGCAACTTTTCTTTATGTTCAACCCACGTGGGGTGTACTTTGTGAGACCAGTACCACGTGCTTATACAATTGTTTGACCCATCAGGTTAACAGTAAGACGATAGTAACCAGTTCGAGGTTTTTCTTTTGTAAATTGCTTTTCGATCTAATTTAGTTTAGTTATCAAAATTATTGTGGAGTTACACTCTTTGTGTAAACCAAGTTGACCACGTGAAGCATGTGGTGTAATCATCAAAGTAGCCCTCAGCTATTCTTTTCTGGAAGATTTCACAGAGAGTTAGTCTGAATTTTGTGTACCAGTGTTTGGTGATTTCATGACGGACAGGATTGCGCTAGGAATGTAATTTCTTTGGGTGAAAATTGAATTGGTTGGTTGTGATTAATTTCCTCTTGCATATGTTTCAACGTTCTTCGTGAGTTATTTTATGAATGCAGTGTTGTATGTAGTCTCCCAATCTTGGCTCCATATTTGATGTGTTCCGTAAGATTACAAACTCACATTTTCACAATCCTAAAAAATGGTTCAAATGGCTCTGAGCACTATGGGACTCAACATCTGAGGTCATCAGTACCCTAGAACTTAGAACTACTTAAACCTCACTAACTTAAGGACAGCACACACATCCATGCTCGAGGCAGGATTCGAACCTGCGACCGTAACAGTCACGCGGTTATGGACTAAAGCGCCTAGAACCGCACGGCCACCGTGGCCGGCTCACAATCCTAAATAAGGTACCAGTTTAGTTATGAATCAAGTTTAATATGCTGAAATTTTAACGGAACAATGATCAATGTTAAAATAAATGTCCAAACATTGAAAGGTGGCTACACTGAGCCACAGCGCCAGAGATCGCGCTAGAGAGTATTGTTCCGCCGCCTCCACTGGCAGTGATTATTGAGATGTCGTAGTGGGCAGTGCTCTGTAAGTAGGCTGTTTAGGTTTTTTTATTAGTAACGCCACCTCTGTATGAAAATCACTGGCTGTGCTGTGTGCAGTCTGTGGCTGCTTTGCATTGTTGTAATACTCGCCATTGTAGTGTTAGGCAGCTGGCTGTGAACAGCGCGTAGCGTTGCGCAGTTGGAGGTGAGCCGCCAGCAGTGGTGGATGTGGGGAGAGAGATGGCGGAGTTTTGTAATTTGTCATGAACTGCTATATATATGATGATATCAAGGTAAATACATTGTTTGTCCTCTATTAATATCTTTCATTTGCTAACTATCCCTATCAGTAGTTAGTGCCTTCCATAGTTTGAATCTTTTATTTAGCTGGCAGTAGTGGCGCTTGCTGTATTGCGGTAGTGGGAGTAACGAAGATTTTTGTGACGTAAGTGATTTAGTGATTTGTGAAAGGTATAGTTCATGTTAGTCAGGGCCATTCTCTTGTAGAGATTATTTAAAGTCAGATTGCGTTGCGCTAAAAATATTGTGTGTCAGTATAAGCACAGTCTAGTATAAATTTTTAAAAGGGGACGTTTCAGCTTGTCGAGGACTCGTAGTACTCAGTTCCTGTCGAGAGGTCGTGGTGGAGTGTGCTTGTCGAGATGTTGTAGTAAGGAGTGCTTGTTCCATGTTTTATGCAGTTGTTTGATGGGCTAGACAGCAGATGTTATTCGAATGGAAATATTGTAGTGATCAGAGTGCTTTTCGTCAATATATGAAGGTAAAATATTCCGTGTTTTTTTTTCATTATTTCCATGTTTTTAATAATGCGTCATTACAGGTTCAGTCAACAAAGCATCTGGCTTGTGTTCTTGGATTAGAGTGTAATTCTGGTTTTCTTGCATAATTATGGTATTTCTATTTTCTTTAATTAATTCAGTATAAATGATATTTAAAATTTCTTGTGTTATTGAAGAAGAACCGTGCCAGATGCATACGTTGAATCATACTTCCACACACAGAACAGTTATACTTGTGCTTTGGTTTCGTAGGTTTTATAGTTGCTGGGGACTTAATTAATTAATTGTGTTAACGAAAATTTTTTTTTCATTCTTTGTTGTTGTTCTATGCAGTCAGATTGCGTTCAAAAACTAGTCAGAGCCAACCGTTTACGAGACTTTGTAAACGAACATTCAAATACTAAAAATTAAATTATTTGCATTATATTTTAATTAAGCCCCCATGCACGTGGCGACCGCTGCTTTGGATCGTCCCTTGGAATCTTCTGATTGTAAAAATAGTAGACAGTAGTATTGTTGTAGTAATTTGTAGTTTAGTAATTGTAGTCTATATTGCATGTGTAGATTTGGTAATTAGCATTCTTCTGATGGATTTTTCAAAATTTAATTTTTATTGTCTTGTCTACGGGTTTGATAATTTAGTGCAATTATTTCAATTGTTCGTCAATCGTGTTTGAGGGAAGCATTCTGTGTGAATGGTATTGTTGGAGACAAAGTCTCATTGTGTGTAATTTTCGTATAGTGACGAGCTTTGTACGTTTTGTAATTGATTACGCGATCGATGAAACAGGCAAAAATGATGAATAGTCAGAATAACGAAATTGTTGACATGGCGAACTCGCCAACACAGGAGAACAGGATGATGAATAATGAAGTGGAAAACAATATAATAAGTCGGGTGAATAGTCCGGAACCAGTTCAAAATTTTTCACAATCAAAAAATTTTCAGAATACGAGATTAACGACAGAAGATTCTGCAATAGAATCGAGCACAGATAGCTTTACAGCTATGACGAAGGAAACTGGTTTTGCGGGAAATGTTAGGGGCGAAAAGAATTTCGAACAGGTTAATATGGAGCAGTTGATGAGTGCTATATTAAATTTGGGATCTGAATTAAGAGCAACGATAAGAGGGTTAGGCTCACAAATCGGAACAGTTAAAACCGAGATGGGAACTTTGGGATCTGAATTAAAAACTGATATGGGAACAATGGAAACACGGTTAGACTCACAAATAGGAACAATTAGAACCGAGATGGAAACAATGGAAACACAGTTAGGCTCACGAACAGGGACACGTTTCAAAAACATGGAAGATGAATCAAAGAAAGAAATTAGAGAAGAAGTACAACCGATTTTGAAGGCTCACAATAATAGTTTAATTTCAACAGAAATCAGACAAGAGGAACAGGACAGAGAACGGGAAGAAAGAGATCGCGTGATAGAACAAAAATTTTCAGAATTAAATTTACAATGTGCACACGATAAGGAAAAAATAATTGAGAGAATCGAGGAATCCGTACCAAATGACAGAATAAATAACTTAACGCAACAGTGTGAACAGTTAACTACTAAATGTGACAATACCGAAACTCGAGTCGCGACATTTACGGAAGTCGTAAATAATCAGAAAGAACAATTAGGTGACTCATCAGAAAGAGTTGAGGAAATTTCAGATAAATTGACAAATCTTAGTTTAAATGGGGACAGAGATTCAGATGATACAGCACCATTGCTATCTGCAGAAACCGAAGAGTACCAGAACATAAATAAGCATGTTGAAAATCCGGCAAAATTTAATGAACGCGTCAAAAGGGAAGTTGAGGCATTACGAATGCAAGTCAAACAAACTGAAGGCGAAATCGTAGGAAAAGACAGTAGAAGAAATTTAGAATCACAGATAGCAGAGGGGTTTCAAGAAAGTAATTTGTTTCATTTACGGGATGCAACAAGAGAGCGCCAGGCGCGCGAACTTGACAATAATCGACATTGGGACAGGGACAGACGCGGTAGGTCTTTGTCGCCACGAGGAGAAAACTTTGACTATAAACACTTTTTGACTGTTCGGAAACTTAAGATCTTTCGCAATTCTAAGAATGACATACTTCCATGTTCATGGCTAGATCAATTTACGTACGCACTTCCGCCAAATTTGCCACTAAGTCACAAACTGAAATTTATGTGCAGCTATTAAAGTCCTCAGGGGATTCACTACACTAAGTGAATATGTGCCGTAGCGAGCATAGGGCCCCGAGCTGTAGTGGTGCTATTTAGTTTTCTGCACCGCTGCCTACTCTTTCACTATTCTTTGCATCTATAAAAACAATTCTTCTACTATCCATCTATCCAGACAGTAGGTAAAGAATAACCGGATTTGACTGTTTTACCCAAAAGTGACTTTGGAAATTACCGTTTGGACTTACTATATTTTCTGCAGCATTCATTCGTAGTTTAAACGAAATTTTACCTGTTTATCTTCGTGACAATATTACTTCCTATGTTGACGACATTCTTATTGCTAAACGTTCTTGGAGTGAGCACAATAAAATTTTGGATTCATTATTACATATTTTTGCAAGAGTTGGCATTACTGTGAACTTGGAAAAATCTGAATTTGGTCGTTCTCAGGTGAAATTTCTCGGTCACATTATTTCTACAGAAGGTATTCTCCCTGATCCAGAAAAACTAGACGCTATTCGTAATTATGCTGTTCCTACCACAAAACATGATGTTCGTAGTTTCCTTGGTGTCTGTAATTTTCTTAGATGCTTTGTTAGATTGGATGATTTGGCCACACCTCGTTTACACATTTCAGTTATGCACACTTTGGTCCCAGAAAATGCTATCATAAATTACGAGAAAATTGTTACATCAGTGATATGGAAAAACGTATTCGATCTGTTCTTGCCAAATGCAAATTATGTCAAAAGGCTAAGCCGCCAACTGTTTCTCACAGAGCACCGTTGTTTCCTATCATTCCAGCGAAATTAAAGGAGATGGCTGCAGTCGATTTGTTCGGTCCAGTGGTTCGTTCCACTAATGGTTTTGCGTACATTTTCGTAGCAGTGGAATTGACATCAAAATATGTGTGTTTTACACCTTTACGCAAAGCAACAGCTCGTTCAGTATCTAACGCTTTCATCAAACATTTTCTTAAAGAAGTTGGTCATGTTGATAAGGTTATATCAGATAATGGATCACAGTTTCGCTCTAAAATTTGGCTTCGTACTCTACGGCGTCGTAAGATTAAACCAATTTTCATTTCACTTTTTCACCCTCAGTCTAACGCTTCAGAAAGATGGATGAAAGAAATCAATAAATTGTGTCGTCTTTATTGTCATCAGAATCACAGAACATGGGATCAGTATATTCATATTTTTCAAAACATTCTGAATGAACTTCTTAATGACTCAACTTCTTTACCGCCTCTATTGATATTAAAAAATAAAGTACCAACAAAATCGCATTTCTGAAATCGTTCCTTTTCCGCCTTCACGGAAACTGCGGCATTCTGAAGTTGTGAACCTGGCTCTGCAAAATATTGCATCTGCGGCTGCTAGAAGAGAGAAATCAGCTAAGCGTCCTGGTCGTTTAAAAACTTTGTCTGTTGGTCAAAAGGTATTAATTAAGTCTCACCGTTTGTCTCATAAAGGAAAAGGCTTATGTCGCAAATTTTTTCTGCTTTATAACGGTCCATATAGAATTCGCAAAATTATTCATGATAACACTGTTGAAGTAGAAACTCTTAAATCTCGGCGCTCTAAGGGAATACATCATATATAGAACGTAAAAATTTTTGTGGAATGACATACTTCAGAGAAACTAACAGCTACATGTAAACATGCAGAGAATACAAGGATACCGCGCCGTGTTCCGGCGGCGGCAGATACTCAAAGCAACAGTGAAGTCTGCGCGCCGCACAAGGCAGTCGTTGAATGCAAACAATCACTTTCTACGTCACGCGTCTACAGCTGATCGAGCGCTCAGTGCGAATGCACTGACAGACGTAAACAAATACACAGTCTAATTTCTCCGACTAAATTCTGTATAAAGCTATGGTGACTTTATAAATTATGTTATTAACGTTCAGTATTTTTCAGGATACGGTTGTATAAAATATTTAAGAACTTCAGGTAAATTCTGTGCATGTCCGACGTTAAGACGACTTGCTATGGAGAAAATTTCAGGAAGAATGTAATTTCGAAGATGAAACTAATAAACTAAAAAATGTAACGATTAATTGAGTTTATTTATCAGGTAACATATTTCTACTTAGGTACGTACTTTAGGCGTAATTTGCTGCTCGTGATTACGTGATTTATACTTTGTGCTAAATTTCATGTTCTATGAATTTACTTGTGAAGCGACGTGCTTGTGTACATTTACTGATTTTGACAATGTTTTATTAATGAACAGGGTTGTTACTGATGTATATTATGCATCGCTTGGCTGCTATGCCTTTTCACTGATGTCATATTTTTTTTATTATGTGCCTGCTGTGCTTATTTATTTAAATTGTAATTGTCAACTGATTAATTGTGCTGACTGTGGTTATGTATGTAAGTTATACTTTGTGATTTACCTGCTTGTGCCTTCATGTTTACTCATTAAGGTCACATATGAACATTTATTTGCTTATGCTGATATGATGATAATGACCTGTTTATTATGTAAGATACATATTTGCTGCTTTGCGTATGGATTGCATATTAACACATTTCCTTTTGTTGTCATAACTACTCTTTAATTTGTTATATAGAATACTGATATACGGTGTACGAACATAGAGTTTAGGTTACACTGTGGTATTAATTATAGATTGTTCGCTTGGCAGAGCCTCGTTGTAGGGATTGTGCTACGTCGATTTGTAGACATTCTGTTCTCTACTGGTATATTTACTCGCTATTGCTTGTTTTGCTTATGCTCAGTGCCTTATATTTTTAAGATAAGAAAATGAACTGCAGTAGTTCGACGAACGACATGAGTACAAGAAACGTCATAGAAGTCACATGAGCTGGAGGTTTTATGGAAGCTGTATAAGTTTATGCTAATAGGAAGGAAGCTAACGACATGACATACCAACACTAGGTTAGACCATTGACAGTTATTACACTGCATTCTTCGTCAGCAATTGAAATAGCAAGTGACAGTCGACACAAGAAATACTCCACATGTTTGCTTCTGTTTGCCATAATTCTTGAAGTGGTGCACACTCTGAAATATCACGATTATTCACACTTCGTAATCGTACTTACTTACTGAGAGTTGTTCAAACTAAAGTCTGTTAGAGGTCATGTATGCATTTATTTTATTTAATGATGGACAAAGTAACAAAAATGTATCTTATAATTCATAATGAGTAGAAAAATTGGGTCAGATGGATTACACAGAGGTTGTGTGTGGACATTGTGTCTTCGGATTATATGGGATGCTGAATTGAAGTTTGCACCAGCATTTTGTCTGTACTTGTTCGAGGCGACTGACTAGAGGAAAGAGTTGTTATGAAAGTGAAATGATATTGGTGCTGAGGTTTATATGTATCGACGTATTGAAGAGGTATTATTGAGGTATTGAGATTAAGTGATGATGATGATTATTGGAGTTTTAGTGGACAAGAGGTAAGGTAAATGATATTGATGATAAGGTTTATATGTATCGACGTAAGAGGTATTATTGAAGTATTCAGATTATGTGATGCTGAGGATTATTGGAGTCTTGGTGGATAAGAGGTAAAGTAAGTGAGGAGCATATTTTTTTTTCTGGTTGGTCTATATGGAACAAGGAGGATAAAGATGGCAGACTAGAACACTCAAGTAGAAGGAAGATTGTCTACACACACACTTTGTTAAATCACTAAGCAGTATATACTTTTTTTTGGAGAGAAGAAGCATTTGCATATTTTGGCCCACTGACAGTTGTTCAGCAACCGTACAATTTGATCTGGGTTGGCAAACATTTGTCTTGACATGATGACTATGACGTTGACTAACTATTATTGACTGTTATACATTGCTGCCACTACTACTTGATACACATGATGAACATAAAATTTTGACAGAATTGCATTTACACAGTTAACACTATTCAATTACACAGTAGCACTAATGTGGATGAAAGATGAGTGAGTGTGTTTTGTGTGTTTTCCTTTTCCTATCCCAAATTGGTACCAACCTATCTCCCAAATATTATTTTACTTGTTTGTTGTGGCTTGCACTGACACCCATAAATATTATAGGTTTACTGCTATTTGTGTATTGTAATAGTTAATATAACAATTATCTGATATCATTTGTGTGTTTATTATTATTTGTATGATGAACTGTCTAATTAGTGATAGTGAATATTATGGACTGTTACCTGCACTTATTCAACATGGTGGATGCCACCTGGACATGTTTAATTTCTGCTGATGAACTGTGTGATTAGTGATAGTGAATATTATGGACTGTTATTTGCACTTTTTCTACATGATTGGTGCCACTTGAAAATGTTTAATTTCTGCTAATGAACTCTGATGAACTGTCTAATTAGTGATAGTGAATATTATGGACTGTTACTTGCACTTTTTCTACATGATTGGTGCCACTTGAAAATGTTTAATTTCTGCTAATGAACTCTGATGAACTGTCTAATTAGTGATAGTGAATATTATGGACTGTTACTTGCACTTTTTCTACATGATTGGTGCCACTAGGACATGTTTAATTTCTGCTGATGAACAGTGCGATTAGTAATAGTGAATTTTATGGACTGCAGTCAGCACCTGGTCAACATTACTGGGTGCCACTGATGGACTGCTTCTACCGAAAAGATGTCACTTGTTGGTGTCTGCACCTATTTAACATTGCTGGGTGCCACTGATGGATTGCTTGTACTGAAAAGATGTCACCTGTTGATATCTGCACCTGTTCAACATTGCTGGTGCCACTAATGGAACTGCTTATACTGAAATGGTGTTACTTGTTGATGTCTGCACCTGCTCAACATTGCTGGGTGCCACTGATGGATTGCTTCTACTGAAAAGATGTCATCTGTTGATATCTGCACCTGTTCAACATTGTTGGTGCCACTAATGGAACTGCTTATACTGAAATGGTGTTACTTGTGGATGTCTGCACTTGCTCAACATTGCTGGGTGCCACTGATGGACTGCTTCTACTGAAAAGATGTCACCTGTTGATGTCTGCACCTGCTCAACATTGCTGGGTGCCACTGATGGATTGCTTCTACTGAAAAGATGTCACCTGTTGATATCTGCACCTGTTCAACATTGCTGGTGCCACTAATGGAACTGCTTATACTGAAAAGATGTCACCTGTTGATGTCTGCACCTGCTCAACATTGCTGGGTGCCACTGATGGATTGCTTCTACTGAAAAGATGTCACCTGTTGATATCTGCACATGTTCAACATTGCTGGTGCCACTAATGGAACTGCTTATACTGAAATGGTGTTACTTGTTGATGTCTACACCTGCTCAACATTGCTGGGTGCCACTGATGGACTGCTTCTACTGAAAAGATGTCACCTGTTGATATCTGCACCTGTTCAACATTGCTGGTGCCACTAATGGAACTGCTTATACTGAAATGGTGTTACTTGTTGATGTCTGCACATGCTCAACATTGCTGGGTGCCACTGATGGACTGCTTCTACTGAAAAGATGTCACCTGTTGATATCTGCACCTGTTCAACATTGCTGGTGCCACTAATGGAACTTCTTATACTGAAATGGTGTTACTTGTTGATGTCTGCACCTGCTGAACATTGCTGGGTGCCACTGATGGACTGCTTCTACTGAAAAGGTGTCACCTGTTGATGTCTGCACCTGCTCAACATTGCTGGGTGCCACTGATGGATTGCTTCTAATGAAAAGATGTCACCTGTTGATATCTGCACCTGTTCAACATTGCTGGTGCCACTAATGGAACTGCTTATACTGAAATGGTGTTACTTGTTGATGTCTGCACCTGCTCAACATTGCTGGGTGCTGCTCAACATTGCTGGGTGCCAGTGATGGATTGCTTCTACTGCAAAGATGTCACCTGTTGATATCTGCACCTGTACAACATTGCTGGTGCCACTAATGGAACTGCTTATACTGAAATGGTGTTACTTGTTGGTGTCTGCACCAGATCAACATTACTGGGTGCCACTGATGGACTGTGTCTACTGAAAAGACGTTACTTGTTGATATCTGCACCTGTTCAACATTGCTGGGTACAACTGATGGGACTGCTTCTAGTGAAGATGTCACTTGTTGGTATTTGCACCTGTTGACCATTACTGGGTGCTACTGCTGGAACTGTCAACTACTTGTTTCTTGAGCTATGGAAAGCGTTTATGTGAATATTTGTATAAACTGATTTTTTGTGTATTACTGTTTGTGAAAAGTTATGAGACTCTTACCTGCACATATTCGTCATTGCTGACGCTATTGATTGAACTGTTTAACCACATAATACTTGTGTAAACTATTATGTAAAGTCACATGTATAAAAGAATTTGTATTGCTTACTGTATTTTATATATTAGGTTATCGAAAGGTCAGTGCAAAGCCAAAATTTTATCTAGTTATATGATATTTACGCATTAATATTATCTTTTATTTTTGTCTGTATTTTTTTGACGAATTTGGTGGTATTTTCACCACCAATGCTGGCAAAAATACCATCAAATTCTAGCCCGTGGAGGAAGGGCATATGAAAGGTGGCTACACTGAGCCACAGCGCCAGAGATCGCGCTAGAGAGTATTGTTCCGCCGCCTCCACTGGCAGTGATTATTGAGATGTCGTAGTGGGCAGTGCTTGTCGAGGACTCGTAGTAGTCAGTTCCTGTCGAGAGGTCGTGGTGGAGTGTGCTTGTCGAGATGTTGTAGTAAGGAGTGCTTGTTCCATGATTTATGCAGTTGTTTGATGGGCTAGACAGCAGATGTTATTCGAATGGAAATATTGTAGTGATCAGAGTGCTTTTCGTCAATATATGAAGGTAAAATATTCCGTGTTTTTTTTTCATTATTTCCATGTTTTTAATAATGCGTCATTACAGGTTCAGTCAACAAAGCATCTGGCTTGTGTTCTTGGATTAGAGTGAAATTCTGGTTTTCTTGCGTAATTATGGTATTTCTATTTTCTTTAATTAATTCAGTATAAATGATATTTAAAATTTCTTGTGTTATTGAAGAAGAACCGTGCCAGATGCATACGTTGAATCATACTTCCACACACAGAACAGTTATACTTGTGCTTTGGTTTCGTAGGTTTTATAGTTGCTGGGGACTTAATTAATTAATTGTGTTAACGAAATTTTTTTTTCATTCTTTGTTGTTGTTCTATGCAGTCAGATTGCGTACAAAAACTAGTCAGGGCCAACCGTTTACGAGACTTCGTAATCGAACAGACAACTACTAAAGCAAAAAATTAAAATTATTTTCATAATATTTTAATTAAGCCCCCATGCAACATAAACTGATTTATTTCTTTTTATTTAAATTGTGTTTTTATATATCTATCACCGGTTGTCGTAAGATGACTACTAAAAGATTATAATTAATGTTAGTCTGGTTGGCAATTTGGTAAACTAGACTGGATACTTGGTGAAACAGTTGCTCAGTAATGCAAGGATAACTTCCCCAGATAGCTCACAGCTTTTAACTCGCTTTTAGTATCTTGAATATCAGCACCGCTTTCAGAACTACTTAAAGCATCAACATTACAGAGCCTGTCTGTCGATGGAGTCATATGCCTTTCTGAAGTCCATGAAGGTTTTTACTGACTATTTGTTTTTTAAGGTCCTGTGTTCTATCAGTTGCTTCAGGATAAATATCTGTTCTACACAACCTCTTCCCTTACTGAATCCCGCTTCGCTGTCGCCAACTGTACTTTCTAACTCTCTTGAGCAATAGTTTTGACAGTACCTTGTATCCGACCTCTAGTAGCGATATAGTTGTTTCCATCTGTCTTGTTCCCCTTCTTATGTATTGGTACTACAATTCCAATAAACTTTGAGTATAATTTCTAATATTTTCTAAATATTTTGTCCCCTACATTCTTAACGTCAAGTATTTAACACATTAACTCATTTGTAATCAGACGTTTGAAGCTGTTTTATAAAAGAGTGTTCGACTTTTCTTTAACAACATTAGAATATACCAGCCACTTTACCGTAACATTTAATTACAAACAGAACTTTGAGGATGGTAGTCGAAAACAATAGCAGGAATGTTTCTACGCTAATTCCTGACAACTGTCGCAGATAAATATTTTTCCTTACCCGTGTTATCACTGCGCGAAATACTTGTATGACACCCTTCCAATATATACACGGGTACCGTCAATGGTACTCGCGAGGACGACGGCCCTGTTGCGGTGTAGTCTATAAGAGGCTCGTTTATAGACGCCACGCAGTACTCGCGAACACTCTGATGAAGTGAATGATTTCTCTCACCTTCGAAGGTAGGGGCGTTGTCGTCAAGGACACGACTGACGCTGCCAGAAGTTTTTAATGAGACGTCGCGAGGTGCGGACGGCTCTCGCCGGGCGGGCAGGCAGGCGGCAGCCGCGGCGGCCCGCAGGTTTTAACGAATGTGCGAACGCAGACGGCCGGCCGCGCTCGGTCTGCTTCCAGTCCGCGGTCCAGCCGCGCCCGCGATATTAAATTCCTCTCCTCCGGCGACGGGAAGGGCCGCCTGCTTTTGTCACCATGGAAACGACCCTAGCCGCTCTCCTGCATTTGGGTCTGCGCCTCCTCCGGTGCCCTTCTGTGTAATCGCCCTAGTCTGTTTCGCTGCTGCTGCCCCCGTTTACCGTTAGAACGTTCACCGTTGTCGAACTAAGTAGTATGACAACGCGTTGTCATTGCCCGAAGTCAGTCCAGGGGCCGGGCGCAATTAGTTTTTCAAGAAAACCATTGTGTACTTCAACTAGGACGTGTCCATCACAGTAGACATCACACGTATACAGGGTCGACCATTGATATTGACCGGACCAAATATCTCACGAAATACCCATAAAACGAAAAAACTACAAAGAACGAAACTCGTCTAGCTTGAAGGGGAAACCAAATGGCGCTATGGTTGGCCCGCTAGATGGCCCTTCCATAGGTCAAACGGATATCAACTCAATTTTTTAAATATGAACCCCCAGTTTTTATTGCATATTCGTGTAGTACGTAAAGAAATATGAATGTTTTAGTTGGACCACTTCTTTCGCTTTGTCATAGATGGCGCTGTAATAGTCACAAACGTATACGTACGTGGTATCACGTAACATTCCGCGACTGCGGACGGTATTATTTAAAGAAACAGGAAGTGTTCAGCCACATGTGAAACGTCAACCACGACCTGCAACAAATGACGATGCCCAAGTAGGTGTTTTAGCTGCTGTCGCGGCTAATCCGCACATCAGTAGCAGACAAATTGCGCGAGAATCGGAATGTCAGAAACGTCTGTGTTGAGAATGCTACATCAACATCGATTGCACCTGTACCATATTTCTATGAACCAGGAATTCCATGGTGACGACTTTGAACTTCGTGTACAGTTCTGCCACTGGGCATAAGAGAAATTACGGGACATGACAGATTATTTGCAAGCGTTCTATTTAGGGACGAAGCGTCATTCGCCAACAGCGGTAACGTAAGCCGGCATAATATGCACTATTGGGCAACGGAAAATCCACGATGGCTGCGACAAGTGGAACATCAGCGGCCTTGGCGGGTTAATGTATGGTGCGGCATTATGGGAGGAAGGATAATTGGCCCCCAATTTATCGATGGCAATCTGAATGATGCAATGTATGCTGATTTCCTACGTAATCTTCTATCGATGTTACTACAAGATGTTTCACTGCATGACAGAATGGCGATGTACTTCCAACATGATGGATGTCCGGCTCATAGCTCGCGTGCGGTTGAAGAGGTTTTGAATAGCATATTTCATGACAGGTGGATTGGTCGTCGAAGCACCATACCATGGCCCGCACGTTAATCGGATCGACGTCCCTGGATTTCTCTCTGTGGGGAAAGTTGAAGGATATTTGCTATCGTGATCCACCGACAACGCGCGACAACATGCGTCAGCGCATTGTCAATGCATGTGCTAACATTACGGAAGGCGAACTACTCGCTGTTGAGAGGAATGTCGTTACACGTACTGCCCAAAGCATTGAGGTTGACGGACATCATTTTGAGCATTTATTGCATTAATGTGATATTTACAGGTAATCACACTGAAACAGCATGCGTTCTCCGAAATAATAAGTTCACAAAGGTACATGTATCACATTCTAACAACCGAAATAAAATGTTCAAACGCACCTACGTTCTGCATTTTAATTTAAAAAACCTACACGTTACCAACTGTTCGTCTAAATTTGTGAGCCATATGTTTGTAACTATTACTGCGCCATCTATCACAAAGCGAAAAAAGTGGTCCAACTAAAACATTCATATTTCTTTACATACTACACAAATATGTAATAAACATGGGGACTCCTCTTTAAAAAAATTGCAATTGCTATCCATTTGACCTATGGCAGCGCCATCTACCGGGCCAACCACAGCACCATCTGGTTTCCCCCTTCAAGCTGGACGAGTTTCGTTCTTTCTAGTTTTTTCGTTTGATGCTTATTTCGTGAGATATTTGGCCCGGTCACTATCAATGGACCACCCTGTATAGTACATGTTTCAGCTTGGCTGCTGTGATATCTTCCAAGTGGGTACACAGTAAGTTCCGCAGCTCTCCGGTAGCACAAGAAACGCTGCGAGGAAATGAGGTAAATTGCACCAGAAAATAGTATAGAGCAAGGACTGGGTGTTGGAAAGGCTGACTGACGCTTTCGAATTTCTATTAAAGCTAAATATACATCACTGATCACAAATTGTTAAATCATTCATCACAGTGTTTCTTTTTGCGTACATCTTTTGCGAATTAAATGCTCCAGCAGATATTTTAGCAAATAATTTTAAGTTAAATAGTTCACGGAAGCTTGCCAGTAAATAGAACTATTTCCTTTTAAAATCTGGACGTGGAGGAGGTTTACGAAGCTAATTGTAAAATGAGTGTACAATTAATTTAGCTGTAAGTTTTTCTGGTTCCTCTGAGAACTAGTGATATTAAATCTCATTTGTGGCTCTTCCATCCCGACCGAACCGGCATCACGCTCCATTACACCTGATGGGGCTTCAGTGATTAACTGGTTAAGAAAGAGACGCCCTGGCGTCTCTTTCTTAATCAGTTATCACTGAAGCCCCATAAACCACAGTGAAAAAGAACGAACAGACAAATGTCGTATGATCCTACATATATTGTATCGTGGCAACACGTTAAATGAGCTGTAGCCCGTTACACGTAACCGAGCGAGGTTCAAATTCAAATGGCTCCGAGCACTATGGGACTTAACCCCTATGGTCATCAGTCCCCTAGAACTCAGAACTACTTAAACCTAACTAACCTAAGGACATCACACAACACCCAGTCATCACGAGGCAGAGTAAATCCCACACCCCGCCGGGAATCGAACCCGGGAACCCGGGCGCGGGAAGCGAGAACGCTACCGCAGGACCACGAACCGAGTGAGGTGTCGCAGCGGTTAGCACATTGCATTCGCATTCGGGAGGACGACTATTCACACCAGCGTCCGACTCTCCTCATTTAGATTTTCGGTGATCTCCCTAAATTTCTTCTCGCAAATGCCGGGAGGGTTCCTTTCAAAGGGCGCGGCCGATTTCCTCCCCCATCCTTCTCTAATCCGAGATTGTGCTTCGCTTCTGATGACGTCGCTGTTGACGGGACGTTAAACACTGTTCTCCTCCGCCTCCGTTACACGTGAATAACTGTTGCTGCTCGCCGACGAAGTTAAAGAACTTGAAGGATTCGTCTTGCTGAAGGTCAAGACACAACAATAATCGATTAGTACAAATTGCGGACAAAATATTGAATGATTCAACCGTGAGTAAACACAGTGCGCCGAGAGGTAGCTAAGATGCTAATAGTCAGGAGAGTTGACGAGACCAGCCGGGTCACCATAAGGTTTGGGGTACATGCTACCGCTTCGCGTCGGAACTGTTACCCATCAGCGGAAACGATTACTGACCGTGCAGTTATATGTCGCGAGATCAATGGCCGCTACCGATGCAACCCGTCGTGCAAATTTGTGCATAATGGCGGCAACCACTCCCGGACGATGGCCGCGAACATGCATCTACTAATAACTGGCTTCGACTGGGGCGTCGGGAGCGTCTTCCAAACCCAGGCGACTCCGTCTGCCTCCACCGACCGGGGGAGCAGCTCCGTGGCCAGCAGTTTAAGAGGTGCGCCTCTCGTGCATTGGTTACGACCCGTGAAGGCAGCATCGGCGCCATCGCAGTTTGGTCATTTGGAATAGCGGGTCACCGCTAAAACCGCGGATGCGACATATGCGCCTCCACCTGCAACACCTTCAAAACCCTTGTCCTCTATGTCCAAACTATTTGTTCTACATAAAATTTGAACATGATCTAATATGGTTAAATATTGAACTACGACACGTTTTCGCTGGAGGCCACGGTTGTCGAGTTATTCAAGGAAAACGCTTTTGAGGGTCACTGAATCATCTAGCGACAACGTATCCCACTACAGAATTTAACTACATTAAGCCGTCCGTCTTGGCCGAGCGGTTCTAGGCGCTTCAGTCTGGAACCGCGCGACCACTATTGTCGCAGGTTCGAATCCTGCCTCGGGCATGGACGTGTGTGATGTCCTTAGGTTAGTTCGGTTTAAGTAGTTCTAAGTTCTAGGGGACTGATGACCTCAGATGTTAAGTACTATAGTGTTCAGTGCCATTTGAACCATTTAACTTCATTAAAATTCCTAAATGGAAGGTCCTCTTCATTTTTTCTGCAAGACTAAATGCTTTTGCATAGAGATTACGAAAATCTTGCGCGTGGCATTTGAAAGTGTTGTGGGTTGCATAAAACTTATTGGTATTGGCAGCTGAATAGCTCTGTAATAATTCTGCAACCCAATATAACAAAGTGGGTTCTGTATAAAACATATTCTGGTTGGCTATGTTGTTCTGTGTAGCTCAAATAACGTCTCTGACATATTATGCAGTCCTCCCTTTGAGACTAGCTGGGAAAATTAATGTACATTTGTGCGACGGACTTTAATAGTAAATTACGGTGGCGGGCATGAGAACACAAGTTGCCCTCATACTGCAATATCCAGTAGCATTGAACTCTCGTGTGTTGCGATTAAAAGCAATCTGAAAATATTCAGCTGGATCACCCCGCACATAGCATTGTTCAAGTATGAAAATGGCGCAGGGCATCACTCCTCTGTCTGAATTTGTCAACTTCTTCCTCCTTCAATACGATGGCCGAAACTGGAGCGAGAAGCAAAGCCGTTGGGAGAAGTATGTCCTTCTGATCGATCGCGAAAGTTCAACGCTATGAAGATAAAGCGAAGAATAAGAGGGAGGGGTACTATCCAATTCCTATCAGCGAAACACTTGATTCTTTCTTTTTTTTCCTGAGGATTGCGATGCTAACAGTAATCATCCTCTGCCTCTCAAATACAATAATTCTTTTAAAAATAATATTTGTTTAGAGATACCATCAAATGTTACAAACAGTTCACATTATCTTTAGAATATGTTTCAACGTCTATGTGTCATTAATTTACTCATAGATAATATATTCAGGTTAACAAAAATTCCTTAAAGGAAATTAGATCTTCTTCAAGTGTCAGCTATGGCTAAACGTGTACCATACTGAAAGCAAGACATTCAGACCATTCTCATTTTTATTATATTAAAATTTCGATTGCAGTTACTTTTCTTTTCTTCCATATTCATTACTGTTGCCTTTCCTTCATTACCAGATCAGCTGACAAAAGTAAACCATACCGTGAAGATATGATTCGGCCAAAACCGATTTATGCGTGCAGTAGTAAAACTATATAATAGCCACCTCTTGCTTCATAATGCCGCCATTCTCTGTAATCACCAAGTTCCAGCACAATTCTAAACAAAGAACTTCAGTGGACTCCAGTGAAAAGAAAGGGTAAGCATTAGGCATTTCTCTTGCAATAATGCGCATTGTAAGAAACAGTAAAGGATGTGAAGCTTTTGGAACCGAAGGTACGTACGTAAAAAATTGTAACACGATAAGAAAATTTCTTCTGCAGCCCAAATCAGTAAGTATTGGACATGGTTACCCTTAGCTACCTTAGATACTTGCCAGCAGTCTCTGTCGGAAACTGAATCAGTTCCTACTTCTGGGCTCTACCTCTGAGCCGTAAGTGTTTCATCTTCCGTGTTCAGATATTACACGATTCTGATACATCGACCCTAGAGCAAGTGCAGCCACAATATTTGTCAACGAACACAGCAGTTAAATTGCTGGTTATACGTTGTTAGTTAATTAATTAGTTAGTTAGATAACTAGTGAGTAAAAAGTTTCATTGGGCACTTTGCACGATACATCGTAATGACATGGAACGAGTCATTTTACAGAGTATTAATTCAATCTCTATTTCTGTATTGCTGCATGCTAACCAGATGGTGTCCAAATGAGTTCACATAAAAGAGAACAACATTTCGTTGGACAACACAAGTAAGTAACACTTACACACTAGATGAACGAGTAGCTTCTGAGCAAATATTATTCCATGGAATAATCGTATTTCCCCAGAAGGAAGTGCGGTAGCGTTCTCGCTTCCCACGCCCAGGCTCCCGGGTTCGATTCCTGGCGGGGTCAGGGATTTTCTCTGCCTCGTGATGACCGGGTGTTGTGTGCTGTTCTTAGGTTAGTTAGGTCTAAGTAGTTCTAAGTTCTAGGGGACTGATGACCATAGATGTTAAGTCCCATAGTGCTCAGAACCATTTGAACCATTTTGAACCCAGAAGGAACCTCTTCGGTTCATGCTAAAATTTATCTTTGCTATCTGTCACGCATTTAATATCTTTGAGTAAATGGCCAAAGAATTTGGTACCAACGTTGTTCACCTCCTTCTGAGGTAAATTCAATTTAATAAAAAAAAATGGCCCTGAGCACTATGGGACTCAACTGCTGTGGTCATAAGTCCCCTAGAACTTAGAACTACTTAAACCTAACTAACCTAAGGACAGCACACAACACCCAGCCATCACGAGGCAGAGAAAATCCCTGACCCCGCCGGGAATCGAACCCGGGAACCCGGGCGTGGGAAGCGAGAACGCTACCGCACGACCACGAGATGCGGGCTCAATTTAATAAAGTCATTTCTTATTCACAGATTTTATTGTGTATCTCATTATTCTTTTACGCTCTCTAATTTGTTAGTTACAGAAAATATTATGAGAAAAAGCTTTGAATGTCATCATTTACATAAAATATCTAACAACTCTCTATAAGGTAATCGAGGGTGAGCACTACATATTATACTTGTGGCACAGTTTTCAGAAGAATTTCATCCTTCAAGATCGATTATTACACAGTACAAATCCATGTGATGTTACTGATATTGTTAGACATCTCTTTAAGAAATATGTCTTCATAGGTGTCATTAACCTCCGGCCAGTCTCACTCTACAAATAAATTTGTAAAATTTTTAAGAAGGTAATGTACCCACGGGATTTCACAACCTATGTCATAATGTGATACTTAATGACGATCTGAATCTGAAAAGGTATGCGTATATGAGGCAGTCATTTATATGCTCAGTTACCTACAGAAAAAATGTAAATGAAACATGTCTTTAGTTTAGATTTTCCGTGACTTAACGAAGCTTTTGACTAATATGCCTTGTAAGACGTCTCGGTTTAGCTATTTGTGTCATAAAAATCGTTGCCACCAATGAGGTCACAGAAATCATTGACGTAACGTATTTTGTATCTTTTCTTTCACTAATGACCTAATGGGTAATACCCTGATTGACTCCTCATACAGGCAAAACTTATTCATTGCAGAAGTAATTCAAATAATGTGTAGAGTCACACATGTATGTCTTTCATCCTTTCCCTACAATTATACATTTAAGAAATTTGCTGTCAACAATTCAGCACAATGCAACAGAAGCAGGGAAAAAGTTTATTCCCACTTCGCTCTAGTGAATCTTTCGCACAGCAAAGAAAGAAACAAAAAACTACGTTTGACATATCTTTCCATAAAAACAAAATGACTGGCAGAGAGCACAAGTGTTTACAGATATAGATTAAAGTTATTCGTCGTTAACAACTCGTTCTATACCATGTAGGAATTCCTGAACAGAAATAATTAGTCAATAACTAAACTGTAAATAATCAGCATTGGGCTATATAGTTTAATTGTTTCTTGTTCATTTGCACGTTACCCATCATAACTTTTATGGTAAAGATAGTCTTTGTAACAAATTAACATAGAATTCGTGAACGTAAAGAGTCACTTAAAACTAATTAAATGATGAATGTGAAGAAGAGTAGACTGAGAAAAAATTCAAACTGTCAACCTGATGCAGTCATTGTTTCATTCACAGGTTGGAAGAGATGGTTTAAGTTTATCGTAGTCTTAAGTTGCTTTCTCTCACCTCCATATTACCTACCCAAAGCCACAAAGTTTCTGCTTTGCATACACCTTTATTTTTTATTAGTCCAGTTTGAAAAATTGTTTCTGATTATTTTGGTTGGTCGTCCATTACAGTATCTTCCGCATCATTCCAATGGCCCGTTAGACCGTTTCATTTGTGTCGAATACCACAGTCCCACTGTCAACGGGCTATCGTTTGCTGCAGTTTTGTTTCGGGTGGATAACACCTGAGCACACAGTAAATGCCGTCGTAATCTATAACGAAGATTTTTAATCTCGGCTCTACTTCACTGTAGTCTGGTCCATTGCGTGAATTTTCTTTTCTTCTCCGCTGTTCGTGACCATCATACTTCCATGCGTGAAATCAATCTTAGGTTAGCGTGCCAGGAACCTCTTAACACGCAGGATGAGGTTCACACATAAATTCGGTTCTCCGATGGCGCTACACTTGTACTCCTGCTGCTTTGCCACACAACCGTGTAGGGTCGTTTCCCCACTGACTGCTTTTTTGAGTACGATCGTAGCTTCTGTTTTATTCTAGCATGAATCTCTAACGACACTTCGTTTACTTTGCTGTCAGTGTCAGTCAGAATGTAAGTCGTTCTGACAAGTGCAGTTGTTTCAGATTGGTGAGGAACGTCTGGGTAACGGAAACGCCTAGGTTGGAATGCCGCTCCAGCATTCGGCTGTAAACGGTCAACAAAGTTCATAACAACTGGCTTTCTATTGTAAACTAAAAATATCTGGAAGACCCTTCTATCCATGAAAATAAACACGCATATACTTTACCTCATGGAAGCTTCACGATGTTGTAAACTTGCCAAACTAAGAGACGCATTTTTTACAATACACAACGACGTTTTCTTAAATTTGTAGATGTCAGCGGCGACACAGAAAATGGCTGACGTTGGATCAAAGAAACTGGAAAAAGCATGGAAGAACTCAAAATTATCAAAATACGTGCTTAACATCATGAAAAGTTACTGAAAGATAAGAGTTTGCGGAAAAATTTCAAAAAGAAGACTGGTGCATTGTGGACTGTAAAAGAAGAATGGATGGTGCATTTTTCAATAAATATTTGGCTGTGATACCCACCATAAAAGATACGTAAAAAAAAGAGGACAGCACGGTAAACGAATGAGGGAAGTCTGGAGGAGAAGAAAAAAATAAACAAATGAATTTAATGGAGTAAAAACCGGCTAACATACAGACAAGTTAAGAATTTAAACCATACGTGCTGTAAAGAGTGAGCAACTGTAACATGCTCATGATGGAAGTATGGAGACAGGTACAACAGACATGACAGTAGTAGTTTAATGAAGGGCCTTCTGTCCAATAAGAAGTTAGTATTTTGATTAAAATAGTAAGAATAAGGCATTAATGATAATTAAATAATGAAAGTAAAGGCAAGAAAGAGTGGGGACAACATTCATGCCATTGCTGAACACCAAGTTTAAGTAATGTTTACAGTCACACTATATTCCCTTCTACAATGACTGCTAATGTAGTTCCCAGCGATGCGTGGAAACCACAACGATTATTCAGCTGAGTCCACTCGCATTGGCCTGTACAACTACAATAATGCGTGTAATTCAAGTCCTCATCGAGGATTCCCTTTTTTGCCATTTCTAATATGAAAACCAGCAATCAAGGTAATTTTACTACTGAATGATGTGATTCAACATAGCGTCTCACTGATCTTACCTATTATGTGCACAGCACACTGGCATCGTATTAGCCCACGTGCAGTTGCACTTTGTAACCCGTATTCATCTTCCTTGTGTGTAACTTGCGAGTGGACTCACCGGTCGTGGGATCCGCACTAGCACTGTTGACATTTTCAAAAATATGGGGAAACCAATATATCAGTATTTAAAAATGTACCACTATCATCTCTCTATATATCGAAGAAATGTATCGATTGATGAGTACCGACGCACCTGTCTATAAAAATATCGATAGCACATTGTAAATATATTGCCTGTATTAGAGTAGCATATTTAAGTATTATTGTTGGTAAGTACTCTTAACATTAACAAGCTAGCAGTCTGCCTATCCCCCTTAGAGCAATAAATGAAAGGAAAACAATGCACGTTCGCGCTTGGTTATCACCAACCGCTTTGTTGACAACGGTAACTTCATGCAGGTGGCGCAAGAAGAGCTGTCCGCTGGGTCCGTCGACCGGTTTCGTCACATATCGGGTTTTTTCAGAAAGAGATTTTCACTCTGCAGCGGAGTGTGCGCTGATATGAAACTTCCTGGCAGATTAAAACTGTGTGCCGGACCGAGACTCGAACTCGGGACCTCTGCCTTTCGCTGGCAAGTGCTCGCACGTGCCCGCGAAAGGCAAATGTCCCGAGTTCGAGTCTCGGTCCGGTACACAGTTTTAATCTGCCAGGATGTTGCATATCGGGTTTCTTCGGAACTGTTCAGGTCGACTTCCCTGTTTTTTTTTTTTTTTTCATTTCTACCAACACCGGCGACCTAGCAGTTGTAGTGTCGAAATTGCATGGTGAAGCTAAACGTTGCAGTTTCCGTTGGTAACACCGAGTGACGATTACAACAGCATTTCCCCTCACACGTCTCCGTCCACCGTAAAGACCATTCTTCTGATTTTGATGTTTGTTCATCATTCCGAGCATCAGTTTTTAAAGAATGCCGAAGTGAGGAAGTAGGTCACTAGTTGCTGTAAAAGCTGTTTCTGATGCAACTTTTGTGGTATTCCTCCACTTTTCTTCACATCGGAAAACTTGTTATTCCATTCATCTCGCCACCACCCCCTAGTGTGCCGGCCGCGGTGGTCTAGCGGTTCAGGCGCTGAGTCCGGAACCGCGCGCCTGCTACGGTCGCAGGTTCGAATCCTGCCTTGGGCATGGATGTGTGTGATGTCCTTAGGTTAGTTAGGTTTAAGTAGTTCTAAGTTCTAGGGGACTGATGACCACAGATGTTAAGTCCCATAGTGCTTAGAGCCATTTGAACCACCCCTAGTGCAATCGGACTTCTTCTTTTCTGTCACATATATTTGCTTCACACAGCCAAAGAGAAGGATTGGACGTGATGAAATCCCAAAAAGTATTACGGTGAAACTAAAATTATGTGTATTACAATTGCAAAAGAAAAACTTCAAATATTTATCGAAATCTGTGGAAAAATCTTAAACAAAAATATCGGCACGCGAGATTGCCACTTTGCAATCGATGTACTGAATCTTCGTTGCGATATATCGGCGTTATATATCGATATATTACGCGAAAGAGATCGATATATCGATATTTTATCAACAACCGGAATCTGCTGCTTCACACAGCTACTTCGGGGCAGGTTTTAGACACCGCCTTTTTTCCCGTGCAAGGTCGTATGAATGGGGTCAAACTGACATTTTAGTACAACTCAATGTACTCTATGTGTGCCAAGTCCTAATTCGTGTAGTGTGGTTTAATATCCTCCGTTGCCTCTCAAATAAAGACCCAGATCGTTTACATTGTTATATATCTCCATTTATTCACTGCCAGACAAGTCTCTACCAGATGCATCCATTGCACACTCTTTAGCAGTGTTAGCGCAGTAGTTGTAGATACGGAGCAGTTCACAGACATTCTAATTAAGGCATCTACATTTCAAGTACGTTTCTCCTAGAAAAGTCTGTCCCAGCTTCAATATATCTACCATAATGTGATCTTAGATAGATGTTTACTAGAAAACAATACTAGCGTTAAAAATAGAACAGATGCTAATGATTCTTTTTAAAAACTTATTGATGTATCGGTAATTAACTATGGGAAACAATTTGATTTTATAGTAAATACCGCTCCTTAACACACGGTCCAGTCACATTACTGTGACCTCTTGAAAAAATCCTGAATAAACACCTTTTGCAGCTCGGAAGGCACAGCTGGAAGGCACAGTCAGGGATTTGTAGCCAGGCCGAATCCAGTGGAGTGGTCGGATGCGCTTGGTTCCTCGGTTGAGAATCCATGTGGTCCAATAGAGCTTCGATTGGGTTTGAATCCAAGAAGTTTGTTGGCCAGGGGAGAACGCTACAAAAAATGGCTCTGAGCACTATGGGACTCAACTGCTGTGGTCATAAGTCCCCTAGAACTTAGAACTACTTAAACCTAACTAACCTAAGGACAGCACACAACACCCAGCCATCACGAGGCAGAGAAAATCCCTGACCCCGCCGGGAATCGAACCCGGGAACCCGGGCGTGGGAAGCGAGAACGCTACCGCACGACCACGAGATGCGGGCGAGAACGCTACACACAATCTGTGCTTTGCGAACTGCGCACGCGCACTGCGAGCTGTGACAGTTTCCAATGCCCTGCTGGTAAATGCCGAGGGAAGAACAAATTTCATGAAGGGGTGGACATAGGCCCCAAGGATAGATACATATTTGCGTTGATCCATAGTGACTTCCAGAATGACGAGATTGCCCAGTGTATGCCACGAAAACATTTCCGTGATTCATCCGGGTAAGCCACGTGGCACCACCCTGCAGGCGTTCAGTTGCAGCTCTACCGTGGAAATTCCAGCCTTCGCCGCCGATGAACCGCAGTCAGCGTGCGTGCCTGAATTAGGAGCCTGCTGCAGAGGCTCATAGGCAGAAACGTTGAAAGGTCTCTGTTGGATTCCTTTCACGTTAATTTCTTAAATATGGTGTCATTTACGGCATAAATACCTCTTCTAAATTTACTGTGATGTTTCTGACTATCTGGGAGGAGACTGAGCAGTGGAACGTGTTACTTTTACACATAAACAAGAACGATCTGTCACACTACTACACTTTAAAACACAGCTTATATGTAATTCATGTCACACAGTCTCATACGGAACCTACATCCGCTTTCGTTTATATACTGTATATGATAAGATACTGTCATCCCATTTCCCTTCTGTGTGAGAGGACGAATGAGCAAATGTATTTCTAGTTGCATGCTTGATGGTAGCAGAAAAGAATGTCTGCTAGAGAACAGTAGGACCAACGTCGGAACAGGTAGCTACGCTTTCTAAAAGCAGAGAGGTTTCTATTCTTAGTATGGTCCTGTCCGTCCCTTGTCATGTTGGTATAGGAAGCTGCGGCCACTTCCGTTTGTATTTGTGAGGCACCCCTCAGGAAGGGACCACGGCAGTCTGTCCGCGGCGAGCGTCTGAAGTGGTAAGATCTCCGGCTAAGCGTGTGTCTGCTAAGTCCGTAGGACAATGGATTTCTTAAGATGAGCCTAACTGAAAATTTAATCACCTTTATTTCAGGTTTAGCTCTAAAATATCTAATGTTATCTTAAATTGCAACGCAGTGCAATTCGAGTGTGAAGTTCACAATATATTCCGGTTGTTGCTTTGTGCCGGCCGAAGTGGCCGTGCGGTTAAAGGCGCTGCAGTCTGGAACCGCAAGAACGCTACGGTCGCAGGTTCGAATCCTGCCTCGGGCATGGATGTTTCTGATGTCCTTAGGTTCGTTAGGTTTAACCAGTTCTAAGTTCTAGGCGACTAATGACCTCAGCAGTTGAGTCCCATAGTGCTCAGAGCCATTTGAACCAATTTTTTAGTTGCTTTGTCACTACTTTGTGAGTAAAGTGGAACCACATGTTGATCAGTAACTCTAACTAAGACCATCAATCTTAAATGCGAATGTGCGTGAGATTATAACGTCTCGTCTTGACAATATTTTTCAATATAGCAACTGATCTTTATGTTCAACCCACGTGGGGTGTACTTTGTGAGACCAGTACCACGTGCTTATACAATTGTTTGACCCATCAGGTTAACAGTAAGACGATAGTAACCAGTTCGAGGTTTTTCTTTTGTAAATTGCTTTTCGATCTAATTTATTTTAATTATGAACATTATTGTGGAGTTACACTCTTTGTGTAAACCAAGTTGACCACGTGAAGCATGTTGTGTAATCATCATAGTACCCCTCAGCTATTCTTTTCGGGAAGATTTCACAGAGAGTTAGTATGAATTTAGTATACCAGTGTGTGGTAATTACATGACGGACAGGATTGCGCTACGAACTAACTTCTTTGGGTGAAAATTGAATTGGTTGGTTGTGGTTAATTTCCTCTTGCATATGTTTCAACGTTCTTCGTGTGTTATTTTATGAATGCAGTGTTGTATGCAGTCTCCCAATCTTGGCTCCATATTTGATGTGTTCCGTAAGATTACAATCTCACATTTTCACAATCCTAAATAAGGCACCAGTTTAGTTATGAATCAAGTTTAATATGCTGAAATTTCAATGATCAATGTCAAAATAAATTTCCAAATATAAACTGATTTATTTCTTTTTATTTAAATTCTCTTTTATATGTATATATATCACCGGTTGTCGTATGACTATTAAAAGATTATAATTAATGTTAGTCTGGTTGGGAATTTGGTAAGCTAGACTGGATAACTGGTGAATCAGTTGCGCAGTAATGCAAGGTTAACTTCCCCAGATAGCTGACAGGTTTTAACCCACCTTTATGGTCTTGAATAGCAGCACCGCTTGCAGAATAAAATAAAGTAACAACGTCACCACGTTCGCTGAGCGGGTGCTGAGGAAACCCTGCTGGTAGCCCGTTGGTTAATCTGGGCGGTCAGTTGCTCGACTGTTGCAAGTCTTTTCCGCCCGTAAACATCGCCGCAGTTGTCGCTCACCCTTGCCATTCATGGCCCGTAGTGATTCACACAATTGCGTCATGGCAGGTTTTAGATACCGCCATTTCTACCATGCATGGTATTCTTTAACCACTGTGGCGCGAGCAATTTACGAACTTAGGCGCTTCAGAGATACCTCCACCCCTTGCCAGAAAGCCAATATCATGCCCATTTGGTTGTCACATAAATAGCTCCTTTTCCGTATTACGAGAACCATTTCATTGTTTTCCACGTCCCGCTGCTCCCTCCAAGACACGTTTGATATACTCTCTACTACTTGTGCTACCACCTGCCGTCTGTGAGTGGTAACTACGCGTTGCCGCCGAACATAGGCAGTGATCACATTAATGTGTCTGGACCGTGTGGTATGGTGGTGAGTTCCTATGGGACCAAACTGCTGAGGTCATCGGTCCATAAGCTTACTCACTACTTAATCTAAGGTAAACTAACTTACGCTAATGACAACACGCACACCCATGGCCTAGGGCGGACTCGAACTTCCGACGGAGGGGCCACGCGAACTGTGGCAAAGTGACTCAGACGGCGCGGCCTACTGGACCATGTGGTAGAGTGACTAGAAGTATGTGACTAGACCCTGAATTTGGCACTTGCTCCCCAAAATTCTGTTTTAAGTTAGTTACAGTGAGTTGACATTTAGAGTGGTGTTTAGCTAATTTAATCGTGTTAAATTATAAGGGGAATTTTGATGACAAAATTGATACAAATCAGTTGTATTTTGAAGTTGAAAATTACGACGCAATTTACGGCTTACTTATTTCAATAAACGCTCAGTCCACCAAATTTGACCAAGTGTGGAATATATTCCAGCTTCTCCGTCAGCCAAATTACCTAATGACTTATAAATTCTTGAAAAGGTAAATCCTTTTGGTAATGCGGAAGTTGGTAAATTGTATTTTTCATGAATTTCAGTGTTGCGTCCATTATGTGATAACTTTGAAGGTTATTAACGATTTGTCGTCAGTAAGAGACTAGACTGATTATTATTGCCTCTGAAATTGCCTCGCTGTTTCTTAGTATCATTTTATTGAGTATTTTTAACCATTTTAGTAATTTTGGCTTGTGAATAAACATAGCTGTACGGATGTCACGTAGATTGTTAGCCGGCCGCGGTGACCTAGCGGTTCTAGGCGCTTCAGTCCGGAACCGCGTGGCTGCTCCGGTCGCAGGTTCGAATCCTGCCTCGGGTATGGATGTATGATGTCCTTAGGTTAGTTAGGTTTACTTAGTTCCAAGTGTAGGGGACTCATGACCTCAGATGTTAATTCTCATAGTGCTTAGAGCCATTTGAACCATTGGAACGTAGAATGTTGTTATTCCGATTCAAGTGTTATTCGATAACTATAGCTTCAAAATATTAACTCAAATGTTCTATACACAGCATCTTGTGATTTGGTTCTCGACTATGGATCTGGTTACAAAGTGAACAGACCGATACCATGCATAAATTGTTCTATACACAGCTTCTTGTGATTTGGTACTCGACTGCGGATCTGGCTACAAAGTGAACTGACCGGTAGCATGCATAAATTGTTGAAACTTTTAAAAAAATTAAGGACCTAAACTCTGCTGTTTACGATATAGAGCGGTCTGCAAAGTTCACGTTTACGTTATGACGTCGTACAGACGTCGCGCTAGACTTCCATGTCAAGGTTCATGTGCGGCGTGCAGTCAACATGCACGAAATTTCAAAACAAATTTGGCTCGAAATGTACAGAGTCTGAACTATATGTGTGAGACACTGCTCACGCCTGCAAAAAACGCCTACAGTCAGAAGCTGGTAGCCGCGGTAACAGCTCCGAGATAATTCTGACAGAGGCGCCAACGACCTATCAGTCACGCCGCGGGCAGCAGAAAGTCTTCTGCCTGTCTGGTGGATGGAGCAGGGCGGGGGGGGGGGGGCGACCACGTGCCGGGGCGCACACCTGCGGGGGCGGCGGCCGCAGAGTGCCTACGCTGCATGTGGTGAGCTGCTGAAGGTCCGGCAGCCCGCAGGCCGCCACGCCGCCCGTTGCTGCTGACGGCTGCTACGTGACGCGAATGCCGAGCGGCGAGCGGCCAGGGCTCTGCAGACAGCAGGGCTGGAGGTCGGCCGGCGTCCCACTGACGCGTCCACTCTTCACAGCGTCTGCTCCCCAGTACGAATTCCATACAGCTCCGTGCAACAGTTTCCTATTGACACGCTGAACACTGTACAGAATGCTACAAGAATAATTAAACCACAAATACAATACCAGACAGAACCCATTCTTTTTCTCTGTCATCGAGGATCAGATAGCGCTCTGGAGGCCTATCTGTGCTTCCTCTGTTTTGACTCATCAGTCAGTAACTGTGCTGAGATCAGACGTGGGCATTGTGTGCAACATTCATTATAGGGTAAAACCATGCCCCACTGACGAGTACATACTCCTACTGAACAAATTCAGACATTTGTACCCGATCGGCATTTTGGGCCTGCTTGAAGTTCGATGGATGGTTTGCTCCACATGTGGGGCACAATGTATCGTTTCTGTCTCACTGCCGTCAGCGGTGGTTTGTGGAACATTCACACCCTTGTAGAACAAATTCTTCAAATGGTTCAAATGGCTCTAAGCACTATCGGACTTAACATCTGAGGTCATCAGTCCCCTAGACTTAGAACTACGTAAACCTAACTAACCAATGGACACCAATCACATCCATGCCCGAGGCAGGATTCGAACCTGCGACCGTAGCAGCATCGCGTTCCCGGACTGTAGCGCCTACAACCGCTCGGCCACTGCGACCGGCAACAATTTCTGGACGCCCGCGTAATAAGGATGCACGTTAAAATCGACATATTGTTCGGGCAGCGGTGGCCAACCGAATATCATCCAGGGACGACATCCGGGCACTTGTTGCAGCTGCCGCGTCGTCGGGGACTCATTGGAACCTCCTCCTTGCAGCAGGACTCTGATCACTTCAGCCTCTGGTGAGGCTACAACTGACATCACCACACGGACAATAAAGCTATTCAGGTGTCTTGAAAGAGTTGACTGAAAAGACACATGGCAGTCTGTTGTCTTCAGTGACGAGAGAAGGTTGTGTATGTATGCGAGTGATGGACGCAAACGTGTACGGCACAGACCTGGTGAGTGTTCTTCTACCGAGTGCATTTTCCCAGATTACACAGCTTCCATCCCAGTTTGCACAGTATGGGGTGGCCTAGAGTTACAACTCGTGGTCACATCTGGTGTTTCTGCAGTGTAAAATAACCAGTGCCTGCTACACTGCACAGGTTCTTACACTCGTGCTGCTGCCATTTCTTTGACACGAAGGTGATGTGCCTTTTCAGCAGGACAATGCAAATCCCCATACAGCTCCTGCACTGCAACGTGGAGCAAAATGATGTTCGGCAACTGCCCTTGACAGAAAGATCAGCAGATCTTTCGCCAACTGAACTTGCGTGGCAAATTGTGAAAAGGAACTTACTCGATCTACAGAGACTGGAAGAACCATTGCTGAACTCCAACAAAAGGTGGAAAATCATTGGGAAAATCCATCGCAGGATGCCATTCAGATCCGTTACGATCCTTTATGTCTAAGAATACACGCCGGTGTCGCTGTCAAGTGGTAGGTACACTATGTACTGATGTTACTGTTAGGGGCATCCTCTACTGGTATATGTGGTATATTTGGTCTGAATTTGTTATCACACATTCCTTCAGTGATAAACTACCTGTCATCATGGGTCCGTAAAAGTGTATTGTTCTCAAATGTGTTGCATTTTTCCCGGTAATGTATAATGAGAAATAGCTTCAGTCGGGGTGCAGTAACACAAACCATGCAAGTGCTGCACTATTGTTTACTATATTTTATCGATTTGTATGAGATTCCCTTTTTTCATGGTTCCAGGAATTTATATTCTGTTAGCTTTGTGGCTCAATTGCCTTCCTGTCGGCACAGTTTGTAATCTATAATTTCTTGGACCACCACGTGTAATTAGCCCTGTTTCAAATGGTTCAAATTGCTCTAATCACTATGGGACTATGGGACTTAACACCGGAGGTCATCAGTCCCCTAGACTTAGAACTACTTAAACCTAACTAACCTAAGGACATCACACATGTCCATGCCCGAGGTAGGATTCGAACCTGCTACAGTAGTAGCCGCTCGGTTCCGGACTGAAGCGCCTAGAACCGATCGAACACAGCGGCCGGTAAGCCAGATGCACTTTGCAATCACCGCGGCCAATTTCCGCTCTTAGGGGAAAGGTGTTTTTGTTCGACTAAGTTTGATGGATTGGGGTTTCCCTAATTCTGCTAATTGGAGGTGGCTGAAGCCTACATGAGAGGCATGGCGAGAAATTCCACCATAACGGCTCTTACAGAAAGGGTTCTTAATGTCGTCCAACGGGTCAGCACCTGAGATAAGTGCTTTTAGCAAGAGCTGTTGAATGGTCGATGTAATGGCCCACTTTTGCTCAGTTATTCTTATTGGTCGAAAGGCTCATATTTTAAACGATTTCATGAAGTGGTGGAGAACTCACGCAATTGCGACAGTGGGCCAGTGGCCACCATGGGGTACGGAGGTTGTCCATCCTCTTTGGTGGAGGTGGTATTTTCGAAGAGTATTTTGGGAGTATAACGATTGTGATCAACGAGGAGACTCAGTGCAATATGGAAGACTGAGAGAATCCGTAGTGCATACTCATGTGTGGGGAGAGATTTTTCTTAGCCATTTTTCGGTTATGTTTTGTGAGTGGAAATGAATAACAAGTGTGGACTTGTGCTGCAGCGTAGGACCTCTGTGGAAACAAGGAGATTTTCGCTAGTTCTGATAGTCATATAGAAAGTGACGGATTTGGCTAGGGTTATTTGATACCAATAAAATTCATTTGAAGAAAAGACCATTTTAATTATTTGTGCCTAAACAACTAATTATTTATTGGCTGATTAGATTTGAGTTCTTCTGATTTTCACAAGCCACTTATTAAAGAGGACCAAGTTCTTAGCCGGCCGGAGTGGCCGTGCGGTTCTAGGCGCTACAGTCTGGAGCCGAGCGACCGCTACGGTCGCAGATTCTAATTCTGCCTCGGGCATGGATGTGTGTGATGTCCTTAGGTTAGTTAGGTTTAAGTAGTTCTAAGTTCTAGGGGACTGATGACCTGAGAAGTTAAGTCCGATTGTGCTCAGAGCCATTCGACATAAAGGCAGTCTTGACTAACATAAAATAACCATGTCCGATTTAAATGATAACTAATGCTATGATGGTTTTTATATTTAAAGCAAACCTTATTTGCATCTTCATAGAGTCGCTACGAGTGTCATTCTTATGCGACTGACGTGAAACTTCAATAGACATTATCTTTCTGAAGAAGAAACACACTAACCACCTTTCACTTATGTCGTACAACTATTTCCTGGTGTTGTGATTTTTTTCTGCCACTGTATATCAATGTTGTATATCAGTCTATGGGAATAATATAATATATCTTTGTTTCAATTGAGCTAACTTCATTAACCAGCATGAACTGATCCAAGTGTGTGTATGTCCGTGTGTCTGTCTGTGAGTGTGTGTGTGTGTGTGTGTGTGTTCTATATTTCCTCCTAAATCATTAGGACGATTTCAACGTAACGTAGCTCGCATATCCCTTACCGTCAGGCAACACTCACTGTGGGGTTAAAATCCTCCTACCTGTCACAGATCAGGAGATGTGATTTCAAACAGTAACATTTCATCATATATGACGTTTAAATGTATTACTTCTATGTTACTAATTCTATTCTCAACAAACGCTGAAGGAACAAAGGAACTGCTACACCTGCCTAATATCTTGCAGGGGCCCCCGAGCATGCTGAAGTGCCGCAACACGATGTGACAGGGACTCGACTAATATCTGAAGATGCTGGAGGGATTTGACACCAAGAGTCCTGCAGTGCTGTCTATAAATCTATAAATCCGTAACAGCACGAGGTTGCGCGGAGGCGTCGGGGGGGGGGGGGGGGTAGATCTCTTCTGAACAGCACGTTGCAAAGGCATCCCACATATGCGCAATAATGTTCATGTCTGGGGAGTTTGGTGGCCAGCGCAAGTGTTTTAACTCAGAGCAGTGTTCCTCGAGCCGCTCTGTAGAAATGGTGGACGTGTGGGGTGTCGAATTGTCCTGCTGGAATTGCCCAAGTCCTTCGGAATGCACAATGGGAATGAATGGATACAGGTGATCAAACAGGATTCTTATGAACGTGTCACTTGTCACAGTCTAGACGTGTCAGCATTCCCATATCACTCCAAGTGCACACTCCCCACACCATTACAGAGCCTCCACCGGCTTGAACAGTCAACTGCTGACATGCAGGGTCCATGGATTCGTGAGGTTGTCTCCATACCCGTAAACTTCCATCCGCTCGATTCAATTTAAACGAGACAAGTCCAAGCATCCAAAATGTTTCCCGTCATCAACAGTCCAATATCAGTGTTGACGGGTCCAGGCGAGGCGTAAAGCTTTGTGTCGTGAAATCATCAAGGATACACGAGTGGGCCTTCGGCTCCGAAAGCCCATACCGCTGGTATTTCGTTGAGTTCTTCACACGCAGAATCTTGTTGATGGCTCAGCACTGAAACTTGCAGCAGTTTGAGGAAGGGTTGCACTTCTGTCACGTTGAACGGTTCTCTTCAGTCGTCGCTGGTCTCTTTCTTTCAGGATCTTTTCCCGGCCGAAGAGATGTCGGAGATTTTATGTTTCACCGGATTCCTGATAGTCAGGGTACACTCGTGAAATGGTCGTACGGGGAAATCGACACTTCATCGCTACCTCGGAGCTTCTGTGTCCTACCGCTCGTGCGCCGACTATAACACCATGTTCAAACTCTCAGGTTATCAGTCCCCTAGAACTTAGAACTACTTGAACCTAACAACCTAATGATATCACACACATCAATGCCGGAGGCAGGATTCGAACCCTACGACCGTAGTGGTAGCGTGGTTCCAGACTGAACCACCTAGAACCTCTCGGCCACACCGGCCGGCTGATGAATACGACTGACAGTGATTGTGAACTGAGCTCAGAAACAAACTACTGTAATGAATAAAAGTCTCTCGGTGTACATGCCACGTCAATTCAGGATAAAACTTGAATTGCCCTCTCTGTTTATTGATTGGAGAGCCACTGAATTGCTATTTATTTATTTAATGGGATAATAATACTTATTAAAAGATGGCAATTTTATTTAAGCACTGTTTTTACTCTTTCGATTGTTGCGAGTCAGCGATAGTGCAATGATGCTCGCTTTGGAGAATACACATTTTATAAGAATTATTTGGCCCAGGAAACACTTTTGCGATCACGGTTGCGATTTAAACGTTATTCGCGTAATTGTACTGATCAAAAGTTATCGTTTCCGAAAGACGCAGGTTCGATTAAAGCTGTGTGCACTTTTGCGCGGATAATGAAAATATTCATAACACGTCGCGTAACAAAAAGAAACATGCGAATCACAACCGTGATCAAACGAAGAAATTATTTGATAACATAAATGTTCTTCGCTGTTATTCAGGACAAGCTCAGATTAGACCTTGCAATTTTTAGTTATAGGAAAACACAAGACGTTACACTTTAGAGATATTTGTTTTGAATAACTTGTATTTACCTTCTCTCTCTCTCCTTTTTAGTCTTTATACCTTCACATTGATTAAGGAACTTTTCCTTCTCTACCGACCAGTACGAGAACAAAATTCAGACTCAACAAAATGTCTTACATCGAATTATTACATGCTTAACCCTTAACAATCATATATAGTTTCGTAGTACAAACAATGCTAATTTATTCCGTGCACTAGAAAGTCTTTGATACACTGAGCACAAAACTGAAAATAATAAAATTGTAATTACATTTTTAATATCATGAATACTTCTTTAAATCATGAAAATAAGGTTTGACATCGTCGTAATATTAATTTTCATCGTTGTAGCACTACAAACTCCAAGCTTTCGACCACTACCTCCATGTCAGTTTTAGCCCTGACAACGACCATGGAGGTAGTGGTCGAAACCTTAGAGTTTTATCCTGAATTGACGCGGCATGTACACCGAGAGACTTTTATTCAAGAAATACGTCGCGAAAGACTTCGTAGCCAAACTACTGTAATGCTCTTCAACTGCAACTGCTGCTTGCATTTGCTCTCAAGATTCCTTCTTCCAATGCAGTCCAGTGCTCACCATCCATGTACAAAACCCGAGATGCTGTAACGTTCCCTGGCAAACTCACACTATTAATAAACTAAAATTTATTTGTACCATATGCGCCGCTATAAAGCAATTTGTAAATACTGTAATTATTTAACAAAAAATATTATTGAATTTCGTGTAAAGGACATTCGTTGTTATTGTAATATTTTTTGTAGTAATATTCTCTCTGTATTTAGGATGGTAATGTTTCTATATTCATAATATAATTGTGAAATGTGTCAATATCTGCGATAACAAAAATGTAAAATTCAGCCACAGACGAAAATAATGTTGTGAGATTAGAAAGAGATGTTAATAGTCAGCAGTAGTATAAAAGCACCACGTACTGTGGATTCTTTGGTCATCTCCCTGTAGAGCTGAAAGCGAGAGGAAGCTGTGATGAAGCATTTTATCAATGGGTAGACTTCTTTTGTCTGTATCGAGATTTAGCCGCCATTAGATCAGAAATTACAAACTAATGTAAGTTGAATTATTGTTGTGGTATAAATACATCATAATTTATCAAAAGTGTTTATTATTAATGTAAATTAGCTTGCCCATGTCATCTATAATATTTCTTTAAAGAATTTTCAGCATTTTTAGCGGTGTTGCTGGGCTGTGCCGCGACCGAACGATTGCAGCGGCGGCACATTTAAAAAATTGTTCCGCTAAGAAAAATTAACCAAACCCGTAAATCGGGAACAGATAAAAATTAGCAGTGAATTAAGAAAATGTTCTTCTTTTACAGCGATCCTGAGACTGACGGATTTTAAACTACTTTCACATTTGTGCATTCGTAGGCGGATAGTTAATGTTGAAATTTAACAATTTTCGTTCTTTCAAATAACTTAAATGTATCGTGAATTGTGTTTTATCAGTGATAATTAAACGTCGGCTTGGCAATATTTAACCATTTTCTGCTAATAGAGACAGTCTTGTGTTCCATAGCTAACGCCGGGAAAGAATTCAGTAAATATTTTTAAAAAAACCACTGCATTTAGAAAATGTGTGCCAAGGCCGAATTATGTAAAGGATTTAATTCTCAACTAAATATTCTTAATCAGTTAATATGAGTTCACGTAATTTTAAAATGTACTTAATTCTGTGCAAGATGCATTTTTTATTACCACACGTAAATAAGAATTAGGTTCTACAACAAAGTTCGTACGTACAGGAAGGTAAAGAAAAGAAAATTAACTAAAAAGGGCAAATTTAAAAAAAAGGTAACTGATTATTATTATTCTTTAATGAAATTTCATTTAAATTTAGGAATTTCATTAAAATGCTACGTATTATGCACCTCGGTGTCGGGTCGGACGGTGGACCTTACATCTGGCACCCTCCCTCAGAGAAACGCTGAATCTTCTCTGCACCCTTCAACGGTTGTCGAACGAATAATTTGCAGTCCACACTTTTGCCTGAATCACGACTGACGTGTCCTCTTCAACAAAATAACTCTCCAGCCACGGTAATCTCCACGTGGAGTTTTCGCCAACCACCTAAAACCTCCAATAGAAAGCCCGGAAAACACTCGTGCGCCATTTGCCCATCATTTCGTGTACTGTACAGCCTCCCTCCACAGTACAGAGAAAACTGTTCCTCCAATTCTAGTACAGCGACAGACGTCCTCTGTGGCAATTTCTTATGTCACAGGCTGCGGTCCAATGAACACACTGTTATTTTTCGCAGACCGGAGCGCCTACGTGACCAGCAGAAAACACCGCAGCCTTTTCGGCCACGTAGTCTGCAGCCACTAGCAGTGTTTCCGAGAGATGTTTTCGTCAACAAGCAGATACCGGTCTTAGCGGAAACAAAAGACAATATGAGGCGCCCTGCTGAAGTCCGCACTGCGTCTCGCTTCACCCGGAAACAATTTCCGCTGTCACAGTTCTGCGAAAGAAGTTGTGCATTTCTCGTCTGGCTACAGAGACAATGCAGCCGAGAGCTTGCTGCTGCGAAGTGCCGGCCGGCTGACCTTTGCATACCTACGGCCCTGGCACCGGCCCAATGAAAAACAAGCGCTCGTCTTTACCACTTTTAATGACTACATACATTTACCTACTATTGAATTCAGCGTTGCAACCACTCTCAGCCCTCTCTAATAATCTCGATGACCATTAGAACGCGAGCAAATAAAGGGGAAGAAAAGACAGGTGAAAGTACCTGCCGTCTTCTAGCATTTTCCAAGGCCTAAATCATTCTACAGTGGTTTGAGCAGCATGATAATGAACTCACATTGATGTTTTGACCACCAAATTCGCCTGAACTGAACCTGATGGAACACATTTGTGGAACTGCTGGGCACCAGCTTCGCACCCCAAACAGTGGACCTGTTAGAATTATGTGACATGTACACAGACATTTGGCGCCACATCTCTCGAGAAAAATACCAAGAACTTCTAGAATCCATGCCACTCAGAATTGCTGCTGTACTGCGTTGCAAAGATCGACCAAAGGGCTACTAAGCAGGTGGTCATAATGTTTCGGCTCATCTTTTCTTATATTTCCAGTGTGAAGATGATACCGTTTCTACTAAATGTTACTCATCTCCTGTTTGAAGTGATACTCTGTGTCAACTGGGATCATCGAAGGCACATAGTGTACTTTAAAATGGAATTTCAATTGCCTATTGAATAGTTGTTATTGTTGTTGTTGTGATATTAAGTCTGGAGCCGGTTTGATGCAGCTCACCATGGTGCTCTGTACTGTGCAAGCCTCTTCATATCTGAATAACTACTGCAACCTACATCCTTCTGAATCTGCTTATTACATTCACCTCTCCGTCCACCTATACAGTTTTTAACTCCTACTCTTCCTCCAGTACTAAATGTGTCCTATCAACCGATCCTTTGCGGCACAAAACTTTACGTCTCCTCAATTCAGTTCACTATCTCCTCATTAGTTACATGGTCTACCTATCTAGTCTTCAGCACTCTTCTGCAGTGCCACAGTGGAAAACCGTTGTATGACGTCATGCACAGTCGTGAGGAGGGATGAGCTACGGAGTAGCTGGCAGTTTTCGTCGTAGCAACTGAACAAGTGCAGAAATGATTAGCAAGTAAGTTAACATAGTAAACAGAAGATATACTTAACTTGTATGACTCTCAGCGTAAGTACAAATGAGCAGGAAGAAGCAGAGCCCAGCTATCACAACGTCAACATGGAAGAGACTCGCTGTAACATCAAGAACATTGCTGTCGTCGCGAGGAGGCTCCAAGCGCAAGTGGGCTGCATTGCTGCTACAGGCCGTACTGTATTGTGGCGGCAGAGGACGCTGGTAGTCCAGAGCCACTGGAGGCATGGCTCAGCGGGCTTGCTCCATTCGATCCACCACAACTCACATGACAACTATCGATGCCGAATGGAAACTTCGAATTCCGATCCTATGACGCCTGTGAAATGGTATCGATACCAGATACCAGAAAAACCTTCTAGTCCCTTCTTGTCCAAACTGTTCATCGTTCATGTCTCACTTCCATACATGGCTACACTCCAGAGAAATGGCTTCAGAAAAGACTTCCTAAAAGTTAAATACATATTCTGTGGTGGTTGGCATTAGGCCACAACGCAGCACCAGTCTTTCCAATATATCCAACACATTTTCTATTGCCAACAAGACTGGTGTTCTAGCGGGATTAGGCAAAGGCTGGCATCCTGTGACACCAAGAACGCACGTGTTCGTGCAGCAACATGTGGTCGTGCATTGTCTTGTCGAAAAATGACGTGTCCTCAAGTCACACTGATCGATTACAGCAACAACGAGAGCAGCGGGCACAATCTACCGGTAGATGTTATTGCTCCGCGACATCCATGTTGAAATTGAACCTGCGGGCCGACAGGGCTCAAATGCTAATCATTTCTGAAGAATACACTAATGTACATGTCCTGTCAATATGAACGTCCTATCTCTAGTCGTTCAAAATATTCTGTTGTATCTGAACATGAGTTATATGAGCTGTGAACAGCATCTCGCTCCGTATATTTTACCCCTGCTACCTTCAGAATGTCAAAGAGACCAATCAACAAACTCAAATGCTTTCTCTAAGTCTACATAAGGCGTATTCGTAGAGTCTGCTTTTCCTTAATTTATCTTCTAAGGTAGGTCGTTGTCAGTATTGCCTCGCGTGCTCCTACACTACTCCAAAATCCAAACTGACCTTCCCTGAGGTCGACTTCTACCAGTTTTTCCATTCTCTGTCAGAAATTCGTGTTAGTATTTTACAAACCACGTATTTTTAAACTGATAGTTCGGATGTTTTGAGCAGATGGAAAGGGTCCCAAATTATCCTTTTGTGATTTTCGGGTTAACGATATGTATTACCGGAGACAGCAAAGTACATGAATAAACCTTCAGTCCACTAGCTAATATTTTATCTACAAATTCTTTTAACATCAGATCATTTAGATGGAAATCAAGGTGATGAGAAAAAGATAAAGCTAGTTTATAAGTATATTAAGCAGCGCCGTTCTCCAAACTGGAACACAGTAACAGACACTGTTTAAAATAGAATACTACATTTTGTCGTATTGTAGTTGTCCCTAGAATTTCAGTATCGTAGCACACTAGCGTTACTTGATGTTGCACTTCAGTCGCCTACAGAAACCAGGTAGAATAACACAAGGAGTACCAGTTGACATTCAGTACTGTAAGTCTTCAAAGTAATTATTCTTGAGAGAGTCATTTTTTGGTATTACACTTACGTTTTCTCTGTGCTTCCGTAGGCTAGCCATTCACCGTCTTCCCACTGCTTTCTCATCTCTCATTATGGTATGTAAAATCACCCACGAACATTTTTCATGGTTTACTTGTTATGGTGTGAATGTGTGGGTCGGGAGGGTGGGAGGTGTTGGGGGGCATAATGTTGCGTGGGCGTATTGACCTCACAGACTTTGAACACGGTCCACTATCTGGTCAGCGTTATTTTGCACACTTGACTCCTTCCCCTCGTTCGCCTTTTCAGGAGTGCTTTCGGGTCTAACTGCATTGAAATGAGTCGGTGGAGGAGCCTTGGAACGAAAGAATATTCGGCGAATGAACTGGCCTGCCTTTACCCCCGCCTTAAATCCCATCGAACCTGTGCGTTCGGAAGACGAACTGCAGCGCGTCCACGAACAACAGAGACCGTCCATCAGTTGCCAAGCTGGCTGGTGGAGGAGAGGTCCGCCTTGTCGGAAGAAATCCTGGCCGACCTCGTGGCCAGCAAGGGAACGCGTTGCAGAGCAAGCATTGTCGTCGGCGGTGACCACACACCCTACTGAGAACTATGTCCCACCTTTTGTAGTGCCTGTAGACAATCATAAATAGCGGTGTATGCAGTGTATTTTTTGCCTTTGAATAAAAGAGCCATTTGTGTTGGTGTCATTGCGTATTCCTTTACGTTGCCTTCTGTACTACACGCTTCATCGAGCGGCGTTACCAGGCTGTAGAACATCCCGCGAAACTTGCTTTCGTCCTTAGGTCTTCCATACTAATGTCGCCGATTGACAAAGAACGATATGGCAAACTTAATCTCCGTGCAGAATCGGATGTTGCAAGACAAGTGCACTAAGATCGGTATTCCAGGCGACAGCGGAAAGACAAACTTCGACACGGATGACTTTTTTAGCAGTTGCTATAGTTCGCGATAAAATATTGGAGTGGGACGGGGACGCTACAACGCAGTCCTTGCAATGAATTTTTTCGCTTACTTAACACATGAAACTGTTTGTTCAAATGGCTCTGAGCACTATGGGACTTAACTTCTGAGGGCATTAGTCCCCTAGAACTTAGAACTACTTCAACCTAGCTAACCTAAGGACATCACACACATCCATGCCCGAGGCAGGATTCGAACCTGCGACCGTAGCGGTCGCGCGGTTCCAGACTGTAGCGCCCAGAACCGCTCGGCCACTCTGGCCGGCATTTGTTTGTATACGATGTATTGTCTAGTGTAAATATGTATTGTAAATACTACGTTTCAGTTATGTAATATTTAACACTGGCAAGTCAGGGTATATTTAGTTAACGTTGAAGTAAGAGAGATTGTTTTGTCGCGCCTCTGGGCGCGGGAGCGCGCCAGCGGGCAGTAGTAACAGTGACGCCGTGCTCGGAGTAAGACGTGCAGTCGAGTGCTGCTAGTCCTAGCTGTGTTACATCTAACGGCTAGCGTGTGGATCTAAGTACGACGAGAAAGTAATGGTTGGTTGGTTGGTTTTGGGGAAGGAGACCAGACAGCGTGGTCATCGGTCTCATCGGATTAGGGAAGGATGGGGAAGGAAGTCGGCCGTGCCCTTTCAGACGAACCATCCCGGCATTTGCCTGGAGTGATTTAGGGAAATCACGGAAAACCTAAATCAGGATGGCCGGACGCGGGATTGAACCGTCGTCCTCCCGAATGCGAGTCCAGTGTCTAACCACTGCGCCACCTCTCTCGGTGAGAAAGTAATGGTCAGCATATCTGGAAGCATGGCCGGGCAAGTTATTATGGATTAATGGGCACAGTGCTGAAGAAACAAGGGCTTCAATGTGAAGCGCACTGTGGGCCCAAGTCGCAACAGTAAAAGCCCGCTGCCAGATTGTGTCGCCGCCGTGGACTTCCGTCGATCCACCGACAACGAGGGAAGTAAGATCTACGTAATTTTCGTGAAGTGTTGCAGTTACATTCCACCCGACAATAACACCAAGTAGGTTCCTTCCAATCCTAACCTTATTGAACCGAGTGTGTCACGCCATTATCAAGAGAAAAGATGTTAATTATCAAATTATCTGCATAGACGGTGAAGAGTAAATTTCAGACTGTTTTGAACGATTGGTTATCGTAGTCAATTGTTGCACTTAATAAGCTTTGCCAAACGTAGTAACTTAATAATAGACTGAAGTAATAAGTTTGATTATTATGATTTATTTCAATGCATATTCAGCTGAAGTTAGTTGAAGGATATTTCATGAAACTATAAAGCTTATTCCGCCTGACAATCGCCCAATTAATGAATTATTATCATTCAAAAAATAGTTAACCAATTATTGGCAATATGTTTCATCATCAGTAGATTAAACTGTGCAAAGTACCTAATTTTAAAGACAGAATGACAGTCCATTATTCAAAATCTCGATAGATAATTATCTGTGTTGTCAGCATTGCACTTAGCTGACAAATTATGAACAAAATAATTATCATAATACTTATTGACAGTTAACCATTAATGTTTGAGTGCAGTTAGATTGTTATGACATTATGTTATATGACTACTGAGCTTGACACAGTACTTACGTAAGAGTTCCCGTTCCACCTGCTACGCTACAAGCAAGTAAACTTTATTTCTGACACAATTATTCACGTACTTAACAGTACTGTCGCTCATCAGTTGAGCTGGCGACCGATTTTTTTAATTGCTTTTACAACTTAATCATTTCTTTCGGCAAAATTTCCACTGGCAAAATTTATTTCCAAATTATTTCCATTATTTCATTTACCGATCGTTATTGAATGAAATTACTCATTCAATAACGATCAAGTTATAACGTCTCCTGTTTCCCGCGGAATAATCATTATTTACTACGGATTCGGATGCCTTATCCCGACACGGGTCAAAATTCGTAATTCACGGTCATTGTCAACTTGTAATTTGGCAAATCCCGGGAAGCAGGGGGGAATTATAGCACTGCTGAACTGAATATCGGAAAGCGGATCTCTCTATTTCTGCATCGACTGATTTATTATTTAAGAAGAAAAAGAAATGTTCTGTTTCATGTAGGAGGTGGAAGAAATCTATGCTTCCCTCGCGCTCTGAGCTATTGCTGGTGTAGGTCTGTTATGCGGCGACGGAGGTGCGTAGAATCTGATTTATGAATTCAAAAGAAAACACATAGTACAGCACGCCAGTTGAATCACGAAACGACCAGGAAACCTGAACTGGGCGGTCAGCGAACAAAGCGTGCCCTGCAGTGCCAATAAACAGAGCAGCGCAGAGGGAATCCGTGAGGCAGAGGTGGACCACCCTGCAGGTGACTGGAGGGTGCAGAACACCTGCGCGGCGCAGTAAGGCTCCCTGTAGCGTCAGTGACCGCGTGCTGCGCAGACCCTCTCTGCCACCGCCTCCGCTCGCACCGGATACAGACCAATGGACGATGAAATGAGTATTGATAGGAAGCCGTAGAGGCAGCGCCAGTAACTTCATTCCGACTTCATATTTCACGGCGAACGTGTGCGAAGAGGGCGAGTTCCTTCCTCGCGGGGCAATATCCGCGCCGCGTCGCCCACCGCCGCCCACCGCCGCCCACCGAGTTCCGCTGGAGAAGCTTCCTCAGCGCCGCCGGTCCCGTCGCGCTCGCCGAATATTCCCGCGCTTGCTGAGCGGTCCGCACCGCACAGAATTCGATAAAATCTTCCCTGCGCCAAGTACTTTCCTCTGAAGGTCTAAGTGTGCACGAATACCTCAGCGTTCAGAGTCGGTTGACGTAAAAGTTTTCTGGTAGTCGTACGGTGTTGAAATGCAAAATAACTGTCAGTCAATAAAACCGAGGCTGCGCCCTCTGAACCGAGTGGAGTGGCGCAGTGGTTAGCACACTGGAGTCGCTTTCGGAAGGACGCCGGTTCAAACTCGCGTCCGGCCATCCCGATTTAGGTTATTCCATGATTTCCCTACATCGCTTCAGGCAAATTCTGGGATTTCCTCAAAAGAGGAAAGGCCGCTGGACCTGATGGGATACCAGTTAGATTTTAGACAGAGTACGCGAAGGAACTTGCCCCCCTTCTTTCAGCGGTGTACCGTAGGTCTCTAGAAGAGCGTACCGTTCCAAAGGATTGTAAAAGGGCACAGGTCATCCCCGTTTTCAAGAAGGGACGTCGAACAGATGTGCAGAACTATAGACCTATATCTCTAACGTCGATCAGTTGTAGAATTTTGGAACACGTATTATGTTCGAGTATAATGACTTACCTGGAGACTACAAATCTACTCTGTAGGAATCTGCATGGGTTTTGAAAAAGACGGTCGTGTGAAACCCAGCTCGCGCTATTCGTCCACGAGACTCAGAGGGCCATAGACACGGGTTCCCAGGTAGATGCCGTGTTTCTTGACTTCCGCAAGGCGTTCGATACAGTTCCCCACAGTCGTTTAATGAACAAAGTAAGAGCATATGGACTATAAGACCAATTGTGTGATTGGATTGAAGAGTTCCTAGATAACAGAACGCAGCATGTCATTCTCAATTGAGAGAAGTCTTCCAAAGTAAGAGTGATTTCAGGTGTGCCGCAGGGGAGTGTCGTAGGACCGTTGCTATTCACAATATACATAAATGACGTTGTGGATGACATCGGAAGTTCACTGAGGCTTTTTCGGGATGATGCTGTGGTACATCGAGAGGTTGTAACAATGGAAAATTGTACTGAAATGCAGGAGGATCTGCAGCGAATTGACGCATGATGCAGGGAATGGCAACTGAATCTCAATGTAGACAAGTGTAATGTGCTGTGAATACATAGAAAGAAAGATCCCTTATCATTTAGCTACAATGTAGCAGGTCAGTAATTGGAAGCAGTTAATTCCATAAATTATCTGGAGTACGCATCAGGAATGATTTAAAATGGAATGATCATATAAAGAAGATGCTAGACCGAGATTCACTGGAAGAATGCTAAGGAAATGCAATCCGAAAACAAAGAAAGTAGGTTACAGTACAGTTGTTCGGCCACTGCTTGAATACTGCTCACTAGTGTGGGATCCGTACCAGATAGGGTTGATAGAAAAGATACAGAAGATCCAACGGAGAGCAGCGCGCTTCGTTACAGGATCATGTAGTAATCGCGAAAGCGTTACGGAGATGATAAATAAACTCCAGTGGAACACTCTGCAGGAGAAACGCTCAGTAGCTCGGTACGGGCTTTTGTTGAAGTTTCGAGAACATACCTTCACCAAGGAGTCAAGCAGTATATTGCTCCCTCCTACGTATATCTCGCAAAGAGACCATGAGGATAAAATCAGAGAGATTAGAGCCCACACAGAGGCATACCGACAATCCTTCTTTCCACGAACAATACGAGACTGGAATAGAAGGGAGAGCCGATAGAGGTACTCAAGGTACCCTCCGCCACACACCGTCAGGTGGCTTGCGGAGTATGGATGTAGATGTAGATGTAGATGGTTCGTTTGAAAGGAAACGACCGACTTCCTTCCCGATCCTTTCCTAATCCGATGGGACCGATGAGCTCGCTATTTGATCCCCTCCCACAGCCAACCACCACCGCACCCTCGGTTCAGCGTCTGTCCTTTGGGACGATAACAGTAACGTACCACCTTGCCCTGAAGACGTTTATATTAACCATTACCATGTTTCCATAGCAGTTAGATATGGAGCGACACAGTCTTGGTGATAAATTGCTGGAGTAATTTCACATCACAAGGCTCCCAAAGGATCAATGGAAAAGTACTCTCTCTACTAATTTCATTCTGTGTCACCCACTCCCCACATGCTCATACGTAAGAGTTTATACAGGTAGGGCAGTGGCAGGAATGTGATAAACAAATCATTGCAAAAATGGTTCAAATGGCTCTGAGCACTATGGCACTTAACTTCTGAGGTCATCAGTCCCCTAGAACATAGAACTACTTAAACCTAAGTAACCTAAGGACATCACCCACATCCATGCCCGAGGCAGGATTCTAACCTGCGACCGTAGCAGCAGCGCGGTTCCGGACTGGAGCGCCTAGAACCGCTTAGCCACCTCGGCCGGCTGTGTTTACTACTCTGCTCTGTGTGCGAGACAAGTAAATTTCCAGACGAAAAGGTGTTAATTTTGGATACTTAGCCTGATTGGCACATCCAATAAATAATCCACGTTACACTTCAAATTATTGTACATGTAACTGTAACGCACCTGAAGATCGCAAAGGTGTTAAAACATCACGTGTTCATAAATGGCAGTAAAAGGGACTGAAGCAGTAAAAACTTAATCATAAATGTGTTCGCAGGTCGTGGTCTAGTGGCCAGCGATGCTGACTCTGGATGACGGGGGTCCCGAGTTCGATTCCCTAGCCTGGTTAGGGATTTTCTCTGCCTGCGGACTGGGTGTTTGTGTTGTCCTCATCATTTCATCATTGTCCTCATCATTATTCATGACAGTGGATATATTGGATTGTGTACAAAAATTGGACTGAGTGAAAATTGAGTCTTGGTACGGGCGCTGATGACCGCGCAGTTGTGCGCCCCACAAACTGAACATCACCATCATTAATCATAAATTTATGATGCTGTCTCAGGTCTCAGCCAATACCATTTTTTCAACATACCTAATAAGGTATATAAAATCGATTGGCATTCGAAACAGATTCAGGTCGTCCCGCAGTGGATAAATACGCGTCCTGTATGGTTTTCAAGGACATCTTTTACTGCTGTAAAACAATGGCAGGTTCAGATAAAAATTATGGTACTGGACGGGGGTCACGCGCCCTCCTTTCCAAAGTAGACCATAAAGGCTAATATTGTGATCTGGTGACGGTGCTGGCAAGGCCATATGCGAAAATTCATAGTGGTGGTCACAAAACAAAGCGATGCGAGCTGTGCAAACAGAGGTCGTTTCATCTTGGAACACAGTATCGTTATTGAGGAACAAATATTGTACCATTGGATGGACTTGATAGGCCAGAATGGTCGTACACCCCATGGCAGAAACGCGATACAATGAGGCCCAAACGAACACCACGGTATTGTTGTTGTTGTTGTTGTGGTCTTCAGTCCTGAGACTGGTTTGATGCAGCTCTCCATGCTACTCTATCCTGTGCAAGCTTCTTCATCTCCCAGTACCTACTGCAACCTACATCCTTCTGAATCTGCGTAGTGTATTCATCTCTTGGTCTCCCTCTACGATTTTTACCCTCCACGCTGCCCTCCAATGCTAAATTTGTGATCCCTTGATGCCTCAAAACATGTCCTACCAACCGATCCCTTCTTCTAGTCAAGTTGTGCCACAAACTTCTCTTCTCCGCAATCCTATTCAATACCTCCTCATTAGCTACATGATCTACCCACCTTATCTTCAGCATTCTTCTGTAGCACCACATTTCAAAAGCTTCTATTCTCTTCTTGTCCAAACTGGTTATCGTCCATGTTTCACTTCCATACATGGCTACACCATACAAATACTTTCAGAAACGACTTCCTGACACTTAAATCTATACTCGATGTTAACAAATTTCTCTTCTTCAGAAACGATTTCCTTGCCATTGCCAGTCTACATTTTATATCCTCTCTACTTCGACCATCATCAGTTATTTTACTCCATAAATAGCAAAACTCCTTTACTACTTTAAGTGTCTCATTTCCTAATCTAATCCCCTCAGCATCACCCGATTTAATTTGACTACATTCCATTATCCTCGTTTTGCTTTTGTTGATGTTCATCTTATATCCTCCTTTCAAGACACTGTCCATTCCGTTCAACTGCTCTTCCAAGTCCTTTGCTGTCTCTGACAGAATTGCAATGTCATCGGCGAACCTCAAAGTTTTTACTTCTTCTCCATAAATTTTAATACCTACTACGAACTTTTCTTTTGTTTCCTTTACTGCTTGTTCAATATACAGATTAAATAACATCGGGGAGAGACTACAACCCTGTCTCACTCCTTTCCCAACCACTGCTTCCCTTTCATGCCCCTCGGATCTTATAACTGCCATCTGGTTTCTGTACAAATTGTAAATAATCTTTCGCTCCCTGTATTTTACCCCTGCCACCTTCACAATTTGAAAGAGAGTATTCCAGTTAACGTTGTCAAAAGCTTTCTCTAAGTCTACAAATGCTAGCAACGTAGGTTTGCCTTTTCTTAATCTTTCTTCTAAGATAAGTCGTAAGGTCAGTATTGACTCACGTGTTCCAACATTTCTACGGAATCCAAACTTATCTTCCCCGAGGTCCGCTTCTACCAGTTTTTCCATTCGTCTGTAAAGAACCACGGTATTAGGGGTGCCAAAACCATTGCCGAATCGTGCGCTATTTCGCCCTTGAGAATTTGGAAAAATTTTGCAGTAGGCTCATCCGTCCAATCGAAATTCTCCCATTGCTCCACAGCCCAGATTTTACGGCTTCGGCACCAGTTTCCCTGATAAGGGCACTTATACCATTGAGGAGTGGTTTTGTTATTCCATGTCGCCCTGGAATTCCCTGTTTATGGTGCACACTTAATGTTGTTTTGGTGCTAACAGGATTCAAGACAGCGACGTTCAGTTCTGCAGTGATTTTTGCAGCTGCATTCGGGAGGACGACGGTTCAAACCGGCGTTCGGCCACCCTGATTTAAGTTCTCTGTGATTTCCCTAAATCGCTTCAGGCAAATTCCGGGATGGTGCCTTTGAAAGAGCACAGCCGACTTCCTTCACTATTCCGTTGGGACCCACGATCACGCTGTTTGGTCCCCTCCAACCAACCACCCAACCAACTTTCGCAGCTGTCGTTTCCTTATTTTTCGTCATAGTCTTCTTCAGAGACAGTCCATCACTATTACTCAGCATGCAATTTCTGACCGCACTGTTACTTGTAGAATGTTTGATCGCTTTCCTTGTATGTGGCGTAAATCTTCGATACTGTACCTATCGAAACACCAAACCCTTCGATTACCTTGATTGCGGAACCACCCACCACACGAGCAGCAACCGTTTCACGATGTTCAAACTCACTTAGCTGTGACAAGCTGATCTCACGATTACGCAGAACACTGCGCTCGCCACGACTGTCAGTCGGAACGTACTGAGGGAACTTCGCAGTCACGTTCGTGGTCAAATACGAGGTGTGTGACAAAAGTAATGAGACACTGCGAGAGATCTGTCATCGCCATGTTGCTGTGCTTGTGTAGACCGATGTTCTCATCCCTTCCAGATGATCAATCTGAGTTGCAGCTCCGTGGAGCGATCACGTGGTTTTTTTAGAGAGCCACCAGTCACATTGCGTTCTTGTTGTGTGTTACGTAAACGGAAGAGCGGCATTTAGAGTAAAGTTGTTCTTGTTGTTGTGGTCTTCACTCCGGAGACTGGTTTGATGCAGCTCCCCATGCTACTCTATCCTGTGCAAGCTTCTTCATCTCCCAGTACCTACTGCAGCCTACATCCTTCTGAATCTGTTTGGTGTATTCATCTCTTGGTCTCCCTCTACGATTTTTACCCTCCACGCTGCCCTCCAAAGCTAAATTTGTGATCCCTTGATGCCTCAGAATATGTCCGACCAACAGATCCGTTCTTCTGGTCAAATTGTGCCACAAATTTCACTCCTCCCCAATTCTATTCAATACCTCCTCATTAGTTTTGTGATATACCCATATAATCTTCAGCATTCTTCTTGTCTAAACTATTTACCGTCCACGTTTCACTTCCATACATGTCTACACTCCATTCAAATACTTTCAGAAACGACTTCCTGACACTTAAATCTATACTCGATGTTAACAAATTTCTCTTCTTCAGAAACGCTTTCTTTGCCATTTCCAGTCTACATTTTATATCATCTCTACTTCGACCATCATTAGTTATTCTGCTCCCCAAATAGCAAAACTCATTTACTACTTCAGGCGTCTCATTTCCTAATCTAATTTCCTCAGCATCACCCGACTTAATTCGACTACATTCCATTATCCTCGTTTTGCTTTTGTTGATGTTCATCTTATATCCTCCTTTCAAGACACTGTCCATTCCGCTCAGCTGCTTTTCCAGGTCCATTGCTGTCTCTGACAGAATTACAATGTCATCGGCGAACCTCAAAGTTTTTATTTCTTCTCCATGGATTTTCATGCCCACTCGTGAATTTTTCTTTTGTTTCCTTTACTGCTTGCTCAACATACAGACTGAATAACATCGGGGATAGGCTACAACCGTGTCTCACTCCCTTCCCGTCCGGCCCCGGTAGCTGAATGGTCAGCGTGACGGAATGTCACTCCTAAGGTCCCGGGTTCGATTCCCGGCTGGGTCGGAGATTTTCTCCGCTCAGGGACTGGATGTTGTGTTGTCCTAATCATCATCATTTCATCCCCATCGACGCGCAGGTCGCCGAAATGGCGTCAACTCGAAAGACCTGCACCAGGCGAACGGTCTACCCGACGGGAGGCACTAGCCACACGACATTTCATTTCACTCCCTTCCCAACCACTGCTTCCCTTTCATGTCCCTCGACTCTTATGACTGCTATCTGGTTTCTGTACAAATTGTAAATAGCCTTTCGCTCACTGTATTTTACCCCTGCCACGTTTAGAATTTGAAAGAGAGTATTCCAGTCAACATTGTCAAAAGCTTTCTCTAAGTCTACAAATGCTATAAACGTAGGTTTGCCTTTCCTTAATCTATTTTCTAAGATTAGTAGTAGGGTCAATATTACCTCCCGTGTTCCAACATTTCTACGGAATCCAAACCGATCTTCCCCGAGGTCGGCTTCTACCAGTTTTTCCATTCTTCTGTAAGGAATTCGTGTTAGTATTTTGCAGCTGTGACTTATTAAACTGATAGTTCGGTAATTTTCGCATCTGTCAACAACTGCTTCCTTCGGGATTGGAATTATTATATACTTCTTGAAGTCTGATGGTATTTCGCCTGTCTCATACATCTTGCTCACCTGACGGTAGACTTTTGTCAGGGCTGGCTCTCCCAAGGCTGTCAGTAGTTCTAATGGAATGTTGTCTACTCCCGGGGCCTTCTTTCGACTTAGTTCTTTCAGAGATCGGTCAAACTCTTCACGCAGTATTGTATCTCCCATTTCATCTTCATCTACATCCTCCTCCATTTCCATAATACTGTCCTCAAGAACATCTCCCTTGCATAGACCCTCTATATACTCTTTCCACCTTTCTGCTTTCCCTTCATTGCTTAGAACTGGGTTTCCATCTGAGCTCTTGATAGTCATACAAGTGGTTCTCTTTTCTCCAAAGGTCTCCTTAATTTTGCTGTAGGCAGTATCTATCTTACCCCTAGTGAGATAAGCCTTTACATCCTTACATTTGTCCTCTAGCCAAGCCTGCTTATCCATTTTGCACTTCCTGTCCATCTCATTTTTGAGACGTTTGTATTCTTTTTTCCTGCTTCATTTACTGCATTTTCGTATTTTCTCCTTTCATCAATTCAATTCAATATATCTTCTTTTTCCCTAGGACTTCTACTAGCCCTCGTCTTTTTACCTACTTGATGCTTTGCTGCCTTCACTATTTCATCTCTCAAAGCCACCCATTCTTCTTCTTCTGTATTTCTTTCTCCCATTCTTGTCAGTCTTTCCCTAATGCTCTCCCTGAAACTCTGTACAACCTCTGGTTTAGTCAGTTTATCCAGGTCCCATCTCCTTAAATTCCCACATTTTTGCACTTTCTTCAGTATTAATCTACAGTCCATAACCAATAGATTGTGGTCAGTGTCCACATCTGCCCCGGGAATTGTCTTACAATTTAAAACCTGGTTCCTAAATCTCTGTCTTACCATTATATAATCCATCTGAAACCTGTCAGTATCTCCAGGCTTCTTCCAAGTATACAACAGAGCAACGTTATGCCATCAAGTTTTGTGTGAAACTTGGGGAATCCGTGAGAATGAACTTTGAAAAATTGAAAGAGACCTATGGGAAAGATTCCTCATGAAGAGCACAATTTTCTTGCTGGCACAAATCATTCTTGGAAGGCTGAGAACACGTTGAAGATGAACCTCGCTCAGAGTGTTCTGACGCTTCAAAAACCGACGAAGATGTGGAACGCGTGCGTGGTCCTGTTATGTCGGACCGGTGCACCTGTTAAACACTTTCACAGTACATCAAATTTTGGCCAAAGTGTGGCACGTGTGAAAGGTTTGTGCCGAAGAAACTCGCAACTGAGCAGTAGGACAATTGGAGATACTTGCGCGTAGATGTTCTTCAGGGGGCTGCCAATGACCACTAAAGTTTCACTTGTGTGATGTCAGGTAATGAAACCTGGATTTTTTAGTACGATCCTGAGACATTGCATCAAAGTGAGCAGTGGCGCACTAAGACATCTCTTCCGTAAAAAGCTCGAATGAGCAAATCAGAGATCTAAACAGTGCTGGTTTACTTTTTTGACAGTAGGGTTTCGTGCATTTGTTCCTCCAGGACAAACTGTCAACCACGAGTTCTACGAAAATGTCACTGAATGGCTCAGAAGGAGGGTGAAACGAGCGAGACCAGGCGCTCTAGACAAATGGATGCTGCGTGACAACAACGCCCCGTGTCACACGCCCGTACCCATCACGCAATTTTTAGCCTCAAAATGCATTCCTGTTTTTCAGCTTCCCTCTACATACCTGATCTGAGTCCTTGTGACGAAATTGGAAAGTGACTTAAAAGCGACTCGGCCGGTGTTCAGCTGCCGAAGGGAGCTACTTTGAAGGAGACAATATTGTTGTTTGAAGAAAATAAAAACTTTGGTAGAAAAGTCAGTCTCATTACTTTTCTCCCACACATCGTACGTCAGCGCCACCTGCCGTCTTTGCTAGTATCGGTTCCTTCGGGTTTTGCCATATTTTTTGTCCAACCATCGTATATGTTAATACAGTGTCTTTCTCACATTTTGATGCAATATTCGTCTTTGCAGTGAGTTGAATTATTTCAAATATTCACGTAAATCTTTACAAGACTGAACAATTAGCCGCTCCAGTTCCTCAACCTTATCAATGGACAACTAAGAAAATGAGGAGCCTTATGGGCAGGGTCCTGAACCAGCTCGAGGTTTTGACAATCGAACGCTCCAGCTGGACAGAATCTGACACGATACCTCACAGGAGGATGTCCACTAACGCTGTCAATCAGTGCCATGCCGAATAACCCCTCTCATAACAGCTGGAAGTCGACCAATACTTTACTCACATGTTCAATTTGTGAAGCTCTTCCTCTTGAATGAATTACCCATTTTATCTGAAATTTTAATGACCTGTTTGTCTGTACATGTACAGCCCATCTACCGACTTTCGTCTGATTCGAATAATGCCTACGTACTACGTCCGATTTTTTTTTCTTAAAGTGTAATTCTAAGCTGCACCGTCCTGTTGAGACCATAGAACCATGGGTCTGAATTAGTAGGATGACCGCTGTCCTGTGTACTCGATTACGACTCCAAACGCAGAAATAATTCATAGCGTTGTTAAGGCTAGCTTCTTATACACTATGTATATTTGACAACACCCCCAAAAACATACGCTTTTCATATTACGTGCATTTTGCTGCCACCTGCTCCCAGGTACTCCACATCAGAAACCTCAGAAGTCATTAGACATTGCCAGAGAGCAGAATGGGGCGCTCCGCGGAACTCACGAATTTCGAACGTCTTCAGGTGATTGGCTGTCACTTACATCATACGTCTGTACGAGAGATTTCCACACTCCTAAACATCCCTAGGTCCACGGTTTCCGATGTCATAGTGAAGTGGAAACGTGAAGGGACACGTACAGCACTGAATCACTGTTGACTGACAGAGACCGCCGACAGCTGAAGAGGGTCGTAATGTGTAATATCTACATACACATCCACATCTACATCCGTACTCCGCAAGCCACCTGACGGTGTGTGGCGCAGGATACCTTGAGTATCGGTTCTCCCTTCTGTTCCAGTCTCGTATTGTTCGTGGAAAGGTTTGTCGGTATGCCACTGTGTGGGCTGTAATCTCTCCTATTTTATCCTCATGGTCTCTTCGAGACATATAGATAGAACGGAGCAATATACTTCAAAAATGGCTCTGAGCACTATGGGACTCAACTGCTGAGGTCATTAGTCCCCTAGAACTTAGAACTAGTTAAACATAACTAACCTAAGGACATCACACACATCCATGCCCGAGGCAGGATTCGAACCTGCGACCGTAGCGGTCTCGCGGTTCCAGACTGCAGCGCCAGAACCGCGCGGCCACTTCGGCCGGCAGCAATATACTGCTTGACTCCTCGGTGAAGGTATGTTCTCGAAACTTCATCAAAAGCCCGTACCGAGCTACTGAGCGTTTCTCCTGCAGAGTCTTCCACTGGAGTTTATCTATCATCTCCGTAACGCTTTCGCGATTATTAAATGATCCTGTGATGAAGCGCGCTGCTCTCCGTTGGATCTTCTCTATCTCTTTTATCAACCCTATCTGGTACGGATCCCATACTGGTGAGCAGTATTCAAGCAGTGGGCGAACAAGTGTACTGTAACCTACTTCCTTTGTTTTCGGATTGCATTTCCTTAGGATTCTTCCAATGAATCTCAGTCTGGCATCTGCTTTACCGACGATCAACTTTATATGATCATTCCATTTTAAATCACCCCTAATGCCTACTCCCAGATAATTTATGGAATTAACTGCTTCCAGTTGCTGACCTGCTATATTGTAGCTAAATGATAAGGGATCTTTCTTTCTGTGTATTCGCAGCACATTACACTTGTCTACATTGAGATTCAATTGCCATTCCCTGAACCATTCGTCAATTCGCTGCAGATCCTCCTGCAATTCAGTACAATTCTCCATTGTTACAACCTCTCGATATACCACAGCATCATCCGCAAAAAGCCTCAGTGAACGTCCGATGTTATCCACAAGGTCATTTATGGATAATGTAAATAGCAACGGTCCTACGACACTCCCCTGCGGCACAACTGACATCTGTCCAGACCATCACGCAGGAATTCCAAACTGCATCAGGGTACATTGCAAGTACTATGACAGTTAGGTGGGAGGTGAGAAAACTTGGATTTCATGATCGAGCGGCTCCTCATAAGCCACACATCAGGCGGCTAAAAGACAAACGACGCCTCGCTCGGTGTAGGGAGCGTAAACATTAGAGTATTTAACAGTGGAAAAACGTTGTGTGGAGTGACGAATCACGGTACACAATGTGGCAGTCCGATGGCTGGGTGTGGGTAAGGCGAAGTGAACGTCATTTGTCAGCACGTGTAATGCCAACAGTAAAATTCGGAGGCGGTAGTGTTATGGTGTGGTCGTGTTTTTCATGGAGGGGGGATTGCACCCCTTGTTGTTTAACGTGGCACTATCACAGCACAGGCCTACATTGATGTTTTAAGCACCTTCTTGCTTCCCACTGTTGAAGAGCAATTCGGGGATGGCGATTGCTTCTTTTAATACTATCGAGCACCTGTTGATAATGCACGGCCTCTGGTGGAGTGGTTACACAACAATAACATCTCTGTACTGGACTGGCCTGCACGTAGTCCTGACCTGAATCCTACAGAACACCTTTGGGATGTTTTGGGATAACGAGTTCGTTCCAGGCCTCACCGACAGACATGGACACCTCTCCTCAGTGCAGCACTCCGGTGGCCGAGCGGTTCTAGGCGCTTCAGTCCGGAACCGCGCGACTGCTACGGTCGCAGGTTGAATCCTGCCTCGGGCATGGATGTGTGTGATGTCCTTAGGTTAGTTAGGTTTAAGTAGTTCTACGTTCTAGGAGACTGATGACCTCAGATGTTAAGTCCCATAGTGCTCAGAGCCATTTTTGAAGAATGGGCTGCCATTCCCCGAGAAACGTTCCAGCACTTGACTGAACGGATGCCTGCAAGAGCAGAATCTGTCGTCAAGCCCAGGGGTGGGCCAACAACATATTGAATTCCAGCATTTCGGATGGATGGCGCCACGAAGTTGTAAGTCATTTTCAGTCAGCTGTCCGGATACTCAACACACTTCCGTCCGTTTTGTGATTTAGCAGATGACGTTGCTCCGCTTTCCCACTATGAGGCATATATCTTCGATACGGTGCCTCTGGAAACGCCAAACACTTCGGCTTACGGCTACGGTAGCAGCCTCAATACGAGCACCGACCACTTGCCCAAGTTCGAATACACTCAGCTCCGGCATAATGCATTTACAACTACACAGAGAATTGTTCAGACCATGATTGACACTTGCAACATACTGAAACACTCCACAGCTGCCATTCGCGGTCAAACACAGCAGCGCAACCTGCAGGCTTAGCTAGCATCTGCACTTATCTTCAAGCATGCCTGTCGAACCCCTACACAATGTAATGCACATGTACCCTCCAATGTTAACATATATCTGTAAGTGTTGATTGTATTTTTATTACAATTTCCGAACATCCTCCTTATCCGAAACTTTTCCTTATCCATGACGTGTGTACTCGTACAACGGGGGCCGGGTAATGTTCTTTGACCAAAACCGTTACCGCAATAAAGAATTTGAACGGCAGTTTAAGGTATTACATGATATCATTTCTACAATGATTCGATGAAAGTTTGACTATTAGAACCACTCAGGGGAAATGCTGAAATCTCAAGAGACGCGATCGAAGGAAGCAACAGGGCCACAAACGCCCGGGACACAAGTAGGAAATCCATAAGACACCGTCACCTACACCGTCAGATGGTCCGCAGCTGATGCTGTTGTCTTTAGAAACGTTTCGTCTTAGGACTATCATGCCGTGCGGTTAAAGGCGCTGCAGTCTGGAACCGCAAGACCGCTACGGTCGCAGGTTCGAATCCTGCCTCGGGCATGGATGTTTGTGATGTCCTTAGGTTAGTTAGGTTTAACTAGTTCTAAGTTCTAGGGGACTAATGACCTCAGCAGTTGAGTCCCATAGTGCTCAGAGCCATTTGAACCATTTTAGGACTATCATGAGAAAAGGTGGAAAAACTGGGATATAATTCACGTCTGGGCAAAGAAGCCGATAGTGCCTGATAATGTGAAGAGTCGTGAACGAATGGAGCACGTCACATCTTTTAAGTATTTTGGGAAATACTAAGTCTACATTGCAATGCGAGAAAATTATAGCGAAATTGAGGAAGACATGCACAGATTCGATGCTTGGTGCAGGAAGTGACAATAGACACTCATCATAAACAAATGTAACGTACTGCGTGTACATAGACAGAAAGACTTGTTATTGTATGCTTACACGACTGCACAACAATCACTGGGAGCGGTTACAGTCATATTTTTTTATTTTATTCATTTATTTATTTCTTTATTGTTCCGTGGGACCAAATTAAGGAGAAGTCTCCATGGTCATGGAACGAGTCAATACATGAAATTATAACACGATAGTAGAAACAGATAAAATGAAATATAAAAAACATATTCAGGCGACAAGTCATAAGTTTAAATAAAGAAAATCAACAATGTAACACTGGAATTTGCTTAAGTTTTTAGCTCCTCCAGGAGCTCCTCGACAGAAGAGAAGGAGTGAGCCATGAGGTAACTCTTCAGTTTAGACTTAAAAGAGTTTGGGCTAATGCTAAGAGTTTTGAGTTCTTGTGGTAGCTTATTGAAAATGGATACAGCAGAATACTGCACTCCTTTCTGCACAAGAGTCAAGGAAGTGCATTACACATGCAGATTTGATTTCTGCCTAGTATTAACTGAGTGAAAGCTGCTAACTCTTGGGAATAGGCTAATATTGCTAACAACAAATGACATTAAAGGAAATATATACTGTGAGGGCAATGTCAGAATTCCCAGACTATTGAATAGGGGTCGAAAAGAGGTTCTCGAACTTACACCACACATAGCTCGAACAGCCCGTTTTTGAGCCAAAAATACCCTTTTTGAATCAGAAGAATTACCCCAAAAAATAATACCATACGACATAAGCGTATGAAAATATGCGAAGTAGACTACTTTTCGTGTTGAACTGTCACTTATTTCAGATACTGTTCTAATGGTAAATAAAGCAGCATTTAGTTTCTGAACAAGATCCTGGACATGGGCTTTCCACCACAGCTCACTATCTATCCGAGCGCCTAGTAACTTGAACTGTTCCGTCTCGCTTATAATATGCCCATTCTGTCTGATCAAAATATCGGTTCTTGTTTAATAGTGAGTTAGAAACTGTAAAAACTGAGTCTTACTGTGATTTAGCATCAAATTATTTTCCACAAGCCATGAACTTATTTCATGAACTACATTATTTAATACTGTTTCAATATTACACACAAGATCCTTCACTACCAAACTGGTGTCATCAGCAAACAGAAATATTTTTGAATCATCTGTAATACTAGAAGGCATATCATTTATATAAATAAGAAACAGCAGTGGCCCCAGCACCGACCCTTGGGGAACGCCCCACTTAACAGTGCCCCATTGGGACTGAACATCACTACCACTCTCAATATTGTGGAGAATTACCTTCTGCTTTCTGTTCTTAAAGTAAGAGGCGAACCAATTGTAAGCTACTCCTCTTACTACATAATGGTCCAACTTCTGCAGTAATATGTTGTGGTCAACACAGTCAAAAGCCTTCGTTAAATCAAAGAAAACACCTAGTTTTCGCAACCTTTTATTTAATCCGCCAAAAACCTCACAGAGAAAAGAGAATATAGCATTTTCAGTTGTTAAACCATTTCTAAAACCAAACTGTACATTTGACAGTAAATTATGTGAATTTAAATGCTCCAGTAACCTTGTATATACAACCTTCTCGATAACTTTAGCAAACACCGATGGCATAGAAATAGGTCTAAAATTGTCAACATTATCCCTGTCTCCCTTTTTATAAAGTGGCTTTACTACCAAGTACTTTAATCGGTCAGGAAACCGACCACTCCTAAAGGAAAAGTTACAGATATGGCTAAGTACTGGGCTAACATACATAGAACAATGCTTCAGTTTTCTGCTAGATACCCCGTCATATCCATGAGAGTTCTTGGTCTTTAGTGATTTAATTATTAACTCAATCTCCCTCCTGTCAGTATCATGGAGGAGCATTTCAGGTAACAGTCTCGGAACACTTTTTTCTAAGAGCGCTGTATGATTCTCTGTTGGGACTAGGTTTCTATTTAGTTCACCTGCTATATTCAGAAAGTGATTATTAAATACTGTACATATATGCTACTTATCAGTAACACGGACATTCCCACTACTCACTGATTCTATATCCTCGACCTGTCTCTGCAGACCAGCCACTTCCTTTACGACTGACCATATGGTTTTAATTTTATCCTGAGACTTAGCTAATCTATCTGCGTACCGCATACATTTGCCTTCCTAATAACATTTTAAGCACCTTACAGTACTGTTTGTAATGGCCTGCTGCATTTAGACTTTGCCTGTTTTTAACGTTTTGATATAATTGCCACTTTGTTCTACAAGATATTCTTATCCCTCTAGTCAGCCACCCAGGCTGCCTGTTTGTGCTAGTACCCTGTTTTGAACGTTCTAACGGAAAGCAACTTTCAAAGAGCACGAGAAAAGTCTTGAGAAAAGCATTATATTCATCACCTACTGTATCAGCGCTATAAACATCTTGCCACTCTTGTTCCTTGATAAGGTTTACAAAGGTCTCAACAGCAACTGCATCAGCTTTCCTAAACAGTTGATAACTATATTTAACATGTGTTGCCCCAAAAATCTTTTAGAGTTGAAATTTGTGCATCATGACCTGAAAGGCCATTCACCTTTTTGCTAACAGAATGCCCTTCTAGTAATGAGGAATAAACAAAAATGTTGTCTATGGTTGTTCTACTGTCCCCTTGCACTCTCGTTGGAAAGAATACGGTTTGCATAAGATTATATGAATTAAGGAGGTCTACCAGCATCCTTTTCCTTGTACAATCACTTATACAATTAATGCTGAAGTCACCACATATAAGTAACTTTTTGTATTTCCTATAAAGTGAACCAAGAACCTCCTCTAGCCTTAGCAAAAATGTTGTCAAATCGGAGTCTGGGGATCTATAAATAACAACAGTTAGAAGTTTAACTCCACTAAATTTAATCACACCAGCACAACATTTAAACACCTTTTCAGTGCAGTACTTTGAAACATCAATTGACTCAAATGGGATGCCGTTTTTCACATACATGGCTACTCCCCCACACCGCAAACAGCTCCTTGAAAAGCTGCCAGCCAACCTGTATCCTGGTAAAGGAAGCCTCTGAATTGTCTCCTTATTTAAGAAGTGTTCAGATATACCAATAATTTCAGAGTCAACATCTATAAGTAGTTCACTAACTTTATCTCTAATACATTGTATATTTTGATGAAATATACTAATTCCCTCATTACTCGGATACCTAAGCTTTGTCAAAAGTGGTTCCTTTGTTAGAGAGACTTCCCCGAAGCATAAAACGGCTAGAAGCATGCGCACAGAGAAGTTCATTGGAAGAATCCTCATGGCATGCAGCCATACGAACTGGACTATGGACCAATAGAAGACTGTCATGTTATCGGATCAGACTCGTTTCACACTGTTTCCAACATCTATCCGAATTCACGAACCAAAAGTGTAAGGTGACGAGGGTTGGTGGTGAGTCGGGCAGCCACATTGTGGTATTCCGTTATTCCGTAGGCCCCGTGGTTACTCTGAAAGATAGGAATACTACCAAGGATTATCTGACCGTTTTGGTTGAACAGGGCCATCCTGTGGTTCAATGTTTGTTTCCAAAAGGTGATTAAGTGTTCCAAGACCGCAGGTCCCCTGTTCACAAAGCTGGCACCGTCCAGGACTGCTCCTGTGAGCATAAGGATGAAATCTTGAATCTACCCTGGCCTCAACAGTCATCAGATCTCAGGATTATTGAGCCTTTGTAGTCTACTTCGTAGTGAAGTGATCACTATCCAACACCTTCTTCATTACCTGAACTTTCCAGTATTTTTCAGGAAGAATGGTACAATATTACCTTGGAAAATCATACAGGATGTGTATTTATCCACTCCTAAATGACTCAAGGTTGTTTTTAATGGTAACCTGTTTCCTTCACTGTCCTAGGTAGGGTAATGGATTGTGCTTTTGGCGTCCCCATATTTTTGTCCACACCTGTATCAATATACACAATACCAAAATAAAATATTTGTGAATAAAAAAAGAAAAAATCTGACAATATTGGCAATACTTTCATTAAAACAGAACCAAACTTATTTTTCGCATTGGAAGCACAACTGCGTCCAATGGAACGTATATGAATGTGAACTGATACCTCACTACCACCAATCGCGCAGATATTACTGGCAGTGCAAAGGTTGCAATATGTGCTCACATCATATATTTTTATATGGAAAGTTATTTGTATCGTTTACGTATTTTATTCGTGGTTTCTCTATATATATTACAGTTTTCAGTCATCCATTTCGCTATAAGTTTTTCCGTATACATGACGTGTGTAAAAAATGTGCACGACGTGTGTACAAAAGGTGCTGGTAAATGAATGGTCTTGGACCTAAATCGGTTGCAGAATAAAGAATAAATTTAACAGCAGCTTAGAGTGTAACATGATGTCATTTCTGCTGCTTATAAAATCTGTACAGCACAGTTAACATATCATCATAAGAGTCCCTTTCATAGCAGCAGTAAAAATCCGCATAATGATATCTTACAAGGGAACCTCCCCATCGCATCCCCCTCAGATTTAGTTATAAGTTGGCACAGTGGATAGGCCTTGATAAACTGAACACAGATCAATTGAGAAAACAGGAAGAAGTTGTGTGGACCTGTGAAAAAATGAGCAAAAATATACAAACTGAGTAGTCCATGGCCACATAGGCAACATCATGGACAATATGGGCATATGAGTGCCGTGGTCCTCTGGTAGCGTGAGTAGCTGCTGAATGAGAGGTCCTTGGTTCAAGTCTTCCCTCGAGTGAAAATTTTACTTTCTTTATTTTTGCATAGTTATTATCTGTCCGTTCGTTCATTGACGTCTCTGTTCACTGTAATAAGTTTAGTGTCTGTGTTTTGCGACCGCATCGCAAAACCGTGCGATTTGTAGACGAAAGGACGTGCCTCTACAATGGGAACCGAAAACATTTGATTGCAAGGTCATAGGTCAACCGATTCCTCCACAGGAAAACACATCTGATATATTCTATACGACACTGGTGACGGCATGTGCGTCACATGACAGGAATATGTTGTCGACCCACCTAACTTGTACACTTGGCGAATGGGTAAAAAGATTCTTCTACCTTGCCTGATTTAGGTTTTCTTGTGGATGTGATGATCACTCCCAAAAAAGTGATGAAAACATAAGAGTTTGTCACATAAACTGAAAATAAAAAAATAAACTTTTCACTCGATGGAAGATTTGAACCAAGGACCTTTCGTTCCGCAGCTGCTCACGTTACCACGAGACCACGGCGCTCCTGCGTTTCCAGTGTCCTTGACGTTGCTTATCTTCCCATGAACTACTCAGTTTGTATATTTTGCTTATTTTTTCACTGTCCCACACAACTTCTTCCTGTTTTCTCAGTTGATCTGTGTTCAGTTTTTCAAGGCCTATCCACTGTGCCAACTTATAACTAAATCTGAGGGGGGTGCGATGGGGAGGTTCCCTTGTTAGGAATAAGAATACCACGTGTTACGCTGTGGCACCTATTTGGATATCTAGGAAGGCTTGCTGCCCCATACCTTACCACCTCGTCCATAATTACTCTTCACCTTATCCTTCATGAACTGGCAAATCATTAGTGTTATCTGACGATTGCTTCTGTGGAGATCAATAAACACGATGGATTAAGCTGTTACTGTTAGTGTATTATATCCCTTCTGGAAAGCTGTTACTGAATTATAGTAACGATATCCCGCCATGAGATCTGAATAAAACTTCAGCTTCCATGAAACCTTCAACCGTGGACGACATTCCCTACTCACGAATTACTGTTCAGTATTCTCCGACATGGGACCATAAAATGCAGTACACTATTTGGCTATCATTTGAATACTTCCTCAGACAGTGTGTACACGATCGATCCCATCTACAGACTCCAGTTTAACGACTGCCGTGCTGGCGAGTGCTCAAAAACCACCCACCGTAAAACGTACTGCTGAGCCGAGAGATGCTTATCCGCGTGTTGTCGATTTGCCCTCGTCTGGATCGAGACGCAGCTGTGGTGTCGTCACAAGGCGGAAGTAACGTCTTTACCTTCCTCAGATTTCCTTGATCCAGATTTCTAAGTGTTTACTGGTCGATACTATTTGAATGAGGCAGCGCAGCAGTGACAGTTAGTTGTGGTGGTACCAGATTGAGTTTACTAGCACATATATTTCGCAATTTTATTATTTTCACATAAAATGAAACATTTTAGTGATAAAACATTTATTGCACGTTTTCCTTGTTAGGTAACATGAATAGCAAAAAATTTTTGCTGCATAAAAATTTGCACTGTAATTATCAAAAATTACTCAGAAGAGGAAAATTTGCAACTGCACCGTTTAGTGCTTCATTGGAGGACAGCTTCAGAAAGGTACTAAGTGAAAAACATCAGACAATGGTACAGAGAGAATTTTATTTCAACGGGAGAGCCTTCCAACTGAGTCTGCAGCAGTCAAAATTGGGAATTGTCATACATCGGATTTATATTACTCATCCATCTTCTTCAGCAGATTCCGACAAACGAGGAAGTGGTCAGCATTATAACTTCTCCTCTGACAAGGCAGCACCTTAGACAAGTGATCAGTTGTAGAAGGTGGTGATTCCCATTTTCAGTTCCCGTTTATAGTTTTTGCGTACTCAGTCGGTAATAAGGGAAACCTTACAAGATCACTTTGCTGTCTGACTATCTGTCTCTCTGTCTATCCAACTGTTAAGACCATTTGTTTTTCAGGAACGGGAAGGAGTATAAAGTTAGAATTGACGTAACCTACTAACGTCAATAATCCCTTGGCGACGGAAAAGTTGAAGCTTGTAAGTCGACGCAACAAAAATTACGGCCATTTATGACGCATATTTCGACACTCGTCAAAAACTATACGGTGTCTTCAGTTGACTTACACTCATAAAATATGGCAAGAAGCAAGATAACAGTAGAGGAAAAAAATGCGAAAATTGTTAATTTGTATTCGTCATCATCATCATCATCATCATCATCATCATTTAAGACTGATTATGCCTTTCAGCGTTCAGTCTGGAGCATAGCCCCCTTATAAAATTCCTCCATTATCCCCTATTCAGCGCTAACATTGGTGCCTCTTCTGATGTTAAACCTTTTACTTCAAAATCATTCTTAACCGAATCCAGGTACCTTCTCCTTGGTCTGCCCCGACTCCTCCTACCCTCTACTGCTGAACCCATGAGTCTCTTGGGTAACCTTGCTTCTCCCATGCGTGTAACATGACCCCACCATCTAGGCCTGTTCGCACTGACTGCTACATCTATAGAGTTCATTCCCAGTTTTTCTTTGATTGCCTCATTGTGGACACCCTCCTGCCATTGTTCCCATCTACTAGTACTTTCAATCATCCTAGCTACTTTCATATCCGTAACCTCAACCTTGTTGATAAGGTAACCTGAATCCACCCAGCTGTCGCTCCCATACAACAAAGTAGGTCGAAAGATTAAACGGTGCACAGATAACTTAGTCTTGGTACTGACTTCCCTCTTGCAGAAGAGAGTAGATCGTAGCTGAGCGCTCACTGCATTAGCTTTGCTACACCTCGCTTCGAGTTCTTTCAGTATGTTACCATCCTGTGAGAATATGCATCCTAAGTACTTGAAACCGTCCACCTGTTCTAACTTTGTTCCTCCTATTTGGCACTCAATCCGTTTATATTTCTTTCCCACTGACATTACTTTCGTTTTGGAGATGGTAATCTTCATACCATAGTCCTTACATTTCTGATCTAGCTCTGTAATATTACTTTGAAAACTTTCAATCGAGTCTGCCATCACAACTAAGTCATCCGCATATGCAAGACTGCTTATTTTGTGTTCACATATCTTAATCTCACCCAGCGAGTCTATTGTTTTCAACATATGATCCATTTGTATTCGTATCACAAAAAATATTTTTTGGCATTTGTTGTCCGTCTGTCCTTTTGTCCCTCTATTTTTTTTCTTAGGAAAGTTTGGAAGTATGCCGTTGATGTTTACGTGACATACCAAGGTCTTAGGTCCCTTTAAGCTTCTGAGTCAGTGCAATGCAATTTACGGCCGTCTGTAAATAACACTTTTTGCCAGGAAGGCGTAGTCATATGAAGCTGAAATCATTTATCCAATATTAACGTCTACGGTTCCTTGGCAATGTAAATAATTTAAACATGTGAATCAATGAAATCGAAAGATACGGCCATGTACGTCACATATTTTATACTTTCAAACTCAGGCATCAAAGCGTAGTGATGAAATCGTCATGAACCTGTCGGGCCTGCAGGGTGAGCCGTAAAGCGTGTGACTGGAAAACGAGAGATCGCAGGATAGAATCTCAGTCGAGCTACGAATCGATTTTCGTTTCAAACTAGCCTTCACCTCTAAATCATGTTACGAGTCCCCAGAAACTGCACATTGTTCTAGTTCCACGTTAAACAGTAGGTCGCCGTTCCCTGATAGGAAACGGGTGTAGGTTACGGACACGCAAGTCGCTGAAATGGCATCCCTTGTTGCCAGCCTCCCGTTGCAGCTTTGAACTCTGTCAGCAAGCAAGCATGCAGCCTCTCGGTGTGGCCGTTTGTGACGTCACGACGTCAACAGGTGGGCGTGCCCTGCGGGCTGTCCAGGTCGCGCTGGACGCACAAGCTTTTCGATACGCAAATGAGGCCGCTCTGGCGTGCTCGCCCCGCGGAGGACCTCCGTCAGGGAGTAAGGGCGCGCCACTCGGCGTGATGAACTAGCGTGCTCCCCGCGATGACACAGGGCCGCGGCTCCGCTCGGGATAGCATCTGCTCGCGTGCGACGCCGACCCATTCACACTGCATCCAGATTTTCAGCTTCCGTAATTGCAAATGGGCTGTCAAGCTATTCTCGTTTCAGGTACTGCTCACGTAAGATTAGAAATTGTGTCGGCGTTTTGTTTACACAGTGTATCCATTCCGTCGCCCAAGAGGTTAATTGTTGTGTGCGTACTGTAAGACCTTCGGTACACACACTATCAGATTATTTGACTTGTCGCTCTAACGAAGTAGGCGAGTGTCAGCAATATGTCTCGTGGTCTTATCGTGGCGTGTTTATCTTCTGCCGTTAGGTCAGACGATAGAAATGCCACTTGCACGCTTAGAGTAGCAGATTGACGGTGACCAACTTTAAACAGAACTTGATTAATTTTCACACACATTTATTAAAATAATAACATGCATAAACATTACATAACTTGATTCTGGAAGCTATTTACAATTGACAATCTGAAGTTTCTTTGGTCTTGGTGCGTTCATCTTATTCTCACATATGTCTGATACTTGACAAAGTGTCTATACATTTATCTTCATGGCTATGTACAGGAATATGGTAATTTTATTAGGTGCAGACTGCAACTTGACTATAGACTGGTACAGACTAATGCAGACTGGTACAGACTGGTGCAGACAAATGCAGACTGACTAATCGGAGGTCTGTACACTCGTTATAATACCTCGCGCATTCAGGTATCACTGCGCGTGTGTGATCCGCGAGGAGAAAAGGTTCTAAGTTAGCAGCAATCTCATTGGCTGCGTTACATATTAATACGCGGATCGGCGGAAGCAGAATTTGGTCCGTGTCTATGGCAGCGCCATCTCGTAGTGCGGAGACGGACGAGCGCTGCGCCGGCGCTGTTGTGCTTAGTGGAGCGCGCTCTTGTGGGAAAGTTGTGTACGCGCTGACTACGCGGAACTATGTACACAACATTAATACACCACCGTAGGAAGGGGAAAGAGTTGTTCTTTGCCGAAAGCAAGCATACCGGGTGCGAGTTGAGTCAACTTGTTTGTAGACGTTAAGAATTTCTAGCGAGATTAAAGAAGAATCTACTGCATATGTGTGAAATGGCCAGTAAGCTAGATGCTTGTGAAGTGCTAGGGCTAGGCCGTCAAATAAACGTCATTCACACAATAACAGTTTTACTGAAATAAACAAGCATTGCTCTCAAAAGTAAGAAAATACGTGAGACTGCCCAAAACTGTATGATACGGTCATGAATCCCAGCATATCTCCTGTCAGCCTATGTAGTGAGGAATCAAACACGGCACCAGTTCACAGATTGGAAGTGCCATTCCACAGTATCTCACCAATAGCGCAGTCACTGGCACTTGTAAAACATGTTAGGCCTACAAATTTGGTTGCGCCGTTTTGAAATAGATAGCAGTAGCGGCAAGTGGTGGTGCAGCTGGTAGGTCGCTACAATAAGGTTAGACATTTCTAAAAATAACGCCATCAAAATATTAGTAGAATTTTTACTGAACCATAAACTTATTCTCGATTGAATGTGTCAATTTACGAGCCCCGTTCTCGTTCTTTGCGGGAAGTATTAATTTTCTGCTTTAGTGTCAAGAAATCTGTGGCTGAGGCTCATAAAGTGTTGGGTAAGTCCTATTGTGAGGCAACTATAAGAGAAAGAATGTGCAGAAAACAATTTCAGCGCTTCGAGAACGACGATTTTGACCTAAAAGACCGGCATGACGTTGGAAGAGAGAAGGTTTTCGAAGATAATGAAACCGACAAAAACAATCGAAAGCAACTGATATGTCTAAGCGGAGCACTGAAAGACAAACGGCTACAATATAGCGATAGACATGAACAGGTGATTTTCCAGCATGACAATGTTCGTCCAAATGTCGCGCAACGTGTCAAAACGTACTTGGAAACGTTGCAATGGTAAATCGGCCGTATTCTCCCGGCACTGCTCTCTCTGACTCCCACCTTTTTTCGATCAATGGTACACGGCCTGGCTGACAAACACGTACGGTCATGAGAAGAAGTGTTTGGACACGAGCCACAAAAATCTAGCATGAAGTCTAGAAGGAGCTTCATGCGCACAACACCAGCAATTCAGTGAGCACGTGGAACTCACAGAACAGTGGTGAAAGGGTTGGGGAGGGCGTCAAAGAGGAGCCTGCCGCGAGATTCCGTCCGCCGCACGTGACATTGAAGGCTCTAAACCGATTGAAGACAAGAGTTTTGTGGTGTCACCGCTAGACACCACACTTGCTAGGTGGTAACTTAAATCGGCCGCGGTCCTGTAGTACATGTCGGACCCGCGTGTCGCCACTGTGTAATCGCAATCCTAGCGCCACCACATGGCAGGTCACAAGATACGGAATAGACCTCGCCCCAGTTGTACGGACGACATAGCTTGCGACCAGACCTACCAAGTCTTCCTCTCATTTGCCGAGAGACTGATAGAATAGCCTTCAGCTTATTCCATAGCTACTACCTAGCAAGGCGCCATTTGTATAAGTGCTTATAGCTTACTACTATTCAAGAGATGTATTCCAACAAGAGAATAAAGTTAAGTATATTATTCCAGCTACGTACTTTTCTTCTTATTCATTAATAAGTCTCATGTTCCAGTACTTCACGCCCGTCTGCGTTAGTTTAGCGTGCACTTTCAGCCACTTCGATCTACAAGGTGTTGGCCCAGCTGCCGACACATCAAGTTTCACGAGGCAAGACGAGCCCTGGGAAGTGGGGCTTCACGCTGAGGACATGTTCTGTGTGTGTGGTACGTGCAGCACACGCAGCATCTTTTGGTCTGCAGAAACCTGCCCGACACTATTACTACTGAAGGTCTATATGCAGCAACTGAAAAGGCCATCAAGACAGTGGAATTCCGGACCTAACGGTCCATACAGTATAAAATCAGTAGCGTCTAGCAGAAGTTTGTTATTATTTTTATTACGTTGTGTTACTGTATTTTATTTTTATTATTCTGCATTATCTTAGTCCTTGACACTTAAAATAAATAATTCAAATAATTTTAAAGCGAGGAATGCATGGATTAAAGAAAGGGACAATATGACATTGAAGGAAAGATACTACAAACTCCGCCAAGAAACGCAAAGAACCCTAAGACAAGAGAAAATGGAATACTATAACAACATGATCAGACAAGCAGAGGATGATTTCCAACATCACAGGACAAGGCAGATGTATCAAAATATTAAAAAAAATCATTTGGTAAATTCAATAAAAGAGAACAGTTTATAAAGGATCAGTATGGGAAAATACTGACCAACAAAAGTGACATATAAAAAAGATGGAAGACATACTTTTCACAACTTCTCACCTGCAATGACCCACACTCTTTAAATTGCAAGAACCTGATACAATTGATACAGTTGATACAGTTACTACCCCATCAGTAAATGAAATACAGCAAGTAATAAAGAAATTAAAGAATAACAAGGCTTGTGGCGAGGACAAGATACATGCTGAGTTATTAAAGAATGGAGGCCCACAACTGGAATTAGAAATACAGGCGTTAATACAAACAATTTGGGAGACAGGAACCATTCCTGGAGATTGGGAAACTGCAATTGTGTGCCCCATATTTAAGAAGAATGACCCACTTGTTTGTGATAACTACAGAGGAATTCCCTTACTGGATGTCACCTACAAAATCTTATCGAGCTGCCTATTAAAGAGGCTGATACCAATAACAGAAGAATTGATTGGGGACTACCAGAGGAATTCCCTTACTGGATGTCACCTACAAAATCTTATCGAGCTGCCTATTAAACAGGCTGATCCCAATAACAGAAGAATTGATTGGGGACTACCAGTGCGGTTTCCGCAGAAACATATCCACATTAGATCACTTATTCAACCTAAGACAAGTAACTGAGAAGGCGTGGGAATTCAATGTATATGCCCACATATTATTAGTAGAATTTAAAAAGGCCTATGGTAGCATACACAGACAGACGCTCCTAAATATAATGAAGGAATTTAAAATACCATCAAAATTAATCAGATTAGTTAAAATGTGTATAGATGAAACTTTATGTTGCATAAAGACAACGGTAGGAGAAACAGAAGGGTGTACACTGGAATGAGACAAGGGGATACCATTTCACCTTGTAAGCTCCCCGCATGTAATTTGAAAGTCCCCGCAAGAAATTAGATAGTCAATGATAATAAAAGAATCTGCCTGATGTTGTCTTCCCACAAAAGTGAATAATAAAAATGAGCCAAGTGTAACCTCTTTGCAAAATTAAAGAATAATAATGGCCCAAGTGTAACCTCCCCACAGGAATTTGATAAATGAAAATTGACCAAAAAACCCACACAATAATATTAATTAAATAATGAACCGTGAACTGAATGTAACATCTCAACACAAATAATTAAACCTGATAAATCTTATAAGGGCAGCAACGCTGACCATCGGCCCTGTGAAATAATTAAACCTGATAAATTCTTACCTCACTAAAACTGCATCTATATCTGCTCTTATTTTTCGGCACAGCTCCGTGCAATGCTGGCCCATATTTAATTTTGATTCTTGGAGGGAATGCATAGGAAATATTATTTAACTTGAAATGAATCTTTTTCTTTAAAAAAATTACTTTATAGAAAAATTATTATTGGGGCATTTTTTGAACAAATTAATTACAATTAACATACGTTATTAGCTGAGCGCAATGCTGCTTCATTACCTTCTATAATAATGTACATATCGCCCACCACATTCCTGACCAGACTCGTGGGCAGAGCACACCGCGGACGCACGCCGACTCGCTACACACAACTGTATCCGACTTGTACTACAGACAGAGTGCAACTCGCAACTGAACACTCGCGTGGCCAAGCGCAGACTAGCAACGATAAATAACTCTCTGGTCAGAGATTCTGTCGTGTCTCGCCATCGCTGGTAATGAATACATATGAAACGTACGCGTTTCAACCTATTTTATTTAACCTTGTCCTAGAGAAGATCGATAGAGAATTTTCTAAAACCAATCCACAAGGGATCCAGCTACAGGATGTGAACATTACAAGACTTGCCCATGCAGATGATGTAGCACTAATAAGTAGTTCCAAAAGAGAATTAATAAGAATGATGCAAAATTACTACAAAATTGCTGAGAAAACAAGATTACAGGTTAATGAAGAAAAGACAGAATACCTGCCCATAAGTAAGAAAACCAGGAAAGATGCACATCTGACTGTAGATGGATTCAATTTCAAGACTGTTGACCACTTCAAGTAACAAGGAAGTCTTTTTAGTTATAGCAACAGAACAGATATAGTAATAGATGCCCGTTTATCAACAGCAAACAAGACACTTTTTAGTTTCATCAAAATTCTAAGAAAAAGATCACTTAGCAGTAACTTCAAAATCCGCTTGTATCAGTCGGTCATTATAACTCTGATGCTATATGGATGTTGAAACATTAATATTTAGAAAGAAAGATAAAGAAAAAAGGTTAATAATAGAAAGAAAAGTACTAAGGAAAATTTTTGGACCTGTATACGACGAAAATAACATAGAATAAGAAGAAATGAAGAATTATGGGGGCTGTACAAACACCGTAACATCGTCGAAGTGCTGAAGAGGAGAAGGTTGAATTGGGCAGGCCATATAGCAAGAATGACAGAGAATAGACTACATAGAATGGCATTCAGCTGAACAATAGATGGAACGAGAGGAAGAGGGAGACCCAGAATCAGATGGCGGGATAACATTCGGGAGGACACAACTAGGATGAACAGCAATGACAACTGGACAAACAGTCCATTGGACAGGCAAAAGTGGAAGAGGCTCATAGAGCAGGCCCTTACCACATCTAAAGTAAAGTAAAGTAAATTATAAAGTAGCCAAAATATATAGCTTTCGCCAGACTGGCGATGGATAAACATCGAGTAAGAATGAAATGATAGTTACATCAAGGCCTTAACCTGCCGACAGGCTTTGATATACATCAACGGGGACAGTTGAATATGTGTGCCTCGACCGGAACCCGAACCCAAGACCTCCTGCTTCCATGGTAGACGCTCTACCCATCTGAACCACCGAGGGCACAGAAGACAGAGTGACTGCAGGGACTTATCCCTTGTACGCTCCCAGTGAGACCCACATTCCCAAACAGGAGATCCCAGGTTCGGGTCTCGGTCGGGTCACACATTTTCAGCTGTCCCCGTTGATGTATATCAACGCCTGTCGGCAGCTTAAGCTCTTGATTTAATTATCATTTCGTTCTACAGAGCTGCACGGTCACCTGTATTTGTAAATCTGCAATCTTTGAGATAACTTCACATATGGCAAATTCTTTTTGGTGTATGTGTGTGTGGTGCTTTGCACAATATGGTGATGTACAAATTACGTAAGTGCTGGATATATTTTGGAATATTCGAAAAATACAATCCTGCAACTTCGCAACAAAATCGCGTGGAATTTTCGACGGCACCAACACACCAAGAATATTTCGCCCCAGTGGAAGAATGAAAATCGAAAACTGACGATTATGTAAAGTGTATCTTGCAAATCATGTGAACAGCCGTCTGATGATGAACTTCCCAGTTCGAAACCGGTTACGGCGCTATTTACCTAAATACACTCCTGGAAATTGAAATAAGAACACCGTGAATTCATTGTCCCAGGAAGGGGAAACTTTATTGACACATTCCTGGGGTCAGATACATCACATGATCACACTGACTGAACCACAGGCACATAGACACAGGCAACAGAGCATGCACAATGTCGGCACTAGTACAGTGTATATCCACCTTTCGCAGCAATGCAGGCTGCTATTCTCCCATGGAGACGATCGTAGAGATGCTGGATGTAGTCCTGTGGAACGGCTTGCCATGCCATTTCCACCTGGCGCCTCAGTTGGACCAGCGTTCGTGCTGGACGTGCAGACCGCGTGAGACGACGCTTCATCCAGTCCCAAACATGCTCAATGGGGGACAGATCCGGAGATCTTGCTGGCCAGGGTAGTTGACTTACACCTTCTACAGCACGTTGGGTGGCACGGGATACATGCGGACGTGCATTGTCCTGTTGGAACAGCAAGTTCCCTTGCCGATCTAGGAATGGTAGAACGATGGGTTCGATGACGGTTTGGATGTACCGTGCACTATTCAGTGTCCCCTCGACGATCACCAGTGGTGTACGGCCAGTGTAGGAGATCGCTCCCCACACCATGATGCCGGGTGTTGGCCCTGTGTGCCTCGGTCGTATGCAGTCCTGATTGTGGCGCTCACCTGCACGGCGCCAAACACGCATACGACCATCATTGGCACCAAGGCAGAAGCGACTCTCATCGCTGAAGACGACACGTCTCCATTCGTCCCTCCATTCACGCCTGTCGCGACACCACTGGAGGCGGGCTGCACGATGTTGGGGCGTGAGCGGAAGACGGCCTAACGGTGTGCGGGACCGTAGCCCAGCCTCATGGAGACGGTTGCGAATGGTCCTCGCCGATACCCCAGGAGCAACAGTGTCCCTAATTTGCTGGGAAGTGGCGGTGCGGTCCCCTACGGCACTGCGTAGGATCCTACGGTCTTGGCGTGCATCCGTGCGTCGCTGCGGTCCGATCCCAGGTCGACGGGCACGTGCACCTTCCGCCGACCACTGGCGACAACATCGATTTACTGTGGAGACCTCACGCCCCACGTTTGAGCAATTCGGCGGTACGTCCACCCGGCCTCCCGCATGCCCACTATACGCCCTCGCTCAAAGTCCGTCAACTGCACATACGGTTCACGTCCACGCTGTCGCGGCATGCTACCAGTGTTAAAGACTGCGATGGAGCTCCGTATGCCACGGCAAACTGGCTGACACTGACGGTGGCGGTGCACAAATGCTGCGCAGCTAGCGCCATTCGACGGCCAACACCGCGGTTCCTGGTGTGTCCGCTGTGCCGTGCGTGTGATCATTGCTTGTACAGCCCTCTCGCAGTGTCCGGAGCAAGTATGGTGGGTCTGACACACCGGTGTCAATGTGTTCTTTTTTCCATTTCCAGGAGTGTAAATAGCAGTATTAATAGTGGCTGGTTGCTGTCTTCTTCTTTGTAAGAATTAACCTACATTAATCAATAAAAAGACGTTTACAGGACTTGTAAGTCCAAATATTTTTATACAGGTAAAGGACATTAAGGGACTGAGAAGTCCCAAAAGAATCATACAACTAAGATTATTGCTCCTGGTTATACTTACAAAACAGCTATTTTTTCATTAGCATACAAAAAATATTACTCACTGAACACTTTGAATGGTTGTGGATGAGTAAAGTCCACATTGTCTCTTGAACTGTATAATTTAGCCAGTAATGTTCTGTATTCTGAAAACGTGTATTGTTTGGTTCCTAAAATGCTGTCTTTCGTCTCCTTGGAGTTGAAAGAGGAGAATTTTGATCCTTTTTGGGCCTTCCCAGTTTTCTGGACATTTGCTTTCCAATTGCGAGTAGACCAAGTTTAATTCCACATTTTAAATCATTTTTGGACATTTGCTTTAGAATTGCTAGTAGATCAGGTTTGGCCGGCCGCGGTGGCCGAGCGGTTCTAGGCGCTTCAGTCCGGAACCGCGCTACTACTACGGCCGTACGTTCGAATCCTGCCTCGGGCATGGATGTGTGTGATGTCCTTAGGTTAGTTAGGTTTAAGTAGTTTAAAGTTCTAGGGGATTGATGACCTCAGATGTTAAGTCCCTTAGTGATCAGAGCCATTTGAACCATTTAGATCAAGTTTAATTCCTCGTTTTAAATCAATCAATTTAAGGGTCTCTTTTATCTCACGGTATGAAATACAGGAATTCAAAAGGGTCATTTCCACCAATGCATAAAGCTATCTGTTTCAATCCTTTTTTACTCCGTTGTGTAACGAGACGTCACCATGTCAGCTTCATCCACGCCATCCATGTGTTCATTATAATCTTGTAAAACTGTCAGTGCCCCCATTTCAATCTTTCTTCCATCATTCTGGGTTCTGGCTACAATGGATACTTGATTTTCATGATAATTGAAACAAAGTGAACTGCACAACTGTCCGTCCTCGTTCTGTGAAGTACTGTCACATACTTGAGGAGATATAGTTTGCACATTTTCTTCATTGTCTGCCTCTTTCTCTTTAGCACTTAGTTCAGCTTATGCAGTATTTTGTGAGGCACTAGTACACGCCAGAAGAGTTTCTTCTTATTTCGCAGAGTGCTAAGAATTAATTCGTCTTCACTGACATGACTGCATCAGATAGGGTACCAGTACCATCTGGAAAATATTCTAGTTGAGTACGAATCTCTCATCTGTAAGACGTCTTGTGTCAAAAATAACCATACACTGAAAAAATTCTCACTACGTACACTAATATTTGGAAGTCAGGCATTATTTTTATATATTTTATATAATGAAATGCCATATTGTCCCCAGGAAGAATATTTTTATTTACAAAACGTTCTGAAAGCAGAAAAAGCTATAAAAATTGAAGTAAAGCAATCAAAAGTCAATCTGACTTCAACTTGAGAGGTCGCTGCCCTTCACCTGACGCGACTGCAAAGTGCCAGTCGTATTTTACGTTTTAATTGAATGTTAAAAAGTACTGTATTGAAATTTTATCCAAATTAACATTAATAAGCACAAAGGTAACCACACAGAAATTATCACTCATCTCAGTTCAATTATTAACCTCACTTTTGTTTATGTAGCATTGCTGCGTTGTCCCACACTCCAAGCAGCCATTTTCAATGCAGCCGTTCACATTACAATGTACAGGCTTTGGAATGGCGCACAGGTTGTACTGAAATGCAGAGTAGGAAGCACAAACTATGTGGAATGGAACCTTTTTGTCCCTACGTGTCTAAAGAGGCTTTTGAGTTACTTCATTCCACACAGGATCTGCCAGAACTCCAAAGTCTTATCAGTAAGTAAAGCGTTAAAGGAAATGATAACTAATGGTAGTCAAAACTAAACATCACAAGTTCATAATTCAAACACACACGTCAAGTGTACGTATTGTTTCTTACGTTAGCAAAGTAGCAGTCATTGCTTGTTAAGAATCTAAAAATCTCGCAATCAGGTTAATTACATTACCTGCGAGGGCACACTAGAACTCACTTCATAATTTTCTTGTCTCGTAACAGTCACATTTCTGATGCCTTATCACGTCAAGCAAATTATCATCGGCATGGTCGAATGATCGAATGGAGAATAAACGAAGCAGAATGAATCTTTTCAATATGTTTCCTTCGTTTTCTAATTTCCCGAAGTGGAGACGCATATCGCCAAAAAGCACTAAATATCATTGAACAGAGCAAATCTGGATTGTAGATTTCAAGGCAGAGATAAAGCAAAGGCGCAAAATATGCTCTCAGGAATCATATACTGTACCCTACTTGCAGTAGGTGCTCAACACAACTGCCCACTAAAATTCCATTTATAAATATCATACTACTCTGAAAGTTATTGCAAAAAGTGATAGTCTTTTTGCTCGGTCGCGCTGAGTGAGGCAGTGAAGTGTTTAAGTGATTGGACCTGTCGCGAGGGGCGAAATTCAAAGTCCTATTCGGCTGTCCAGATTTATGTATTTAAGGAAAATATGAGTATAGTCTCTTAAAATCACTTTATCAAAAGATCTTCGTCATTTGCTGCATTCAGAATATTTTCAAATTAGTTCAGAGAAATTAAAACGAATTCTTGAGTGATTATTGATCAATAATTCGTTATGCAAAGGTGTGTGAACATCTTGTTCTGAAATTTCTGATATAAAACCTCAGAAATAGTATCTGCTGTAGATCAGCCTCATATTCGTATCATACAGTTTACATCTATAAATCACCGAATCTGTAGTGTGTAAAGAACGCAGTCCACATGGCGGTTGTGCCTTGTGGTTACAAATTTAAAAAGTACACAGTTATTCATAAGTACCTGCGGGGTTTCAGGTAAAGACTGCACGAGAGCCTTAAGATAGACAGATAGAAAACAGGCATATGTCAGTGGAAGTGCACGTCTCCAACTTTTAACTCACATTATACGTGGTCAATATGGGCACAGTTTGCGACGTGGAAAACTTCAGTACGTGGATGCAATTAATTGATGTCGCTGACATGAACTGCCCGAGGAAGGCGGGACAAGGGACCGTTTTGAAAATTTAGTTACTGGATTCTCTGTCTGCAGACGCGAATTAATTCGATGCGTCAGTATGGCGTAGACGATTTGCCTGTACGTTCTGAAATGCCTTACCCCTAGAGTAAGTACCCTACAGTTCGTATCACGAATCGCGAGGTGCTTTATTCTCTGATATATGTGTTTCTCCCTTACATTTTGTAGTTTTCGAGCACTGATTTTCTGAAACCCTGTAGAGCAGTCTTCTGTTTATACGAGGACCCGCTTACAACGATATGGAACCATAATGGATGCATCTTACAGCGGACGCACCCAAATCGTTAAAATGGGTCAAACTTGAAACTGTTAAGTAGTTATGTGAAAAATACATGAATATGTATACAGGGTGAACCAGATCTTTACCAGTAAACTGTCATCAGTTGTCAGTGATACCTTCTGAGTATTTTGGTATGACGGATCCACTGTCTCCGGCGGCTCATTACCGAACTACTGCATTTAGTTTGGTTTCTCACCCTTGTTAGCTTTTTACCTGTACTGCACTGAATATAGTGTACAACAGTGCAAATGTTGAAGGCACGCGCTATGTGTCTTTGTGTTGGAACCGCTGTGTCACGGATTGCGCGGTCCTTCCCGCCGGAGGTTCGAGTCCTCCTTCGGGCACGGGTGTGAATGTTGTTCTTAGCATAAGTTAGTTTAAGTAGTGTGTAAGTCTAGGGACCGATGACTTCAGCAGTTTGGTCCCTTAAGAATTCAAAATGGCTCTGAGCACTATGGGACTTAACATCTCAGGTCATCATCCCCTAGAACTTAGAACTACTTAAACCTAACTAACCAAAGGACACCACACACATCCATGCCCGAGGCAGGATTCGAACCTGCGACGGTAGCGGTCGCGCGGTTCCTGACTGTAGCGCCTAGAACCGCTCGGCCACCTCGGCCGGCTGTTCTTGTTCGTTACATAGAACAGGTTTCCCTCCAGATTCGGGCTTTGTGGTTAAATCAGCTGACAAAGCTGATTTTACTAGAATACATGGAGCGGCCCTGGATGTTGGAAAGTTTTTGCTGTTTTCAAGTAGTCCTCCTTCTTTTCGCTAACATTTTTAATTGCTGTTTGCATAGCAGACTCATGCAATTGGTTTGAGCTCGTGAAGTCGTTCAGTATCTATAAATGAAACGGGTTGTGAAAGTACGGTATAAATACGGAATACTAGTAGTTCATACAAGTTGCACAGCCATCTTGAAATTCAGAAACGTGAATAAAATAGAAATTTAAATTTAAATAGGCAAGAAACACGTCATTTTACAGCTGAATGTATTAGCTAAATGTCTGTTTATAAAATATATTAATAATTTATGTATTATGACAAGAATGGAACTGAAAACCACCAGTCTCCGACAATTATTCCTCCTAGTGAATTCGTTAAAACAGCTTCATTTACCCACAGTGGCTGCCAACTGCAATATGAATGCATCCCAGAGTAGTCTACAGTTGCTGAACGTAGTTTCCCAGTAGCTCACCAGAGTACAGCACTTACAAGATGAGAAACTGTCGTATTCGGTGTTGCTAACCACATGTCATATTTGTACCTCTTCCTCCAGTGTTCGGTTCTGCCTTGGTTTTCTTCTGCAGCCAGTGTTAGCAGCGTATTAACAGTAATGCACAGGTGTTTGGACAGGTTTACTGATCGAGAGTTGGCCTATACACACCTAGTGTATTATTAATTGAATGGGATGGTACAGCCGGCCGCGGTAGCCGTGCGGTTCTAGGCGCTGCAGTCTGGAACCGTGGGACTGCTACGGTCGCAGGTTCGAATCCTGCCTCGGGCATGGATGTGTGTGATGTCCTTAGGTTAGTTAGGTTTAAGTAGTTCTAAGTTCTAGGGGGCTGATGACCTAAGATGTTAAGTCCCATAGTCCTCAGACCCATTTTTTTGGGATGGTACAGCGCTACACCGACATTATGCTGATCTCTTCCCTCAGTGCAGTGTTTCATCTGAGGGTTGTTTCATTACTTTTCCGTATGTTGTACGTTTAGGCTATTAAGTATTACAGGTTTATTCACTATTACGAAGATATTTAAGTAGAAACAAGTTTGACTGCAGTAACATACTTAGAAGGCATCGTTGAACAATATCTGAATGTTTGTAGATGGAGTTCTGGTTCAACCTATACAAATAATTGATAACTTCCTGTTTGGAAGTCGGTTAAAAGGCGTGGAGGCTTTCGCGAGGTTGGTACCGGGTGCATGTAATTAAAGTGCAGCTACTGGCAGAGATCCAGGGTGGGCTGGCAGGGAAACTTGCTAGATATTTCAATGCATTAATGCGGGACCGATTTACGTTGGAAAAACATTAGTTCGAATCTTGGCCACCAGCTGCAAATATGGAGTACTGAATGCAAGAAGGACATCTAGAAATTTTTCCATACATAATGGATTAGGAACTGAACGTGGCCAGGAAATGTCGAACAAGAAAAAAAAGCATCGAGTAATGCTGACTTTATTATTACACCGCTCACACAGTTCGTTGAATATGAGTACCGTAGTCGTCGACGAGATGCTACATCCGCAAAACGACGCGATCAACAGTTGCTCACAGCAGTTCCGGTGAAAGCTGAGCAACGTTTTTCTCCATACTGCCTTCAGATCTGGTACAGAGCGAAAGTGTCCCTGGTAAACGCGTTTTCTTAGATATTCCCGCAGCTAAAACACAGAGATTAAGATCAGATGATCTTGCAGGCCATGCATCTGGAAAACGTCTGGAGATAACACCTTTGTCGTCGGCTGCATTAAGCAGATCTTTCACTGGGCGAGCGACATGAGGTGTGGCCCGTTTTGCATGAAAACAGTGCTTGCCAAACAGCTTTGCTCTTCCAGAGCAGGAATAAAATGCTTTACAAAGAGCTGTTGATAACGTGCAGAGGTCACTGTACAACTAACGGGCCCTCTGGGAGTGTTTTCTTCGATGAAGAACGAAGCAACAATAGAGGTTCTTGTGAATCACAGTAACATACGGCGAGCGAAGTGGCTCTTCGTGCGCAGTACTCGGTTTAACAACCGTATCTCAAGTTTGGCAGTTCTGTGTATTCACCGCACCGTACAGTGTAAAATGTGCCTTATCACTGCACCTAATTTCTCGTTCACATGTCATCAACTTCGATCCGTGCCAGAAACCGAAGAGCAGGTTCAGAAGGCTGCTGCGGATCATGAGTGATGCACCATCTGGATCTCGAACGGGCGCCAGTATAAAATAGACTGCAAGACTTTCCGTATCGTTGACCACAGGATGGTCAATTCTCGTGACACTGCAAGAGGAACAGCACTACCGGTGGCAACTGGTGCGTGGTCAGTTACATCAACAGCAACCTCGTCAGTAACTTCCCCCGGGGTAGGTCGCCTTCCTCTTGCAGGAGCCCCACCAAGCTCACCTGCGTTTTCGATTTTGTTTCTTATATTCTTCAAGCCCTTTAACGACATCGGGCCTCTCCTCAAGCCTTTCATTCGGCGATACTGTGTCAATAGAGCACTGTAATTGGAACCGGTCACATCAAACGGTTTCGTCAATAGCACATCGAATCTCTTCTCCACAGCTGTACCGCTCACTCACCTTGTGGCTTGTCAAATGACAGCGTGGATGTCGTCCCGACATAAGTCAGTGCACAGCGTCGGATTTGCACCTGGTGGCCAAAATTTGAAATAACATTCTTCCAGTGTAAATCTGACGTATTCGCATATTACTAACGAGGGGAGGCGACGACGTTGCGATCACAGATTTTCTTCAGACTTTGTACGCCTTTAGTAGGCCATTAAAACAACTTAATGTGCTGGTAGTAAGGTGCCAATTCCGAGAAAATCGCAAGAGAAGTTTTACGCATTGAAAGGTATCTGTTGGATTCCTTTCATGTTAATTTCTTAAATCTGTTGTCATTTACAGCATACATTCCACTTCTAAATTTACTGTGGTGTTTCTGACTATCTGGGAGGAGACTGAGCAGTGGAACATGTTACTTTTACACATAAACAAGAACGATCTGTCACACTACCACACTTTAAAATACAGTTTATATGTAATTCATGTCACACAGTCTCATATGGAACCTACATCCGCTTTCTTTTATATACTGTATATGATAAGATACTGTCATCCCCCTTCCCTTCTGTGTGAAAGGATAAAAGAGCAAATGTATTTCTAGTTGCATGATTGATGGTAGCAGACAGACCTGTCTGCTAGAGAACAGTAGGACCAACGTCGGAATAGGTAGCTATGCTTTCTAAAGGCAAAGAGGTTTCTATTCTTGGTATGGTCCTGTCCGTCCCTCGTCATGCTGCCTCTCTGGTCACTTCTGATGGTATCTGTGAGGCACCCTCGGTAGGGGCCCACGCCAGTCTGTCCGTGGCGAGCGTCTGAAGTGGTAAGATTTCTGGCTAAGCGCGTCTCTGCTACGTCCGTAGGACAATGGATTTATTAAGTTCAGCCCAACTGAAAATTTAATCACCTTTGTTTCAGGTTTAGATCTAAAATATCTTATGTTATCTTAAATTGCAACGCAGTGTAATTCGAGTGTGAAGTTCAGAATATCTTCCTGTAGTTTGCTTTGTCACTACTTTGTGAGCAAAGTGGAACCACATGTTGATCATCCGTAACTAACTAAGATCATCAATCTTAAATGCAAATGTGCGTGAGATTATAACGTCTCGTCTTGATAATATTTTTCAATATAACAACTGATCTTTATGTTCAACCCACGTGGGGCGTACTTTGTGAGACCAGTACCACGTGCTTACATAATTGTTTGACCCATCAGGTTGATAGTATGACGATAGCAACCAGTTCGAGGTTCTTCTTTTGTACATTGCGTTTCGATGTAATTTATTTTAATTATCAAAATTATTGTGGAGTTACACTCTTTGTGTAAACCAAGTTGACCACGTGAAGCATGTGGCGTAATCATCACAGTAGCACTCAGCTATTCTTTTCGAGAATATTTCACAGAGAGTTAGTATGAATTTAGTATACCACTGTGTGGTAATTTAATGATGGACAGGATTGGGCTACGACAGTAACTTCCTTGGGTGAAAATTGAATCGGTTGGTTGTGGTTAATTTCCTCTTGCATATGTTTCAACGTTCTTCGTGTGTTATTTTATGAATGCAGTGTTGTATGCAGTTTCCCAATCTTGGCTCCATATTTGATGTGTTCTGTCAGGTTACAAACTCACATTTTCACAGTCCTAAATAAGGCACCAGCTTAGTTATGAATGAAGTTTAATATGCTGAAATTTTAACAGAACAATGATCAATGTTAAAATAAATGTCCAAATATAAACTGATTTATTTCTTTTTATTTAAATTCTCTTTATATATATATATATATATATATATATATATATATATATATATATATATATATATATATATCACCGGTTGTCGTAAGATGACTATTAAAAGATTATAATTAATGTTAGCCTTGTTGGCAATTTGGTAAACTAGACTGGATACCTGGTGAAACAGTTGCTCAGTAATGGAAGGATAACTTCGCCAGATAGCTTACAACTTTTAACCCGCTTTTACTGTCTTGAAAATCAGCGCCGCTTTCAGAAATACTGAATGCATCAACCTTACAGCGTCTGTTATTTGGCTCATTTGTCTAATGTGTAGGTGCCGGACAGTAGAGATCATGGTGAGCCAGCATGGTAACTCAGCATGTTCGGTCAGAGTATTAACTGCCCTCTCAACCAAAAAACTGATCGAATGGATCAACGATTATCCTGAGCAAGTGTCACGGAACGTCCACCCCCGAACAAATGCAAGAACAGTAACGAACAAAATGAGATTAAACAAACGGCGATGTGCCTTCTAGCTTCGTAAGACGAACGTGTATGAGGTGACAGTTCGGCTCCCGCTCTTCCTTAATTATTAATCTATTTTTCCATTACTGTACATATTATTTAATTTGTGTGACATTACAGGAAAATATAATTTTAAAAAGCGACATGTATTTGCATGAAGTTTCGATTTATGAATTCCATGTCTGTATGACAAACACTATTCTGCCATGTTACTTTTGTGGTCTGGCACATTCCGACTTATTTTACTAGCGATTTTGAAAAACGTCATTCGCATCGTTGTTTATCGATGTTTGACTTGGTCTTTTGAAGCCTGTCCCTAGTCAAAAAAAAAAAAAAATGGCTCTGAGCACTATGGGACTTAACATCTATGGTCATCAGTCCCCTAGAACTTAGAACTACTTAAACCTAAATAACCTAAGGACAGCACACAACACCCAGTCATCACGAGGCAGAGATAATCCCTGACCACGCCGGGAATCGAACCCGGGAACCCGGGCGCGGGAAGCCGGAACGCTACCGCACGACCACGACCTGTGGACTGCCTCCAGTAATTGAAAATTTAATTACAAGTAGTAAATAGTCAATTACGGTATGAAATTCTCCAAAACTCCATATTACCTCTTAAATGTTCAACGTGATCAGTGATGAAAAAAGTGTAGATAAAAAATTAATGGGATCAAATCGCTGCCACGGTCACGACCCGCTTGCAACGCGCGAACGGTAACCGCTCGACCACAATGACTTCCTACGACCACAACATTCGCACAAATAGATCAGGTACATAACAGACACGTAAGATTTTTTTTTTTTTTTTTTTTGCGATTTTCTCGGAGTTGCCGGAGTAGTGCACGTTTGTACTAGCACGTTATATTGTTTTAATAGGCGACTAAAGGCGTTCAAAGTTTGAGGTAAACCCGTGATCCAAAGGTCGTGGCCTCCCCTTGTATATTTCTCTGGTGTATGATAATTACATGATAATAACATTCAGGAAGTCGTTCCTGAAAGTATTTTTATGGAGTGTGGCCATGTATGGAAGTGAAACATGGACGATAAATAGTCTGGACAAGAAGAGAATAGAAGCTTTCGAAATGTGGTGCTACAGAAGAATGCTGAAGATTAGATGGGTAGATCACATAACTAATGAGGAGGTATTGAATAGGATTCGGGAGAAGAGAAGTTTGTGGCACAACTTGACTAGAAGAAGGGATCGATTGGTAGGACTTGTTCTGAGGCATCAAGGGATCACAAATTTAGTACTGCAGGGCAGCGTGGAGGGTAAAAATCGTAGAGGGAGACCAAGAGATGAATACACTAAGCAGATTCAGAAGGATGTAGGATGCAGTAAGTACTGGGAGATGAAAAAGCTTGCACAGGATAGGGTAGCATGGAGAACTGCATCAAACCAGTCTCTGGACTGAAGACCACAACAACAACAACATGATAATTACAGCTCACACTGGACCTCTTTCAGCAGCTGCGCTTCAATTATTATCACGCAGTACTTGCGGAAGCCATGTTGGTTATTCCTTTCTTGTGTGTTCTCTAAAAGTTGCCGCCCTTGGTACCACAACAAGTATTCCACAGACGTAAAGATATATACTATCCGCGCGATAGCAGAATGGCCTGGGGACGGCAGTCTCTCAGCCGGCACTGGCTCCTCAGCCCCCACCCCTCCGCCAGGTGGCAGTGCCGCCCCCAGGAGGTTCGCCAGCTACAGCAGGAGCTGCAGCCGCAGCCTCGGCGAGGACAAGCAGGCGCGCTCCGTCTGCGGGTAAACAAAGCAGCGGGCAATCCAATAGCAGCCCCAGTTCCAGCTCCGGTTCCAGCCCCAGCCGCGGCTGCGGCGCCGCCTCAGAATACCGCGAGTAATTGAATATCGACACCGGACGCGCCGCGCAGCGCCGTTCCCGTCTCCTCTGTCCAGAAACTGTTGCGCCTGTGAAATGCAGCCCCCAGCAGACGGGCTGCTGCGAGGCTAGCGCGAGTTATCGGAGAAACTGATACCTGGTCTCCGTAAATCAAGGGAGAAACACGCCACAACGACAAATACATGCGCTATCTCTGTATTTCCTCTGGTAAAACATGTCCTTTGAAATACCTCTGGTAAAACATTTGTTAATTTATTTCGAAATGTACAGGGTGAGTATAAATAAACTTTGAAAACACTGCAGAAAGAACAGCACTGGTCAGAATGGCACCAGATTACAACGGAATACTGTCGGAGAAAGGAGGAAACGTATGATAGAAAAAAGTGTGAAAAATTGAGCTATAGATGGCGCTGTATGGGTCAGAAAATTTAGATGAAAACACCTGTCATTCGCACGACCCACGCCGGGTACACGGCTTTTCCTCCTTTTCGCGTCTGCGACGTTCGCCATGACTGTCTCAATGCAGGATCGCGCCCTGCTTGTAAGGCCGTATTACAAGAATGGTGACTGTGCACACGTCGCTCTGCGGAAGTTAAGGACACTGAAGGGTTTTCACATGGTAGGTCTCCAGGCTGTCCGGTCTTCTGCCATCCTCTTCAGGTCTGCATAATTTCCTCATCCCTTTATGTCGTCTACCACCTTGTATCTCCTTCTTCCTCTCAGTCTTCTCTCACAAACCAGTCCTTCCAAGGCATCTACTAGCAAGCACTCCCTTCTCAGTGAATGTCCCAACCAGTTCTTTTTCCTTTACAACCTTCAGCAGACATCTTCTCTCACCAACCCTTTCCAATTCTCTTTCATTACTCACCCTTTCCATCCAGCTTATTCTCTCCATTATCCTCCACATCCACATCTCAAATGCTTCTAACCTTTTTTCATCCTCTCGTCTCAGTGTCCATGTTTCTGCCCCATATAGTGCCACACTCCAGACAAAACATTTGCCAAGCTTTTCCTAGGTCCTTTATTTAATTTGCCACATAAGAGTCTCCTCTTTCTGTTGAATGCCTCCTTCGCTATGGAGACGAGTGGTGGTGTGGAAACGTGTAGTGCACGGAGAATTTCCCGAACACTGGACATTCCCGTCAGCACTGTGCGTAAAATCGTACGAAACATACTTCTTTGCTATCCATTCAAAATTACCCATGTACAAAAGTTGCTTCCTAATGACCTATCAGCAAGAGAGAATTACTTGGTCGCATGGAAGTGGACAATGATTGGTCGTGGAAGATTTTGTGGACAGACAAACCCCACTTCCATCTGGCAGCATATGCCAATACACAGAATTGTCTATTGTGGGCAACGGAAAATCAACACGCAAATCAACCAGTACAACTTCATCCTGAAAAGATTAGTATGTGGAGCGGGTTTACGGCATCATTTATCATAGGACTATGTTTTGTCTAAGAGTCAGGTGCATCCGGTCCTGTTACCTGTACCGTCACTGGCAAGCACCGTGAGTATCTTGTGGGCAACCACGTCATTTCAGCTCTCCAACAGCGTGGATGTGTGGATGGGATCATTTTTATGCAAAATGGCGCCCCTTCGCACATTGCAAAGCCAGTTAAGCAGCTGCTGAAGCGCCATGTCGGAAACATTACAATTATCGTCCGCCATTTCCCTACAGTCTGGCCGTCCCGATTCCCTGATCTTAATCCGTGTGACTTCTGGCTGTGGGGCTATCTGAGAGATGTTATGTTCAGTGTTCCGACTGAAAACGTAGCTGCATTGAGAGCACGCATTGCGCAACACATTCTGAACGTGACCCTTGAAACAATTCGATCAGTTGTAGAACATGCTGTTTCTCGATTTCAGCTTGTTGCAGAAAACGATGGACATCATTTTGAACATGTTTTGCGCCAGTCACACGGAAATTAATAATACGATTTGATTTTGACTTACGCTTTTTATGCTGCTTTTGGCCTCAGTACACTTACAAATTGCTGTCATTGATGCTTTTTCTGCGGCTTTTGGCTTCCGGACAATTAAAAACCGCTGTGAATGACGTATTGTATACCGTTTTTGGCCTCAGGACAATTAAAACCGATTTTTTCCATCCCACGTGATATGACCTCGCCATGGTGGATGGACTTACGTAACTAACCGTATCACACCTGTATACCTATGCACACTGAGTACTACAGTTTGTTTAACGTCAAACGTACACCTTAGGCATTGTGGTATGATTCATTTGTTATTTGTAGTGGACCCCTATTAAATTATGATGTTTACAGCGCTATCTATTGTTACATTTTGTAGCTATTTATTTTTCTTCTGCCATACGTTTTCCCTCTTTTCGGCTAATGTTCCGTTGCAATTTGACGACATTCTGACGAACGCTTTTATTCCTACAGTGGGTTGAAGGTTTGACTTCAATTATAATCACCCTCATCTAGCTGTTGTTACTTTTTCTATTCAGTTTGTTTGTTGCTTTTCTTAGATGGGTTGTCTGTTTAATAATTCGTCGTGCGGAAAAAGCGATGAACTTGTTACATGTTATAATATATTTCAAAGTTGTGTTTCAACATATAGGGGGTGTATAAAAATGTAGAAACATACATTCAAAAAAAAAGACATATACTTGACTGGTGACTCCATGGAGTGTGTAACACCGGAAATGCATATCCTCCTATTTCCATCTATTGTACGATAAATTTTTTCCTTATTTTGTTACCTGAAGATATGACGTTTCTGTGTCTTTGTATATTGTAATTGTTTTACTATTTGTATATACATGCATTTATGTCGATGTATAATTGGTTTGGCCGGCCGCGGTGGTCTCGCGGTTCTAGATGCTCAGTCCGGAGCCGCGCGACTATTACGGTCACAGGTTCGAATCTTGCCTCGCGCATGGATGTGTGTGATGTCCTTAGGTTAGTTAGGTTTAAGTAGTTCTAAGTTCTAGGGGACTGATGACCACAGATGTTAAGTCCCATAGTGCTCAGAGCCATCGGAACCATTTAGCCATTTTATAATTGGTTTGTTTTGTAAATACTATTTGCATTTTTACGCTGGGTCTTGCCTAGGGAAAACTATGCTATCGAACGAATACATCGATAGGTCGTGTGGTGAACCAAAGTGTTTAGGATCTTTGGTAGTGTTAACTCTGCCGCGTGGAGCGCTGGCAGAGGGAATCTGGCTGGAGTAGGGCGGTGAGCAGGTGTGTTGTGTGACGCTCCCGCGAGTTGCCGCGCTTTCGGGGTTTGGCAGCATGTAATTGCGCTCGACTTGCTATGATAGTTTCTGACACGGTGTCGCGGACGGGAAGCATTAGCTGGCGCACATCAATAGCCCGTTTCGCCTGGTGACCGTGTCGAGAAGAAGGCGCGCCAACATCCAGCTTCTGCAACAGCGACGGCCGACAATGAGTGACTGTCGCCACCTCCTCGATCGACGGCTTCAAACCTTCAATCAACCAACAAGGAAGACTGGAAGCACGCAGAGTTTTAGAACTGTATGACAGACCTCAGCTTTTAAAATTGTTGCAGCAACTTAGCATGAACGTTTGTTGCTCATTGTCTCAATTTGCATTACCAAGCAGGGTCCCTTCCTTTTCCGAAATCAACCCGAGTGTCGTTGAAATTCCGACGCCACCATTAAAGTAATGTAATTCCATTTCACTGCTTTAATTTCAAAGTTCAGTTATGGTATTCACAGCTGGCTACAATATTTAGATTACACAAGCACAAATTAAGAGTGCGAGTTTGTTACCATATTTTAGCTTACCTGTGACTGCAGCTCAGCTTGGTACGTACTAAATTTTACTATTGTTAATTATTCGGAATCATTTAATTAAAGTTCAAAGTTAAATCTCTTATTTCTAAATTGCGTAGATTCGAGTAGCTTTTGAAATGATTGTTGAGGTAGCCCAAGACTAACCTTATTTTACTGAATGTTGTAGTGCTTCAGAAACAAATCTCACTATTAGTTTCAGTCACTAAATTAACTTTCAGTTTTCCGGTTCAAAATGGTTCAAATGGCTCTGAGCACTATGGGACTCAACTGCTGAGGTCATTAGTCCCCTAGAACTTAGAACTAGTTAAACCTAACTAACCTAAGGACATCACAAACATCCATGCCCGAGGCAGGATTCGAACCTGCGACCGTAGCGGTCTTGCAGTTCCAGACTGCAGCGCCTTTAACCGCACGGCCACTTCGGCCGGCTCAGTTTTCCGGTTTTATTAATTCTTTTGCTAAATTAAGTCAGAGTGTAGCGAAATTTATTACTTCTGACAAACTTTCAGTTTTCACACAACACGTGTCAACCTTCAGTTGCCACGCTTTTAGTGCTAATTATATGTGCAATAACCTTTCTTTTTCAGTTACTATAGTAATTGTCCATAGGACTGGCGACCGTAATTTTCCCAAAATCTCAAATATCTAATTACCGCTAGTTAATTCTTAACGTAACGACCGCACATTTACTTTCTTTATTAACTTTACGCTTTTTCAAACTTAATTTCCACCAATATCATTTGCATTTTTCCTTTCATTTAGATGAAACCCTTTCCTCCCTCTTTACCGACAGATTAACTTCGGTGACGATTGCTTTTCCCAAATTTCCATTAGGTATACGCGGTTTAATTTTTCACTGTCATTAAGGTCGATAAGTGAGGGGGTGGTTACATGTGGCGACCTGGTGACAGAACAATCTTCAGATTTGAGGTTGTTCTGGATACGAATTTTGTGTTGTGCAAATCTCGTAACAAAGTACTGGTTACGAACAGGTCGTTACGTCAGCGAGATTAAGTGGGAGGAATCCTAATTAGATTAGAGATTTGTCATTTATATTGAAAATTATTAAAATGAGTGAAGGCAACAAGTACGAAAATTTGGTAGACTTGGATACGGAACAATCGGTCGAACAGTGTGAAACGCGCACCGTGGTACCCATTGTTCAGGGGCAGGCGGCCAGTATGAAAGACGCGACCGCCGAAACGCAACAAAGAGCGAAATGGAATTCCAAACTGTAGAAAATGTTTCGGAATCGGAAGTGAAAATCAAATCTGAACCCCTTGATGACGAATACGGTGGGACAATTAAAGAGGAAGCCGCTACGGAAGTAAAACCGGTAGTTTCCGGGAATTTAACTGATTTATTGAATGTTTTGATTAACGAAATCAAGAGTCAATCGGCAGAAATTAAAGCTCATTCTGCCAAGCAAGAAGCTCAGGCTGAAAAAATTGAACGGAAGCTAGACAATCAGAACAAAGCTATTAATGATGTTAACAACAATGTTGGAGTTGTTAACACAGAAGTTGATAAAATCAAAGAAGATATTGTTGTGATTAATACCGAAATCGGTAATCTTAAACAGGAAATGATAGGCGTTCAGGCGAAAATTGCGAGCATAAATACTCGTTTTCATTCCGAAATTAGCAGAATCGAGAAAAGTGTAGGAGAAGCAGTTGCTCCGATCATCGAGAATAAGGTGACGGAACAAATTCAATTAGTGAGAAAAGACGATCAACAGAAGGTGGAAACTTTAAAGGTTTTAGTATCCGAAGTAGACACCAAAGTGAGGAAGCAGGCTAATACCTGCGAAGAGAAAAAGAGGGAAGTGGAAACGCTTGCGACAACCACTTGCCAAGTAATTACGAGAGTGTCGGAATTAGAAAAGAAACTTGACGAAAATCAGAGCTATGAGCCAATCTGTGCACATAGTTCGGAATTGTTAACGAAAGAGGAGCGGTTCGACCCCTTGAAAAAAGGCGGTATACACGCGACGGATTTCATTAAAAATTGTGAAAGAGTTTTACCCAGATCATGGACTAATGAGAGAAAAATTAATGCGGTTATTGACGTGTTGGCTGGTGATGCCAAGCGGGGGGGGCTAAACCTCAACATTAAGAACCTGGCTTTTGACGAGTTTAAAATTTTGTTTCTGGCTGAATACTGGTCAGAGCAAAAACAACAAAGTGTCTGGCGCGAATTTGTCGTATCGAGGCCTTTCGATGCGAATTCGCTTGGCTCGATGAAGGAGTTTTGTGAGGGCTGGATCCGCAAGTTGGGATATTTGCGTGATCGCCGCACGGAATCCGAAATACGTTCTGTGCACCACGACCAGATAATGGATATAATTGGAAGGAGAAACCGCATTGGTCGTTTTTTTTTTTTTTTTGTTTCATTATCCGCAAAATCGATTTCCGGTAACTTAGTGACCATCCTCAGTGCTGTAATATATAATTAAAATTGGTAGGCACTGGTATCAACAAGCTTAGAGCGATCAGATAACTGAGTTTATGTGATCGCTCTAAGCGTGTTGATACCAGTGCCCACCAATTTTAATTATATATTACAACACTGAGGATGGTCACTATGTGACCGAAAATCGATTTTGCGGATAATAAAACAAAAAAATACGACCAATGCTGTTTCTCCTTCCAATTATAAAGACATATACCGTGCGTAATAAGCAGTAGAAACACAGTGCCATTCAGAACAGCTACGAGTCGTCTCCGAATGGAAATATCTTGTTCTGTGTGTTTTTCAGTGGAATCTTACATCATTCTTTTTGCACAATTGGGGCAAATTCCGGTAACGATGATAGAGGTGCTTAGGGATCATCAACACTTCTCTACAAAGTAGACCACCAGGGCTCTGTGGAACACCACATCACCATTGGGGAACGAACAATGAATCACAGGGTGGTCCTGATCAGCCAAAATGGCCACACAATCCATGACAGTAGCACGCCCTTGCAGAGTAACCCTGCGACCTATTGAATACAACTATATCGCTGCCCAAATCTCCACCGAATTCCCACCATGTTTCTCTCTTTCCAGTCTCGAACGTAGGCTTGGGAGGGCGTATGTCAGACATAAACTGGGCCAGAACTTGGAAACGACGTGAAAAAACAATTTTCCGACTTTCTTCTATTGGTACGAACCCTAGGTTTTGTGCTTCAACACCAGGTTTCTCTGTTACGGGTATTTGCATCAGTGATGAGTAGTTTTGGAATTCCAACTCACACTGCAATTTCCCAGTTCATGGAGCTCCCTTCATCATGTTTTGGTGCTAATTATGTTCGCGCGTGCGACATTCAGTTCTGCAGTGACTTTTTCAGATCTCTGTCCCTTATTGTTTGTCACAGTACTCTTCACTGACAGTCTGTGACGATCACGCAACACAATTCGCACCACGTTGTGAGTCAGCAGATGATGTTTTTCCGCTTTCCGTTACGCGGTATAAATCTTCGATACGGTGCCTCTTGGAACATAAAACACTTCTGCTACCTCGGCTACTGAAGGACACCCTACATGTGGACCACCAATTTGACCAAGTCCGAATTCAACCAGCTACTTGATGAATGCACTCGCAGCTACAAAGGACACTGTTCTCTTCACGACTGACAGTTGCAACTTATTGACGTCACTGCACAGTCCTGTTCGTTGTCAAACAGAACGGTGCCACCTGCAGGCTTGGCCAGCATCTGTATTTATGCTCGAGCACGCATTTCCCGCGCTGTTTCCATATTTTCGTCCACACCCTGTATGATTGTACGAGGGTCATTCAATAATTAAAGAGATAAATTTGTCTGGGGTAAAAACTGTTTGTAGGGCAAGTATGGTACTTTTGTAAGTAGGCTGTTTAGGTTTTTTTATTGGTAACGCCACCTCTGTATGAAAATCACTGGCTGTGCTGAGTGCAGCCTGTGGCTGTTTTGCATTGTTGTAATACTCGCCATTGTAGTGTTAGGCAGCTGGCTGTGAACAGCGCGTAGCGTTGCGCAGTTGGAGGTGAGCCGCCAGCAGTGGTGGATGTGGGGAGAGAAATGGCGGAGTTTTGTAATTTGTCATGAACTGCTATATATGTGATGATATCAAGGTAAATACATTCTTTGTTCTCTATTAATATCTTTCATTTGCTAACTATCCCTATCAGTAGTTAGTGCCTTCCATAGTTTGAATCTTTTATTTAGCTGGCAGTAGTGGCGCTTGCTGTATTGCAGTAGTGGGAGAAACGAAGATTATTGTGAGGTAAGTAATTTAGTGATTTGTGAAAGGTATAGTTTAATGTTAGTCAGGGCCATTCTTTTGTAGGGAATTTTGAAAGTCAGATTGCGTTGCGCTAACAAAATATTGTGTGTCAGTATAAGCACAGTCCTGTAAAATTATTAAAAGGGGACGTTTCACTTTTATGGCTTTAAGTTGGCGTCACTGGGATGAGCCCTGATTAGCTGATGTATCAGTATTGTTTTCTTTATAAACTTAAAAATACATTTCAGGATCGCGAGTCCACATTAGTTGAACAGCGTTCTGTTATTCGTTTTCTACTTTCTGGAGGCGAGAAACCAGTAAATATATACTGTAGAATGCCTAAAGTTTATGGTGAGGGTTGTATGAATCGTGCAAATTTCTTAAAGTGGGCAGAGTAGTTCAAAAATGGTAGCGACTCAGTGACTGACGAACACCGTTCTGGCCGACCAGTTGCAGTTTCAACTCCCTCACTTGAAAGTCGAATTGATGACATTATTCGTGCCGACCGCCGTGTGGCTGTGGAAAAGATATTTGATAAGGTTCGAGTTAGTGCTGGTACAATTCATAACATTATCTGTAACAAGCTGAAGTACCGCAAAACGTGCGAAAGATGGGTCCCAATGGAGTTGATGCGGCTACACAAGTAAACGTGGTTGAGAGTGTGCTCAGAGCTAAAGGCACGTTATGAAAGAGAAGGTGAGCACTTCCTCAACAAAATTTTTACTTGTGATGAATCTTGGGTTCGCTATTATGAGCCAGAACCAAAAAGAGAAAGCATGGACTGGAAGCACAGCAACTCACGTGTCAAGAAAAAATTCAAAACCCATGCATCAGCAGAAAAAGACATTTTGACGGTGTTTTGGGATGCTGAAGGTCCAGTTTTTTGGAAATATCCCGAAGAACAGCGTACAATGAACAGCCAATACTACTCGGATTTGCTATTAAACAAGGTGAAGCCAGTCATGAGAGAGAGATGTCATGGATCTCAGAGGAGAAGTGTGATTCTCCAGCAAGACAACGCACGGCCTCATATTCCTCAACTAACCCTTGAAACCATCGACAAAATGGGCTGGGAAGTACTGCCTCATCCCCCTTAAAGTCTTGATTTAGCACCTGGTGATTTCCATTTTTTGGTGCACTGAAGGAGGCATTACGTGGGATGAGGTTCCAGGACAACGAGGAGGTGAAAAAGTTTGTGGGAAATTGGACTCAAACATCAAGATAAAGAGTTCTTTGCAGCCGGAATAAAAAAAACTTGTAGCCCGTTGGATTTCAAGCATCACAGAGCAAGGCAGATGTACCAGAATATAAAAAAGTCCTTTGGAAAATTCACTAAAAGGGAACAGTTTATAAAGGACCATAATGGGAAATTACTTACAAACAAGAATGACATACAAGAAACATGGAAGACATACTTTACACAGCTGCTCAACTGCAATGATCCACAATATTACTTTACATTTGAAGAACCAGATACAGTTGATATACAAGTCAACACAGCATCAGTAAATGAAATAAGACAAACAATAAAGAAATTAAAGAACAACAAGGCCTGTGGGGAAGACCAGGTATATGCTGAGCTTTTAAAAAATGGAGGACCACAATTGGAAATAGAACTACATTCCTTAATTGAAACAATTTGGGAGACAGAAAACATACCGGCCGATTGGAAAACTGCAATTATATGCCCCATCTTTAAGAAGAATGATCCCCTTGTCTGTGATAACTACAGAGGAATTGCCCTACTCGATGTCACGTATAAAATTTTGTCGATGTGTATACTACACAGACTGATTCCCATAACCGAAGAACTGATTGGGGACTACCAATGTGGTTTCCGCACTAACAGATCCACTTTGGATCACTTATTCACATTGAGACAAATAAATGAGAAGGCATGGGAATTTAATGTAGATATCCATATTCTATTTATAGACTTCAAGAAGGCCTACGATAGCATACACCGACAGACACTCTTAAACACCATGAAAGAATTTGAAATACCATTAAAATTAATCAAATTAGTTAAAATGTGTTTGGAAGAAACCATATGCAAAGTTAAGACACCTGCAGGAGAGACTGAAAATTTTAAGGTGTACACTGGACTGAGACAAGGGGATGCCATCTCACCTATTCTATTTAATATTATCTTAGAGAAGATTGATAGAGAATTCACCAAAACTAATCCACAAGGGATCCAACTGCAGGGACAGAACATTACTAGACTTGCTTATGCAGATGATGTAGCCTTAATAAGCACTTCAAAAGCTGAATTAATCAGGATGATGCAAAATTATTACAAAATAGCTGAGAAAGCTGGACTTCATGTGAATGAAGAAAAGACAGAATATCTAGTCATAAGTAAAAAACTCCAAAAGAATACACCACTGACCGTAAATGGTCTCACTTTCAAGGCAGTTGACCACTTCAAGTACTTAGGCAGTCTTTTTAGCAGAGACAATAGAGCAGAAATAGAAATAGACGCCCGTCTAGCAGCAGCTAATAGAACTTTTTACAGCTGTATCAAAATTTTAAGGATGAGATCACTTAGTACTGAATTCAAAATCCGTTTTTATCAGTCAACTATTGTACCAGTAGCATTATATGGATGTGAAGCTATTACATTCAGGAAAAAAGATGAAGAAAAACTGTTGATATTTGAAAGAAAAATATTAAGAAAAATATTTGGACCAATCTTCGATGAAAATGTCATGGAGTGGAGGATAAGGAAAAATGAAGAACTACGGGAGCTGTACAAACATAGTACCATTGTGGAAATGTTAAAGAAGAGAAGACTGAACTGGGCTGGTCATGTAGCAAGGATGCCGGAGAACAGACTACCCAAAATAGCATCCACTAAGAAATTAGAAGGAAAGAGAAGAAGAGGAAGACCTCGAATTAGGTGGATGGAGAATATCCGGGAAGATGCAGCTAGGATGGGCATCAACTCTGATTGGACAACAATTTCCCTGGATAGAAATAATTGGAAGAGGCTCGTAGAGCAGGTGTATGGTCGATAAGGCCTTAGCCACGTGTAAAGTAAAGTAAAGTAAAAGTAAGTAGCCCGTTGGAACAAGTGCATAAATGTTCAAGGTGATTATGTTGAGAAGTAGAAAAAGCATTGTTTAGTAAAAATAAACGCTTTTTTTCTCCACAGAAATTTGTCTCTTTAATTATTAAATGACCCACATAATAATGGAAATAATGAAAATACCAATGAAATAATGATAATACAGTAACACTAATTAAGTAATTCTTCAAATATTGTATATTAGTAGCAATATCATTTGATTACGTGAATTCAAATATACAGGGTTTAGGATTACAAGTGCATTGTGATCATTGGCACGAACTTCAGTATGTGTGTGTGTGGTTTTTTTTTTCTCTCTCAGCGTCGAACATTCTTCCCACAAGCACATCACATACTGTAAGATCTAATGTTTTCTAAATGGCTGTAACTGCACCACTAAATGGACCTCGCCTCTCAGTGTAGACTAATATTTTTGCGTCCACATGCTCACAGTTAAACACCCGACCCGTTGCCCAGGAAAAATACGCATGAATGGCTCGCTCTTGTCACGTATACTTGGAGGTACAAGCCAACCTAAAAATATACTACTCACAATAACTATAATTATTAGTCTTAAAATGAAGTAAATAGCTATGTAAGTTTATCCATTACGCTGTCCTCAGTCACCAGTAAAAATAACTTCCAAACGATAATGAATTCTAGAGAAAATTTATCTCAATCAGATATTTTAAACGTGGTTCTGAGTGTAACCCAACCACACACAGAAGGATATTCATCGTTGGGACTTGCTGATATTGTATTTCCCGTGTTTGCAGTGTAACTTATTTCTGTTAATTTACGCAGGAAGAGTTAAATAAAGGCAAATGATTTAGTTCAAATTTTATTTTCATAAATTTTGCCTCCGACTCCAATGTACCATAGAATTCTCCTGTAGTTCTGGGGTCGTCGTGGCCGTTTCGTATCGTGAGTGCAGTAATATTGTTATTTTTAACAATCAATTCCCTTCTCCTGTTTACTTTCTGAGTCTTTCAGCCATCCCTAGCTGCAATAATCTAAAGAATTAATGTCGGAGGACCTTCGTCACCAAGAAACGTGATCATGTCTTCCGACTTAGCTTCTCGAGAATGTTAGGTTTAGATTACGTATCACCTGACGACTATAACGTGCAGGGACCCCGTCAAGCTAGAAGAAGATACCCTTTCTTGTAGCCAAAGGAAAATCCTTAAATAATGTTGGAAGCTTGTTTTCAAGAAAGTCTATCTAATACGGCCGTGTAAGACGACGTGGAAACACAAGAGGTCCTATCAACTGATTGTCCGTCACACTAGACAACACATTTACAGAACAGTCAGATGGAAACTGTGAAAATCAACTGTGACGCAGATTATTTCCTTTTCCTTAACGACTTCTGTGAGTATTTGTATGGGTTGGCTTCTGGTTGCTATATCGCTGCAATCAATACAACTGGACACATGCGACCTGAAATGTTTTATTGCAATTAGTGTGTACTACCTCGGGCACGGATGTGTGTGTTGTCCTGTGGTTAGTTTGGTTTAAGTAGTTCTAAGTTCTAGGGGACTTATGACCTCAGCAGTTGAGTCCCATAGTGCTCAGAGCCATTTGAACCATTTTTTTGTGTACTACCATCTCTTGAGGTGTTAATTGTTCCTCCAAAACACCCAATACACACTCTGTGGAATGGCGTCAGAGTAAATTCTACGTTGAAAGTAGCTAAGCTTTTACTTAGTAATTGGTAAATTGTGTCTGCAAGGTAAATCTTTTGCTAGCAATGTGAAAGCAAATACTTTTAAATTTCGATTACACTATCTGATCTACAATCTTCATTGTACCGTACGTTTAAACGAGAACATAATCGTGCAAATTCTTTTTGATGTGTGTGATATCAATTAATCTAAACTGCATCCGACCTATTTGTAAATGAATGTGAAGAATGATTATGAATAATACTGAGAACGGCCTTGTCATGTACCTGTTCCTCATAATGGTTAACAGTTACGAGACGAAAACTGTGCCCTGGTAGACAGCAAAGCTGTTTAGCTGGCCAAAACAGCTGAACTTTTTATCGGTTAGCGCGCAACGGACCGGTTGTGACGTCATCCGCCCACAGCCAGAGACCTATCGTCGTCTGGGCAACGTGGGTAAAGCGGTGTCACTAGATCACGCGGTGTGGCCAGCCAACACTCAGATTCGATATCCCGTTACTAAATATTTCATCAAAGTCCAAATTACTGTACCGTACCAGGATGCAAAGAGAGGCCAGAGAAATTCTAGAAATTCAGAGACGCGATATCAAATTGAACAGAAAAGAAGAAGGAATTAAATTAGACAAATTGTGGGGCACAGTGCTAAATAGAGTCAAGTGATGACACTCCTCTGCAGTAACAGGTTCTGACACGACTGCGTTATCTTCTGCGGCAGTCTGATAACGTCACAAGCAGGCCATCGCGCGGTTACCAATAAACACTTTGGCACTTTTCACCAGCTAAACAAGTTCGGGACTGAAAATTAACTTACGTTACGCGTCTTGCTCAGATGCGGCTGTAATGCTATTAGTGATGCTTTCACTCAGCTTCATGAGCTCCACGGCTTCTGGTGCCCGATCTATGGCGAAAAACAGTGCAGCTCAGGTAGGAAAAGCTCTGGAAATTTATGACTGCATTAAACGTGTTAGTATACTGCATTATATTTACTTTGAAGTAATTGAAAGTTCATTGTGCTCTTCGGGAAAGGTTTTTGAATGCTTGAAATAAGTGCTTTAAAGAATAAATGATGTATTTTCTCAGTACACCCAAATCACAAAACTACTTCAGAGTCCGTGCGCTAATTGGGATTACAGATATGTGCACTGTTCAAGAATCTCCTTTTTAAAATTCAACTGTAATTTCGGATACAAAGTTCACGTAACATTCACCGTCTACATCGATCTCATGATACAGCATAACTAAACTCCACGCAGTTAGTTTATAAACAGTCTCCGTCTCAGTCAGCGGTTGAAATGAAATGGGCGTAAGGCATTGTTGGCTAGGAGGTTCCATCCGCGGAAGTTCGGCCGCCGAGTGCAAGTCTTATTTCAGTCGACGCCACAATGGGCGACTTGCGTGCCGGTGATCAGGATAAAATGATGAGCAGCACAACACCACACCCAGTCCACGAATGGAGAAAAATCTCTAACTCGGCCGGGAATCGATCCCGGGCCCGCTGCATTGGAGGCAAGTACGTTACCACTCAGGTAAGCAGGCGGACACTCAGTTGTTAATGTGTGGTGGTGTTCACAAAAACACCACACACTAAGTTACTTGCTAGTAGTTTTTGAGCGATTTCTGCGCAATATCCCATTCGCAGTTACGATTTCAGATAAGAAGGGCCTGTTTCACTTCATCTAAATACCAGGTCATAACTGCTACTAAATCGTATATTATAAACATGACCTCTTTTGACCGTCTGCTGTCTTACTGTTCTCATCAAAACGAGTTTTTACAATATTTGTACGAGATAATCGGAGCCACTGTGTACACGGCCGCAAGCATTGGAGACTCAGTTAAGACTCCCTACCGTAGCCTGTGCAGTACACCTCCTGGGTCCAGAACACGACAAATTACTCTGCTCTGACTGGATTGCGTTATAAATATTTACAAAAAGACTTTACCTTGTATTATTGCAACTAAGATAATTCCATAACTGGCCAACCATAGCTCTGAAATGGAATTAACATTACTTGCCAAAATATTATTTCCAAAATTCCGAATTAACTTCCAACAGTCATACCTTTACTCGTCTCGTGAACTGTCTAAAGGTACTGCGTATCAAGTGTAATTACTGACTGTTTCCACATTGTTATTTTAACTCGGTGTACGTAGCCGCTACAGTAACGCAAAACGGCATTTCATTCTATCAGACTTTCTTATATTTCCTTCCCCAAGTACGCTTTCCACTCACTCCATACACATGCTAATAATATGCCCACTGTAATTTGTTCATAATTACTGAAAATATGGTGCTTTAAAGTACTTTCTACGAAGGCGATTCGTAAAGTAAGCTAAGACAGACCATGAAATAGAAACCATTGCGAAAATAAAAAATGTTTTATTTGCAACAGCTTCCAGCTATTTATCTAAATAGAGGCCGCTCCTACTCAGAAAATTGTCGCAGAGCTGCACCAACTTTCCAGTACCGCCTTCATAGGAGGCATCCACGTGTGCTTTCCGCCAATTCTCTACACTGGTCTACAGCTAGTTGTCTGTGCCAAAATGTTGTTTCAATAGCCAGCAGTTCATGAGAGCAAAGATCAAATCAGGGGGAACCAATTATGGGCTGTATTGTGTGTGATCAAACACCCCTATCGAAAATGCTGCAGGAGCATCTTCATTGCCTCTGCAGAGTGCGGCAGATAATATTGTCATAGAGAAGGAAACTAATGACAGTCATGCTGTGTGGGCTGCATAGCATCAGGCGAAATCTCTCCCCTGTGCCCTCATAGCTGACGGGAGACACTATTTACGTAGGCGTGTTTACGTGTTCCTTGTGAATCCAGAACTGAGAAGGGCGACGTGACGTGATGGACGGGCATATTAAGCACACACTGACCAACACATGTGTGCAAAGCTTCATCGGATTTTCACTTTGGTTTCTATTTCGTGCCCGATTGGACCTTACTTTCCGAACAGCTCTCATGTATTTCCAAAACTATGAAAAATGTTGACCTGAAATTGATACGATAAGTTCTTACCTACATTCAGTTGCTTAGTACAAAGTGTCATTAACATCGGTTCATCATAATCATAGCTTATCGTTACATGCTCTCATGAGCCCGGGTGGATGCTTTCTCTTTAGCTTTCTCTTAAGGGTTATTTTTCTCCTTGATAACTTGGGTAGGTTTCAATATCTGCTCGCCAACAAACGTCCTTGTACATACAAACGGAAACTCCGAGACCTCTAGTTCCTTCGGTTACTGGTTTGTCGTTCAGTAGGAATTAGATTCCATTCCCAGTCCACCTATTAGGTAGAGTAATTAACCGCATCAATCCTAGGTCACTTAGTGCCGAACGTGTTGTTGGTTCCTTTGAAAAGGATACATATGATGTAATTCTTTGTCCTTCTCCAATGTGAGGCGGCCGGAGTGGCTCCGCGGTTCTAGACGCTACAGTCTGGAGCCGCGCGGCCGCTACGGTCGCAGGTTCGAATCCTGCCTCGGGCATGGATGTGTGTGATGTCCTTAGGTTAGTTAGGTTTACGTAGTTCTAAGTTCTAGGGCACTGATGACCTCAGATGTTAAATCCCATAGTGCTCAGAGCCATTTGAACCATTTTCTGAACCTTCTCCAATGTGAAGTTGTGATCAATCTGTAAGTAACTTGATGTCGACTAAACGCTAAATCCCAATCTACATGGTTCAGTCAAGTTAAGTGACCACCGCCTGCGTTCGGCGTCAACGTGGAATAAAGAAAGACTGGTGGCAAGTAGCAGTACTAGCATTGGAGGGTATATAAAGCGTGTCAGGGGGATGCGGAAAGGGGGAGTTGTTGTCGTAATGCGGAAACAAAGCCATTAGACGTCCAAAAAGGGCATGATCATTGGCTTTCGGTCCAAGGGTGAAAGCATATTTGGAACAGCTAGTTTTGTAAAGTGTTCACGTGACACCGTTATTACCGTATAGGGGTGCATGACAAGATACCGCTATCCAAACTCGCAGTCGAGGCAATTTGGTGCACAAAGGGCCGTAGATGACAGAGGAGAACGGCGGCCACGGAGATGTGTACTTACGGTCAGACGTGTAGCTTGTTGAGCAGCTGAACACCCGGATGAGACAAGATGCTACCAAAAGCGTCTCCTCAACTACCTTTCAGCGTACGTCACTACGGATGGACCTCCACAGTAGACGCTTCATGCATGCACCCATCCTGATTTCTGTTCATCGGCAACGAAAGCTGGAATTTACACGTAAGTACTCCAACTGGACGTCCAGTGAGTCGCGACAGGTGGCATTTTCCGATGAATCATGTTTCCTAGTCCACAGGACTGATGGCGGCTGACGTGTACAGCGTGAATCGTCTGAAAGCAAACACCCTGCGTGCACTCTAATTTGGGAAATAGTTTCGCGGTGACCTCGTGAATGTGGATGGCACAGTGGATTAGGAAAAGTGCGCATCTATACTTGGGGGCCATTTCCACCCCTACATGCAGTCTGTCTTTCCTCGACACATCGGTATCTACCAGCAGGACAGTGCAGCATGTCACACAGCTTGCAGTACACGTGTGTGTTCTAAGAGAACCAGGATGAGTTTTGCCGTACTCCCCTGGCCACCAAACTCCCCAAACTTTAGCCATTCGAGAATCGTGGGACCACCTATACTGCTGGATCTTTGGTTGAGATAAGCAGTGCAGCTAGCCACAGCGGTGGCGTCAGCGTGGCTGCACATCCCTGTCAGTCCTTCCATAACCTCACTGACTCTCCTCCTGCTCATGTTGCAGCGGTCCACACTCCAGAAGGTGATTACACGGGCTTTTCACAGTTGGTCACTGTAATGTGACTGGACAGTGAATCTTAGTTGTCATTCTCTATATAACTGGTGAAATAACACAAGGCCACTCGGGCAGTATTACTGTCAAGAACGCTTTTTCGTGTGATTAACTATACCACTAGCCCAAGTGGAAGACATTCTTAATTCATTTGATGACGAATGTGTCATATCAATCTGGACACAGTATTATTTACGAGGAGTATGAGCTTTCTTAGGGATACATGGGCAATTGTCCGTAAATGGTTGGACGATATCTAGTAAATTTGGTACATCTCTTGGTTCAAAAATGGTTCAAATGGCTCTGAGCACTATGGGACTTAACATCGATGGTCATCAGTCCCCTAGAACTTAGAACTACTTAAACCTAACTAACCTAAGGACATCACACACATCCATGCCCGAGGCAGGATTCGAACCTGCGACCGTAGCAGCACCTCTCTTGGTCCCACCGTGTAGTGTTGGAGTTCCAGTTAAGCCAATGAGAATTAGGTCTTCGGTTATTTCCCTGTAACACCTAAGACGAATGCTGTGTTGAATTATCTGAAAGGAGTTGAAGATTTTCCTTCCCTATTCTCCCAGAAATCCTTGGGTAACAAAAAAAAATATTGAATTTAATTGATGAAAGGAGAAAATTAAAAATGCAGTAAATGAAGCAGGCAAAAAGGAATACAAACGTCTCAAAAATGAGATCGACAGGAAGTGCAAAATGGCTAAGCAGGGATGGCTCGAGGGCAAATGAAAGGGTGTAGAGGCTCATCTCACTAGTGGTAAGATAGATACTGCCTACAGGAAAATGAAAGAGACCTATGGAGAAAAGAGAACCACTTGCATGAATATCAAGAGCTCAGATGGAAACCCAGTTATAAGCAAAGAAGGGAAAGCAGAAAAGTGGAAGGAGTATATAGAAGGTCTACACAAGGGCGATGTTCTTCAGGACAATATTATACATCTACATCTACATCTACATTCATACTCCGCAAGCCACCCAACGGTGTGTGGCGGAGGGCACTTTACGTGCCACTGTCATTACCTCCCTTTCCTGTTCCAGTCGCGTATGGTTCGCGGGAAGAACGACTGTCTGAAAGCCTCCGTGCGCGCTCTAATCTCTCTAATTTTACATTCGTGATCTCCTCGGGAGGTATAAGTAGGGGGAGGCAATATACTCGATACCTCATCCAGAAACGCACCCTCTCGAAACCTGGCGAGCAAGCTACACCGCGATGCAGAGCGCCTCTCTTGCAGAGTCTGCCACTTGAGTTTATTAAACATCTCCGTAACGCTATCACGGTTACCAAATAACCCTGTGACGAAACGCGCCGCTCTTCTTTGGATCTTCTCTATCTCCTCCGTCAACCCGATCTGGTACGGATCCCACACTGATGAGCAATACTCAAGTATAGGTCGAACGAGTGTTTTGTAAGCCACCTCCTTTGTTGCTGGACTACATTTTCTAAGCACTCTCCCAATGAATCTCAACCTGGTACCCGCCTTACCAACAATTAATTTTATATGATCATTCCACTTCAAATCGTGGGACTTAACATCGATGGTCATCAGTCCCCTAGAACTTAGAACTACTTAAACCTAACTAACCTAAGGACATCACACACATCCATGCCCGAGGCAGGATTCGAACCTGTTACTGTTAGAAGCCGACCTTGGGGAAGTTCAGTTTGGATTCCGTAGAAATGTTATAGATATGGAAGAGAATGTTATAGATATGGAAGAGAATGTAGATGAAGATGAAATGGGAGATATGATAGTGCGTGAAGAGTCTGACAGAGCACTGAAAGCCGTAAGTCGAAACAAGGCCTCGGGAGTAGACAGCATTCCATTAGAACTACTGACAGCCTTGGGAGAGCCAGTCCTGACAAAACTCTACCATCTGGTGAGCAAGACGTATGAGACAGGCGAAATACCATCAGACTTCAAGAAGAATATAATAATTCCCATCCCGAAGGAAGCAGGTGTTGACAGATGTGAAAGTTACCTATCAGTTTAATAAGCCACGGCTGCAAAATAATAACACGAATTCTTTACAGACGAATGGAAAAACTGTTAGAAGCCGACCTTGGGGAAGTTCAGTTTGGATTCCGTAGAAATGTTGGAACACGTGAGGCAATACTGACCCTACGACTTATCTTAGAAAATAGATTAAGGAAAGGCAAACCTACGTTTCTAGCATTTGTAGACTTAGAGAAAGCTTTTGACAATGTTGACTGGAATACTGTCTTTCAAATTCTAAAGGTGGCAGGGGTAAAATACAGGGAGCGAAGAGCTATTTACAATCTGTACAGATACCAGATGGCAGTTATAAGAGTCGAGGGGCATGAAAGGGAAGCGGTGGTTGGGAAGGGAGTGAGACAGGGTTGCAGCCTCTGCCCGATGTTATTCAACCTGTATATTGAGCAAGCAGTAAAGGAAACAAAAGAAAAATTTGGAGTAGGAATTAAAATCCATAGAGAAGAAATAAAAACTTTGAGGTTCGCCGATGACATTGTAATTCTGTCAGAGACAGCAGAGGACCTGGAAAAGCAGCTGAACGGAATGGACAGTGTCATGAAATGAGAATATAAGATGAACGTTGGATAGAATTGGAGAGAAGAGAAATTTGTGGCAAAACTTGACTAGAAGAAGGGATCAGTTGATAGGGGATATTCTGAGGCATCAAGGGATCACCAATTTATTATTGGAGGGCAGCGTGGAGGGTAAAATTCGCAGAGGGAGACGAAGATATGAATAGACTAAACAGATTCAGAAGGATGTAGGTTGCAGTAGGTACTGGGAGATGAAGTACCTTGCAGAGGGTAGAGTAGCATGGAGAGCTGCATCAAACTAGTCTCTGGACTGAAGACCACAACAACATTCTCCCAGAATTCGAGCTTGTGCTCCATCTCTAGTGACGTTAATGTTCCATTCTTCCTTTTTCCTAGATTTCAAATCTTCCGACCATAGTTGAACTGACTAACTGTGGGATCATGCTGATCGCCATTAATCCTACAGAAAGCTACTTTAACAGCTGTGTCAAGCCCTGCAGACGGCACGACTTACTGTCAGCACTCTTCGTCATAGTCACTTTCAGCTAGCCTGATGGCTGTACATATTATAAAGAGAGGTTTCAAGTGACTGTAATGAGCTAGATTCGCACCTTATACCAGCACACGTCAGTGTTACTAACACTATGTTGTTGTCACCAGCTCTAACAGTTTCGATTCTCATTACCCTCTGAGTGGAATCTATAACAGATCTTTTCTTGACGATCTGTAGACACATAAAAGGGAATTCATTTTGGATAATCTTCAGATACGTTACATCATTGTTGTCGTATGTAATAAGTTCTTTAACGCAGCTAATCTCGTGGCTACGCAACGTAACTTACGGTGCGTATTTCTAGCACTCCAGTTGGTCGCTCATATCTTGTGGCGCGACTGAAATGCCAACATCGGGGGTCTGGGGGGGGTGGGGCGAGGCCACCCTTCTGAGGACGGGAAGGGAGGGGAAGGGTGGTGAAGGGAGTGGAAGGGAGGTGAAGGGAGGCGCGTGCATCCCGGCAAGACTTTTGGCCGGATAACGAGCATGGCGCCGGATATTGGGAGTTGGTCGGTTTCGGATAACAAGCCGCACCCTTCAGCGGCTGCAGTCAATATTGGCCTCCGGACGTGGACCGTCTGGCCCACCCCTCCCCTCAGGAATCGAGTGGTGGCTGCGCCACCTGAGAGCACAATATATCTGCATGAGCGATAAGTTGGTAAGTAAGTGTATAGAGTCCAAATTACGGATATCCAGAATCCATCGGTGGTCAATAAACCTCTGTCAGTGACACTTATAAGACAAAATATGCATTTCAATTTGAACAAAATCATTTAAGGTGCTTGTCCAGTTCCCTGTGAAGTTTCTTTAAAGTAGCACACATAATTCAACAGAACAAGTATTATGAATGTTAGTTTCGTAGAGTTGTGCCATCTTTCAAATACCGTCGTCAAAGCAGGCTGTCGCCTGTGCTTTACGCCAGTACTCTACACTGGACTGCTGCTCGTTGTCTGTGCCAAAATGTTGTCCTCATAGCTAGTGGTTAATGTGAGTAGAGACGCACCTCAGACGCAGACAAGTTCAAGCTGTGTGGTGGGCAATCAAACACTTCCCATCGAAAACGCAGCAGCAGCGTGTTCATCGTGACACCTACGTTAAGTGGGTTGCAGGGAATCAGGCGAAATCTCTCAGGAGGCACTCGTACTTGACGGAAGACACTATTTTCTACACATCTTTAGGTGCTCACTATGCGGTCAGAACAGAAAAGAGCGACGTGACGCTATCGACCACTGTAGTGGAGACACTGCCCAAAACATCTCTGTGAAGCTTCATTGGATTTTCTCTGTTTTCTTCCCATTTCGCGACTGATACGACCTTAATCAGGATGTGGTAGTATAGACCAATTCCAATTAGACATTACATGTAATATGTGTTAAGTTTATATTTGTTAGAGAGATACAACAGTTAGAACATAATCCAAAATAATGTTCACAGAAGCAAAGGCAAACGATTAATTTCAAAGCTGACTTTCATAAATTACTTCTCTGACTTCAGCGAACGTTTGTTTTCCACACCACAGCACATGTAGCGGGTGTAGATGGTCTTGGTGTTCTGTCGACAGATCATCCCTATTCGTATTTCAAACGTTAAATTCGACTCTTGTGTTTACTATTTTTTATAATTTATTCATTTATTTGCCTTTTAGACTTCGCCTTTCAACATTCTCGCAGAAAGATATCTGAAATGGTAAGGTATGGGGACCTTGGTGGTAAAGAAATGTGACCATTCCTGCCTATTCATCTTCCTAGGGTATTATATTCACATTATGCGTCACCTGATGGCTAAAATGTGAAGAGGCCCCGTCATTCTGGAAGACAATACTCATCCTAGTAGCCAAAGAACCCCTTTCCATAAAGCAGCCAGCTCGTTTCCAAGGACGTCTAAATAACGGTGCCCTGTAAGACGACGCATTAACAAGTCCATTGAACTGATAGTGAATCATACCACACCATACAAGTACAGAGTAGCAGTCTTAAAGGTGTGATTCTAAGAAGTCGTCAGTTTTCGGCGGACCGTCGATGTGAGTTACGAGCGTTATTGATGTCATCACGGAGGAAAATATCTTCACCAGTAAGCAATATTAATAGCACACACATCAGAAAGAGTTTTACACCACCCACTTCCCAGAACTACTGAAGACAGACGTTTACTGTGGACATTGTATCACAGACACAGCCCCTTTGACTGTTCAGAGAAGTCACTAAACCCGCCCAAAGTTTTAAACAACCATGCATGAGCGGCGCCTGTTAAACAGAAGGGGTCCGACAGCCGATCAGTTCGTCAGTCCACCACGAAGGAGGTACAAGGCTCATGTTATCTGTAGTTCAACCATGCCTAGACGGACAATACCGAGGTACGATCGCATCCGCATTCTTACTTCGTGCCAGGAAGGGCTCTCAATAAGGGAAGTGTGCAGGCATCTCCGAATGAACCAAAGAGATGTTATTCGGACATGTAGGAGATACAGGAACTGTCGATGAGATAGCTCGCACAGGCCGCCCGAGGGCTGCTACTGCAGTGGGTGTCCGCTACCTACTTATTATAGCTCAGAGGAACCCTGACAGCGACGCCACCGTGCTGAATAATGCTTTTCGTGCAGCCACAGGACGTCGTGTTACGACTCAAACTGTGCGCAGTAGGCTGTACGATGCGAAACGTCACTCCCGATGCCCATGGCAAGGTCCATCTTTGCAACCACTACACCATGCATCGCGGTACAGATGGGCCTTAACAACATGCTGAATGGACCGCTCAGGATTGGCATCACGTTCTCTTCACCGATGAGTGTCGCATATGCCTTCAACCAGACAATCGTCGGAAAAGTGTTTGGAGGCAACCTACTCAGGCTGAACGCCTTGGACACACTGTCCAGCGAGTGCAGCAGGGTGAAGGTACCCTGATGTTTTGGGGTGACATTATGTGGGGCCGACGTACGCCGCTGGTGGTCATGAAAGGCGCCGTAACGGCTGTACGATACGTGCTATCCTCTGACCGATAGTGCAACCATATCGGCGCGATATTGACGAGACATTCGTCTTCATGGACTCCAATTCGCTCCCCCATCGTGCACATCTTGTGAGTGTCTTCCTTCAGCATAACTACATCGCTCGACTAGTGTGGCCAACAGGTTCTCCAGACATGAACCCTGTCGAACGAGCCTGGGATGGATTGAAAAGGGCTAAAGGGCTGTTTATGGACGACGTGACCCACCAACGACTCTGAGGGATCTATGCCGAATAATCGACGTTGAGGAGTGGGACAGTCTGGACCAACAGTACCTTGATAAACTTGTGGATAGTGAGCCACGACGACTAGAGGGACGCACCATTGTAAGAGGACGTGCTACTAGGTATTAAAGGTACCGGTGTGTACAGCAATCTGGACCACCACCTCTGAAGGTCTCGCTGTATGGTGGTACAACATGCAGTGTGTGGTGTCACGAGCAATAAGAAGGGCAGAAATGATGTTTATGTTGATCTCTATTCCAATTCTCTGTACAGGTTCCGGATCTCTCGGAACCGAGGTGATTTAAAACTTTTTTTGATGTGTGTATTCCTGGCCGATTTGCAATGACCAACCGATAAAATTCGAATCGTCTACCAACACATACCTCTCGAATGTGTTAAACCCATTAGAAATGATTAGCCTAGGCGCCATGCTTATGTTATGCTCGTTTTAATCTTGTATCTGAAACACCAAGACGTGTAGAAATTCTGCGTTTCCTGTTTAAAGGAGTACCTTCTTCTATCTGAGTAATGTATTTTACTTCATCCGCACTCTGTTAAATTGCACATTCAGATGGTATTTGACTGTTGGGAAGTGCACCAGTCTCACGCAGTTAACTTAAAACACAAGAAAAGAGTCTTGAAACTGCTTCTCTGCGATTGGTGAATCGTCTACCCTATTCTGTGCAAACAGTAGCCGCGTTTCCGTTCCCAAAATTACACACAAATACCATATCGCCACTCCCAGCATTTATAAAGACATCACGTGAAATACGCTTAAGCGATACAGCAGAACTTTTCAATAAACCCTAATCACAATTACACCTGAAAAATTCGGTAATGTAACTTCTTACGTTGAACTTCATAAGAAAATCTACAAAAAAACTCTTAGCAACTGGAGTAACTACAAGCTGAATTAATGCTTACTTCTGTAACCAATTGTATTTCTATGAACAGTAAAAGTTGGACACATATTATATGGAATGTTTTATTTGAAGTGGTCTAGATTACCACCTCCTAAAATACTCCTCCTCCTGAAACGCCCTCCATATACAGGACGTCCTAGCAGGAAGTGTCACTATTGTGGGATATGATAGGAAATGCCATGCGCACCAAAACTTCTATTCAATATGGGCTCTAAAATGATGTTTATAACGGCTATGAGCATTTCTCCATCTTCAGTGCTATGAAACAAATCTCTTCTATTGCAGGTTCTTTGCTTTCCATATTTTCGGAGGTGGTAGTATGGACCAAAACAAGAAATAATTGTCTGGTAAACATGGACCCTAAAATGCGTACCCTAACAACTATGAGCACTTGTTCAATTGAGAATACAGGTATTTGTTTCACTGTATTGAAGATGAACAATTGCTCATAGCTCTTAAGGTACGCGTATTAGACCACTCTGGCTCTGAGCACTATGGGACTTAACATCTGAGGTCATCAGTCCCCTAGAACTTAGAACTACTTAAACCTAACTAACCTAAGGACATCACACAACACCCAGCCATCACGAGGCAGAGAAAATCCCTGACCCCGCCGGGAATCGAACCCGGGAACCCGGGCGTGGGAAGCGAGAACGCTACCGCACGACCACGAGCTGCGGACTATTAGACCACTCGTTTAGTCGAATGTTTTGCTACGAATGACCGTTCTATTCATGTCTCTGAATACTGACCATTCTCCAGGGACCTCATATGTATAGGAAGTTGGGGGAACAGGTACACATGTTGTGACCATAGGTACCTTAAAATGTACCCATATCAGTGTGTTCGAGGTGCTCCCTCAAATTCTTGGCTGATGTTAAATTCGGGGAGTTAGATAGCCAAGGAATAATGATAAACTCATGTTAGTGCTGTTCGAACCTGCAAAATGTGTGATACTATCCACTGTCCTGCTTGTGGATGTCATCTTGCAGAGAAATAACAAAGTGCGTGTAGTGAGGACATCACCTCAAAGGTTGGATGCAAACCTGATTTGATCGACTGTGCCTTCCAGAATGACGTGATCACCTAGAAAATGCCACGAGAAGATTCCCAGTACATAACGCCCCCTCCTTCGGCTTTGAGACCGCTGACGATTGTTGACAAGCTATTTGCTTCCTTCGCCATGCATCATAAACGTGACTAATGTAGGTTAATTTTTACAAAGAAGAAAACAGCAACCAGCCACTATTAATACTGCTATTTATTTAGGTAAATAGCGCCGTTACCGGTTTCGAACTGGCGGGTTCATCATCAGACGCCTGTTCACATGATTTTCAAGATAGACTTTACATTATCGTCCGTTTTCAATTTTTGTTTTTCCACTGTGGCGAAGTATTTTTTGTGTGTTGTTGCCCTACGGTAGAAAAACAGTGTTAGAAGCGCCCTATGTGAAAATAACTAAGCTCCAAACGATGAAATACAGCGTAAATAAATGTGTGAGGTAAGTGGTTATGGTCGAAAATTCCGCACGATTTTGTTGCGATGTTGCAGAATTGTATTTTTCGCATATTAGTAAATATGTATAGCACTTACGTAACTTGTACATCACGGTATTTTGCAAAGCACCTCTCTCTCTCTCACACACACACACACACACACACACACACACACCAAAAAGAATTTTCCACATGTGAAGTTGTCACAGAGATTGCAGATTTACAAACACAACAGTGTCAGATACGTTCTCTCTCAGAGACATCACAATATACAGGTTACGGCGCTATTTACGTAAATAAACAGCAGCATTAATAGTGGCTGGTTGCTGTTTTCTTCTTTGTAAGAATTAACCTACATTAATTGTACACAGCCACGGTCTCACCATGTCAGTTTTAGACAAAATAGCACAAACGTGATTCATCTGAAAAGGCTACCTATCGCCAGTTACTGGACTTCCAGAAGCGGTACTGGCGTACAGATCCACCCTTCGTTCCAGAAGAACAGCAGTCAGCATGGGTGCACGAACCAGGCGCTTCCTGAACAAGCCCATACGCAGGAACGTACGCTGAATGGTCCCTGAGGTGATGATGTCTGTTGTCACTTGGTTCGTCTGGGCTGTCAATAGCTCGACAGTTTTAAATCTATTCGCTCGTACAGATCTCTGCAGCTGTCGCTCATCTCTGACGTCTCTTTCGCGTGGTCCACGACAGTGTTGTCTCGGGGCCTGTTTTGGACAGCGCCATTTTGCTACGCACGGTATACTTTAACCACAGCGGCACGAGAACAGTTTAAAAACTTAGTTGTTTCGAAAATGCTTCCACCCTTGACCGAAAGCCAATGATCATGCCCTTTTGGACGACAAATCTATGGCGCCGTCTCCGCTTCGATAACAGCTGCACTGTTTTCAGCGTCCCCTCGAGCCTGTTTATAGGCAACGAAAGCCGAAATTTTAAATTTCGTATTCAAGAAATCTTTCATACAGGAGAATCGTATAAACTTACCTTCATTTGACCATCGAACAGACACCCGTATGGACGACGTAAATATCTCTGACGCAGAGAAATAACTGACAGATTGGAAAGCAAATAAATCACCAGGTCGAGACGGAATCTTCTGTATCCTGCCCTCTCGTCTAATATAGGGTGGCTAGGAAGCTGTTTCCTCGCATCTCTATACAACAATTCAAGAAGATGGTATTAAAGGAGTAAGTTAAATAGACAATACGTAACTTCGGCTATTCACAAAGGTGCGTCGCAAGCAATTGGTGACATACAAATAATCAGTTTCCTTCGGTATATACAATTTCATTGGCAGCAAAACCACACAGTTCATAAGTCAGTGCTGTGGCGTTTGTATGACGCTTCGTCGTCCCCTGCCGCGGCCAGGCGGCTATGCGCTTATGCTCTCTTCGTACAGATCCCGCTCCTGTCTTGGTGTCGTGCTAGAGAGCGTAATACTGGCTGACGTCGTCTCACAGCCCCCTCTGCTGTTCCGTTCTTCATCGACGTGCTGGTACTTGCCGTTACGCCGGAACAGAATTCCAGTTCGGTTCTACAAAGAGCAACTCTACCGCTATAACCCCTCACCTACCCTGCATTTATCGTGAATCACTTACCAAGCACAAAGTCCCAAGCTGTGGGACACACAGTTTACTCATTAAAACCTGTGCTATGGTAAGTGAGCGGAGTTCACCTTATGAGAAAGGATTTTCGTATAGTTATCGACCGCGTGTGCCTGAATGGTGGCAAATCAGACTTACACCCACTCTGTAATAACAATGATCCGTCAAGCAAGTTCGAAATGCAATTCCACGTCAGGATGGACCAACAGCAACCCTGAATATGCTACCAATTTGATAATAATACGGTCGCCAGCCTAATTAGGCATTAACTGAGTTTCTTCCCTGTACAAGTTGGTATATATTCATGCAAAACAACAAGTTGAAACACTGCATAACATTGTCGAATTTTAGTACCAGAAAATCTATTGAACTGATAGTTTCACGTTCTGTACTGATATGGAAAAACCATGAATACATAACACTACACTATAATGTATACTACAAAACTTTATACTGTCTATTAATCTGATTAAAATCGGGCATAGGTTACCCTAGAAATATAACTTTCATGCCACACACAAAATGTCCATTTTGATAAAGATAAAACACTGATAAATTTTGATTTTTATATTGACTTTAACATTTGCTGGTCAAACCAATTTAGAACACTTCAGAATTCAAATGAATAAAAGGGGGGGGGGGGGGACCCTGAAACTGTTATGATCGCTGTATTTAAAAAATTGATTACTGAATTTATTATGCGTTCAAGATTTCCAGTATATAAGTTACTACTCTTTTCATCTTATTTACTGCTCATTTAAATACCTTTACATCCGTCTCGAAATAATTAAACTTCATTACTATATCAGTATTAAAGTTATCTTTCAACTTCGTTAGACCTTCGTTATTTACTGGTTCATTATCAAAACACTTCTTTAAACACCATTCTAACATAGCTTGGCCTGCAAATAATTATTATTAACACAAATTTTAAATTTTCATTTCGGGACACTCGGATTGCACAACGACTGGAAAGGACCCTGTCTAGGTTAGTTGTGAGGATAATTAAATGATGGGAAAGTTCTGGTAAAATTTAGGTTATTATTGCACAGTTCACTCTCTGATCCATACGAATACAGTACTAAAAGTTTCAACCTGCTAATATCGATGCGGCGGTTGGCGGGCGGCGAGATGGCGAGGCACAGAGCACACATACAACCATAGCTATGGCTCTTGATGTATTGGCACTTTGCTTCTTCTTAGCGTCGCAATACTTTTCCATTTAGTGCCTATGGAATTTTGCCATGCTGTGTGGGCGTTGGAACGGCATACCCGAGGCTCAGTGAAGCTATGTCTTCCAGGAGAGCCTCCTTGCTCTAGAAGGTGTTGCTCAAACCAGTGCCAAACTCCAGCTGCTACTGAGCCCGTTGTGCCGTCCAGTGCCCGTGTGCATTTTCCCGCGCTCGCCTGCCATCCACCTTTTACCGCTCTCTGACAGACCGGGTATTCACTCGAGGTTTTGCATTCTACATATCCTAACACATTGCCTACGTATGGACCAGACGCACAGTTACAATTTTAAACATCTTACAACAGTTTCAACATTTGTTACATTTCAATTCTATTACAATATTGCTTGACATTTGACATGAACATTAATATTCACATTGAAACTTATTTACAGTTTTCTTAACATAATGACATGAAACAAAAGAGAAATGAAATCAGAACATCAATTACACAAGTTTATCGAAAAATCAGAAGAAAAAATATTATTTATATGTACAATAGTACAGCGTCGTTGTTGTTACAAAGCGACTGAGAATCAGCGCAGGTGGCTCCAGTACATAACACGAATAAAAGAACCGACCCCCAAAATCACAGACCGACGTCACTAATTTCGGTTTGATGCAGAATTCCTGAATATATTCTCAGTTCGAATGTAATAAACTTTCTTGAGACTGACAAGTTTATGTCCACAAATCAGCACGGTTTTAGAAAGCATCGCTCGTGTGAAAAACAGCTTGCCTTTTTCTCACATGATAAAGTGCGAGCAAATGATAAAGGGCAAGAGGCAGATGCCCTGATTTTAGATTTTCCGAAGGCGTTTGACACGGTGGCCGATTAGAGGCTCTTAACGAAGGTACGAGCATAAGGAATAAGCCCACAGATTTGTGAATGGCTCGAAGCCTTCTTAAATAATGCAACCCAGTATGTTGTCCTCGACGGCGAGTGTTCGTCAGGGACAAAGATTTCGTCAGTATTACGCCAGGGAAGTGTAATAGGACCGCTGTTGTCTTTCAACATGCATAAATGGTTTGGCCGACAGAGTGGGCAGTAATCTTCGGTTGTTTGCCGATTATGTACGGTAAGGTGTCGAAGTTGAGTGACAACGAGAAGGTACAAGACGACTTGGACGGAATTTCTAGTTGGAGTGAAGAATGTTGAAAAACATTAGTCGATGTGGATGAGTAGGATGAACACTGTTAAGTCGTTTAAATATCTGGGCGTAACGTTGGAAAGCGATATGAAATGGAAGAAGAAGTGAGAATTGTGGTAGGGATGGCGAACGGTCGACTTCCGTTTATTGGGGCAATTGTACGAAAGAATGGTTCATTTGTAAAGGAACCACATACAGGAAGTTAGTGCGATCTATTCTTGAGTATTGCTCGAGTGTTAGGGATCCGTATCTGGTCGGATTGAAGGAAGACATCGAAACAATTCAGAGGAGGGCTACTAGATTTGTTATCGGTAGGTTCGAACAACACTTAAGTGTTGCGGAGATGCTTGAGGATCTCAAATGGGAAACTTTGGTGTGAAGGCGACGTTCCTTTTGAGGAAATCTGTTGAGAAAACGTAGAGGATCGGCGTTCGAAGGTGACTGCCAAACAATTCTACCGCCGCCAACATTCATTGCACATGAGGACCGTGAAGATAAGATACGAGAAATTATGGCTCATACTCAGTGGAGCAGGAAAGGAAATGACTAGTAGTGGTACAGGTACACTCCGCCACGCACCGTACGGTGGCTTGTGGAGTATCTAAGTAGATGTCTATGTAGATGTAGATGTAGATGTATTCTTCACTGCTAGTGCTGCCATTTGTCGCCTGTGAGTGCTTATTGCACGTTGACGTCGAACGTAGGTGCTGGTCACGTTGATGAGACTGGACCGTGTGTAATAGTAGATTCCTTTCTTTGCTTTGGTGATTAGCTGATTGTCTTGGATCACCAGCGTCCTTGTCATTGGATCATGGTCGCTAATATCTGTTATCAACCTTGATCCAATGACGAGGACGCTGGTCACTGAAGGCAATCACTCATCAGTAAGGCAGAGAGGTAACCTAACGTTAGTGTTAGTAAAAGATGACAGAGAGTAAACGCTATCTACACTCCTCGAAATTGAAATAAGAACACCGTGAATTCATTGTCCCAGGAAGGGGAAACTTTATTGACACATTCCTGGGGTCAGATACATCACATGATCACACTGACAGAACCACAGGCACATAGACACAGGCAACAGAGCATGCACAATGTCGGCACTAGTACAGTGTATATCCACCTTTCGCAGCAATGCAGGCTGCTATTCTCCCATGGAGACGATCGTAGAGATGCTGGATGTAGTCCTGTGGAACGGCTTGCCATGCCATTTCCACCTGGCGCCTCAGTTGGACCAGCGTTCGTGCTGGACGTGCAGACCGCGTGAGACGACGCTTCATCCAGTCCCAAACATGCTCAATGGGGGACAGATCCGGAGATCTTGCTGGCCAGGGTAGTTGACTTACACCTTCTAGAGCACGTTGGGTGGCACGGGATACATGCGGACGTGCATTGTCCTGTTGGAACAGCAAGTTCCCTTGCCGGTCTAGGAATGGTAGAACGATGGGTTCGATGACGGTTTGGATGTACCGTGCACTATTCAGTGTCCCCTCGACGATCACCAGTGGTGTACGGCCAGTGTAGGAGATCGCTCCCCACACCATGATGCCGGGTGTTGGCCCTGTGTGCCTCGGTCGTATGCAGTCCTGATTGTGGCGCTCACCTGCACGGCGCCAAACACGCATACGACCATCATTGGCACTAAGGCAGAAGCGACTCTCATCGCTGAAGACGACACGTCTCCATTCGTCCCTCCATTCACGCCTGTCGCGACACCACTGCAGGCGGGCTGCACGATGTTGGGGCGTGAGTGGAAGACGGCCTAACGGTGTGCGGAACCGTAGCCCAGCTTCATGGAGACGGTTGCGAATGGTCCTCGCCGATACCCCAGGAGCAACAGTGTCCCTAATTTGCTGGGAAGTGGCGGTGCGATCCCCTACGGCACTGCGTAGGATCCTACGGTCTTGGCGTGCATCCGTGCGTCGCTGCGGTCCGGTCCCAGGTCGACGGGCACGTGCACCTTCCGCCGACCACTGGCGACAACATCGATGTACTGTGGAGACCTCACGCCCCACGCGTTGAGCAATTCGGCGGTACGTCCACCCGGCCTCCCGCATGCCCACTATACGCCCTCGCTCAAAGTCCGTCAACTGCACATACGGTTCACGTCCACGCTGTCGTGGCATGCTACCAGTGTTAAAGACTGCGATGGAGCTCCGTATGCCACGGCAAACTGGCTGACACTGACGGCGGCGGTGCACAAATGCTGCGCAGCTAGCGCCATTCGACGGTCAACACCGCGGGTCCTGGTGTGTCCGCTGTGCCGTGCGTGTGATCATTGCTTGTACAGCCCTCTCGCAGTGTCCGGAGCAAGTATGGTGGGTCTGACACACCGGTGTCAATGTGTTCTTTTTTCCATTTCCAGGAGTGTATTTAGTAGTTGACCAGACAGCATTTAGTTCCGATCAGATAAATGTACGAAGGCTTTGTTTATAGATCGAAAATATGAAAAATCCAAGGCTAGGCAAAACTACTGTTGTGGAACATATGTCTTTGTATTCATACCCTATCTCGCAAATGGGAGATGTAGGGGAACAGCTAAATAACGTCTTGTTAGATTTTCGAAACGCGACACAGTGTAGATTAATTACCTAAACATGAACGTACGTATTACCGACAGGAACACGCTGTTGGCTCCCTGGTTTCCTTACTAATAGTAAGCAGTGCTGGACGACAGAGCGGTCAATAGAAACGTAAGTAACATTGGTTGCGCTCACCTGATCTAGCACAATGTGTAATTTTCTCAGCGTAAGTTCACTGTACAAAAAATTGGTCACCACCAGAAAAGCATACTCCTCCCTGACAGCCCTGTGGACAGAGCAGAACTGGTACCAGGCGTTCACATAAAACTTCATAATTATTAAGTCATGTCACTAAAATGCTGCTTTAGTGCCACTCCGTTCTATGGAATCAGCGCTGTGACACTGATCGACGCACATACGTGACAGAATCTTGCCGAGAAAACGAGATAATTCCGGTCCGACGTGAAATCGCTAAGTCGAAGGCTGCTGCTACACAGTCACTCGCTGACAAATGTGGTGTGGCAATAGAAAACAACAAAAAGCATATCGACGTTCTTTTCGCGCAACACTTCTGAGAAAATTTAGAGAACAGTTGACTGCAGAACTATTCTACAGCCAACAACATACATTATTTCATGTAATGACCATGAAAATAAGAGGAATTAGAAGTCGTACGGTGGTGTATAGGCAATAGTTTTCCCTCGCTGTTTTTGTGAATGGAACAGGAAAGGAAAAGGCTACTAGCGGTACGGGGTACCTTCCACCTGTCACGATTCGATGACTTGCGGAGAAGTAATGCATATGTAATAGTAGGACTCCAGATAGGGGCTACTGTATTTGGACGTGTCCATTACCACATCGTCAGTGGAGATGGATATTTTTTAAGTGTATCAACTCGGAATGTTCAATGTACCTGGATGGAATGGTGTGCAACTAACGGCCGTCTGCAAACATGGAGTAAGAATTTCCTAACTGACAGCGACCGTAGACGAGAGTCACGTCTTTTCAAAGACAATCGCTTTCAAACTCGGCAGGAATGAATGCTGTCAGTAAATGCAGCTCCAGCTCAACCAGTTACCGTGCGAACACTGCGAGAGGAAGTCAATGAAATGAACATTTGGAGTAGTACACGCCGCAAAAGCCATAGTTTACAATTGGATTCTGTGCGTCTCCATTACGAAAATGTCAGATGACTGGGTGCGTGTAGACTGGTCGGACGAGACGTGATATCACCTCTTTTAGAATGCTACAAGGGAGTGCACCAACGGTGGAGTGAGGCATTAAATAAGCAGTGTGCGGTGGGTGTGGTTGAACCTGGCAGTAGTTCTGCAATGTTTTACGCACCATGACATTCAGATTATCTTGAACGTGAACCAGCATGCTTATTTCGACACTTCCGGTGGCCATTTGTTGCTACGGATATCTTGTCTTCAAAGATTATAACAACGTTCCTGCTTTCAAGACCCTCACCGTAAAGCGTTTGATTTGCTAAATCACGTGATCTTAATTCCATAGGAAATTTCTAAGACTATGTGGAACAGCGGGCGAAGAGAAGTAATTAACATTCATAATATTTTGGTAACTTTGCTGGATCTAATCATCAACTAGCGGCTTCATCTGCATATAAAGCATCTAAGAAAGCTTGTGCTCCTTTTTTAGCGGAGAGACGTTTGGGTAGGTGGAGGTAAAGCCCGGACTTTTCAGTTTTTCTAATATTGTGGCGAATGAGGAGTAGATTTTCTTGTGATTCCAAAATTAAGTCACAGGTAGAGTAGTTACCTATCACCCATCCACGTTAGCAGAGAAATTTACAGTTAGGCTGAAACAAGTGTTGCGGTGTTCCATTCCACAAAATTGGGCAAAACGACTTATTACGCGTCTTTGTCCCATTTGAGATAAACATGGATAAAAATGTGTGATTGCATAACAAAAAACTTGAAATAACTCTTTGGAACACAGCTGTATTGCAGCAATGTTACTCAACAAAATATTGAACTGAAATGTCCCATAAATTTGAAAATAATGCTTAAAATTACTTGTACAAAAATAATACTTTCTTCCGCACGAAAGGAGGCTACTAGGGTAAGCAGAAAGAGGTGAAATATTGAGGCTAATCTGTCTGAGTACTTAGTAAATATTGCCCTTTGCTGGGTCCTCTGATTCTTCCTTGAAGTTCCAGGCTCTTACTCTTCGTCTTCTTCGGTTAATTTTTCGCCAAGTAGTAAGTCCACAATTGTATCTCAGCTAGTATCATGACGTGAGAAGTCTGAATCTGTTGGATGTTTCAACTGTTTTCTTTATTTTTCTGTCACTGATGTAACGAAATTTAGCTTGCGTCGTTTTGTTTCTATAGCACCGATATTTTTCTTTCGCATGTCTTTCTTTCTGAGTAAGAAGCTTTTGTTTTCCTAGGAATTCTTTTTTCAGTTGTGCTCTACTGGATGTCGACGTTAGAAACAGAGGTTTCAATGAAATAACAGAAAGTTCCCCACAGTCTTTATTTTAGACGGCGGAATTACATCGTCAGATGAGATAATGCCACATAGAGTGAGTCGAATGTCAGCTTTTGTGGGGCTAATCATTGAAGAATTGTCACATTGTCGGATCTGCGGGCATTTGCCCCATTTCGCTATATTCTGACAATTACACCATTGTCCATGTAGTAGATGAATTGAAACAATTACTTCCACGTGAAATTAAAGCTTAAATGCCGTAGTGTCAACCAGTAATTCTTTGATCCTTCTTTTTCAACCCTGCATTGCACGTAAAACTTGAGAAAAGTTACATGTACACAATAAAAAACAGACTTACCGTATTTTCTCACCACTGGAACAACCTGCTGGGACGAAATGTCGCAATAATTTACAATACGACAACCCTGACACCACGTGCTCAGTTCCTGAGTCGTTGGCAGTCAGTTCAAAAACATGTCGGCGGCTTTTACCCCACGCATGGCTTTACCCCTACCTACCATAATTACGTAGGCTATCGCGGTTTTACACGTTATAAGAGTGATTTCCCTTGGCAAAGGCTAATGTTTCCTCTTATTTGTAGGGAAGGAACACCAGCACAATCACATTGACTTCTGGTGATATTGTGATTGACAGGAGAGTCCCATTTATGGATCACCGTGAGTAAATCCAGAAGAAGGGCATGATTTCCACCTGGTGTAACGAATTGCAGCTGTCTTGAGGTGTGGATAAATACAAGATAAATATTATAACAAAGAGGAAGAACCCCGTATTACCAGATTACGAAATAAAGCTAAATGTTTGGAGTGGATGATGTGGTATTAATATTTGCAGGTAGTAAACATGATTAATGTGAAATTGGGACGATCGTGTAAATTCAGCAGGCAGGAACACAAATGGAAGACTGAAATATGTTGGTAGACGTATGGGAAACCGTAGTTCATCTGCAAAGCAAATCTCATACGAGAAGCTTCTGGACCCAAGAGTATTATTACAGGATTAGGAGTTCTCATCACGTAGGCATCGTATCTAATATCAGATGGATTCGGAGACGTGGTACGAAGACAGTTACCGATCAGTATAGATCATTCGAAAGTCTAACAGAATAAATCGAGGGACCTAAAATGGACTCTCTGGACGGAAAGTAAAAGATGACGTTGTTACTCTGAAGTCCTTTTGGGTTATGTTACTGAAATATTTATCTCGCGAACAGGTCTATAATTTTTGCTACGGCTTATACTTCCCGCAGAGCTCACTATGATAAGATGACAGAGACTAGGAATTTAGAAATTCATTTTTCCTTCGCTCAGTACGTTAATGTAATACGACATAAATCGTTAATATCGGGTACAAATTACCCTTCGTCACCTATGTGTACGCATATTTGCGTATTTAAAAGTCAGTATCTGAGAGACTACAGAGACCATTTGTGTTTTATTTATGCAACTACATCAACGTATTCATCTAAGCACTGTGGAGTGACAGAGTGTACGTCCCACTGTCCATGTTTCGGTTCCATTCACCGCATGGAACGTGGGAAAAAGTACTATTAAAATGTCTCTATGCGTGTTGTAATTAATCCAATTTTATCCTAACTTGTGCGAAGCAAGAGACACCCCGCATTCACATATATGAACAGTGAACCCGCCACCTTCAGTACCTTGGTTCGACCCCCGTGGGATTCTCGAGCTAACGAGCATGCAGGGCATGTACGAGGATGGCGGATAGGTGGCGCTAGGCGAGAATCTGAGTCGGCAGAGAGGCGTGTCGCGACAGTCTACGCAGTTGCAATAAATGGTTAACGCAACTGCCTAGTAAGCAGGAGTTCCCGGTTTGGAGTCCCGGTCCGACAGAAACTTCGTACTTCGTCGCTAATTCCGCATAAAGTCCCGAAGTAGCTGACATCAATAGTTCCTTGTTTTTTTCCGTTGATTCCTATTTCCCCCCCCCCCCCCCACCACCACCACCCCCCCTCAATCTTCAGTTTACGTGAGAGTCTGAAAAGTTTGGAAGGGTGTTGCAGAGTAGATTGTGCTGAGAAGTAATCAACAAGAAATTCGATACGTTGTGACGTTTATGTGTTACTTAGTATGTCAACTAGCCAATCAGGTCGCTGTGCGCGCAAATTCGAGCAGCCCGCCAGTGGTATTATCGCCAATACTTTCTTTGGTTTCCTAAAACCGAACATGAGGGCAATACAAAAATGGACATCAGACAGTAGTAAGGATCGAACCCAAGCCAAAGGCTGAGCAGTGCCGTGCGCTCTCATCTACGCTACGGGAACAATTGACGCGTCTGGCGGGCCGCTTGAACTTCCGCGCCCAACGGCATGATTGGCTAACTTCAGTGGTAATTAATTCTGAAACGGCGCAACGTATAGAATTTCTTCTTAATAATTACTTCTGAGCGTTGCGCTCTCAACTTCGTGATTGGCTAACTTGAATGCCACTCTGCAGCAGCTTTACAAGGTGTGAGTGTGTGTGTGTGTGTGTAATTAGTGTGCTGATCAGTTACGTAATTGATGCTGCCTTGAAAAGAATGTGACAGGAGTGTACATCATCCCGCGCCATGTTATTCGTTTTTTCGCGCGGCATTCATTTCACTTTCAGTCTGGTACAGCACAGTTACGCGCAGACTTGTTACGTGAGGGATGTGGTACAGTGATGTAACTGCGGGTCTCTAAGCGAGGTGGCGCATTGGTTACAAGGCTGGTTTCGCATTGGGGAGGTTCTCGGTTCGAATTAGCATCTGACTGTCCAGATTTACATTTTCCGGGATTTCCTTAAGTCATTCCACGTATGTACCGGGTTGGTTCCTCTAAAAAAGCACTACCGATTTCCTTCCCCATTCTGCTCCTTCTGTAATAACCTCGTTGTTGAAGCGACGGCAAACCGAGTCTTACGTCTTCCCTTCTTCACTGTGTGTCATGTGTCGCATAGCTTTGCATAACAAATAGCCAATTACATAAATTTCCGAAAGTTGTAATATGTACACATCGATGGTTTTACTCATGTTTCGTAATTTTAGATTCCCCTGTCAGAAGATTAGTCATTAATATTACCGCTCAGGTGAATAAGTCTATATTTTGATGATACACGCCTGAAAACAAAGAAATAGCGCTCGAAAGTTGACCTACAGTATTTATACAGTTTGTACTGACTGGTTACGCAGTTCAAGTTCCTTTTTTCCGTACCAATACCTATATTAGTGTCAATCCTTTCATGTGCGATTACGTGAATGGATGGAGCTGATAGGCACTTTTACCATCATATGTTTCATTTAATGTGTGTGATTGTTAATAACCAGCGTGTTTGCTATAACTTGAGAAAACTAAATGTCTTGGAAACGAGGCATCGCACAAAAATAAATAAATAAATGTTCTAGGTGAAAAATTAATATTAATATTAGTAAAGGGGATATCTATGTGTGCTACACAGCTAGCTACCTTCTAACGAAGCCTCCAGCTGGAGTATTTTCAAATGGGGAAATTCACGCCCTCCCCCCCCCCCCCCCCCGCTCATTTTTGCGTTTTCGGATTCTACGCGGTTTACTCATACCATTGTTTTCCATTCATGGTAGATGCCGCTGCAATCGGTAAATATCAAGTATACCTGTTTTTGCAATAAAGAGCCGACATTTTTGTTTCTACATTTCATTTACATTGCAATTATAAACCCTTGTAGTCTAATTTTTTATATACGAGGGTTGTCCAGAAAGTAAGTTCCGATCGGTCGCTAAATGGAAACCACAGTCAAAATCAGACACTTTTTATTTGCAAGAGTTAGCTACACTTTCCAGATGCTTCTCTACATAGTCGCCGCTCCGACTTAGACATTTGTCGGAGCATTACACCAAGTTCGTCATAGACGGCAGCTGCCTGTGCTTTCCGATAATTCTCTACGCTGGTCTATGGAGAGTAGCCTGCGCCCAAGTGTTGTCTTCGTATCCAGCGCTTCATGTGAACAGAGATGATACTCAGGACGAGCCAATTAGGGCTGTGTTGTGGGTGATCGAACACTTCCCATCGAAAAGACTGCAGGAGCGTCTTCACTGCCCCTGCAGTGTGCGACTGAGAATTGTCATGAAGAAGGAAGTGCGTGGCAGTTGTGCCAGGTGGGCTGCATTCGTTAAGGCGAAGCCTCTCAGCGGGCCCTCGTACTTGGGGGGAGACATTGTTGTTCCAGGCACCTTTACTCGCTCACAGTGCGCTCACAACTGAAAAGAGCGTCTTGATGCGGTCGACGATCATTCTAGGGACACTACCCAACACATGTGTCGAAAGCTCCATCGGGATTTCACTGTGGTGTCCATTTCGCGACCGATCGGAACTTATTTTCTGGACAACCCTCGTATCAGTGGGATATTCACTTTACTGTTGCAAATTTGGTTTTGTAGTACAGTATGATTAGCAGTTTCAATGTCTGTCTAGAAACTACGTTTAGTGTGACTGAGGATCTTGATTTCAATGAATATCTTTCCCTCTAATCGCTGGAGTGCTTCATTTCGGTGAGTATCCACGGTGGGTACGCTTGTCACTGTGACTTCACAGGCGTTTTATCTTATTACGAGTACAGTGGTGGGTGTGTGCATTTCTCCGGTAGGTGGGTAGCGGCCAGCGCAAGAGTTACGGTGGTTGGAGGGCAAAGCACACTGAAACCAGTCACCCAGCACTTAGATGGTCTGAGGACTCCCAACACCCAACCCCTTAGGGAACAGAAAGCTACGCTACCATAAAAGTAGCATGTTTGTCGGAAATGTCATTGTATAGCAATAGTATTTGTACTGTACAATCACATTTGCAAGGCTCAACGTTTCAACATGGATATTAAGCGTTAGCACACAAAGGTTTACATTTAGATCGTAAATGAAATATAAAATCAAATGCGTATATTTCATTTACGATCTAAATGTAAACCTTTGTGTGCTAACGGTTAATATTCATGTTCAAACGTTGAGCCTTGCAAATGTGATTGTACAGTACAAATACTATGGCTAGACAATGACACTGTTGCAAATTTGGTTTTATAGTACAGTGTGATTAGCAGTTTCAGTGTCTGCGTGTGGTTCATGGTGTGGGTTCGTGTAGTCATGTCCTAGTTAATGAACCACGGGCAACGTATGAGTGGCCAAGTAAGTGGTCCCGACAGTCGGGATACCAGTTACTTTGGAATAAGGCTGGGCATCTCGGACATATTCTGAGTCGTGGTCACCTTTCTGCTCATACGGCAAAGACTACCAAATCCACCGGTTAGTCCCTCCACCATTAGGGGTAAAACTCAATGGGACTCGTGGTAAGTAAGGCTAGTAACCTGCTTCCCTGGTACTTTAAATATGATGCTGGCAACAATCAGAGCAAAATGCCTCGGACCTTTGGAAGTGACGGAGTCCCACCTCTAACTGACAAACCAGGGACTCCTAAGATACGACTTGGCAAACAAATGGTAATGAGATGGGGAGCTATTAATAGCAATGGGGGCTACTCTGAGAAGAAGGTAGAGCTGGCAGAGGCTGCAAGTAAGATGGGGCTGGACGGGTTAGCTGTTAGTGACATTCGGGTAAGGGGTGAGAAAGAAGAGGAAGTGGGAGAATACAAGGTCTACCTGTCAGGAGTCAAAGCAGGAATAGCACAATGGGGTGTAGGGCTTTACATCAGGAAAGAAATGGAACCCAGCGTAGTTGCAGTAAGGTATGTAAACGAACGACTGATGTGGATAGATTTGACAGTGTCTAGCAAGAAAATTAGGATTGTCAGTATATTCGCATTGTGAAGGGACAGATCAAGATAAGATGGATAGTTTTTATGAGGCACTCAGTGATGTAGTTGTTAGAGTAAAGGACAAGGACAGTGTTCTGCTTGGGTGATTTTAATGCCAGGATTGGAAATCGAACAGAAGAGTATGAAAAGGTTATGGGTAAATTTGGAGATGATATGGAGGCCAACAGGAACGGGAAACAGCTCTTGGATTTCTGTGCCAGTATGGGCTTAGTAATCACAAACTCCTTTTTTAAACATAAGAACATTCACCGGTATACTTGGGAAGGCAGGGGAACCAGATCTGTCATTGACTATATAATAACAGATCAGGAATTCAGGAAGGCTGTTAGGGACACACGTGTATTCAGGGGATTCTTTGATCACACTGATCATTATTTAATCTGCAGTGAAATTGGGACTGTGAGGCCGAAAGTGCAGGAGGTCAGGCCCATATGTAGGAGGATAAGAGTGGAGAACCTTCAGGATAAGGAAATCAGGCACAAGTACATAACAGCGATCTCAGAAAGGTACCAGTTAGTTAAATGTAGTCAATTACAGTCATTCGAAAAGGAATGAACAAGGTACAGGGACACAGTACTAGAAGTGGCTAAAGAATGTCTTGGAACAGTAGTGTGTAAAAGTAGGATGAAGCAAACAGCTTGGTGGAATTACACAGTCAAGGCATCCTGTAAAAGGAAAAAGGCGTATCAAAAATGGCTACATACTAGAACTCAGACAGAGAAAGTTACGTTGGGGAAAGAAACAAAGCCAAACAGATAATTGCAGCATCCAGGAAGAAATCTTGGGAAGACTTTGGAAACAGGTTGGAGACTATGGGTCAAGCTGCTGGAAAACCATTCTGGAGTGTAATTAGCAGTCTTCGAAAGGGAGGTAAGAAGGAAATGACAAGTATTTTGGACAGGTCAGGAAAACTGCTGGTGAATGCTGTGGATGCCTTGGGCAGATGGAGGGAATATTTTGAAGAGTTGCTCAATGTAGGTGAAAATACGATCAGCAATGTTTCAGATTTCGAGGTAGAATGGGATAGGAATGATGATGGAAATAGGATCACATTTGAGGAAGTGGAGAAAATGGTCAATGGATTGCAGTGCAATAAAGCAGCTGGGGTGGATGAAATTAAGTCGGAACTCATCAAATACAGTGGAATGTCAGGTCTTAAATGGCTACACAGTAAAATTGAAATGGCCTGGGAGACGGGACAGGTTCCATCAGACTGGACAAAAGCAGTAATCACACCAATCTTTAAACATGGGAACAGAAAAGATTGTTACAACTACAGAGGTATCTCTTTAATCAGCGTTGTGGGTAAAATCTTCTCAGGTACTGTTGAAAGGAAAGTGCGAGTTTTAGTTGAGGACCAATTGGATGAAAATCAGTGTGGGTTTAGGCCTCTTAGAGGTTGTCAGGACCAGATCTGTAGCTTACGGCAAATAATGGAGAAGTGTTATGAGTGGAACAGGGAATTGTATCTATGCTTTATAGATCTAGAAAAGGCATATGACCGGGTTCCTAGGAGGAAGTTATTGTCTGTTCTACGAGATTATGGAATAGGAGGCAAACGTTTGCAAGCAATTAAAGCTCTTTACATGGATAGTCAGGCAGCAGTTAGAGTTGACGGTAAATTGAGTTCATGGTTCAGAGTAGTTTCAGGGGTAAGACAAGGCTGCAACCTGTCTCCACTGTTGTTCATATTATTTATGGATCATATGTTGAAAACAATAGACTGGCTGGGTGAGATCAAGATATGAGAACACAAAATAAGCTGTCTTAAATATGCGGATGACTTAGTTGTGATGGCAGATTCGATTGAAAGTTTGCAAAGTAATATTTCAGAGCTAGATGAGAAATGTAAGGACTATGGTATGAAGATTAGCATCTCCAAAACGAAAGTAATGTCAGTGGGAAAGAAATATAAACGGATTGAGTGCCAAATAGGAGGAACAAAGTTAGAGCAGGTGGACGGTTTCAAGTACTTAGGGTGCATATTCTCACAGGATGGCAACATAGTGAAAGAACTGGAAGCGAGGTGTAGCAAAGCTAATGCAGTGAGCGCTCAGCTACGATCTACTCTCTTCTGCAAGAAGGAAGTCAGTACCAAGACTAAGTTATCTGTGCACCGTTCAATCTTTCGACCTACTTTGTTGTGTGGGAGCGAAAGCTGGGTGGATTCGGGTTACCTTATCAATAAGGTTGAGGTTACGGATATGAAAGTAGCTAGGATGATTGCAGGTACTAGTAGATGGGAACAATGGCAGGAGGGTGTCCACAATGAGGAAATCAAAGAAAAACTGGGAATGAACTCTATAGATGTAGCAGTCAGGACGAACAGGCTTAGATGGCAGGGTCATGTTACACGCATGGGAGAAGCAAGGTTACCCAAGAGACTCATGGGTTCAGCAGTAGAGGGTAGGAGGAGTCGGGGCAGACCAAGGAGAAGGTACCTGGATTCGGTTAAGAATGATTTTGAAGTAATAGGTTTAACATCAGAAGGGGCACGAATGTTAGCACTGAATAGGAGATCATGGAGGAATTTTATAAGGGGGCTATGCTCCAGACTGAACGCTGAAAGGCATAATCAGTCTTAAATGATGATGATGATGATGATGATGAATCAAACGCGTCAGTTCTTAATTTGCAAAAACAGGCATGCTTGAAATTTGTCTGTTACATTGCCATATGCCACTAATAGGAAAAAGTGGTTTGGGTGAGCGGTACGTCTTTTTTGAGGTAGAATCCGAATATGAAATAAAAATGGGGATGCGGTTCCCATTCGAAAATACAAAGTTGTCCTCATCTATACAGGAGGGGTGTTTAGGAGGTGGCCAGTTGTATCACAGACTTTTCACCTAGAACATTTTTTTTGGTACGATGCACAATTTTAGAGATATTTGGCAGTTTCAAGTTCAATTAAACACACTGTATACTTGTAGCGTCTACGTAAACGTTAGGCGCTCTGCGTTGCGTTGCGAATACACGACTATATGATGAGGGTGACGATTATATTTTTATCTGAAACTCCAACAAACAAAGCGATCCGATACCGCGCTATATACACCGCTACGCCTCTTGAGACTTTCAGCTCTTCGTTTCCTCGGTGCGTACACAAAGCCCTTGCACAAACTGTTGCACGTACAGGGAAGAGGCGGCAGAGAATGGTGTGCTCACCTGTGGCTCCAGCGGCAGCAGAAGCTCGCACAACTTTTGTTTGGTCCGCGTTTCCCTGGCAACGGGCCGGGCCGACACGACCCCTGCCACATTATATTTGATGCCTATCGATTATACGCGGCTGGCAGTGGGTCCTTCTGCCCGGGGCCGGAGTGCCTTCCGGGGGCGGCGAGGGGAGGGGAGGGGCTGCCGGCTCGATAGAGTCCACGATTGTGCGCTCGTGGCGTACAGTACATCGCGGTCTTGTCCGGAGCTGATTTACTAGCTGTTTTTTCGCCTGAATTCCCAAACATATTGCACTGAAAATGCGTAAGTGTGTCATTGATTGTAGCAAAAGTCTATACTGCCAGTAAATTCATTTGAAATATACACTGAAGCGCCAAAGAAACTGGTATAGGAATGCGTATTCAAATACAGAGATGTGTAAACAGGCGGAATACGGCGCTGCGGCCGGCAATGCCTGTAGAAGGCAACAAGTGTCTGGCGCAATTGTTAGAACAGTTACTGCTGCTACAATGACAGGTTATCAAGATTTAAGTGAATTTCAACATGGTGTTATTGTCAGCGCACGAGCGATGGGACACAGCATCTCCGAGGTAGCGATTAAGTGGGGATTTTCCCGTACGACCATTTCACGAGTGTACCGTGAATATCAGGAGTCCGGTAAAAAATCAAATCTCCGACATCGCTGTGGCCGGAAAAAGATCCTTTAAGAACGGGACCAAGCACGACTAAAGAGAATCGCTCAGACTGACAGAAGTGCAACCCTTCCGCAAATTGCTGCAGATTTCAATGGTGGGCTATCAACAAGTGTCAGCTTGCGAACCATTCAACGAAGCATCGTCGATATGGGCTTCGGAGCCGAAGGCCCACTCGTGTGCCCTTGATGAGTGCCAGACACAAAGTTCCCCTGGGCCCGCCAATACCGACATTGGACTGTTGACGACTGGAACCATCTTTCTTGTTTCAATTTGTATCGAGCGGATCGACGAGTACGGGGTATGGAGACAACCTCATGAACCCATGGACCCTGCATGTCAGCAGGTTCAAGCTGGTGGAGGCTCTGTCATGGCGTGGGGTGGTTGCAGTTGGAGTGATATGGGACCCTGATACGTCTAGAAACTCTCACAGGTCACAGGTACGTAAGCATCCTGTCTGATCGGCTGCATCCATTCGTGTACGTCGTGCCTTCCCGGACTTAGGCAATTCAAACAGGACAACGCGACACCCCACACTTGCAGAATTGTTACATAGTATCTCCAGGAACACTCTTCTGAGTTTAAACACTTCCGATGGCCGCCAGACTCTCAAGACATGCATTATTGAGCATATCTGGGATTCCTTGCAACGTGCTGTTCAGAAGAGATCTCCACCCCCTCGTACTCTGCAGGATTCAACGTGTAAGTTCCCTCCGGCTCTACTTCAGACATCATTCGTGTCCATGCCACGTCGTGCTGCGGCACTTCTGCGTGCTCGCGGGGGCTCCACACGATATAAGGCAGGCGTACAAGTTTCTTTGGCTCTTCAGTGTATTGTACTGACGGCACTGTTCTTCATAATAGTGTGTGCAGCTATCTTCAGCACTAACATACGCTTCCAGCTACCTTAGTGAGTCACAGGCACCTGCGCGGTACGAGGAAGTCTAACATTTCACTTTATAAGCGTACACTGACCTTGGTACTTTTGTAACCCGGTGGAGTGCTTAGCTCTTGATAATAGCATAGCTAGCTACTCTTCTCAATACGTAGCGGATGGGTGCCGACAGTATCGTCTGTTTTGATTTGTAACATACTTTTTACAATCGAGAGCTTACGTAGAATATAAATATCAGCAGTAGCTAAGCAATTACACCACACATTTCTTAGTTGAGTTTCCTAAGGACATTTGGAGGTACATTACTGGGCAGTTTATTTACCATCCACTTGTAGCCTGTAGACACTGAATGAGAAATCTCGTTCTCTCTTAAGAAGAAAAAATGGCTAGTGAACAGCAGAAGGCCTGACTTTTCCAGAAGGACGCTCTATATTTACTCGACAACGTAAAGTATTTTTCACTACTCTTCCAATCAAACCAATGAATGTGGAACGTGGGAAACTGGCATGCAATGCTATACCTACAATGGTTAACTTATCAAATAAACCACGACAACTGCAGCCGGAGGGAAAGTCCCACAGACGTGAAAATAATACTTCACAAGCAATAAAACTGTTTCCCAACATAGAAGAATCCAATGTCACAACTGTTGCTACATCTGAGCGTCAAAATGCAAACACTTTCAACACACTCGCTTTTGAAGCAAAAACAGTTACATTTGCAAAAATATTCGTTTGTTAGAAAGTCGAATGAAGAGTGAGAATGTACGAATCGTTAGACTCCATTACTTGTCAATAAAAGTGCCCATCACAATAAGAACGGACAACTACAGTAATTTGTGCTTCTCCTGCATGAAATATGTGATTATATTGTCTTGGTGTCAGCGGAATAATCTGCACTTTCACACATATTCCAAAGTATTTCTTGTTGAATAAGCTATAATTACGTCACTGAACCAGTCACATTTGACTCATTTTACATTTTTAACGTTGTTTCATCTCTCTTGATCATTTACTAATAATTGGAATGCAGAAATATAATATCTAGTTTGTTAATTAAGCAGAAAAATACTGGAAAACAAACACTAGACGTACGGCAGGCTTTTCCGCCGCTAGGGGTGCTAGTATCATTCCAACTGTCAGACGGCAAAAAATTTCACAACAGTGAGCGTCACGACTGTATATTTTAGACTGTGTTACTATCTCCTGTTACTTAACCAATTTCTTAGTTTGTAGATATCTCATCAACCCTTGCGTTAAATATGAAACAATCATCGTACTTCCAATACTGCAACATATCTTCTGAAACATACCATAGCGACAAAAGGCTGCTAATATCACACGAAACATGCTTTATCTGAAGAAAGGATATTAATCTTCGAAAATTTATATCTAGGCACAATTACTGATCATTACTTGTTCATTCGCCACAGAGGGACAATACTTTTTTCTGATTAATGTATGCTACAATTCATGTCACAGATTCATACTTATAATCATATAAATAGATTTTATCTTATTTTTGATGAATAATTGGGTACATGTTTTTCTAGTCCTGTTACAATAATTTTTTAGTACTATAAACACACTTATTAATACGTAATTGCTTCAAACGGAGAGAGATGACGCAAAGCTATCACTAGACTCATGTTCGGTTCTCCTATCCATTATCTGCATTGGCTATTTCCTCTCACACCGAAAAAAAGGAAAAACTTTCTTCCGGGCAGTTTCATTTTGACTACTGTGAATGCCCAGCAACTATCCTATGTTCCTACGACTATAGTGACAGCTGCTGACGTGTTCAGCAAGTGTTCGTCCATCTAATAACACAGCGGATTTTTGAAGAAGATCCCAGCAGAGGAGGGGGAGGAGCTTTCTAAACGTCGGGCACCGGCAGAGTTTCAAGAGTTGCATGACACGGCTTGACAATTCAGATGATTATACGGTCAGTGACCACGGCCACGAATGTCTGCAGACTTACATGATTTCAGGTCTGTTCCGATGTTTGTTTGTCTCCACCGGTATGTGCACTTGGCTGTAGCAATAGGCATCTAATCACTCTGCTGCAACCGACTAGCCGAGCACGTTGGAAGCTCTTAAAATCGTCTGGGTTTACTACTGATGCTCTAGAAACTTCGTCTTCATCTGGATAGCTTGACGAACTATGACAGAATTCATGTCGCAAACAAGTGGGGCAATAGGAAGATTTTCGGCGTACGAACTGAGCAAACGTGAAATTATTACGTGTATTAAATTGAATACCTATAGAAATATTCGGTGATATTTTTTAGTTAGTTTACTTCATACAAACATAGACAACCGTAACAGAAACCATAATTCAGCAAATTTATGTCCATATTTATACTGTTATTCACATTTTACAGCAGGTGTTACGAATGTTGCTTCATATACTTGTGTTAACGAGCATTTCTTGAAGGTCTAAGCTACCTCATGATTTTTGAAAGTATTGTCGCTGATTCTGTGGATCCACATATCAATAATGTAGTCCAACATTTAGTCCAGTTCGCGTCGCGTACAAAAATATTTCGTTCCAATATCACGGAATATAAGATTGTGCCCCACTGTCTTCTGAAGTATAATGCGCGTCAAGGCGTTTGTCATTCTTCCAATCGAAGGAATAGCTTAAGGCTTTGGTACTGAAGACAAGCAAATGTGTTGGAAAGTTGGGAGGAAAGTGAAGTAGGTCCAAGAAATTCGATTCTAGCGCAGATTCCTTCTATATATATTCGAGCAATTTCTGAGGGCCGTAACATTACCAGTAATGGGACAAGTTCGCGCTCTAAATTGCTCTGTGGCGACTGCAAACAAACACTGGAACTTGTTAGTGGATTGCGCACGGTCGGGATAGCGAAGTCGTTACATAGAAGCAGCGCATATTTCGACGACAGAAGTTTAACGTATTCTTCATTGTGACATGAGACGCTTAGATTCTTAACAAGTGTCTCAAAGAGAACTGTTTTACTACTTATTGTCTAGTGCCCGTCATGGCTTGCAAATCGGTTCTTTGTCACACAGTCTGTGTTTAACTTGTGTTGTAAAGTACTCTGTAAATTGGAAGATGCAGTTTCAGAAGACATAAAATAGGGCAGCTAAGAAATCTCATTAACCCACACACTATTTATGCAGCTACTACTGAAGTATGTTAATGTAAATTACAGTGGTTCAAAAGAAAATCGCCTTTGAACTCTGCGCATTAGGTTTTTTTTCTTGTTTCTCTTGTGCTGCACCCAGTTGCGTTTTGCCTTATTTATAAGGCATCTTAAGTGTGTGTCAGATCAGCACCTAATTCATTATTTGTAAGCTAAACGTCTTGCTCTCTGATGGCGAACTGGTTGAAAGTTTGCACTTCTTCCTTTTGTCGCCATTTTCGATGTACAGCAATTTAACTGCCACAAAAATGGCGTTTAAATAGCTCTACATTAAATACAGTAGTGTGACAGGCGGCCCCATGGTGCATGACTTTTAAATTTATTACCTCGTTTTGCTAACTCTATTCGCAAAACATTTTGCGGACACTAATCATATACGTCGCTGAATGTACCAACACATATGTATCATTGTATGACACACGTTTCAAGAGATATGACGTCAGTAAATATTGAGATATGTAATGAAATGTCGCATCATGCATGAAGTTTTAATACGTTTCATTCTTCTAAATCACTCTTACAGTTGAGTCAACATCTGGAAATCCCTGACATGTGGCAGCGCTTTTGACAATGTTCAATTGCGAAGCGCAAACGGCTGTAGACGAAACCTATAGCCGTCCATTTATCATTTATTTACAAGTGGCAAGGGCCTTATCGACCATACATCCTGGTTGCGTGCGCCCGGATGTTATCTCTCCATCCACTTCTGGGCCTACCTCTTCCGTCCATTTTCCTTCCCAATCCTATTTTAGGTAGTCTGTTTACTGCCATTCTTGCTAAATGGCCTGCCCAGTTCAACCGTCTCTTCTGTAGCACATCTACGATGTTACGGTGTTGTGCAGCTCTCTTAGTTATTCATTCTTTCTTATCCTCCATTCCATGTTATCTTCATCAAACACTAAACCAAAAAACTTTCTCAATATTTTTCTTTAAAATATTAACAGTTTTTCTTCATCTTTCTTTCTAAATATTAATACTTCACAACTGTATAATGTTACTGGTATAATGGTCGACTAATACGACCAGATCTTTTCTGTAAGATTTTGACAAAACTAAAGAGTGTTTTATTCGCTGTTGCTAGACGGGTATCTACATCTATATCCATTTCATTATTGTTACTAAACAGACTCCCTAAGTACTTGAAGCGGTCAACGGTTTTGAAAGTGAATCCATCTACAGTCAAAGGTGCAACACTTTGGTTTTTCTTACTTATGACCAGATAGTCTGTCTTTCCTTCATTAATATGTAATCCTGCTTTCTCATCAAATTTTGTAATAATTCTGCATCATTTTGATTAATTGTGTTTTGGAACAACATATTAATTCTACATCATCTACGTAGGCAAGCCTAGAGTGTTCATCTCCTGGATCTGGAACCCTTGTGAATTAGTTTTACTAAATTCTCTATCGATCTTCTCTAAGACGAGGTTGAATAAAATAGATGAAATGGCGTCTCCTTGTCTCAGTCCAGTGAACACCTTAAAATTTTCTGTTTCTCTTACAGTTGCCTTGATACGATATAAAGTTTCATCTTTACAGATTGTAATAAACCTGATTAGCTTCGATGGTATTTCAAATTCCCTCATTATATTTAGAATTGTCCGTCGGTGTATGCTGTAGTAGGCCTTTTTGAAATCTTCAAATAATGTGTGTACATCTACAATGAATTTCCTCGCTTTTTCAGTTATCTGTCTCAGAGTGAAAAGATGATCTAATATGGATCTATTTCTGCGGAAACCGCATTGGTAGTCACCAGTTTATTCTTCAGTAATTGGGATCAGTCTGTTTAATAGGCACGTCGATAGGATTTTATAACTGACATCCAGTAAAGCAAATGCTCTATAGTTGTCACTCACAAGGGGATCATTCCTTTCAAATATGGAGCACATAATTGCGGTTTTCTAGTCTGCAGCTGTGGTTTCTCTCTTCCAAATTGTTTCTATTAAAGATTGTAGTTTTGCTTCCAGTTGTGGGACTTAATTCTTTAGTTACTCAGCCGGTTCCTGGTCTTCACCGCAAACGTTGCTATTCTTTAATTTCTCTATGACTTTTTGTATTTCATTTCCTGATGGGGTAGTAACTTGTACATCGACTGTATCAGGTTCTTCGTATTTAAAGTAAGACTATGGATCATTGCAGTTGAGTAATTGTGAAAAGTATGTCTTCCATCTTTTTTGTATATCACTCTGTCGGTCAATATTTTCCCATGCTCATCCCATATAAACTGTTCTCTTTTAATAATAATAATAAATTCACCCAAAGATTTTTTAATATTTTGATACATCTGCCTTTCTCTGTGGTGCCTGAAATCATCCTCTGCTTGTTATAGTACACCATTTCCTCTTGTCTTAGGGTTCGTTGTGTTTCCTGAGGAATTTTGTAATTTCTTTCCTTCAGTGTCATATTATTCCTTTCTGTAATCTACACTTTTCTCGCATTTCTTCCCTCCAGAACTTTTCCTTGGCAGTTTTTGCTTAACCAAATTTTGTTAGATCGTTATGTTTTCCTATAATTTTCGAAGATACTTCCTGAATACTGTTCTTCAGGTGTCTCCATCTACTTTCTAAATCTTGTTAACTGTTGGACAGTCTAATTTTTGTTATGTTGCATTCCATTTCTTTGGTAAGGTTTTCTTTTGCAGGTTCTTCAGCCGGATTTGCGAAGGTATGTCTAGTAATTTCTGCTCTACTTCAGTTTATTTTTCTTTTTGATTTTATTTTCATTTTTGATATGATTAACATATGGTCTGAGTCACAATCGGTGGCCCTAAGGGTTCTAATATCTTTAATATTGTTCTGCAATTTATTTTTGGGTAGACGCATGGTCAGTCTGATTCATTACTTCTCCATCTGGTGATATCCATTTCCCTAAGTGAACGTGTTTGTGCTGCTTAGCGTGGGATCACTTGTTATTGCAAAGTTTATAAGTTCAACGCCGTTATCCGAACTTTTTGGGTGTAAGCTGAAATTGCCAATGGTTGGTTTCTAACTTTCCTTCTTTCGTACTTTGGCATTCTACTTTTACTTTATGTCTACTTACTGAGTTGTACGTGTGGTCCAATTGAGTGTAGAATTCTTCTTTCATGTCATTTTCCTTATCTTCTGTTGGTGCATGTGCACTTAGAAATGTAATACGTAACCACTGAGTCTGTACTGCGATGTATGACATTCCATTATTGAGACGTTTGAATTCATTAGAATTATATACTAATAGCTTCAGCTGTTGACGGGCGTTTGTATATATCAACAGCGACAGGTGAAAATGTGTGCCCCGACCGTCACCCGAACCCAGGACCTCCCGCTTACATGGCAGACGCTCTATCCATCTGAACCACCGGGGGCACAGAGGATAGTGCGACTGCAGGGACCATCTCGCGCACGCCTCCCGCGAGACCCACATTCTCACCTTACATGTCCACACACTACATTCGTAGTGTTTCTACCCAACAGACTCATTACTCGTTGAAGACATTCTTACCAAGCCCCGTAAGAGTTCGGGTAATATGTGTGCATCCGCACAGAAGACGAAGGTCATGGCCGGTATTGCCAGAACTATACACTTATATGGATATGGTGTCTGTTCTCTCGGACATGTCCGAGACACACACATATACATCAGTTATCATAAAATGTTTGAACTGAGTGTCAATACACGGTCGCCAGCTCTTGTCTGAGCAAAGGTATGAATTTTTATACTTTTTTTGAAACTGATATTACGAAACATTTACTGACATGCTTTTAAGTCAGCAGCGTTAAATGCACATGTGGTAACTCATATGAAAATGCCACAATAATGATATAAATGAAAATTAACTATCACTGTATAGAACACCTTAGAACCAGTGAAACCCAGTACTGATTAGCTAGTAGCAATAGCACGGTTTAGGTTGAGCAGCGTTACTCACAATAATGTTGACTGTCGTCAAGTTTTGTGAAGAAATGCTTACGATAAATCTATATTCTACACCACATTCTACAAAAATTAAGCCTTCACGAAATAGGAGCAATCAATTTAGGCAACGCCAAACTTACGACACCAAAAATCATCCAACATCTTTGTAGCACACATAAATTGTAATAACTTTTGTTAATCAATTTACTTCACTCTGTCGGTATTTTGGAATTCATTTTAATTTGCCTTCTATCCTGGATGATTATAGACTGCACTGAAGGTTTGACTATCAGTTAATTTCCTAAATTACTTATTACTGTTTCCCTTTCCATGATTCAGAAAACATTAAATTTAACTATCTGCTTCATTCAGGTTCTCTTGGGTTAAATAATACGTCTTTAATGATATCTCATTCGATAATACCGTTGAACCGTTCATAGGAAAAGGATTCGCGCTGTCTAAGACGCCTTTCCACGGTTCGCGCGGGTTCGCCTCCCCACCCCACCCCCCGTTTTGGAGCTTCGAGTCCTCCCTCGGGCATGGGTGGATGTGTTTTCCTTAGCGTAAGTTAGCTTAAGTTACAGTACGTAGTGTAAGCCTAGGGAACGATGACCTCAGCAGTTTGGTCGCATAGCAATTTACCACATATTTCAAATAGGATAAGGATCCTGCTGTTAGCTGACGACTTGGGAAAATCATTAACACTGAATGCTATTTATAATTTTACAGAAAGCATTATAATATCCGCAGATAAAGAACCTACGACACTGGCAAGTCTTTTAAAATTAGTAATCTACTGCTAAAATGGCCTGATGACCTCAGATGTTAAGTACCATATTGCTCAGAGCCATTTGAACCATTTTTACTGCTAAAACAGCACAGTCTGACAATGTGGTGAAACTGACTTTGGCGCGACGTAATGACTTTGTGGCAACAATAATTGGCAGCAGCATCTTTCGCAGTAACGAGCAATTTATATTGGATTTGGCCACTCAGTACTCCTCTTCCACCAGTGCAGTTTGCCAATTTTGATTTTATCCATACTGGATGAGAGGTCGTGGTTGTGAATGTCAATGTCAAAAAATATATCGGCTCAACCACTTGTTTATAGTGTAAAACAGTAAGATTGAAGCGTTTCGGAAGTCAAGCTTCCATCATCAGAATAATAAAAAGTAAAAGAACCTGTTAAAATTCGCTAAAATAGAACATGCACCAGGCACAATAAAATTGATAATAAAATTAAAACATCGTGGCTACTTCCCTTCTTGCAGCCGCGTCTTCCAAGGTGCATCTCCACATAGTCGTCAAAATATAAAAAAACTCTAAATGGTGTCGCCTATGGTGTTCAACATCTAACCACGTGAATCTCTCCTCTATCGGCGGCTTTGTAAACCGCCCGTGCGTCTTCGTTAATACCGCACACCACGTAGCCAAACACTACACTGAAACGCGAGTGAGCTCACGCGCAAGTAAACAAGGAAGTGACAGGGATGTCTATACAAACAGATAACGTATACATGTTCCCAGGACCTCATGAAATGATGGTATCCTGCCAATTGCTAAAAATGTAGTTACTAAAAGAAACCAGTGAAATGTTTGAAAAAGTTATTTGTATCAACAGTTAACTGTTCATTCAGTGTGTTCTGATTATTCACGCTATGTATCGTATTTACTATTTCTGCAACTTCTTTTTCTTGTCCATCAATAAGAAGCAGCGTATAATCTACATAGCGTTTGTAATATACAACTTTATCCACGGGATGTTGCGGGTTAACGAGGAGTCTTTTTTCCAAATGATTATGGACTGGCTATGGGTTCCAGTATATCTGGAACCATAGCAGACATCTTTATAAATCATTTGGAAAAAAAGACTCCTCGCTAACCCGCAACATCCCGTGGATAAAGTTGTATATTACAAACGTTGTGTAGATGATACGCTGCTTCTTATTGATGGACAAGAAAAAGAAGTTGTAGAAATAGTAAATAAATTTAACGAGTTACACGGTAAAATTGAATTCACTGTGGAAGAAGAGAAAAATGGTGAACTGCAATTTCTCGACATAAGTATTAGGAAACAAAATGGTAGGCATGTTTTTAAAATATTTAGGAAACCAACCACAACTGATGTGTTGATACAAAATAATTCCTGCCATCCCAATAGCTAGAAACTTTCTGCTTTTAGATCTTTGATACAGGTTGTTTCAAAAATGACCGGTATATTTGAAACGGCAATAAAAACTAAACGAGCAGCGATAGAAATACACCGTTTGTTGCAATATGCTTGGGACAACAGTACATTTTCAGGCGGACAAACTTTCGAAATTACAGTAGTTACAATTTTCAACAACAGATGGCGCTGCGGTCTGGGAAACTCTATAGTACGATATTTTCCACATATCCACCATGCGTAGCAATAATATGGCGTAGTCTCTGAATGAAATTACCCGAAACCTTTGACAACGTGTCTGGCGGAATGGCTTCACATGCAGATGAGATGTACTGCTTCAGCTGTTCAATTGTGTCTGGATTCTGGCGGTACACCTGGTCTTTCAAGTGTCCCCACAGAAAGAAGTCACAGGGGTTCATGTCTGGCGAATAGGGAGGCCAATCCACGTCGCCTCCTGTATGTTTCGGATAGCCCAAAGCAATCACACAATCATCGAAATATTCATTCATGAAATTAAAGACGTCGGCCGTGCGATGTGGCCGGGCACCATCTTGCATAAACCACGAGGTGTTCGCAGTGTCGTCTAAGGCAGTTTGTACCGCCACAAATTCACGAAGAATGTCCAGATAGCGTGATGCAGTAATCGTTTCGGATCTGAAAAATGGGCCAATGATTCCTTTGGAAGAAATGGCGGCCCAGACCAGTACTTTTTGAGGATGCAGGGACGATGGGACTGCAACATGGGGCTTTTCGGTTCCCCATATGCGCCAGTTCTGTTTATTGACGAAGCCGTCCAGGTAAAAACAAGCTTCGTCAGTAAACCAAATGCTGCCCACATTCATATCGCCGTCATCAATCCTGTGCACTATATCGTTAGCGAATGTCTCTCGTGCAGCAATGGTAGCGGCGTTGAGGGGTTGCCGCGTTTGAATTTTGTGTGGATAGAGGTGTAAACTCTGGCGCATGAGACGATACGTGGACGTTGGCGTCATTTGGACCGCAGCTGCAACACGGCGAACGGAAACCCGAGGCCGCTGTTGGATCACCTGCTGCACTAGCTGCGCGTTGCCCTCTGTGGTTGCCGTACGCGGTCGCCCTACCTTTCCAGCACGTTCATCCGTCACGTTCCCAGTCCATTGAAATTTTTCAAACAGATCCTTTATTGTATCGCTTTTCGGTCCTTTGGTTACATTAAACCTCCGTTGAAAACTTCGTCTTGTTGCAACAACACTGTGTTCTAGGCGGTGGAATTCCAACACCAGAAAAATCCTCTGTTCTAAGGAATAAACCATGTTGTCTACAGCACACTTGCACGTTGTGAACAGCACACGCTTACAGCAGAAAGACGACGTACAGAATGGCGCACCCACAAACTGCGTTGTCTTCTATATCTTTCACATCACTTGCAGCGCCATCTGTTGTTGAAAATTGTAACTACTGTAATTTCGAAAGTTTGTCCGCCTGAAAATGTACTGTTGTCCCAAGCATATTGCAACAAACGGTGTATTTCTATCGCTGCTCGTTTAGTTTTTATTGCCGTTTCAAATATACCGGTCATTTTTGAAACACCCTGTAGATGGAGCCTTTAGAGTCCCTATGAGTGAAGAAGACGGAATGACTGAGCTGAACTTCGTGAAACAACTAGCCAGAGCTAACGGATATCACCAAAACGTTGTCAATAAATTACTACGACAGAAACAGCGCGCGAATGCAGGGAAGAATACCGCAAATAATATTACGAGAGACACAATACCATACTTCGGTGATGTTTCACAAAAAGTGGCTAACGTTTTCAAACCTTTTAAAGTTGATACCGCTTTCCAGACCAATAATACGCTGCGGTTTAAACTAAGAAATAATTTACAGCAGGAAAGCGATAAATATGAGAGAGCTGTGGCCTATAAAATTCAGTGTAACACGTTCAAGGCAAGCTATGTAGGCCAAACTGGTAGGTCCTTTAAAGTACGTTACAAACAACATAGCCATGCTTTCCGGCTTAATAATTTCGAAAAGTCAGCGGTAGCCACGCATATTTGGGAAACGGGACACCCCATGTTGGGAATAGATCAGGATGTCGTTATTTTACATAGACAAGACAAAGGCAAAAAGGTGGATCTACTAGAACAGCTGGAAATTACGATACGTAGCGTGGATAATCAGAACACACTGAATGAACAGCTAACTGGTGACACAAATAACTTTTTCAAACATTTCACTGGTTTCTTTTAGTAACTACATTTTTAGCAATTGGCAGGATACCATCATTTCACGAGGTCCTGTGAACATGTATACGTTATCTGTTTGTATAGACATCTCTGTGACTTCCTTGTTTATTTGCGCGTGAGCTCACTCGCGTTTCAGTGTCGTGTTTGGCTACGTGGTGTGTGGTATCAACGAAGACGCACGGGCGGTTTACGACGATAGAGGAGAGAGCCATGTGATAAGATGTTGAACACCATAGGCGACACCATTTAGAGTTTTTTTATATTTTGACGACTAAGTGGAGATGCACCTTGGAAGACACGGCTGCAAGACCGTAAGTTGCCACGATGTTTTAATTTTATTATTAATTTTATTGTGCCTGGTGCATGTTCTATTTTAGCGAGTTTTAACAGGTTCTTCTAATTTTTATTATTCTGATGATGGAAGCTTGACTTCCGCAACGCGTCAATCTTAGTGTTTTACACTATAAACAAGTGGTTGAGCCGATATATTTTTTAACAGTTTGCCAGTTCTTCTTGTTGTACTGTGTATCATATAAATGTCCGCTCTTGAAGTCACAGTGTCTTTCTACAACAACACATCGACAACACACTTAATTGTGCACGTTATCATAGTTATTTTATGTCCGTCGTCTACCACAGTTAACTTGAAACTCTGTTATCTAGTTGCGCCCGCCCGCATCTATATGATATTAGTGTAATGGTCTTAACAATGTCTTTGTATTCTAGATAATGCAAGGTCGCTAAAATTGCCAACGCTTCCACGACATTGCTTTAAAATATTGATTTGAAATAGTTTGTCATAAATACACAATAAGTCTAGTCAATAAAGTGTCATTGACAATAAAGTAGTAAATTCATTAATTTATACTCAGGAAATAGTATCAAGACTGCAGAAATAAATAATGTGGTAATTACGATGCAATGAAGTCTAGTGTTAAAGGGGGGAGTGTGGGAAAATTGCTACCTTGGCGGCAAGGAGTACGTCTCTGCGCACACAAAATGCATCGTCAGTGTAGCTAGGCTGCCATCACGGACAACGAACAGTCGCCAATGAGTAACAACTCCGGGTAGTGTTTAAGGCTACGGTACGCTGACAAATCAGAAGTAACAGAACACGCTTTAGAAAATGGATAGCGAATTGCATCCGATGACACATCTGTCATATTTCTAGGTTACTGTAATAAAAGAAGAGATTTAAAGTAAAATCTCGGAGAACACCTCCGATAAAGACGCTGGTGTGTGATTTAGTACATTGTGGTATCCAATCATTACGAGGCTGAAGCGAACCCGGCACGTCGACATTGTTTGATCTGGAAACGGACAGACCATCAGTGAGTACACAGCCGGAAGCACAGCGATATACTGTAAGGGCGAAGTCATCGACGACACGGCATCCCGTTTCCGTTTAAGAATGTGCGAGGAGAACTCTAGTGAAAGCTTCTGATATTTTAACCACCAGACCAGGTTGGGAAATCAAGATCGTTTTATTAATAAAAAAGTTAACGTACCTAAGCAGCCATTACACAAACTATTCGCTTACAAGGGAACCTCCCCATCGCACAGTGGATAGGCCTTGAAAAACTGAACACAGATCTATCGAGAAAACAGGAAGAAGTTATGTGGAACTATGAAAAAAATAACAAAATATATAAACTGAGTAGTCTATGTGCAAGATAGGCAACATCAAGGAAAGTGCGAGCTCAGGAACTCCGTGGTCCCGTGGTTAGCGTGAGCAGCTATGGAACGAGAGGTCCTGGGTTCAAGTCTTCCCTTGAGTGAAGAGTTTAATTTTTTATTTTCAGACAATTATCTGTCACCAGTGTCGTGTAGAATATATCAGACGTGTCTCCTGTGGAGGAATCGGTTGACCTATGACCTTGCGAACTCGCACCGTTTTGCGGTGCGGTCGCAAAACACAGACACTAAACTTATTACAGTGAACAGAGACGTCAATGAACGAATGGACAGATCATAACTTTGCGAAAATAAAGAAAGTAAAAATTTTTCACTGGAGGGAGGATTGGAACCAATGACCTTTCGTTTCGCAGCTGCTCACGCTGACCACAGGACCACGGCGTTCCTGAGCTCACTCATGCCTTGATGTTGCTTATCTTCCTCATGGACTACTCAGTTTGTAAATTTCGCTTATTTTTTTCATAGTTCCACACAACTTCTTCCTGTTTTCTCGATTGATCTGTGGTAAGTTTTTCAAGGCCTATCCACTGTGCCAACTTATAACTAAATCTGAGGGGGGTGCGATGGGGAGGTTCCCTTGTTAGATTTGGTACTGCAACTCTGTGGCATAATGATGGGCGGCGCTGTCATCTTTGACACATTTAACGTCGTTTAAGTCCTCTTGTTCCAATAGAATAAAGTATGTAGGCTAGGCCTATTTCATAACAAAATCGATATCATAATGTGTTAGCCACGTACTTTAAAACTACTTTCACGCGCCAGAAAATTTACCACACTGCCCCCTGTATCTCAGAAAAATCTCACCTCTATACTTTAAGCCTCCTGGCTACATTTTTGGTGGCCTGACCTTTCTGCCTTACCCCACATTACCCCACACACACAAAATGTAAAACAGGTCCTTTAGGTGTTATGCATCACTGTATAGTGTTATCATGGTGCAATGCGTTGAAACATGATGCCCAAAGACAAAATACACGAACCGGGAAACGAAATTCCAGAAATCTACACTCCTCTGATTGCGGTATTTAGAAGATACAGGTTGCTGGTCTGAAAGGACACATACTGCAATAAGAGACCGCAGATAACATGTTAGTTAAGTGCCATAATGCTACATCAATGATCTTGGTTGATTGCGCGAAATATTAATACACAAATACAAATTCGTCATGACAGAAGGAAATAGAATCGGATCCTGTCATTATAAATAAGACACAATGATTTTGGTGACTTGCTTAATCGTCTAAGAAAAAGTACAAGGTCTGCTATATTACGGTAATACTTTCCTCTCGAAACTTTAAAACAAGAATAATAATTATTGCAGCTTTTTTGTTTTGTTTTAGAAACAGAACTTACCTGAGATACGCTCTCCTACATCTGTCTCATGTACATAAATTAATCCTCGCCGCTACTCGCCATATTTATTCTATACATGTTTTTATTTAAATGATCTATTATACCTTCCTAAAGTAGCTGCAAAGGACCGAGGTCCTATCGCCATTTTTAACCTTCGAAAAGTGACTTTTTACTGCTTACGGACAGGGCACGCGCTGGTGGGTAGTTACGTGTCTTCGTGGCCTCTAGATCGTATTCAGGTTGTTAGATCAGTTACACTGCTGATAACGTAGATTCTTTGTGGGAATATCCACAAAGATGTCGAAATAGGTAAAAAAAAATGAAAAGTACATAGTGCATAGCTACAGAAAGAACATTTTTACAAATCTCTGTACGTTCATCTTTTCAGTAATGGTTGCGGGACTCGGCTGTCCGAAACAGGATGTCAAATTAAACACCTTTCAGCCGTCTAGTATCCAAACTTTTTTTATATGGTTGCCAGTTTCGGCGATTTTACTAACGTTCCTTCCACACACAATGGTCAAAAAAATCGAAATAAAACAGTTCGTGGCAAAACTATGTGTAGTCTCATGATCGTGGATTTTAATATTCGAAAAAATGGCTGTGAGCACTATGGGACTTAACTGCTGAGGTTATCAGTCCCCTAGAACGTAGAACTACTGAAACCTAACTAACCTAAGGACATCACACACATCCACGCCCGAGGCAGGATTCGAACCTGCGACCGTAGGTTGCAGACTGTAGCGCCGGCCGGCTTAATATTCGACTACTGCATTGAAGATACATTATAAATAACCTAGTATGTCCACATGATGCCTTGGTCATGTGCGCACATTGTTCCATTTGTTTGCGTTTTAATCAAAATGGTTCAAATGGCTCTGAGCACTATGGGACTCAACATCTATGGTCATCAGTCCCCTAGAACTTAGAACTACTTAAACCTAACTAACCTAAGGACATCACACAACACCCAGCCATCACGAGGCAGAGAAAATCCCTGACCCCGCCGGGAATCGAACCCGGGAACCCGGGCGTGGGAAGCGAGAACACTACCGCACGACCACGAGCTGCGGGCGCGTTTTAATCACTTCGTGGAAATCCCACAGTGGTACTTCATGACGCATAAATAAAGAACTTACTGCAATAAAGTACCTTTGTAAATACGACTGCGTAAGTATTGCGTATGTTATTATAAATTTCTTCAGTCAACAATTTAGTTTTTCGCCACATAGTACGTTTCTCACAGTTGTGATGTGCTCGCTTTTGTTTCTTCAGCATCATATACCTCCGTAGATTCGCCAATCTTGAAGCATCGGTTGTACGAAAACGCAGAAATTGCAGATAAATGACGTTACGAAGTCAGAGAACATACTCATCCCCCTATTTTAAAATCATTTTTTACTCTGTGTGAGCCGTTTGAGCAGAGGTACCGATAACACCAGAGAGACAGATTAGTTTCTGGGCTATGTGAGGCACGAAGTGACACCTAATTCATATTCTGCTGGTTCACTTGGGACACAACGTCCACTAATGTTAAACTGTTAAACTAGTTACTCGATGTCCGAGCGGGTTGGCTGTAAATTAGAACCGTAATTAGCTGCATTTCGCATCAGCATTAAATAAATGTCATGGTACACGAGGATCCCATTGCTCTTTGTTGAATCCGTTTGTTCTTTATACACAGACTTAATTGTCTGATAGATTTGTATCAAGCATATATCTACACAATTAACAGTTTGTTAGATCAGGATAGCATCGGATACAAAGTTCACCTTGTCGTAGTGTAATAATGCGTGGTGAGAAAACAAACCAAAGTGATAGTGACATTGCGTTCCGAATATCGTTATAGTCAATACGAAGAAAAGCAAGACGTTAACGCATTTTGGGGATGGAAACTGTTGTGGACTGTTAAGGCAGCCAGTCCACAGTGAAGTAGCCGAAAGGGCACGCGTCAACTCACGCCGACTGGCGCGAGTCTGGAACAGGATTCGTAATGAATGTGATAAAGAAAAGAACGTAGCTACTAGAACACTTAACTTTTATATTGTCCTTTGGTATACAGCATTCTGGATGATACAAGTGAGACTCTATCTTGAGGTACATGCAACGTTACAAATGGTTAATGGCGCCTTGCTAGGTCGTAGCCATTAACTTAGCTGAAGGCTATTCTAACTGTCTCTCGGTAAATGAGAGAAAAGCTTCGATCAGTGTAGTCGCTAGCAAAGTCGTCGTACAACTGGGGCGAGTCCTCGTACGTCTCTCGAGACCTGCCTTGTGGTGGCGCTCGGTCTGCGATCCTGACAGTGGCGACACGCGGGTCCGACATGTACTAATGGACCGCGGCCGATTTAAGCTACGACCTAGCAAGTGTGGTGTCTAACGGTGACACCACAGAAACCACCACAAAAACGAAAACAACGAATAACATCATCACCGTTGATAAAGTGTGTGGTTATACAGTGAAGCGCCAAAGGAACTGGTAGAGGCGCTCGTATTCAAGTACTGGGGTATGTAAACAAGCAGAATATGGCGCTGAGGTCGGCAACACCTTTATAAAATAACAGGTGTCTGGCGCAGATTGTTAGATCGGTTACTGCTGCTACATTGGCAGGTTATCAACACTCAAGTGAGTTTGAACGTGGTGTTAGAGTCGGCGTACGAGCGTTGGGACACAGCATCTCCGAGGTAGCGATGGAGTGGGGATTTTCCCGTATGACCATTTTACGGGTGTACCGTGAATATCAGGAAACCGGTAAAACATCAAATCTCCGACATCGCTGCGGCCGGAGAAAGATCCTGCAAGAACGGGGCCAACGGCGACTGGAGAATCGTTCAACCTGATAGAAGAGCAACCATTCCGCAAAATGCTGCAGATTTCAGTGCTGGCCCATCAACAAAAGTCAGCGTGCGAACCATCCAACGAAACATCATCGACTGGGGCTTTCGGAGCCGAAGGCCCACTCGTGTACCCTTGACTGCACGCTGCAGCTTTACGCTTCGCCTGGGTCCGTCAGCACCGACATTGGACTCTTCATGACTGGAAACGTGTTGCCTGGTCGGACGAGCATCGTTTCAAATTGTATCGAGCGGATGGATGTGTACGGGTATGGAGAAAACCTCACGAATCCATGGACCCTGAATGTCAGTAGGGGATTATTCAAGCTGGCCGAGGTCGAGGCTCTGTGAAGGTGTGGGGCGTGTGAAGTTGGAATCATATGGGACACCTGATACGTCTAGATATGACTCTTACGGTTGACACGTACGTATGCATGCTGTCTGTCAACTCGCATCCATCCATGTTCATTGTGCATTCCGACGGACTTGGGCAATTCCAGCAGGAGAATGGGACACCGCACACGTCCATAATTGCTACAGAGTGGCTCCAGGAACACTCTTCTGAGTTTAAACACCTCCACTGGCCAGCAAACCCCCCAAACACTAACATTATTGAGCATATATGGGATGCCTCGCAACATGCTCTTGGAAAGGGATCTCCAGCCCTTCGTACACGTACAGATTTATGGAGGGGTTGGGGTTGGGTTGTTTGTGGGAGGAGATCAAACAGCGTCCCTGCAACCCTGTATACGGGGAGCAGTCAATAACCGGAATGGGTGGTTGGTTGTTTTGGGGAAGGAGACCAGACAGCGAGGTCATCGGTCTCATCGGATTAGGGAAGGACGGGGAAGGAAGTCGGCCGTGCCCTTTCAAAGGAACCATCCCGGCATTTGCCTGGAGCGATTTAGGGAAATCACGGAAAACCTAAATCAGGATGGCCGGATGCGGGATTGAACCGTCGTCCTCCCGAATGCGAGTCCAGTGTGCTAACCACTGCGCCACCTCGCTCGGTTACGGATTTATGGACACCCCTACAGGTTTCATGGTGTCAGTTCCCTCCAGCCCTACTTCAGACATTAATCAAGTCCATGCCACGTTGTGTTGCGGGAGTTCTGCGTGCTAGCGGGGGCCTTACACGATATTATGCATGTGTTCGGGTTTCTTTGGCCCTTTAGTGTAGAAGCTATGGATCTTTGTTGGGAAAGACACTAAAATACAATTTTATAAGACTAGATGATGTCAAGTATGTGAATTACGCGATCTTGATTTTCACTATAAAATAAAATGATCCGTTACTTGTGTCACCGTTAGGCGCCTTTCGCCCTGATACAGTACGGTATGTGATACAACAACGCTACACTGAACGTCACGCAACACTACGCTTGGCGCGACACTCTTGTCGCCAGTGCTCCTGCTCACATGTAAGTGAGGTCCTTAAGGTACTCATATGTTCAGGCTAAATAAGCAAAAAATAAGTAATTAAATAAGATACGAACAATCAGTGTTGTTATTGAATGGTTTCCTCAAAATCGAATGAGAAGGACTGCACAACGGAGAACAGGTGAGAATTCCAGAACACTGGTTTTTAATTTTTTTGTATGAAAAGCAAGGTGCTCTTGACACTGAGGCGAGATGATATGTCATATAGTGTGAGATGGGACTCGCGATGTAATATAGAAGCAACCCGAATTGGCGGAGCGCTTCGAAGCGTAGTTGAAGCGACTTGACTGGTTCGCACTGGGACGACAGCGATATGACACCGACACACAGATCTCCGTCGTATCACCTGGCGCAGTATGGAGTGCGAGTCGCATCGCATACGATATCGCCTCATTGTGAACTGCGCCTTGCGGACACAGGGCTTTGCACAAAGTTATCTGTGTTACGGATTTCAACATTTATTTTAAATAACTGATGATTAATTTATATTGTCAGTTCGTTCTTGGATGACTGATAGGTACAAAAGCGAAATTACAAAACAAACGTTTAAGTCCGAAACGACAGATTTAAATTAGACTTTTCACAAATGTGACTTTATTATACCGAGAATACCAAAATTTATAATTTATTGCAAACATTTGGGATGCCATGCACTCATTTACACTGAGATGAATGATGTCATGGGATAGCGGTAGCCACCTATGGCGGTAGTATCGCGTACACAAGGTATAAAAGTGCAGTGCTTTGGTGGAGCAGTCATTTGTACTCTGGTCATTCATGTGAAAAGTTTTCCGACGTGATTACGGGCGCACGCCGTGATTTAACAGTCTTTAAACGCGTAACTGTAGTTGAAGTTGCAGACATAGTACACTGAATTTCGGAAATCGTTAAGGAATTCCACATTCCGAGATCCGAAGTGTCGAAAGCGTGGCGAGAATTCCAAATTTCATGGCATTACCTCTCACCACGGACAACACAGGCATCGACGAGCTTCACCAAAAAGACCGAGAGCAGCAGCATCTGTATCGAGTTGCCAGTGTTAACAGACAAGCAACACAGCGCGAAATAACTGCAGAAAGCAGTCGAAAGTATCCAACCAAAACTGCATCCTTTTATTCTGTGAAAGTATCAGTGGTAAGATTGTTCTAAATTTTTATTCAGCAAACCTGCATCTGATTGCGTCTGTGAACTTGTTCCTTGCACTCCTCCATTTTGCCAGAAATGCAGCATGTATTTAACTTAGCAATCAAGTTTGAGAGAATAATGCCGTTTGTGCAATGGCATTAAGATGGCACTGGAAAATTAACTTTTGTCCCTGATGTTTACTTGGTTCATCCATTGGTGGTTAGCTTTAGTTTACTACTCATTTTCATAATCAATACAAGCAAAGGATGTGGATTATGATTCAGGCTGTTGGATTTAAACACAATGGTGATCTCAATATATATATCGTTAAAATTTTAAGTCATACAGAAAACTTACAATTTCAAACATTTTCGTAGGACGAATCACTCTCACAAAAAATTTTACAAAACACTTACTGCGTCAAACTATGGATATACAAATCCTAACTCTGAACATTATCTAACAAAAACCAATTTGAAATGATTATACCTTCTCTCTTTTACATGGTAAAGTTTGGTCAGGGGCAGCGACCTGCCTTAACGCTGTCACCACACATCTGCTTCCTCCGCGCACCTAGCTGCGACTGCTCCCTTAAAGCTCTTTGCTGTTTTTTACTGCGCGCGCCGGGCTCTTAACCATCAAAGATCCTCCTACTCAAAGATATTATACTCGTTCCACCCTGATCAGACCTTAGCACATACTTTTCACAGTGTTGGAAGTACGACAAACGTATCCGTTAGGAAACTACGGTGAAATTTGGCGTTAATGGTCTGCGGCAGCAAACGACTCACGCCAGTGTGTTTGCTAACAGCGCGACATCACCTGCAATTCCTCTCTAGGACTCGTGACCATGTCGGTTGGACCCTAGAGGATAGGAAAATCGGGGCATGGTCTGATGAGTCTAGATTTCAATTGGTAAGAGCTGATGGTAGGGTCCGAGTGCGGGGCAGACTCGACATAACCGTGAAAACGTTTTGGGGGCTTCATAATGGTGTAGGCTGCGTTTACCTGCAACAGACTAGGCCCTCTGATGCAACCGAACCGATCGTTGATTGGAAATGGTAATGTTCGGCTACGTGGAGACCATTTGCACCCACTCATCGCATTTGTGTTGCCAAACACATTTGTAAATTTTCTGGATGTCAGTGCGCCATATCACCGAACCACAATTGTTTACAAATGGTTTGAACAACATTCTGGACAATTCGAGCGAATGATGTGGCCACCCACATCGCCGGACATGAATCCTATCGAACATTATCGACATAATCAGGACGCCAGTTCGTCCACAAAATCTTGCACCGGCAACACTTATGCAGTTATGGACAGCGTGGCTCAATATAGGCCGAGGGCTTGCCACGCCTTGTTCAGTCGATGCCATGTCGAATTGCTGCACTACACCGGTAGGGGCTATCGTATCACTCTTATCACCGCTTTGTTTTATTACAATGAACCTGCTTATAAGCAACTTTTTTACATTTATAAGCTTTGCTGGACATAACTTAATATTTAGAAACAGGTGACTGAAGTCTCTAGACCTGAACGAGTATTCATTGTAAATCTAATAGAGGTACAACTTGTACATTCGTTCGTCTGAGACCACACACCACCGTTGAGAAGAGGTTCCACTAAACCCTAAACGCTGACTTTTTGATGCCACTGCAGTTTGGGAAGTGTCAGTATCACTGCTTTACAGCGCAGGATAGGACAATGCACGTATTTGTAGAACCACAGTGTACCCGGCGGAGACGACTGTATCCGCTGTGAGTGGGGTTATCATCTCACATCTCAAATTATTTTCATAATGCGTTGATATTGGTGTAAAGGTATTGGTCATAAAGATTATTACATCCAATGCACTTTTTAAATTTTTTTTCTTTAAAAAGTGTGGAGAAGGGAGTAAATCGTGTATCGTTAGGATTGATCGAACTGAAAACACAAACTGGCTAACCGAATACAAGATCATCAACTACTGGATTTACTGTATATATTATAGTAGGCGCATAAAGCACTGCACTTGAATTCTTATTGGAAACCTCCGTATTAGACGTCTATGTTGACACATTTTCTCGTGATTTGTAGTTGAACACTTGTACTTCATGTGTAGCTGAAGACATCTGTTATGAGCGCTGACGGTTCGTGTATCAAATAATAAATATTATACAAAAATTACGCCATTGTTGTATGTATTTCACTCATAATGTACAAAATATTCTACCGGGATACAACGGAACAGTCAGTCAATACAATAACGCATTTACGCTATGTTCTTGCGTTTGATTCACTTCATTCTTTTTATACATTGCCTGAGAAAGTAAGCGAAGCACATGCGAGACATAGTCGTACATCAGTGTAACGTCGTACGCTTAGAATCCGTTGGGGGTACGATAATAACTCCGACTCTGTGCGACAGATAGGGCGGCTACGATAGTGCTTTAGTGTTGTTCGTATTTAATGCCGTTACCAGGCCTGGTAGCGTATATCAGGGACATGAACAGCATCAGGTGCTGAGTGATTACGGTGAGGGGCACGGCGCTATCCAACTGACAGTGTCTGAATGGGACACACAGTTGTGAGTCTGCATATGGCCGGCTGGTGGAATCCTGCAGTATTCAGATTTGTGGGGCGTGCGGATGTGGCCCGATGTTGGACTGCGTGTAAAGCTGACCGCCAGCTGTACTGGCCGCTCCTCGCTTCTCCTTGTCGATGGCGACACGTAGTCGATTCCGCAAGGCTATTCGATTTCACTCACGCAACCACTGCTCGGCGTAATAATATTAGTTGCGTCAACTTACACCTGAAAGTACTCGTAGCAATGAGCAGTTAGCAACAGCCAAAAATAATAATCATTCTTTACGTAGGCAAAGATAATTCTTTAAAGTTGTCTATGTGTCCGACACTTCTTGCAAGTCGCGAGAGCTATGCTATTAATCGCAGCCCGTAATAAGCACTTTGCTTTTACACAGAGTACGCGAAGGAACTTGCCCCCTTCTTGCAGCGGTGTACCGTAGGTCTATAGAAGAGCGTAGCATTCCAAAGGATTGGAAAAAGGCACAGGTCACCCACGTTTTCAAGAAGGGACGTCGAACAGATGTGCAGAACTATAGACCTATATCTCTAACGTCGATCAGTTGTAGAATTTTGGAACACGTATTATGTTCGAGTACAATGACATTTCTGGAGACAAAAAATCTACTCTGTAGGAATCAGAATGGGTTTCGAAATAGACGATCGTGTGAAACCCAACTCGCGCTATGCTTCCACGAGACTCAGAGGGCCATAGACACGGGTTCCCAGGTAGATGCCGTGTTTCTTGACTTCCGCAAGGCGTTCGATACAGTTCCCCACAGTCGTTTAATGAACAAAGTAAGAGCATATGGACTATCAGACCAATTGTGTGATTGGATTGAAGAGTTCCTAGATAACAGTACGCAGCATGTCATTCTCAATGGAGAGAAGTCTTCCGAAGTAAGAGTGATGTCAGGTGTCCCGCAGGGGAGTGTCGTAGGACCGTTGCTATTCACAATATACATAAATGACCTTGTGGATAACATCGGAAGTTCACTGAGGCTTTTTGCGGATGATGCTGTGTTATATCGAGAGGTTGTAACAGTGGAAAATTGTAGTGAAATGCAGTAGGATTGTAACCTCCCCCTGACTTATCGACCTTAATGACAGTGAAAAATGAAACCGCGTGTATCTAATGGGAATTTAGGAAAAGCAATCGTCACCGAAGTTAATCTGTCGGTAAAGAGGGAGGAAAGGGTTACATCTAAATGAAAAGAAAAATGCTAATGAAACTGGTGGAAATTAATTTTTAAATAGGGGTAAAGTTAATAAAGAAAGTAAATGTGCGGCCGTTACGTTAACAATTAACTAGCAGTAATTAGATATTTGAGATTTGGGGGAAATTACAGTCGCCAGTCCTATGGAAAATTACTATAGTAACTGAAAAAGAAAGGTTATTACACATATAATTAGCACTAGAAGCGTGGCAACTGAAGGTTGACACGTGTAGTGTGAAAACTGAAAGTTTGTCAGAAGTAATAAATTTCGCTACACTCTGACTTAATTTAGCAAAAGAATTAATAAAACCGGAAAATCGAAAGTTAATTTAGTGACTAAAGTTAATAGCGAGCTTTCTTTCTGAAGCACATCGAAATTCAGTAAGATACGGTTAATCTTGGACTACCTCAACAATCATTTCAAAAGCTACTTTAATTTACGCAATTTAGAAATAAGAGATTTAACTTTGAACTTGAATTAAATGATTCTGAACAATTAACAATAGTGAAATTTAGTACGTACCAAGCTGAGCTGCAGTCACAGGTAACGAGAATACGGTAACAAAACTCGCACTCTTAATTTGTGCTTGTGCAATCTAAATATTGTAGCCAGCTATGAATACCCTAACTGAACTTTGAAATTAAATCAGTAAAATCGTATGATGCTGGCGTTTGAATTTCAACGACACTCGGGTTCATTCCGAAAAAGGAAGGGACCTTGCTTGGTAATGCAATTGGGACAATGAGCAACAAAGGTTCATGCTACGTTGCTGTAATTTTGTGATTTGAACAGTTTGAGAAGCTGAGGTCTGCCATACAGTTCTAAAACTTTATGTGCTTCCTGTCTTCCTTGTTGGTGGATTGAAGGTTTGAAGCCGTCGATCGAGGAGGTGGCGACAGTCACTCATTGTCGGCCGTCGCTGTTGCAGAAGCTGGATGTTGGCGCGCCTTCTTCTCGACACGGTCACCAGGCGAAACGGACTCTTGATGTGCGCCAGCTAATGCTTCCCGTCCGCGACACCGTGTCAGAAACTATCATAGTAAGTCGAGCGCAATTACGTGCTGCCAAACCCCGAAAGCGCGGCAACTCGCGGGACCGTCACACAACACACCTGCTCCACCGCACTACTCCAGCCAGACTCCCTCTGCCCGCGCTCCACGCGGCAGAGTAAACACTCCAAAGATCCTAAACACTTTGGTTCACCACACAACCTATCGATGTATTCGTTCGATAGCATAGTTTTCCCTAGGCAATACCCAGCGTAAAATACAAATAATATTTACAGAACAAACCAATTATACATCGACATAAATGCATATATATATATATATATATATATATATATATATATATATATATATATAGTAAAACAATTACAATATATAGAGACACCGGAAAGTCATATCTTGAGGTAACAAAACAAGGAAAAAAATTATAGTACAATAGATGGAAATAGGAGGATATGCATTTCCGGCGTTACACATGCCCCACATTGTCTGAGGATATTCGTGTAAACTAAACAGACTCAGACAATGTCCCAAAACAGAAACAGCGGAAATGCATATGCTCAAAACATCAACAAAATTTAGCATTCGTCTAATTAAGCATAAATCAATTTTTAGACCATAATAATTGAGTGGAGACACTCCTAATCTTATTCCACTCTGTCATCTTGCACAAAATAAAACAGGTTGACAACATATTAAAATTCACAGAAAACATAGAAAATGGTTTAGCTGTTCTAAAATCGTCAAAATTCCTAACAGTATCAAGAAATGGAATTCTATTTACAAAATTAACCAGAGTACATGGTCATAAAAACAGGTAGATCAAAATACGCAAATTAATTATTAATCACACAGAATACACATTTTTATATAACCTTTTCATAATTAATATTCTCGTCATGAGAGTCCACTTAACGCTAAACAAGAAAATAATGTTCAGCAGATCGAAAAAAAAACATAAATATTGACAGCAGAATTCTTTCACATCAGCTATCCAAGAAGAAAAACAATTCCGCCTTCCGTACTCGCAAGTACAAAGAATGCCTACAGCGGCACAAGAGCCGACAGCGGCTCCGCCTCGCCACTATTGTTGCGCCCGCCTGTGCGGCACGCTTGATCTCACTCGCCTGCGTAACGGCATTTCCAGAACGTCCGTTTCACTGAATTCTTTCGGAAAAACCCACTCCCGAGTAATCTCAAGGAGTCCATTAACACTATCACAGTGGATAACTCAACACTGTCCATCACACATGTACAAGCCTGAAACTTAAAAACATCGTCTAAGTACATCGGCAGTGACTAGTAAAACACATATTCATGAAATATTACAGCTTGTTACAAAATGATATTTCCATTCCTTAATCTACTGTGACTCAGCTGAAAACTTAAACTAGCAGCTTGGATTTTTAAATTGATTAATATTCAGTAACTCTTAAACCATTTAATCAACATTAATTACTTATTAATTACAACTTCTTTAATGACCTCTAGGTCAGGCAAAAGCATCGCAACATGGCACATCCTTAAATCTTACACTTTATATTTACATACTGTACAAATTACCCTTTTTGTGGTATTAATCAATCCTTGGTTGGTACAATTTAAGGTCTACAATGTTCCGTATACCTAATAGTTTTCCAGAGCTTGGATACTCTAAGCAATAAGCATTTGTGTGAGGTATACCAATCACTTTATATGGTCCGTTATACACAAACTTAAATTTAGAGATTTCATTGTCTATCTCGCTCGATTCCTCATGAGCTTTTACAAGTACTAAGTCTCCGATTGCAAACTTAGCAAAACGCGCTTTAGCGTCATGACGACGTATGCGACCATCGGTTTTTAGCTTCATTTTTTCTGGCAAACGATCTTTTTTCACACCAATACTCGGTTTGTCTGGAAACACACTCTTATTCCTCATTATTACTTCATACAGGCCTCGTCTTTGTTCGTGTGTTACGTCTGACACACCGTCTACAATAGCTTCCAATTCACTTTCTACACCATTGTCAATGCCGAGATTCCTCACGTTACAGTAGTTCAAATTCATACCTACGCCAATGGCATCCGGCCAATTAACCAGTTAACAATGTGTATAGGCTGGTATTGCCTATGCACACCATCTCCTGCCTTGTCAAAACTAACTGCTATAGTTTTATCTAATGACGTACATGTCAAAGTGTTGCTTTCGCAATTAATCACTGCATGGTAATTTAATAGCCAATCTAACCCGATAATTACTTCCGTAGTTAAGTCTGGCACGACGACAAACTCTTGTTCAAATCGTGCCCCACATATCTCGAAGTTGACAAAAATCTGTTTTGTGACCGGTTTACTGGCCTTCCCAGTAGCACCGATAATTTTCACTCCTGTTACTGGCATAACTACGATGCCAGGTCTGTATTTCAGTATCTCAAATATTTTCCCAGATACAGCACTCAATTCTGCACCGGTGTCAATCAACACGTTTAGTTGTAGGTCGTGCATATCAACAGACACTACTATCTGTCTACACTTGTCCTCAACTGTTTCTTTATATTCCCACAGTAAATCCTCGTCTATATCCAGGTCATTCCAGAAAAAACCATCCAGCTTTGATCCTAAATCCGGCTTATCTGGCGGCTTTTTCAGCCTCTGTTCACATATAGTTTTAATTTCAACACGTTTGTCCTGAGGCTTAGTCTGTAGCTTCGCCTCCAATACCGAAACCTTTTCCTGTAACTCGTCAACTAGTGAGTGTTGCTTTGCTATCAATTCACTAATTGTCACCTTCGTTGATTCCTCTTTGGTCAGACTGATCTCATCTGCCAATCTACCTGGAGGAATGTGCCCGGTAGTACCTGCAATTACTTCCTCTAGATCTGCGCAACCCACACTGCTATCGTCTGACCGTATAATGTCAGCTCTAACCTCATATACGCTGTAATCTATATGATTTTCTACCAATCGTGTCCGGCTATCACTAAAATTTTCACAATCTATCTCCTTAATACTCTCGCAATGTTTAAACTGGAGGTTTGCGTCGGATGGGTCGGCTACTTCTACCACTATAACTTTCGGTAAAGTATGTCGGTTAGGGCCAGAACTTTCCGTTACTACTTCAACATCCAACTCCTGCTGGACGAAACACGACGAATCTTGCTCATGCTCCCCCATTAACATCAACTATTTCTAGTAAAGTCTGCCGGTTAGGGCCAGAACTTTCTATCACTTCACAAATACTATCTTCCTGTGGGACGAGACGCGGCAAATCCTGCCCGCGCTCCCCGTAAACACTTCTCCCGTACAGGCCCCAATAATCTCTTAGTTCGTCGTATAAGCGACCGAACTGCCTTACCCAGACCTCATCCCTCTCTGCATCCCCTCGCTCAATGACGGACGTGTTATCCGACATCTGATCTTCTCTCAACAATTGCGAATCATTCTTAAACTCACTCTTCATTTCCGCTGTGGGTGTTACAGCTGCCACTTTATAATCGTTTTCTGGAACACAACTTAAATTGTTCTCACTGACAGTGAATGTCTACAGCTGATCTACTACTTGTGGGCGCACTCCTTTCTCCTAACACTGGCACACTCTCCCGCCGTTGAATATTCCATACGGAATTTTCATAACGACGACACCTGGGTTTCCTCCTGTTATTGGGCCACCAAAATTTCTCCACGCCCGGTCGGCCCCTCACCGGCGTGGCTAATGGTTTCCCTGTCTCGTCCCAGCAGATACGCTCCCCGGATACTACTGAGGCGGCTGGTCACACCCTCTGGCGTTATTACTGTTCCGTGAAGCCCGTATCACGCTAGTATGATACTGGTTTCCGTCATTCCTGTTATTATTTGCATTGTACCGATTGTTATTACGGTCCGAACCATTATTGTTATTGCTGCTGCCATGGTTGCGGTATGCGTTATTCCCATGGTTATCATTGTTGTGGTTGCTGTTGTAACGTTGTTGCATTAATTTGATCTGCAAGCGGTGCTGCTATTCAAGATCATAAAAGTGGGTTAAAAGCTGTGAGCTGTCTGGGGAAGTTAACCTTGCATTATTGAGCAACTGTTTCACCAGGTATCCAATGTAGCTTACCAAATTCCTAACCAGACTAACATTATTTATAATCTTTTAATAGTCATATGACAACCGGTGATATATATATATATATATAACTATAAAAGAGAATTTAAATAAAAAGAAATAAATCAGTTTATATTTGGAAATTTATTTAACATTGATCATTGAAATTTCAGCATATTAAACGTGAGTCATAACTAAGCTGGTGCCTTATTTAGGACTGTGAAAATGTGAGTTTGTAATCTTACGGAACACATCAAATATGTAGCCAAGATTGGGAGACTGCATACAACACTGCTTTCATAAAACAACACACAAAGAACGTTGAAACATATGCAAGAGAAAATTAACCAATACCAACCGATTCAATTTTCACCCAAAGAAGTTACGTTCGTAGCACAATCCTGTCCGTCATGTAATTACCACACACTAGTATACTAAATTCATATTAACTCTTTGTGAAATCTTCCCGAAAAGAATAGCTGAGGGCTACTTTGATGATTACACCACATGCTTCACGTGGTCAACTTGGTTTACACAAAGAGTGTAACTCCACAATAATTTTGATAATTAAAATAAATTAGATCGAAAAGCAATTTACAAAAGAAAAACCTCGGACTGGTTACTATCGTCTTACTATTAACCTGATGGGTCAAACAATTGTATAAGCACGTGGTACTGGTCTCACAAAGTACACCCCACGTGGGTTGAACATAAAGAAAAGTTGCTATATTGAAAGTTATTGTCAAGACGAGACGTTACAGTGTCACGCACATTCGCATTTAAGATAGATGAACTTAGAGTTACTGATCAACACGTGGTTCCACTTTACTCACAAAGTAGTGACAAAGCAACTACTGGAATATATTCTGAACTTCACACGAGAATTACACTGCGCTGCAATTTAAGATAACATTAGATATTTTAGAGCTAAACCTGAAGTAAAGGTGATTAAATTTTCAGTTAGGTTGAATTTAAGAAATCCATTGTCCTACGGACTTAGCAGATACGCGCTTAGCCGGAGATCTTACCACTTCAGACGCTCGCCACGGACAGACTGACATGCGCTACTACCGAGCGTGGTTCCTGAGGGTGGCTCACAAATACAAACGGAAGTGGCCAGAGGGGCAGCTTCCTATACCAACATGACAACGGACGGACAGGACCATACTAAGGATAGAAACTGCTTTGCTTTTAGAAAGCGTAGCTACCTGTTCCGACGTTGGTCCTACTGTTCTCTAGTAGACAGCCTTGTCTGCTACCCTCAAGCATGCAACTAGAAATACATTGCTCATTCATCCTCTCACACAGAAGGGAAGGGGGATGACAGTATCTTATCATATACAGTATATAAAAGAAAGCGGATGTAGGTTCCGTATGACACTGTGTGACATGAATTACATATAAACTGTGTTTTAAAGTGTAGTAGTGTGACAGATCGTTCTTGTTTATGTGTAAAAGTAATACGTTCCACTACTCAGTCTCCTCCCAGATAGTCAGAAACGCCACAGTAAATTTAGAAGAGGAATTTATGCCGTAAATGACAACAGATTTAAGAAATTAAACATGAAAGGAATCCAACAGAGACCTTTCACTGTGGTACCCATTGTTGTTACCATGGCCTCTACCACTATCGCGATTATTGCGCCAATTGTCCTCGTCCTCAACTCTTTCCAGGAAATCATTGATTGCCCTGTAATTGCTTCCTACGTAGCGTTTTGTATCATCTGGAAGCTTCTTGTAGAGTTCCCAGACCATTTCGGATTCCGTGCGGCGATCACGCAAATATTCCAACTTGCGGATCCAGCCCTCACAAAACTCCTTCATCGAGCCAAGCGAATTCGCATCGAAAGGCCTCGATACGACAAATTCGCGCCAGACACTTTGCTGTTTTTGCTCTGACCAGTATTCAGCCAGAAACAAATTTTTAAACTCGTCAAAAGTCAGGTTGGTAATGTTGAGGTTTAAGCCCCAACGCTTGGCATCACCAGCCAACACATCAATAACCGCATTAATTTTTCTCTCATTAGACCATGATGTGGGTAAAACTCTTTCACAATTTTTAATGAAATCCGTCGGGTGTATACCGCCTTTTTTCAAGGGGTCGAATCGCTCCTCTTTCGTCAACAATTCCGAACTATGTGCACAGATTGGCACATAGCTCTGTTTTTCTTCAAGTTTCTTTTCTAATTCCGACACTCTCGTAATTACTTGGCAAGTGGTTGTCGCAAGCGTTTCTACTTCCCTTTTTTCTTCTTCGCAGGTATTAGCCTGCTTCGTCACTTCGGTATCTACTTCGAATACTAAAGCCTTTAAAGTTTCCACCTTCTTTTGATCCTCTTTTTTCACTAATTGAATTTGTTCCGTCACCTTATTCTCGATGATCGGAGCAACTGCTTCTCCTACACTTTTCTCGGTTCTGCTAATTTCGGAATAAAAACGAGTATTTATGCTCGCAACTTCCGCCTGAACGCCTATCATTTCCTGTTTAAGATTACCGATATCGGTATTAATCACAACAATATCTTCTTTGATTTTATCAACTTTTGTGTTAATAACTCCAACATTGTTGTTAACAACAATAATTGCTTTGTTCTGATTGTCTAGCTTCTTTTCAATTTTTTCAGACTGACTCGTGATTTCGTTAATCAAAACATTCAGTAAATCAGTTAAATTCCTGGAAACTACTGGTTTTACTTCCGTAGCGGCTTCCTCTTTAATTGTCCCCCCGTATTCGTCATCAAGGGATTCACATTTGATTTTCACTTCCGATTCCGAAACATTTTCTAAACTTGGGAATTCCATTTCTGCTTTTTGTTGCGTTTCGGCGGTCGTGTCTTTCATGCTAGCCGCCTGCCCCTGAACAATGGGTACCGCGGCGCGCGTTTCCCACTGTTCGACCGATTGTTCCGTATCCAAGTCTACCAAATTCTGGTAATTGTTGCCTTCCCTCATTTTAAAAATTTTTAATATAAATGACAAATCTAAAATCTAATTACTATTCCTCACACTAATATTCTCGCTGACGTATCGACAATTTCGTAACCAGTACTTTGTTACGAGATTTGCACAATGCAAAATTCGTGTCCAGAACAACCTCAAATCTGAAGATTGTCCTGTCACCAGGTCGCCACGTGTAATCTCCCCCTCGCTTATCGACCTTAATGACAGTGAAAAATTAAACTGCGTTTACCTAATGGGAATTTGGGAAAAGTAATCGTCACCCAAGTTAATCTGTCGGTAAAGAGGGAGGAGAGGGTTACATCTAAATGAAAGGAAAAATGCAAATGATATTGGTGGAAATTAATTTTGAAAAGGGGTAATGTTAAAGAAAGTAAATGTGCGGCCGTTACGTTAACAATTAACTAGCGGTAATTAGATATTTGAGATTTGGGGGAAATTACGGTCGCCAGTCCTATGGACAATTACTATAGTAGCTATAGTTCCGGCGTTACAGGATCTGCAACGAATTGACGCATGGTGCAGGGAGTGGCAATTCAATCTCAATGTAGACAAGTGTAATGTGCTGCGAATACATAGAAAGAAGGATCCCTTATCATTTAGCTACAATATAGCATGTCAGCATCTGGAAGCAGTTAATTGCATAAATTACCTGGGAGTAGGCATTACGAGTGGTTTAAAATGGAATGATCATATAAAGTTGATCGTCGGTAAAGCAGATGCCAGACTGAGATTCATTGGAAGAATCCAAAGGAAATGCAATCCGAAAACAAAGGAAGTAGGTTACAGTACACTTGTTCGCCCACTGCTTGAATATTGCTCAGCAGTGTGGGATCCGTACCAGATAGGATTGAGAGAAGAGATAGAGAAGATCCAACGGAGAGCAGCGTACTTCGTCACAGGATCATTTAGAAATCGCGAAAGCGTTACGGAGATGATAGATATAATCTTAAACATGGCTGTTACTCAGCAGTCGTATACTAGTTCCCACATTGGATTAGACAGCCAACAGGATGCAAACGACTGGTAGATACATTGGCATAGGTTTCTACACCTACTAGGGGTGCCTTCATGGGAAGAGGCTATAACGTTTTATTTTCCTTTTGACTTGAGCCTAGCTCTAAATTCTGACCATTGCTTTTTTGCAATGTAGCTTTACGATTTATCAGAATTTCATTCTGATGAAGACTTCTCTAGTATGTGTCGAAACCTTGGTCAGTGTACCTACCAGTTACGTGCAACAGGTTGGCTGAATAATCCCGTCTTGAAACTAGAATGCAGTTGCTGAGTAACAGCCACGTTTAAAACTGTAAGATTTCTACCGGTCCAGGTGTCTAAGGCTGTGACAAAGTACCAAGACTAAGAAGAACATTGTTAAACACAGGTACGGTTATTAATCTGAATAATCATTGTAAAGAAAACGGCTTTTGCTAAGTTATGTTAAATCCTATTTTAAAATCAGATAGTGCTTGAAGGATCCAAAAACTTTTCTGTGCCTAGTTCAAAAAATTATTTCCGACAAAATCAATGCTTTGTACAAAAAAAAAGACAGATTAAATGAAGAGGTCTATGTTTTGTATCTTGAGCTCTCTACAATTTTTCGCTTACATCTTAATCTTCAAACTGATGCATTTTGGGATTTTATTAATAACAGGTTGGATAACTGTAAGAATTGTATTGCAATAACACACGAGAAGAAACTAGCTAATCTTAAAAGCTCTTTACCCGTAAAAAAGCCTGTTGTTAGTAGTTTTCAAAGGCTTCACCATAAATTTTTGAACAGAACTCTGAATAAGACTGAAATAGATTTTGCACCGGAAGAAACTGCCTTGTCAGAAAAAGGACGTAAATACAATGTAACGTCTGACCTGTCAGATAAAAATGTTATAGAAAACATGACTGTAGATCTTAAAATAGGCCTTGATATCGTCAAAGTAGACGTTTCCCGACAAACGAGGGTACCTCATGATGTGTGTAGTTTTGAGAAACATGCAGTTAAAAGCACCTGTCAATATGATTGTGATAAGAATTTTTTTTAAAAAATGTTAATGTCAGGCTAAAGGAAACAATGCCTTATAACTAAGTCTGACAAAGGGAGTGCTGTAATCATTGCTACTCAGAACGAATATGTGTATAAAATTTCAATTTTTTGAGGAGAATAATGCTTCAGAGTTAAGTGAGAATCCGGCCCCCTTAATATAAAAAGAAATTAAGCTTGCCGTTAACAGTGATACGTACTTGCTCAAACCATTTCATAAAAAACAGCTTACTAATATGAATCCACAGACCCCAAAATTGCGTTCGCATTTTAAGTCACCATCCGATACGTCCGATTGTGAACAGTATGAAAAATGTATATCAATAGTTGGCAAGGTTACTTCAGGAAAAAAAAGTGCTTTGTTTTTTGAGATAATTATTCTGTCATCAATACTCAGAATCTAGTCAGTAAAATCAAGGATCGGCAGTGTGAGCTAGGTACTAAATTACATATTACGAACCTATTATACTAACGTACCTATTCAGTCATTGACGTTCTTGAAAAAAAAAAAAAAAACTTACGTACTTTTAAGAAAGATATTTCTGATGAGCAAATCACTGCCATAATCCGTTTGGTAAGATTAGTAGTAAAATCCAACTATTTTGTTTTCAGTGCCAAGTTACACTGCTAGCCTGACGGCCTGGCGATCGGCAACCGACTGGCGGGCTTCTTGGCCGTTGTTTTCATTCAGTCACTGGAAGAGGAATTCTCCAGTAATTTTTCGGGCTCCTGATCTTGGTATTTTGTCTTATGCTCGGCACGAAGATGACATTTTGATCATATGAAGTGGTTCCTGACAAGTAATTCAGCATTTGCTTGAAATTTTTAATAACCCTCATGAAAAAATCGGCTTCTCTTGTAAATTGGAACATAACGATCGTCTACTTAATTACTAGAACCTGAGATTGCTGTTGACGACAGACTTTCTTTCGAAAAGCCACTAATACAGATCAAATTGTGTCCTTTAGTTGAGTTCATCCTCAGTCCTGTAAGAAAGCACTTTTCCATTCAACCATTCGTCGTGCAATCTCTGTACCTTTGTCACCTCACAAGCTTAATAAAGAGATGAACATGGTAAAAACTATTATAGTTAATAACGGCTGTCATATCATGTTAATTGACAAGATCTTCGAAGTTAAAACTGACTCTAAAATGACCACTTTATGCAGCAGTGTTATTACTGGCAGTAACGAGTTCCAAAATATTTTCTCGATTCCAGTTGTAGGCCCTATTTCGTATAAAATTCGTAGTCCTCTGATTAAAAAATATGGGTTCAAAGTTGCCTTATCCACGAGAAATAACTTGCAAAAATATCTCATTCACAATATCAAGTCTTTAGTTGCTCCGATTCGCAACTGAGGAGTGTATAAAATCACTTGCTATGCGTTTCCCATTTATTATACAGGACAAGTGGAAGGTTTTTAGTGTAGGGTACAAGGAATATTTGATGGGAAAAGAAGGCATTAATGTACACAATTCCACATTAGCTGATCATTTTCTAATTTCTGGACACAAAACGAAATACGTTGAAGAAACTTCCATTTTACATAGAGCTAAGAAAGATCATACGCTCGATGTACTCGAAGAGATGAAGATTTTCAAGCATGTTTCTGAGAATGATGTCCTCATCCTCAATGATCAGTTGCAACTACGTAGTAAAATTTTTGTGAATGCTTCAGTCCACTGCTCGCGGAATTTTGATTTCTCTATTTTTACTATGTTATCCCTGCTTATGGTTTCAAAACATCATTTTCTTCGAATCTCATAGGTATCTTTTGCTGAACTTACCTTCATGCAAATCTAATCTGAATTGTACAGGCATTTGCAAAAAATAAAATTTCTGGATCATTCTGTCCTTTACCTAATGGCTCTGTTACGAATACTCTGATTGACAAAAAACAATGTTTTTTTTCTTTTTTTTCTTTGGGTCACCAGTCTTCTGACTGGTTGGATGCGGCCCGCCAGGAATTCCTCTCCTGTGTCAACCTCTTCATCTCTGAGTAGCTCTTGCAACTTAGTCCTTAATTATTTGCTCGATTTATTTCAGCCTCTTCCTTTACAGTTTCTGCCCTCTACAGCTCCCTCTACTACCATGGAAATCTACATCTACATTTACATCCATACTCCGCAAGCCACCTGACGGTGTGTGGCGGAGGGTACCTTGAGTACCCCATCGGTTCTCCCTTCTATTCCAGTCTCGTATTGTTCGTGGAAAGAAAGATTGTCGGTATGCCTCTGTGTCGGCTCTAATCTCTCTGATTTTATCATCATGGTCTCTTCGCGAGATATACGTAGGAGGGAGCAATATACTGCTTGACTCCTCGATGAAGGTATGTTCTCGAAACTTCAACAAAAGCCCGTACCGAGCTACTGAGCGTCTCTCTTGCAAAGTCTTCCACTGGAGTTTATATATCATCTCCGTAACGCTTTCGCGATTACTAAATGATCCTGTGACGAAGCGCGCTGCTCTCCGTTGGATTTTCCCTATCTCTTCTATCAATCCTGTCTGGTACGGATCCCACACTGCTGAGCAATATTCAAGCAGTGGGCGAACAAGTGTACTGTAACCTACTTCCTTTGTTTTCGGATTGCATTTCCTTAGGATTCTTCCAATGAATCTGTCTGGCATCTTCTTTACCGACGACCAACTTTATATGATCATTCCATTTTAAATCACTCGTAATGCCTACTCTCAGATAATTTATGGAATTAACTGCTTCCAGTTACTGACCTGCTATATTGTAGCTAAATGATAAAGGATCTTTCTTTCCATGTATTCGCAGCACATTACACATGTCTACATTGAGATTGAATTGCCACTCCCTGCACCATGCGTCAATTCGTTGCAGATCCTCCTGCATTTCACTACAATTTTCCATTGTTACAATCTCTCGATATACCACAGCATCAACCGCAAAAAGCCTCAGTGAACTTCCGATGTTATCCACAAGGTCATTTATGTATATTGTGAATAGCAACGGTCCTACGACACTCACCTGCGGCACACCTGAAATCACTCTTACTTCGAAAGACTTCTCTCAATTGAGAATGACATGCTGCGTTCTGTTATCTAGGAACTCTTCAATCCAATCACACAATTGGCCTGATAGGCCATATGCTCTTACTTTGTTCATTAAACGACTGTGGGGAACTGTATCGAACGCCTTGCGGAAGTCAAGAAACACGGCATCTACCTGTGAACCCGTGTCTATGGCCCTTTGAGTCTCGTGGACGAATGGCGTGGGCTGGGTTTCACACGACCGTCTTTTTCGAAACCCATGCTGATTCCTACACAGTAGATTTCTAGTCTCCAGAAAAGTCATTATACTCGAACATAATACGTGTTCCAAAATTCTACAACTGATCGACGTTAGAGATATAGGTCTATGATTCTGCACATCTGTTCGACGTCCCTTCTTGAAAACGGGAATGACCTGTGCCCTTTTCCAATCCTTTGGAACGATACGCTCTTCTAGAGACCTACGGTACACCGCTGCAAGAAGGAGACAAGTTCCTTCGCGTACTCTGTGTAAAATCGAACTGGTATCCCATCAGGTCCAGCGGCCCTTCCTCTTTTGAGCAATTTTAATTGTTTCTCTATCCCTCTGTCGTGTATTTCGATATCTACCATTTTATCATCTGTGCGACAATCTAGAGAGGGAGCTACAGTGCAGTCTTCTTCGGTGAAACAGCTTTGGAAAAAGATATTTAGTATTTCGGCCTTTAGTCTGTCATCCTCTGTTTCAGTAGCATTTTGGTCACAGTGTGTCTCGACATTTTGTTTTGATCCACCTACCGCTTTGACATAAGACCAAAATTTCTTATTTTCTGCCAAGTCAGTACATAGAACTTTACTGTCGAATTCAATGAACGCGTCTCGCATAGCCCTCCTCACACTACATTTCGCTTCGCGTAATTTTTGTTTGTCTGCAAGGCTTTGGCTATGTTTATGTTTGCTGTGAAGTTCCCTTTGCTTCCACAGCAGTTTCCTAACTCGGTTGTTGTACCACGGTGGCTCTTTTCCATCTCTTACGATCTTGCTTGGCACATACTCATCTAATGCATATTGTACGATTGTTTTGAATTTAGTCAGCTGATCCTCAACACTATCTGTACTTGAGACAAAACTTTTGTGTTGAGCCGTCAAGTACACTGAAATCTGCTTTTTGTCGCTTTTGCTAAACAGAAAAATCTTCCTAACTTTTTTAATATTTCTATTTACGGCTGAAATCATCGATGCCGTAACCGCTTTATGATCGTTGATTCCCTGTTCTGCGTTAACTGTTTCAAATAGTTCGGCTCTGTTTCTCACCGGAAGGTCTAATCTGTTATCGCCACGAGTCAGTTCTCTGTTTAACTGCTCAAGGTAGTTTTAAATAATGCAGTTACAAAAACTTCACTTCTTTGTCGCTGCCACCCGTTATAAAAGTTTGAGTCTCCCAGTCTATATTCGGCAAATTAAAATCTCCACCCAGAACTATAACATGGTCGAGAAATCTACTCGAAATATTTTCCAAATTTTCCTTCAGGTGATCTGCCACAACAGCTGCTGAGCCAGGGGGCCTACATAGACATCCAATTACCATGTTTGAGCCTGTTTTAACCGTGACCTTCACCCAAATTATTTCACGTTTCGGATCTCCGCCAATTTCCTTCGATACTATTGTACTTTCTATCGCTATAAACGCGCCTCCCCCTTCACTGTCCAGCCTGTCTCTGCTGTATACATTCCAATATGAGTTTAGAATTTCATTCCTGTTTACATCTGGTTTCAGCCAACTTTCTGTACTATGTGGGCGTTGTGACCCTCTTGTCTTAGCAGATGTCCTATCATCCTGTCCCTTCTCCTTCTCAGTATTTTCCACATACTCGTACCCTCTCCGGTTCTGCGGAGAACCTCCTCATTCCTTACCTTATCGGTCCACCAAATTTTCTACATTCGTCTGTAGCACCACGTCTCAAATGCTTCGATACTTTTCTGTTCCCGTTTTCCCACAGTCCATGTTTCACTACCACACAAAGCTATACTCCAGACGTACATTCGCAGTAATTTCTTCCTCAAAGTAAGGCCTATGTTTGATACTAGTAGATTCTTCTCGGCCATGAATGCCCTTTTTGCCATTTCTAGTCCGCTTTTGATGTCCTCCTTGCTCCGTCCGTCATTGGTTATTTTACTGCCTAGGTAGCAGAATTCCTTAACTTCATTGACTTCGTGACCATCAATCCTGATGTTAAGTTTCTCGCTGTTCTCATTTCTGCTACTTCTCATTACGTTCGTCTGTCTTCGCTTTACTCTAAATCCGTATTCTGTACTCATGAGATTGTTCATTCTGTTCAGCACATCATATAGGTCTGCTTCATTTTCACTTAGAATGGCAATGTCATCAGCGAATCGTAACATTGATATCCTTTCACCTCCAATTTTAATTCCACTCCGGAACCTTTCTTTTATTTCCGTCATTACTTCTACGATGTACAGCTTGAATAGTAGGGGCGAAAGACTACATGCCTGTCTTACACCCTTTGTAATCCGAGATCTTCGTCCTTGGCCGTCCACTCTTATTATTCCCTCTTGGCTCTTGTACATATTGTATGTTACCTCTTTCTCAGAATTCCGAGCATCTTTCACCATTTTACATTGTTGAATGCCCTCTTCAGGTCAACAAATCTTATGAACGTGTCTTCATTTTTCTTTAGTCTGGCTTCCATTATTAACCGCAACGTCAGAACTGCCTTTCTCATGCCTTTTCCTTTTCTAAAGCCAAACTGATCGTCATCTAGCACACCCTCAATTTTCTTTTCCCATTCTTCTGTATATTATTCATGTCAGCAAGTTGAACGCAGCCGGCCGTTGTTGCCGTGCGGCTATAGGCGCTTCAGTCTGGAACCGCGTGACCGCTACGGTCGCAGGTTCGAAGCCTGCCTCGGGCATGGATGTTTGTGATGTCCTTAGGTTAGTTAGGATTAAGTAGTTCTAAGTTCTAGGGGACATGTGACCATAGATGTTAAGTCCCATAGTGCTCAGAGCCATTTTGACTTTCCTGTATGCTGAGTCAGGCCTTCCGAGAATAATTTCTTTCTCGATTTCTCCACATTTTTCATACAGCCATTTCATCTTACCTTCCCTGCAATCCCTGTTTATTCCTGTTTATTTCTGTATACCTGAGTTGCCTGGAACACATTTATACTTCCTCCTTTCATCGATCAACTGAAGTATTTCTTCTGTTACCCAAGGATTTTTCGCCGTTACCTTCTTTGTACCTATGTTTTTCTTTCCAACTTGTGTGATGGCCCTTTTCAGAGATGTCCATTCGTCTTCAACTGCACTGCCTACTGAGCTTTTCCTTATTTCTATATCTATAGCCTTAGAGAAGTTCAAGCATATCTCGTCATTCCTTAGTTCTCCAGTGTCCCATTTCTTTGCGCATTGGTTCTTCTTGGCTAATGTTTTAAACTTCAGCCTGCTCTTCATCACTACTACATTGTGATCTGAGTGTATATCTGCTCCTGGGTAACCCATACGATCCAGTATCTGATTTCGGAATCTCTGTCCCACCATGATGTAATATAACTGAAATCTTCCTGTGTAACCCAGCCTTTTCCATGTATACCCCTTCCTCTTGTGATTGTTGAACAGAGTATTCGCAGTTACTAGCTGAAATTTGTTACAGAACTCAATTAGTCTTTCTTCTCCCTCATTCCTTGTCCCAAGCCCATATTCTCCTGTAACCTTTTGTATTGCTCCTTCCACTACAACTGCATTCCAGTCCCCCATGACTATTAGATTTTCATTACCCTTTACACACTGTATTACCCTTTCAGTATCCTCATACACTTTCTCTGTCTCTTCATATTCAGCTTGCGACGTCGGCATGTATGCCTAAAGTATCGTTGTAGGTATGGGTTTGCTGTCGTTTCTGACAAGAACGACCCTATGACTTAAGTGTTCACAGTAACACACTCTCTGCCCTACGTTCCAATTCATAACGAATCCTACTCCCGAACAATTTAGAAATTTGTGGTAAGTAGAATGGGACCAAACTGCTGAGGTCATCGGTCCCTAAGCTTACACACTATTTAATTTAACTTAAACTAAGTTACGCTAAGTACAACACACACACACACGCCCGAGGGAGGACTCGAACCGTGACAAGGCGCCCTTAGACCGTGCGGCTACCCCGCGCGGCCCTACTACCGTTATACCATTTCCTGCTGCTATTGATACTGCCCTGTACTCATCTGACCAGAAATCCTTGTCTTCTTTCCAATTTCATTTCACTGACCCCTGCTATAACTAGATTGAGCCTGCACTTCCCTTTTCAGATTTTCTAGCTTCCCAACCACGTTCAAACTTCTGACATTCCACGACCCTACTAGTAGAACATTATCCTTTCGTTGATTATTCAGTCTTTTTCTCAGGGTCACCTCCTCCTTGACAGTCCCCTCCCGGAGATCCGAATGGGGGACAATTGCGGAATCTTTTGCCAATGGAGAGATCATCATGACACTTATTCAGTTATAGGTGTCATGTCCTTTGGATACACCTTACATACTTTGATGCAATGGTTTGCCGGCTGGTGTGGCCGAGCGGTTCTAGGCGCTTCAGTCTGCAACCGCGCGACCGCTACGGTCGCAGGTTCGACTCCTGCCTCGGGCATGAATGTTTGTGATGTCCTTAAGTTAGTTAGGTTTAAGTAGTTCTAAATACTAGGAGACTCATGACCTCAGCTGTTAAGTCCCATAGTGCTCAGAGCCATTTGAACCATTTTGATGTAGCGGTTTCCATTGCCTTCTGCATCCTCATGCCGTTGATCATTGCCGATTCTCCCGCCATTAGGGGCAGTTTCCCACCCTTGGGACGAGAGAGTGCCCTGAACTACTGTCCGCTCCTCCGCCCTCTTTGACAAGGCCATGGCAAAATGAGGGTGACTTCTTACGCAGGAAGTGTTCGGCCTCCAGTGCTGATTATTAATCACAAATTAAGCAGCGGCGGGATTCATTCTGAGTAAAACGAGGGAAGAAAGATCGAGTCTAACGTCCCGTCGTTAACGAGGTCATTAGAGGAGCGCAAGCTCGCATTGCGTCAAGGATGGGGATGGAAATCGGGCGTGTCTTTTCAAAGGGACCATTCCGGCATTTGACTGGAATGATTTACGGAAGTCACGAAAACCTAAACCTTGGTGGCCGGACACGGGTTTGAACCGTCTTCCTCTCGAATCATTCTGAGTAGTGATTCGCGACCTACCCCCGTATGGAGAGAGGTTGGAATGCATAATGCACCCAGGAACGCTGTCGAACACAGCTATGGCGTGGGGAGGCGTAATGTTGCAAGAGCGTACTGATCTCCAAATGTCTGACCATGGCACACTCACCAGTCAAAGTTCTCGTGACACAATACTCCTTCCCCATGCGTGGCTTTTGAGGGGTGCTTTCCGCCCTGTCTTCATTTTTATGGGTGACAGTGCTCGGTCGCATCGATCAGGGCAGATGTACGAGCTCTTCGAGCTAGAGGATATTCGACGAATGGACTACTGTGCCTATTCCCCGGACTCAGATCCAATCGAACCGTGTGGGATGAGCAGTGGAGGAGTGGGACGCCTTAACACAATAACTGTGTTCCAACCTCGAGGGTGGCACGACGACACATTACAGACCTTGTGTCGCCGTCTATGGTGATATCTCTCTCTCTCTCTCTCTCTCTCACACACAAACACACACACACATATATATATATATATATATATATATATATATATATATATATATATATATATATATATATATATACGTCCTCAGTACGACCATAACTCGCGGTGAGTTCAGTGCGATTACTGTCTTTGAATAAACGTGACATTTCTGTTCGTCTCACTCCTCATTTCTCCGAATTACCTTCTGTCCTACATTGTACCAGTGTTTTCTGTGTGTGGTCCAAGTTCAATCGAGCTACACTCCTGGAAATTGAAATAAGAACACCGTGAATTCATTGTCCCAGGAAGGGGAAACTTTATTGACACATTCCTGGGGTCAGATACATCACATATCACACTGACAGAAACACAGGCACATAGACACAGGCAACAGAGCATGCACAATGTAGACACTAGTACAGTGTATATCCACCTTTCGCAGCAATGCAGGCTGCTATTCTCCCGTGGAGACGATCGTAGAGATGCTGGATGTAGTCCTGTGGAACGGCTTGCCATGCCATTTCCACCTGGCGCCTCAGTTGGACCAGCGTTCGAGCTGGACGTGCAGACCGCGTGAGACGACGCTTCATCCAGTCCCAAACATGCTCAATGGGGGACAGATCCGGAGAGCTTGCTGGCCAGGGTAGTTGACTTACACCTTCTAGAGCACGTTGGGTGGCACGGGATACATGCGGACGTGCATTGTCCTGTTGGAACAGCACGTTCCCTTGCCGGTCTAGGAATGGTAGAACGATGGGTTCGATGACGGTTTGGATGTACCGTGCACTATTCAGTGTCCCCTCGACGATCACCAGTGGTGTACGGCCAGTGTAGGAGATCGCTCCCCACACCATGATGCCGGGTGTTGGCCCTGTGTGACTCGGTCGTATGCAGTCCTGATTGTGGCGCTCACCTGCACGGCGCCAAACACGCATACGACCATCATTGGCACCAAGGCAGAAGCGACTCTCATCGCTGAAGACGACATGTCTCCATTCGTCCCTCCATTCACGCCTGTCGCGACACCACTGGAGGCGGGCTGCACGATGTTGGGGCGTGAGCGGAAGACGGCCTAACGGTGTGCGGGACCGTAGACCAGCTTCATGGAGACGGTTGCGAATGGTCCTCGCCGATACCCCAGGAGCAACAGTGTCCCTAATTTGCTGGGAAGTGGCGGTGCGGTCCCCTACGGCACTGCGTAGGATCCTACGGTCTTGGCGTGCATCCGTGCGTCGCTGCGGTCCGGTCCCAGGTCGACGGGCACGTGCACCTTCCGCCGACCACTGGCGACAACATCGATGTACTGTGGAGACCTCACGCCCCACGTGTGGAGCAATTCAGCGGTACGTCCACCCGGCCTCCCGCATGCCCACTATATGCCCTCGCTCAAAGTCCGTCAACTGCACATACGGTTCACGTCCACGCTGTCGCGGCATGCTACCAGTGTTAAAGACTGCGATGGAGGTCCGTATGCCACGGCAAACTGGCTGACACTGACGGCGGCGGTGCACAAATGCTGCGCAGCTAGCGCCATTCGACTGCCAACACCGCGGTTCCTGGTGTGTCCGCTGTGCCGTGCGTGTGATCATTGCTTGTACAGCCCTCTCGCAGTGTCCGGAGCAAGTATGGTGGGTCTGACACACCGGTGTCAATGTGTTCTTTTTTCCATTTCCAGGAGTGTATATTACTTTGCACTGGCGCATCACACGAAAGTTACTTTCGTCCATAGGATTTGTGCATCAGCGTAACGAATTATTATATAAATACAATTGTGACTGAAAGTGGCTAGTTTGTTTTTGTTGTGTGGTAAATGAGCCGCGTGCGGCGCGCGTTCTTGCCGCTCATAACTCGGCGTCTTGTAATAGCGGAAGTGGCGTCTCGATTCCTTCTCGTGTTAATGGCGCCACTGACTTTGCTAGTATTGTTTGTCTGCGAGTGGCAGCAGCTGTGGTTATCGATAGCCAGTACTATCTTTGGTGCGACCGCAGGTATTTGTGGGTCGTCGTGTGTGTCACGCAGTTCAGCTTCGGAGGTTTCAGTGAGGAGGTCCGCAGTGCGAGGGGCAGGCCGGGACCACTGGCGGCGTGCAGGCAGTGTCAGATTGAGGGATCTGTAGCCGACGACCGAACCCAGGACGTGTGAAGTTCAATGAACGTTATCCAGTAGTGAAATCTCCACTGTTTGAGATCTCGCTGTTGTTTCCGTGTTGCTGCTCCCAGGGTCGGTGAGACCAACCACAATATGTGGTGTCTGTCAGGTTGGCGGATGCTTTTAGCCGCCTTCTACTGCTTGATATTTGTTTGAATTTAGTGTTATTATTGGTGAAGTGCAACCAACGGTATATTACTGCCCAGTGGCCGCTAACGCCCGAGTTACCTGCCTTGGAGGTTAGCGTATTTTGCTGCAGTGTACATTTCCTCGTCTTGCCGATGCTGTTTGGCATGGTGTGTAATTCGACAGCTTCCTTTATTGCGGTATGAATAATTGTTTTCCTTGTCTAACTTGCTTATAGTGGTTGCTTCTGCCTTTTGGTGTTTTATACACAAGATTCTGAGACGCAGTGCTGTGTCACTTCGCTCTCACCTGAATTATTCCGTCGTTGTACTGGTTATCTAGCGTTAGGTGGATTTCCTGAGAAGGTTTATCGGCGTTTAAACCATCTCTAGTTTGACGCCGTCCTCAGGTGGCCGCCAGTCTCAGCGCTTACACAGCTGTAGTCACCTTCCTCAGGTCGATCCAGGTAGCACTGTCTGTGGATCACTCTGTCTTACTTGGTCAAGTTGTCATAATTGTTTCACATTTACCGTAATGTTTTAACGTGAAACTCCCTTCCTCACTTGTAATTCAGACCTTCAGCTGTTAATTGTAACATTCCTTGTGGCCTTCAGCCGACAAATAATTTTCAATTCTGTCTTAATAAGGCCTTCAGCCGTCACTATAGCCTGTAACAGTTCGTTAAGATTGTTTTAAAAAGGTTGTAGTATTTTTAACATGTAATTGCCTTCCTTACTTGTAATTTAGGCCTTCAGCCATTGAGTAATCTGAAATTGCTTGTGGCCTTCAGCCAACAGATAATTTTGAATTCACTCTTAATCAGGCCTTCAGCCGTTAATTGTTTCTAACATTGCTTGTGGCTTTCAGCCGACAAATAATTTGTAACTCTCTTAATAAGGCCTTCAGCCATCACAATAGCTTGTTGCAGTTTCTTAAGATTGTTTGAAAAAGGTTTTAGTATTTTTAACGTGTAATTGCCATCCTCACTTGTAATTCGGGCCTTCAGCTGTTGAGTATTCTGAAGTTGCTCGTGGCCGTCAACCGACAGATAATTTTGAATTCTTTCTTAGTAAGGCCTTCAGCCGAAAATGATTGTTTAAAATTATTTCCTCAGATAAAGCGTATGTGTTTCCTGTAGCCAACGGTAGCTGATTACGGCCCCATCCACAATCGTTGCCTTATACTGCCTCTCCCTGACTACCAGATTACAGTAATGTATAGTTATATTCACCGCTATTTTGTGTGTGTGGTAACGTGAAGTTGAACTCGTGATTTAGTTCGTAAGTAATCTCGTAATTCTTTAAAGGTGATCAGGAATGCAAAAGTTAATCAGGAATGCATCATTAAAGTGTGCACTGGAATGCTCATATCGAGTGTACAGTCCGTTCTGTTGAATTTAAGAAAACTCTCTTGTTCGCAATAATACAAGCAATCTGACTACGAGAAAAATTTGAAATATAAATATATACCAAAAATGCCCTATCTAAAAGGTATGTCACTGTTGAAATGTTAATTCCATCACACAAAAATTATAAATGGCCTACCTGTTTGCGCAATCAATAAATGGTGTGCTGCTGCTGCTATCTCCAAACTATTGCAGCTGCTGCTACGCAAGTTAAAAAATAAAAATTTAAACTACTAACAACGCGATGTGCAATGCGGGGTTTAAACTTTAGAGACATACACAAATCTTCTTTCTGAATAAACCTCATTACCAGAGTCATGGAAGTCAATTCAAGTTCTCTTACCGAGAAACGTGAGAAAGTAAAATTATATATGTGTAACTTGGAAGAAGACGAATGCTGATTCACGGAAAAAGAATAAAGTAACTGTATTAATAAAACTTCACATCACGAAGACAAAATGTTTTAACACTTGAAATACTAAACATTCACTTTACATTAATAGTGGAAAAACCAGAACAAATTCTCTCTGATATCCATCTTCGAAGAAAAATAAGTAGCTCACGCATTTTTACCTTATCATAAAAGTCTCCAATTCTAAATCCCTGACCAAATTAATTACTACGCTCGGACGTCTTGACAAATGTGCTTATGCAGTACCTTTTGAAGTCTTCTGAATGAATTTCCAAAATGCCTCTCCATAAATGAAAAATAACACAAGAAGACTACTGCCAGCACCACACCGCATGGTGTAAGCACATCTTGCTCCAATCGCAACATACAACTCGACACTTCCTCTCTCTTTCAAAGACTGCACTCCACTCACAAGCAAAGGTTTATTAACAGTCTCTCTCTCTCTCTCTCTCTCTCTCTCTCAGAGCAACCTGTTTGGCAGAGATGTTGCCCGCTATTACTCACATGCTATATTACCAAATTTACAATTTTATGTAGACAAAAAAATACTTAGAAGGTCTGTTCCGTTGAAACGAGGGATTTCACAAAATCGTACAAATTAAAACCAAGATGTCTTATGCATTAGTGACCACAATTGTCCTTCCTGAAGCGTAGTAAATACAGCGCTGGTTGGAGCTGGTGCTTATTTTGCGTTTGGACTTATTTCGGGACTGGAACGTGTTTTCGGAGCTTTTATCTCACTCTGGCACCATCAAATATGCAACGGGGGCAGTCCCAAATAGTCCCCGCTCAGCGTCGCGAGACAGCCAGTGTTTGCGCAGGTGCGCAACTTCCCGTTTTTAATAACAACCACTACCGCCCCGTTACGCCGACACACTTTTCACAAAAACAATGCCGCTTAAAGGACAAAAGACTAGCGGCGCGCCTGATACTCCCAGACGCTATGTAGAAGAGGCAACCTCCACCGAATAGCGTGCTTGTGAACGTGCGCGTGTACACACGCACGCACGCACACACACACACACACTCACACACACACACACACACACACACACACACACAGCCCTTAAATATACCTGTTTCTAGGTCTTTCGTTTCGAAAGGCCTCTGAAAAACAAACAAAAGTAATAATCATTCAGCACGAAACAAATACGTATCTTACCACTCCAGTATGTCACAGTGTTGCCACAACACTATTTATTGTAATCGAATCACCTGAAACTTTTGCCTCAAACTGTTGGTCGCATTACTCCGCTAGTAACTGGCCTAACTCCCTAAAAATTCTCCCCAACCGTCCCGAACGGCCCACCTTCACCCTGGGCGCGTTATTTTAGTATGATGACTTATGACGTCAATTTTACCACTTTTCTTAGGAATGAAATTATCATTTTTGTAATTTACAGTGATGCGAATGACTGTGGATCAAAATCCAATTTGGAGATGCTTCATTGAAAGCAGATACTGCTTTCTTGCAAATCATGATTATTAAACATTTGTGGAACGGAGCTGACGTGAGGATAGAATGGTTAAATGATACAAAGATGAAAATCGCAGCAATAATACCAAAATAAAATCTAAACTGAATGTGGTGCATTTAAGACGTAAACGACCTACGTATACAAATCTATAGATTTATTTGAGGAGATAAAAAAGGAAACACTTTTGTTACGTGACACAAATGTCGTAGGTGCACCGTTTCCCCACTACCGTTCCTTGAAACGTTCAACACTCGATTTTCCTTGGGTCAACGTTCACAGTTGTTTTGACTGCTGTAAACGCAACATTTTTACAAAATGGTTCAAATGGCTCTGAGCGCTATGGGACTTAACATCTGAGGTCATAAGTACCATAGAACGTAGAACTACTTAAACCTAAATAGCCTAAGGACGTCACACACATCCATGCCCGAGGCAGGATTCGAACCTACGACAGTAGCAGCAGCGTGGTTCCGGACTGAAGCGCCTGGAACCGCTCGTCCACCGCGGCCGGCCAACACTTTTACAATGCAGTCTGATTCGCAGCACAATTATTCTTACTGCTGGATACGGCAAGCTTTTACTCCTGCTGTGAGTGTGTGCGTCCTCGGATAAACAATCACGTTGTTACTATTTGTAACGGTGGGTCTACATGGAAGGATCTTTACGGCTGGAAAGGAATGGTGCAACAGTCGAACAGCAAGGCGACTGTATGCAGAACGATTTCCAGGGTGGAGATATCACTTGATCGCCTTCTTCATCGAAGAGGGTCCCTTAGGTCAGACTGACAGGGATCTGGCAGGCCTCCTAGAGTCTGCACTGCCACGTTCACGGAAGCTGTTTTACCGCGAATCGAGGACGGCTTCAGCACCAGCACACGACCCGTAAGAGAGGAAGTAAATATCGGCAGCGACAATCTGTGGCACGTTCTGCACGAGATGGGCACACATCCACTCAAGTATGAGAAAGTACAAGACCCGTCTGCTCTTTTGAATTTCGCCAGCACACAGAATTCTGCCAATGCCATCTATAACAAATTTTTAACTTCCATGACTTCCATAAATGTATTATATTTACTGAAGAGGCGACTTTCGGAAGCGAAGCAATATTCAGCAGCCATGTCTGCGAGCTGTAAAATCCAATGGTAGCTCGTGTATTCCACCATCAACAGATATCTATCGTGACTCCCTCGGCTGTTATTGTTCACGACTTTCTCATTGGGGCCGTATCTTCTGCCTAACACGCTCGGTGGAGGAAATTACCGTATCTTTCTACGTGAAGCACCATCGGAGATTTTGGAGAGTATTCCGCTAGCAGTCAGGAAACAATTATGCTTCCAGCATGACGGGACCACGCCGCATTTTTCCAGCTGATGCCAGAGAATGCTTGGATAATGTTTCCCGAATTTCCTCACATCACTCCGATGGATATTTTTTCCTGTTGTGGGAGGTAAAGCTTTTGGTGTACGAGACACTCCAGAAGAACTAATTGACCATTCAGCTGAACCCATTATTTGTGAGAAACCTATTCGTTTGAGGTTTTTTATTATTAGTAATAGTAGCAGTAGTAGTAGTAGACCTCTATTACAGACAATGGAAATATCTTTAAGAATAACAAAGCAAAGTAATTAACATAGACAGACATTTGCTTACTAGCAGGTCTGGTTTGGCAAGGATGTGGTGTGCCTCGACTGTGGCCATGCAGTATGAAACCTCCCGACATTTCCCTGAAGTAATTTAAGGAAACCACAGAAAAGTTAAATCAAGATGGCTGGATGAAGCCTGGAGCCACCACCCTCCCGGACATAACTCCACTCTGTTGAAAACGAGCTGTTGTGTCCGATTCACTTCTCTTGCTGACTCACATTGTAAGTGTATGTGATACAGTGTTGTGCACGATGGTTCCGTATTCGAATCAAGCACTTGCCGACATGGTGTTTGCTGAAGGGAAAGTCAAATGGCAATGGGCGGCGGGCAGCAAGGTAGTATCAGGAGACCTACCCCACTGACAACAACCACAGCATTCAATGTTCGCAACAGTGTTCCGCCGTTTTCCTGAGACAGCGTCGCTTCAGGAAGCAGGAAATTATGAAGGACGTATCCGAAGTGTTCGGACACCAGACCTGACGGAAAACGTGGTCAGTATTGTGGAAGGCGACCGGCGTGTCAGTACGAGGCAGTTGGCCCGCCAGTACAGGGTAAGCTAACGTCCCTGATCACTTACAGCGTATGCAGGGCTTGCTAGCGACAGATTTTCCACATCTGGAGCAGTTTTCTCACTGGTTTCTTCACCAGGCAACCACGATGCCGGGATCTGTGTCACCCATCCTATTCACTGATGAGGCCCCCTTTACACGGACTGGTAGCTTCACCTCTCATAACAGACATCTGTGGGATAAATGATCCTCTAGCGTGGACACGCATTTCCGGACGTAAGTTCATTACACCTTTTTAGTTCCGTATCCTTTCATCAATCAGTCTCTATAGTTTGTACACGGTCGAAATAAACACTCGAACATATATATGGCTCTGCTAGCACATGGTGTAGGAAAGCGGCCTACTCACGCCATAGTAAATTCACATCAGTCTTTCCATTTGTGGGGCGGCGTGTGTGAATTGGAAATTAATCGTTTGCTGTATAAAAGTTTGCATGTTGAATCAGTTTCTAGCTTTTAGAATGTTGTTAATGCTGTCTTTCGCCGTTCTCAACACTGGCTCTCTAATTCCTTTTTAGCCCCCAGAAAGTGATTTAACAAAACGTGAGCCTGTAATTAGAGTTCCTAGTGCCCACTTCAGATGAGAATATAATTATAGCTGCAGCTTATAGCTCTGAGGAATTAGGAGATTGTCCGGGATTTCTAATCAAAAACGATTTTCCAAAATAGTTGAGTATATTCTCAAAGTCACAAATAAAAAACACAAGTATCCCTACAACCTAACTAACAGAGCAGTTCAGAGTCTAATGCGCTGATGCAACTATAAATGCCCGAATTAAATGTTAAAAAGAATGCTCGCCATAATTTGATGAGAGTATTTCATCAAACGCCACACTAAATAATTGGTAGAATGTCTGTCCCGCGACGGCACGTGAAAATACGACACTACGCAAACTGAAGCTAGATAATAAAAATCATCCCAGAATTAACACTTCACTTGAAATGATTTCATGGTTCCGCGTATCTCTAGTAACTTAATACGGCACCCGAGGCTGTTTGTCGCAGTGATACCGACGCGACGCGACTGCCGACACAGATGGCGTGTTATTCAGCGTCTGGAGAGAACTGGGGCCTTCCTTCCTCGCGCAACGTTCTTATATATAAAGCCGCGGTGCGGACGGCTAAGGGAACGCCTGATCAAATCGGCTCTCCCGACTAGCCGCTGGGCTAGTAACGCACCACTTCAAGTTACATAATAAATTATAGCTTCTCTTGCTGATGGCCGATGAAGCTCTTAATTTAAATGTGCATTCTGCACGCATGTAAGTATTGATAATAAAATTTTGACGTGGCTAAGTTAAGTATTTTGGGCGAGAGAATTAATTTAATTGCCCTGTACGCAGTAGATCAGCTCTGAACTGTCCCTTTTGAGATCCGCTATCGCTATAATTTTATAGGTATTCCAAAGAAACTTTTCACATCTTCATAGTCATAGCGGACCTCCAACCTATTTAAATCTAAACATCCTAGCCTTATTTCTTAGCCTACTTAATCTATCTTGCTTCCTTCAGTTTTGAGACGAAAACCAGAAAATCATGAATTTCCACTAAAATCTTAATTTGTGAAATCCAAAGTACTGTTTTTATTAATTCATTATAAAGATGAATCTAAATATAAATTTTGAAGTCTCTAGCTCTTTTCTGGTGCGCCAATGATTTTTACAGAAAAACGTCCAAATCTCGGAAATGGCTGAAGTTATCGAACTGATATTCAACACACATTAATTTAGTATTATTTCTGATTTGCCAGAAAAGTTTTAGGTAATTTGCTTGATTTTTAAGGTATTGCGCAACATTTATGACGTCAGAGCTAGTTACAGCAGACTGGCTGGCACACAATTGAAAACTGATGTGAATTTACTACAGCGTGAGTAGGCTGCTTCCCTACACATTGTGTGCCAGCCAGTCCGCTGTAACTAGCTCTGACGTCATAAATGTTGCGCAATACTTTAAAAATCAAGCAAATAACCTAAACCATTTCTAGCATGTCAGGAGTAATACTAAATTAATGTGTGTTGAATATCAGTTCGATAACTTTAGCCATTTTCGAAATTTGGACGTTTTTCTGTAAAAATCATTGGCGCAACAGAAAAGAGCTAGAGAAGTAAAAATTCATATTTACATTCCTCTTTCATAATAATTTAATAAAAACAGTACTTTGCATTTCACAAATTAAAATTTTAGTGGAAATTCATGATTTTCTGGTTTTCGTCTTAAAACTTAAGGAAGCAAGATAGTTTAAGTAGGCTAATAAATAAGGCTAGGATGTTTATATTTAAGTAGAATGGAGATCCGCTATCACCATAAGGATGTGAGAAGTTTCATTTGAATACCTATAAAACTATAGCGATAGCGTATCTCCAAAGGGCCAGTTCAGAGCTCGTCTACTGCGTGCAGTGTAATTAAATTAATTCTCTCGCCCCAAATATTTAACTTAGCCACGTCCAATTTTTATTATAATTACTTACCTGTGTGTTGAATGCACATTTTAATTGAGAGCTTCATCGGCCATGAGCAAAAGAAGCTATGATTTATTAAATAACTTAAAGTGGCGCATTACTAGCCCAGCGGCTAGTCGGGAGAGCCGATTTGATCAGGCGTTCCCTTAGCCGTCCGCACCGCGGCTTTATATATAAGAACGCTGCGCGAGGAAGGAAGGCCCCAGTTCTCTCCAGATGCTGAATAGCACGTCATCTGTGTCGGGAGTCGCGTCGCGTCGGTATCATTGCTACAAACAGCCTCGGATGCCGTATTAAGTTACTCGAGATACGCGTAACATGAAATCATTTTCGAGAGAAGTGTTAATTCTGGGATGATTTTCATTATCTAGCTTCAGTTTGCGTATTGTCGTATTTTCACGTACCGCCGCGGGACAGACATTCTACCAATTATTTAGCGTGGCGTTTGATGAAACTAATCATCAAATTATGGCGAGCATTCATTTAAATATTCAATTAGGACAATTATATTTGCATCAGCGCATTAGACTCTGAACTGCTCTGTTAGTTACATTGTGTGGATTCTTTTGTTTTTCATCTGTGACTTTCAGAATATACTCAACTATTTTAGAAAATCGTTTTTGATTATAAATCCCGGACAATCTCCTAATTCCTCAGAGCTATAAGCTGTAGATATAAGTGTATTCTCAGATGAAGTGGGCACTAGGAATTCTAATTACAGGCTTCACGTTTTACTAATCACTTTCTGGTTGCCAATATTGTAGTTAGAGAGCCAGTGTTGAGAACGGCGAAAGACAGCATAAATAACATTCTAAATAATAGGAAATGAAGTGTTTCTACATTCAAACATTTTTATTGAATAACAATAATATTTTCCTACCAGCCGCCCCACAATGGGAGGGTGACCGTCCGGGATGCCCAGCGGTGATGGCAAGTGGGATGCACTCAGCACTCAGCTCTTGTGCGACCAGCTGAGGAGCTACTTCATTGTGAAGTGGCGGCTCCGGTCACGAAAGCTGACAACGTCCTGAAGAGCAATGTGCTGACCACGTGCCTCTCTCCTCTCCCCATCCAGTGACGCCTATCGGCTGAAGATGACACGACGGTCGATCAGTGTGCCTTCAGAGGCCTGTACCGATGGAGTAATATATGTACCAAATCAATAGCACAACATAACGGATTTGTAAATCTTGAAAGAAGCTCTTGTCTACCACCACAAAGCTGCACTCACATTCATAAAGAATTTGACAGCTTTTAGGTAAACGATCAAAAGTAAACTATTCATAGGTAGGGTTGAAGAAAGTCTGTGATTCTCGAGGAGAATCCTCATAAAGTGTAGTCTACTCAAGACGGTGGTAGTTTCCAAAACTGTCGTTCCAGCAATACTCGACTCTTAGTCGTCAGTCTAGAAAGGTCACGAGATAGCATTCATAGAGGAAGTACAATGAGGTGAAAAAAGTCTCTGGATACCCCCTAATATCGTGTTGGAACTCCTCCTGCGTGCTGTGGAGCAGCAGGTCGACGTGGCACGGACTCAGTAAGTGGTCGTAAGTCCCATGCGGCAGTACTGAGCCACGCTGCCTCTATAGCCGTCCATGACTGTGGAGGTGTTGCCGGTGTAGGATTTTGTACAGGAACTGACCTCTCCACTATGCCCTATAAATGTTCGATGGGACTCATATCGGGCGGTCTCGGTGACCAAATCATCCGCTTGAATTGACCAGAATGTTCTTCAAACTAATCACGAGCAATTATAGCCCGGTGACCTGGCGAAATGTTATCCATAAAAATTTCACCTTTTTTTGGAAACATGAAGTCCATGAATGACTGTAAATTGTGGGGAAGTTGTTGTTGATCTGGTCTTCAGCCGTGAGACTGAATTGATGCAGATCTCCATGCTACTCTATCCTGTGCAAGCTTCTTCATCTGCCAGTACCTACTGCAACCCACATCCTTTTGAATCTGCTTAGTGCATTCATCCCTAGGTCTCCCTCTACGATTTTTACCCTCAACACCGCCCTCCAATACTAAATTGGTGATCCTTTGGTGCCTCAGAACATGTCCTACCATCCGATCCCTTCTTCTAGTCAGGTTCTGCCACAAATTTCTCTCCTCCCCAATTCTATTCAATACCTCCTCATTAGTTATGTGATCTACCCATTTAATCTTCAGCATTCTTCTGTAGCACCACATTTCGAAAGCTTCTATTCTCTTCTTGTCTAAACTATTAAACGTCCAAGTTTCACTTCCATACATGGCTACACTCAATACAAATACATTCAGAAACGACTTCCCGACACTTAAATCTCTACTCGATGTTAACAAATTTCTCATCTTCTGAAACGCATTCCTTGCCATTGCCAGCCTACATTTTATATCCTCTCTACTTCGACCATCATCAAATATTTTGCTCCCGAAATAGCAAAACTCATTTACTACTTTAAGCCTCTCATTTCCTAATCTAATTCCCTCAGCATCATCCGATTTAATTCGACTACATTCCATTATCGTCGTTTTGCTTTTGTTGATGTTCATCTTATATCCTCCTTTCAAGACGCTGTCCATTCCGTTCAGCTGCTTTTACAGGTCCTCTGCTGTCTCTGACAGAATTACAATGTCATCCGGCGAACCTCTAAGTTTTTATTTCTTCTCCATGGATTTTAATTCCTACACCTAATTTTTCTTTTCTTTCCTTTACTGCTTGCTCAATATACAGACTGAATAATATCGGGGATATGCCACAAACCTGTCTCACTCCCTTCCCAACCACTGCTTCCCTGTCATCCCCCTCGACTCTTATAACTGCCATATGGTTTCTGTACAAATTGTAAATAGCCTTTCGCTCCCTGTATTTTACCCGTGCCACCTTCAGAATTTCAAAGAGACTATTCCAGTCATCATTGCCAAAAGATTTCTCTAAGTCTGCAAATGCTCGAAACGTAGGTTTGCCTTTCCTTAATCGATTTTCTAAGATACGTCGTAGAGGCAGTACTGTCTCACGTGTTCAAACATTTCTACGGAATCAAAACGGATTTTCCCCGAGGTCGCTTCTACCAGTTTTTTCATTAGTTTGTAAAGAATTCGTGTTAGTATTTTGCTGCCGTGGCTTATGAAACTGATAGTTCCGTAATTTTCACATCTGTCAAAACCTGCTGTCTTTGGGACTGGAATTATTATATTCTTCTAGAAGTCTGAAGGTATTTCGCCTGTCTCATACATTTTGCTCACTAGATGGTAGAGTTTTGTTAGGCCTGTCTCTCCCAAGGCTATCAGTAGTTCTAATGGATAGTTGTCTACTCCCGGGGCCTTGTTTCCACGTAGGTCTTTCAGTGCTCTGTCAGATTCTTCACGCAGTATCATATCTCGTATTTCATCTTCATCTACATCCTCTTCCATTTCCATAATATTGTCCTCAACAACATCGCCCTTGTAAAGACCTTCAATATCCTCCTTCCGCCTTTCTGCTTTCCGTTCATTGCTTGGAACTCTATTTCCATCTGACCTCTTGATATTCATGGAAGTGGTTCTCTTTTCTACAAAGGTCTCTTTAATTTTCCTGTAACCAGTATCTATCTTACCCCTAGTGATATATGCCTCTACATCCTTACATTTGTCCTCTAGCCATTCGAGCTTAGCCATTTTGCACTTCCTGTCGATCTCATTTTTGAGACGTTTGTATTCCTTTTTGCATTCTTCATTTACTGCATTTGTATATTTTCTCCTTTCATCAGTTAAATTCAAAATCCCTTGTGTTACCCAAGGATTTCTATCAACCCTCCTCGTCTTTTTACCTACTTGATCCTCTGCTGCCTTCACTATTTCATCTCTCAAAGTTACGCATTCTTCTTCTACTGTATTTCTTTCCCTCACTCTTGTCAATCGTTCCCTAAAAGTCACCCAGAAATTCTCTACAACCTCTGGTTCTATCAGTTCGTCCAGGTCCTATATCCTTTATTCCCACCTTTTTGCAGTTTCTTCAGTTGGATTCGACAGTTCATAGCAAGATGTTGTGGTCAGAATCCACATCTGCCCCTGGAAATGTCTTACAATGTAAAAGCTGGTTCCTAAATATCTGTCTTACCATTACATAATCTATCTGAAACCTTCCAGTATCTTCAGGCTTTTTCCAATTATACAACCTTTTTTCATGAGTAGCTATGATTAAGTTATGCTCTGTGCAAAATTCTAGAAGGCGGCTTCCTCTTTCATTCCTTACCCCCATTCCATATTCATCTACTACGTTTCCTTCTCTTCCTTTTCCTACTATCGAGTTTCAGTCGCCCATGACTTTTAAATTTCGCGTCTCTTCACTATGTGAATAATTTTTTTTATCTCATCGTTCATTTCATCAATCTCTTCGTCATCTACGGAGCTAGTTTGCATATAAACTTGCACTACTGTGGTAGGAGTGTGCTTCATATCTATCTTGGCCACAATAATGCGTTCACTATGCTGTTTGTAGTAGCTTACCCGCTTTCCTATTTTCCTATTCATTATTTAACCTACTCCTGCATTACCCATATTTGATTTTGTATTTATAGCCCTGTAGTCACCTGATCAGAAGTCTTGTTCCTCCTGCCACCGAACTTCACTAATCCCCACTATATCTCATTTTAAACTACCCATTTCCCTTTCTAAATTTTCTAACCTACCTTCCCGATTAAGGGATGTGACATTCCAAGCTCTGATCCGTAGAACGCCAGTTTTCTTTCTCCTGATAACAACGTCCTCCTGAGTAGTCCCCGCCCAGAGATCGGAATGGGGAACTGTTTTAGCTCCGGAAGATTTTACCCAAGAGGCCGCCATCATCATTTAACCATACAGTAACGCTGCATGCCCTCGGGAAAAATTACGGCTGTAGTTTCCCCTTGCTTTCAGCCGTTCACAGTACCAGCACAGCAAGGCCGCTTTGGTTAGTGTTACAAGGACTGATCAGTCAGTCATCCAGACTGTTGCCCCTGCAACTACTGAAAAGGCTGCTGCCCCTCTTCAGGAACCACACGTTTGTCTGGCCTCTCAACAGATACCCCTCCGTTGTGGTTGCAGCTATGGTACGGCTATCTGTATCGCTGAAGCACGCAAGTCTCCCAACCTACGACAAGGTGCATGGTTGATGGAGGGGGGGGGGGGGGGGAGGGGTGGAAGTAGCCGTGTATAAAAATTTTCGGTCAATGACAGCCTCAGTGGGGCCAGAGGACGAAGTATACTCCATGTAAACAGAGTCCACACCATTATGCATGCACGAACAGCTTTCACAGTGCATGGTTGACAACATGGGTCCATGACTTCGTGGGGTGTGCGCCTCACACGAACTGTACCACAGGATCTTACCAAATAGTTTGACAAGGCCACGGTTTTCCAATCATTTAGGGTCCAACCGGCATGGTCACGAGCCCAAAAGAGTCATTGCAGGTGATGTCGTGCCGTTAGAAAAGCCAGTCGCGTCAGTCGTTCCCTACCATAGCCAGTTAACGCCGGATTTGGTGCTTTGCCTAACGGATATGTTCTTCCTACGCCCCACATTGATTTCTGCGGTTATGTCACGCATTGTTGCTTCTCTGTTAGCACAAACAACTCTGCGCAAACGCCGCTGCTGCCTGTCATTAAGTAATTGCCGTCGGCCGCTGGGTTGTCCGTGGTGGTGAGAGACAATTCCTGAGATTTGGTGTTCTCGGCACAATGTTGACACTGTTGGTGTCGGAATACTGAATCACCTAACGATTTCCGAAATGGAATGCCCCATGCATCTAGCTCTAACTGCCGCTCCACGTTAAAAGTCTGTTAGTTCCCGTCGTTTTTACTTAATCACGTCGGAAACCTTTTGACATGGAGCACCTGAATACATATGATAGCTCCAGCAATGCACTACCCTTTTCCATCTATGTACGTGATTCTATAGCCATCTATGCATTGAGAGATTGCAGGGCGCTCTCACTTCTTATTCAGTGTAGGGAATACCTACTGCCATTTGACTTCATACATTATGATGAAATGGTTGGCGGTAGTTTATGGTCTTGTTTGCGTGCTCTAGGTAAGGAAATACGGTAAGCCTTACCTGCGTTCAAAGGAACAAGGTGACGGCTTAAATGACTGCAGTAAAAGCACGGCGTTGGCAGGCCGACAAAGCGCGTTTTTCTGGAGAACGGTGAGGAGACATTTCCAGAGGGCCACGTGCTGCAGTCGCATTGTGCAAAAACACATTAGCTTGACGCCAGACAGGGGGCAGACGTCCAGGTATACGGCCTAGCGCCGAAAAGTCACCGACAGCGCATTGTAGGCCAGGAATAAAGCAGAGGATGGACCCTTGTTAGAGAGCAAGCCGCCAAAAGAAATGGAAACATTCTGCAAATATCCGTGGGACACAGAAACTGGCGTCCAGACGTCCAGACTCTGTTTCAAAAATGTTTGTCAGACCATGAAGCTGTTTGTGTGTTTATAGCCTTTCTTTGCAAACTCTAAAATGGACGCAACAGGGGAGATAACAAGCTGTTTATGGAGCTCTGTGCTTCCACCCTGTATGGCAAAAGACATGGCAAACGTGTGGGGAAGAGGCCATGAAGCTGAATTTTTTCCGTCTTCTGCCAATTAACTTTAAAGTCTCTGTTTGGTCAAATTGGTTTGCAGTGCACAGACCATTCTCTGAGCTTAGAATGCTGGGCTCCAGCTCGTGATTGGCTTGTGTGAAAGTGGGGGAAGTCAGAAAAGAGAAACGTGCTTTTGGAACAGAGCTGAGGAGGAAACACAAAGAAAGGAAGAAGGAGCAGTCTTGTACAAGCCTCTTGCACTGGCGCTTCGCAAGTAAAGAACTACAGGTCTCTGCCTAAGCGGTGAGACTTGTGTCCTTTCCGAGTGTGCGACTTATAGCCCGTGAAAGTCACCTTCTGAGCCGTCAAAAGTACTGCTTATATCATCACGGTCACAACGAGCGATGCGTGTGGGTATTTATTTGTCTTGAGTCGGCTGTGTAAACATTTGACACATTCTGACATGCACAGTCGTGGCACGGAGTCAAATTGGTTTGACAGACCAGAAAACAGGCCCACTTGCACACTGGAATGCATCAGGGTTTCAGACGCTCATAGGGAAGTAGCTGTGTTCTGAGTTAACTGAACGCGAGACCGAGTACTTGCATATTTCAGGAACGCGCATTTAAACAAGAGATTGCCACCGTCCATGACTTCAGTCGCCAAACCCATCGTGGTGTGCCGCTTTGACCAGTAGGATGGTAAAGTATTCACTGCTGCGACGTAGGGCTATAATATATACATCTCAGCACCCTGTTCTTTCGAACCATATTTTTCCTTTTTTTTGTATGGATAATATAAATGCTTGGTGGTGGCGTAGTTTGATGCCATAACATGGATTCACGTGTATGTAGTGAGATAGATCGAGTAGTGTTCTGGTTAGTGTCATGTGTTGATCCCCAGAAGGTTACTTTGTCCACCATAGATCCCATTTTAGTAAGGCTTTTGTTAAATAAATATTTTTGTATGTTTCTTTAATAATTTTGCTGTCATGTTTAAGGTCAATAAATGGATTGGGAATTAGACTAAAACTTCCCCTGAGTTCTGATTAACAGATCCTTCACATTTTTATGGCAGTTTAGATCTGAAACATGTTTTGTTTTTGTGGTCTTCAGTCCTGAGACTGGTTTGATGCAGCCCTCCATGCTACTTTATCCTGTGCAAGCTTCTTCATCTCCCAGTACCTACTGCAACCTACATCCTTCTGAATCTGTTTAGTTTATTCATCTCTTGGTCTCCCTCTACGATTTTTACCCTCCACGCTGACCTCCAATACTAAATTGGTGATCCCTCGATGTCTCAGAACATGTCCTACCAACCGATCCCTTCTTCTAGTCAAATTGTGCCACAAACTTCTCTACTCCCCAATCCCATTCAATACCTCCTCATTAGTTATATGATCTACCCATCTAATCTTCAGCATTCTTCTGTAGCACCACATTTCAAAAGCTTCTATTCTATTCTCTTCTTGTCCAAACTAGTTATCGTCCATGTTTCACTTCCATACATGGCTATGCTCCATACAAATACTTTGAGAAACGACTTCCTGACACTTAAATCTATACTCGATGTTAACAAATTTCTCTTCTTCAGAAACGCTTTCCTTGCCATTGGCAGTCTACATTTGATACCCTCTCTACTTCGACCATCATCAGTTATTTTGCTCGCCAAATAGCAAAACTCCTTTACCACTTTAAGTGTCTCATTTCCTAATCTAATTCCCTCAGCATCACCTGACTTACTTCGACTACATTCCATTATCCTCGTTTTGCTTTTGGTGATGTTCATCTTATACCCTCCTTTCATGACACTGTCCATTCCGTTCAACTGCTCTTCAAAGTCATTTGCTGTCGCTGACAGAATTACAATATCATCGGCGAACCTCGAAGTTTTTATTTCTTCTCCATGGATTTTAATACCTACTCCGAATTTTTCTTTTGTTTCCTTCAGTGATTGCTTAATATACAGATTGAACAACATTAGGGAGAGGCTACAACCCTGTCTCACTCCCTCCCCAACCACTGCTTCCCTTTCATGCCCCTCGACTCTTATAAGTGCCATCTGGTTTCTGTACAGATTGTAAATAGCGTTTCGCGCCCTGTATTTTATCCCTGAAACATATCTGAAAAATGAGAAGTTTTTTCACTTGGTGTCCACGGTGTGGATCTTTTACTTCATTAACAATAGTCATCTTTCAACATACGCATATCGCTTGACTTTTATAACGTCAGTGTATAGTGCTTCCAGCTACGCATATCTATCACTGAAAAATTAGAACGATTCGAGCTCAGACGGTATCGTTCTTACTCCGTACCATACGTGACTCGCATATTGACACACAAAGTACCCACTGCCACACACTAGTAGCTGACTTTCGAAGTATAGATGTCGATTCAGACGCACCGCTCGAAACGTGTACTGAATGTGAAACAGCAGCGCAGTCGGGCCCGGTGCTCAGCGGCGCTGGGCTGTTGTGATTGGCTACAACTGTGGCACTGACGGCAGGTGGGCGGCAGTGTGAGACGCCGCTGCACTGTTAGCTGTCAGCGCGGCGCGCAGACTAATGAGAGTGGCACGGCGGCCAATGGGAATGCGCTGCTGCGCGCCCGCGTCCTGCTGTCGCCGGGGCCGGACCGCTCCGCGTCACGTCACGTCACGTCACGTCACGGCCGGACACGACTGCGCAAATCTGAGGCGCCACCGCCGCCGGCCGTCACGTGACCAGTCCGCGCCTAAACCTCCGCCCCGGGCGCTCTTTCCGATCCGCCACGCGGGCCTCGGCAGTCGGATTTGAGTGGCGCAGCTCTCCGTGGCGATTCATCTCGCGGCATTATCAAAGGCTGTGGAAGAGATACAGCTCGTAAACGGATTGTCCTTTTGCTGTAGACAAACATACGCCATAGACATCAACGGGGAAGCTCGTTGACATCGCTGGTAGTCAATGTGCGTAACGAATGTCCGTCGCAGATTAAAACTGCTAGCCGCATCGGGACTGGAGCCTGGGACCTTCACCTTTCGCGAACAAGTACTGTGCTGACTGAGCTTTTCAAGCACGACTTAACCGCCCTCACACTCTTACTTAGCCGGCCGGAGTGGCCGAGTAGTTCTATGCGCTACAGTCTGGAACCGCACGACCGCTACGGTGACAGGTTCGAATCCTGCCTCGGGCATGGGTGTGTTTGATGTCCTAAGGTCTGTAAGGTTTCAGTAGTTCTACGTTCAAGGGACTAATGACCTCAGAAGCTAAGTCCCATAATGCTCAGAGCCATTTGAACCATTTGCACCCTTACTTAAGCCATAACGCCTTTCTCCTACCTTGCAAACATCACAGAAATTCTACTGCTTACCTTGTGGTATTACCACTCTCGGAAGAAAGGATACTGATAAGAAATGGCTTAGCAACTGTCTAGGTGATTACTATCAGAATGAATTTTCACTCTTCTGTTACTTTTAAAATGAAATTTCACTCTGCAGCGTCCACACGGTTTTGACCTGCTGGTCGGTTTTACACGGCTTCATACGGACGCCCATTTCGCTGGAGATTGAAAATACGTTCAATTCATTTAGGAAACAATCCTGTAATCTGAGGATAAGCTATTTATCCACAGTATTCTATTTCCCGTGAGTGCTAGTACTACAACATGAGCAGGAGGTATGAGAAAAAAATTCTGGCGGAATTTAGAGTGTGAAGGCGTGTCGTGATTCGTACTTGGAAATCTCGGTTCGTAGAGCATACGCCTGCAAAAGGCATAGGTCCCACGTGTAAGAATCGGTGCGATACAGAGTTTTAACTTGCCAGGAAGTTCAGATTAGCTGCCAGCGCACTGGAGAGTGAAAACTCCTTCTGCAATGTGTATCTTTACACTCTGCAGTGAGGTATATTTATCAATTTAGTTATTGCTTGAAAATAGGTATAGTTCTGCTACCTAGAAACTAAACACACCGTAACTTCTTACTGTTTATATAGCGCGAACACGAACTACACACACAGTATTTGGGAAGGTAATCCTGGATATGCATCATTTGGTGAAAAGTATCCGGTCACATATTAATGAACTCGTAAAATTTTCTAAGAATCGTACAGCGTCATAATGTAAAACCTATATTGGAGAAATCAACGTTTCGCCCACGGTTACAGTGGTCTTCTTCTGGGTCCTCATCAGTTGACCCAGAATAAGCCCGCATTTACTGTAACCGAAACGTTGGTTTCCCCGGTAAGGTTTTTTACATTACGACGTCGTACGATACTCAGCAAACATTTATGTCAACTGACTGGGCGCGGAAGCCTACGCAGTAAATCTGGCGTATGTTAATATTTCGCCTTTATAACGGGCTTAATTCCGTTGGTTGCACTTTCATCGAGGCATCTGCATATCTGTGGAGGAATGGTAGTACATTATTCCTCAAGAGCTGAAAGCAGAGAAGCTAGTGATGCATAGCGTACTACACGTTCCAACTCACCACAAACGTGTATCATCGTATTCACGTCGGGACTCTGCGCAGGCCAGGCCATTTAAGGCATGACTCACAGATGTTGGTTAGTGAAAGAATGTTCCTCTACTCTACACAGAACACAATCTTGTAAAAAGTGTTATCATAACGTATTTAAAGTTTTCTTAAGCCCAAAAAAGAGGGCACACCGTAACGACGAAAAACACCCCTCATACCGTAACACCACCTGCTCCATTCTTCACTGATGGAACTACACGTGATAGTAGGTAGTTTTTCCGAGTACTCGCTAAACCTAAGCCCTTTGTTTGCCCCAAGGTGTAGACTGTTTCATGACTCCAGAACACTCGTTTCCAGTTGTCCGTTATCCAGTGGCGTCGGTCTTCACACCTCCTCCAGCCTCCGTTAGCAACGAAAACAGCAAAATGTGGCTTATGAGGGGCTGATCGACCACTGTACCTCACAGTCATTGTCCTAGCTGGACTGCCGGCAGCACTTTTCAAGTCACGTATGATTCGTTCCGCTCAATTTCAACCAATCCTATGTGATTCTCAGTGGCCCTGATCGTCAGTACATCCGGCTGCCTGTTCTTGGTTTAGCTGTAGGTGTTCCTCTGCGTTTCCACTTCACTATCACACAACAGGCAGTCGATTTGGGCAACTGATGGATTTATCCCTCAGGCGACATGCAGTAACGGGACCACGTTCAAACTCACTGAGCTGTTCTGACTGATTGGTACTAATTTTACCGCTCCATAATGACAACACAATACTCTCCGTCTACTTTTATAGTGGCTGTCCACCTTTCAGATATCTGTTGGTTAATTGTGCACTGCAGAGGGGTGTCCGAATAGTATGGATAAGATGGCGTACATGAGGTTGTCATACAGTTTTAAAAACAAAACCTTTAAAAAAGTTAAGTATTTAATAATTTGCTTATTTTCTGGTTGCAGGTGCTACTAGAGGAACGAAAACTAAACTGCTCACTATCTCCCTATATCCCGATAATACAAAACGACTGCGCTTCTTTAGACTTTTTCAAAGTCATCCGTCGGTCCCACCTGATGTAGATCCCATACCGCACAGCAATATTCCAGGATAGAGCGGAGAAGCGTGGTGTATGGAGTCTTCTCTTTAGTAGACCTGTTGCACTTTCTATGTGTCCAGCCAATGAATCGCAGTCTTTGGTTTGCTCTAGCCACACTATTATCTATGCCATCGTTCCTGTTTAGGTTATTTGTAATTGTTGACGGGACTTTAAAGCTTATCCTTTGTTTTCAAACACTAACACTACAAACGTGCAGAGAATAATGCAAGCAGAGCAGTCCATGTGCGATAAAAAGTAAACGTAAAGAAGATGACTAAAATTTACGACTTAGGAGTGGCATATGCGAAGTTCGTCGAAAGCGTCTGGTAAAGTAGTGACACAGAGGGAATAAGTTTCTGTCCGTGTCTCGGGAAGTATGGCTAATGACGTTACCACAGTAACAGACCTTCGCTCAGAGCTTTACTGTGTTGCTACCGAAGCGTCTCACAGCACGTAAACGTTTGAAAAGACGTGATGGACGCCTTGCGGTCCGGCAGGGATACATCGTGTGTGCCACTATGCTAGTTTGTAGACAACGATTAATAAAATAGATGTTCTGCCTCAGACAGTGTCAAGTACGGGTTACGGTGGTCATGCTGGGGGTCTTCATCCTGTTTACGACACGGAACACATACGTGTCATGCATGGCACGCATGCGACGTCTTCTTTTGCAAACAGAGGTCAAACTAAAATGTCGTGTGATCTCTTGCTGTACTGGTGCAATAGTGCGATAGTGGTAATTAATATGCTGGATAGTTATTATTAAACTGACGGTGTTCTTAGAGGTGCAGTGCAGGCTGCATACATCGCAGGATGCTGAAATATCGTAGGTATGCTCATTAATCGGTGCGCTCGCGGAGTATGCTGCAAAAAATAATAGTCCAACTTTCTGCCACCAGGTGAAAATACGGCGCCTTAATCAGTCGGAACGTCGAGTGGGTGCAGCATGTAGAAAGATAGTTCTGGGCACAAGTTATAATGGCTGAGTCCCTCAACTCAGCAACATGCTGCATCCGTGACGTTGCATGGTGGACAGTTGTCTACAGCATATCCAGAGTAATCAGAGATATATGTCGTCGCATGCTTCAGATCAGGAAGATTCGAGGAACATCTCCGACTGACACGATCTTTCAGATATTCCCACAAGCAGAGGTCACGTGGATTTAGGTCGAGGGATCTGAAAGGCCAAACGTCTTTAGTTTCTCGTGTGGTGCGCTCAGCCCTTGTGAGGCGTAATGAGGAGCGGCTTGGCTGAGAAGCAGCGGCACCGGTCACGAAAGCTGAAAACGGCCGGGAGAGCGACGTGCTGACCTCAGGCCTCTCCGTATCCGCATCCGGTGACGCCTAAGGTCTGAGGATAACACGTATGCCGGTCGGTACCGTTGGGTATTCACAGCCTGTTCGTACTGTGTTTGTTTGTTCTTACAGGGAAATAGTGGTGTGGACAAAGCTCCACTCTTGCAAAGCTGGAATCACGTGTTGTGCCAGGTGGTCTTTATAACGTGCAGACATCACTGTGCGCCCAACAGGCTTACGATGTGTCATCTCCTTGAACAAAAACAGAAAGCACACCACACAGTCACGTAGGCTTTGTGTAGTGGACGTTACTGCACAACATGTCGCGAGTAGACCCCATACCAACGGCTCCCTGTATTCATTGCAAATATGCCTCATCCGTCAAAAGAATGTCCCCCGGCCACGTGTCATCCATTTTCATGTGTGCCAATAGACAAAGGGCGAGGTCATGGCTTTGCATCCTATTTTGGGGCTTCATTTGCTGCGTATTCTGAATCTTGTAGGGATACAAGCGTAAAAAGAGCTGCAGAATCTTTTGAAACGATGACCAGGGGAGAGACAGTTCTCGTGACTCAACTAGGACACTGTTTGCAGAATGTCATGCACGTGCTACACGGTCGGCTGTAGCTACAGCAACTTCATGAACAACTGCTGGCCGGCCGGAGTGGCCGAGCGGTTCCAGGCGCTACAGTCTGGAACCGCGCCACAGCTTCGGTCGCAGGTTCGAATCCTGCCTCGGGCGTGGATGTGTGTGATGTCCTTAGGTCAGTTAGGTTTAAGCAGTTCTAAGTTCTAGGGGACTGATGACCTCAGAAGTTAAGTCTCATAGTGCTCAGAGCCATTTGAACCAGTTTTTCATGAACAACTGCCAGGGGAATGAGTCGCCTCCGTCTTTCTGCTGCAGCATCTAATTCATCTGATTCTTCAGAGTTTTTATAGTATTGCAACCATTTCGTGAAGTGAGGGTCTCTTCTCAGCTGTTTCTGTAATCGAGTTTCCATCATCGCAACGGTGATATTGCTGCGATGTGATAAAACAGCTTTAGCAGCAACGCATGGTCTCACTTTAAAACATATGTTGAGTTTCGCACGGAAGACGTCAATCTTCTTAACGCTTTACACCAACAATCACTTCACAAAAGGAATGACCACGCGTTGCCACGTGAAAAACATTTTAGTGACGACGGAAGAGGAAACATTTCACATTCCAACTGCTCACAGTACCATATTTCCACCTGTTGCCAGAAAGTGGAATTATTATATTTCAGCATATTTCGCGAGCGCACATGTTAATGAACATTCTATGATATTTCAGTGTAGCGCTATGTATACAGCCCACACTGCGGCACTCTGAGCAACATCAGTTCAGTTATAGCCTCTCGAGACTGTCGAATCAATTTCAGCAGTCTACAGTCAATCCATCATCAACAAAGTATTTTAGAGGGATACATTTTGGACTTACAAATCTGTAGTCCTATTTGAATTATTACACATGGCCTCACAATTAAATGTCAGGCTGAATCGTATTAGGTGTCGCATCGACGCGCCGAGTGGACGCGCTGTTTGAGACGCCCTGTCATGGACTGCGCGGCCCCTCCCGCCGGAGGGTGTGTGTTGTTCTTAGCGTAGGTTAGTTCAGCTTAGTTTACGTAGGGTGTAAGACTAGGGACCGATGACCTAAGCAGTTTGGTCCCTTATGAACTCACACACATCTGAACATTTTTGAGCTGTAGTGTCTGGCTAAATGAATACGTTAAGAAGAATATTTGGCTCCTTCCGGGACCTAAACACTTCAGACATGGAGCATGTTTCATTTTTTGTTGGACCGTTAGCCTGTCTTCTTGTACTCTGGCAAAAAGTGTATAGTTAAAATGAAGTATCAGATCGATGTCTAGGTGGGGAAGTGTCAGAATACAATTCCTAATATCCATTGTTCCGTCTTTGATGGGTCGTCGAGTTTTCGTGTTAAGTATCACTGCTTTCATCTCTGGCGACCTTAGTGTGGTGTCACATTAAAATGTAGATACATCTTTGACTTATTGAATAACTTCGTTCGTAAGTCAGAGAAATGCAAGGGAGAACCATTTCCAACAGGACCAGTCCTAGTCAAGTACTGTGATGTTCAAAGTAACCTTCGGCTTGAGGACAGGTTTACTCTTTTACTTACACTTTAATAAACGGTAATCAATAACAAAGAAAGTCAAAGAAAATGGTGAATTCAAACCACTGCACTATTACTAACTCAACGCAGTCGTATAAAACACCGGAGACACCGTTCATAGGACGATGAACGGTATAACCACGTTTCTCGTATGAGTCCTGCGAGGATAAACAATTGAATTATCCGCTTCTTTCTCAAAAAGAAAAACCGGAGAGGTATGGTCTACCGACGTAGAAAATAATTCGCCACAGGGGTGGACAAGAAAGGAACAGATTCAGAATCGCATCTGGCCGGCGGATAAACCCCAAGAGCGCTTGGGTATTCAAGAACAGCCAAATTTAGAAACTGTGAAAACGTGGTTTGAAGTGGGGAAGGAGCAGCAAAAGAAACAGAAGCGGGAATGCTCACTTCAAGTGAAGGTCAAGTGCAAGAAAAGGAAATGTACCGTTGATGTTGTGTGTTCTTCAGATAATCGAAACGAGAACAAGAAGAATCTATAACATGTAAACTAGTTGTTACACTTAAGCTCCGTGGAAGGTTCCTTCCACTCATTTAACTATTCGCAGTCGTTCTGTCATGGAATATTTACTCTGCTACTAATTCTCGACTTGGTTTCTTCTCTCGAAATGCAATACGTGAAATACACGCTGTCACCTGTAGCTAATTGATGCTGTAGTTACTTCTCATAAGCTGATGAGAAAGAATAACGTCAGAGTTACAGATAAAACGAATGGTTGTGCAAGCAGCAGTTATGCGTGGTTGTTATCTTTGAATCAGGTGCATTTTTCAGTTCTTTATCGACTACTTCTCTATTTGAAGCTCTTCCTCGTTTATTCATTTTTTAAGCTCCGGGCTCATTACAAATACAGAGAGAAATGGAAATTTGTGTCTCAGACCAATCGATACTTAATTAATATACAGACACTCAGATATTACATAAGCAAATGAAAGAGAGACGAAAAAAAATATCGTTTTGCCACCGAAAGTGATAATCCTCTGAACTCGGATTCATTACTAATTAATACAGAAATTCATTTAAATTCAGTTTATGTCGGCTTGGTAATTCCATGATCTTCTACACAATGGTTGACCGGGTGGCTACCGCAGCTCGGTGTGTTCAGCCGGCAATACCAGTACTACGATCTAATCAGTCCAGGAAAAAATATGACTGTCTTAACATATCTTGTAAATAATAACAGTAATTACTTTGATGCATTTCGAAGTGTAGTAGAGGTTGCCTGGATGAACGAACTGATGGCAGGATCACAAATTTTTAAACGTCTTTCAGCAGCTCTACAGAAATTAAAAAATACGGGGACTGACGTTAACTGGTACTGCAACCCAAGAGTGCATTTCACTATTTCTTCTTCTGGGAACTGCAGCTGTTTGTGACGAATACAGATTTGAATAAGTCGACAAATATATTTTATCCGAGGCCAACGAAATAGTGAGTGGTTATAATTAAATCGCAGCTACACACAGAAGTTGTACTTATAGCATACGGCAGCAAAAAATATTACATTTTCTAATACATCAATGCAGAACCGTTTTACGACTGAAAAAACAACGTTAGTTCCATTTTTGGACAACAGGTGCAAATCTGCCGCTGTGAATGCAGGAAAGACGTATAGAAATGTTTCGATATGGAATGGATTAGAAAGGGGATGAATGCAGATAAGTTCAAACAAGTGAGAAAGGCATAATGCTGATTTCATCATTAACCGCTAGTTACATCAGAGACGTCGACGAGATGCATAATCCGTCAAATGACGGATCAGCAGTTGCCCGCAGCAATTCTTGTGGAATCTGAGAAACATGTTCCTGCATACCGGTCTTCAGAACAGGTGGAAACCGAATGTGACCCTGGCAAACGCGTTCTCTTACATATTCCCAGAGCCAAAAGTCACATGGATTCGAATCAGGCGATCTTGCAGGCCATGCGTATGGAAAACCTCTACACAAGGTTGCATTAAGCAATCTTTCACTGGGCGAGTAACGTGAGGTGTTGCCTTCATCTTACGTGATTTCCACATCACTGTACTCTTCCAAAGCAGGATTAACAGTCTTCTCGTGCAGGTTACGATCATGTCCAGACCTCTCAGTACATCTGACAAGTACTGTGGGTGGATTTTCTTCAAACAAGAACGGACTAAGAAGAAAGATGCTTGTGAATCCACACCACACAGAACACAAAGCCACATAAGGCGAGAGCAATGTCTGTTCGTGCACAACACACGGTTTGAAAGTACCCCTAATTCGCCAGTTCTGTGTATTCACTGCACCCCGCAGTGTGAAATGTGCCTCGTCACCCCATAGGATATTGCCCGGCCACATGTCAACAAATTCGCCCCGCACCGGGAACCAAAGAGATAATTTAGAATGTTGCTGCGATCCATGAGGGTTCAGTTGCTGTACCGTCTGGATTTTGTACAGGAACCAATGTAAAACAGACGCAAAACTTTCTGTACTGTTGACCATGTGATGCACAATTTTCGTGACGCTGCAGGAGCTGTAGAACTACCGGGGGCACGTGTTGCATGGTGAGTTACAGTAACAGCAACCACGTCAATAACTTCTGCCGGAAGAGGACGCTTTTATCCTCCAGGTGCACACCAAGCTCACCAGCGTCTTTGAGTTTCATTATCGTCTTCTTTAAATCATTTAATGACCTTGGGCCCCTCCTCAGACATTCCAATCGGCGATATTCTCTCAGTGTAATATCGAAATTGTTGCCGTTCACATAAAACAGTTTCACTGATATTGCACGGTCTCGTTTGTCGATAGCTATAGGGTAAAGCCTCATAATACGTCGGTACCGCGTAATATGGGTACCTAGTTATTATTAATGTTGCCACCTGACATCTACTAGTAAGTATCAGAATTTGTTCTCTATGCGCCACTACGCCATCTTATGACCGGAAAGAGTTGGGAAGTTGTAGTTCGTTATGGCTCCATGCGGTATTTTTGTGTCTGCCATCTCAAAAATATTTGTAGTTTACGGAAATCAGGCTGCATCGTTGTTCGAAATTGGCGATTTTGGCATCATAAATGCTTTATTTGCTTCCTTTTAATGCTAATTACATGTTCTTTCATTATTTAGCCAATTTCATACATCTGTATAGCATGTGGTTATGAAGCAAAGTGAAAATGATGGGAAGCTTAATATGGGGTAGTTAGTGATACGTAATAGAGGGGCGCAGTGGTTAGCACACTGGACTCGAATTCGGGAGGACGACGGTTCAATCCCGCGTCCGGCCATCCAGATTTTGGTTTTCCGTGATTTCCCTAAATCGCTCCAGGCAAATGCCGGGATGGTTCCTTTGAAAGGGCACGGCCGACTTCCTTCCCCGACCTTCCCTAATGCGATGAGACCAATGACATCGCTGTCTGGTCCCACAACCCAACCCCCGAACAGGCCGAACAGGCAGGGTACCCCATATTTGAAGCAGCTTATTTAGAAACTAATTTGTACGATAGAATACGTATTCACTCTTATTGTTGTTGTTGTCGTGGTCTTCAGTCCAGAGACTGGTTTGATGCAGCTCTCCATGCTACTCTATCCTGTGCAAGCTTCTTCATCTCCCAGTACCTACTGCAACCTACATCCTTCTGAATCTGCTTAGTGTATACGTCTCTTGGTCTCCCCCTACGATTTTTACCCTCCACACTGCCCTCCATTGCTAAATTTGTGATCCCCTGATGCCTCAGAACATGTCCTGCCAACCGATCCCTTCTTCTAGTCAAGTTGTGCCACAAACTCCTCTTATCCCCAACAATTTTTAAAACCTCCCCATCCTCCCATATAAACTTCAGCATTTTTCTGAAGCACCACAATTCGAAAGCTGCTATTCTCTTCTTGTCTAAACTATTTATCGTCCATGTTTCACTTCCATAGATCGCTACACTCCATGCAAATTCAGAAAATAATTCCTGACACTTAAATCTGTACTCGATGTTAACAAATTTCTCCTCTTCAGCAGCGCATTCCTTGCCATACCCAGTCTACATCTTATATCCTCTCTAATTCGACCTTCATTAGTTATTTTGCTTCCCAAACAGCAAAACTCATGTACTGCTTTTAAGTGTCTCATTTCCTAATCTAATTCCCTCAGAATCACCTGATTTAATTCGACTACATTCTTTTATCCTAGTTTCGCTTTCGTTAACGTTCATATTACATCCTCCTTTCAAGACACTCTACTTTTCGTTCAGCCGCCCTTCCAGGTTCTTTGCTGTTTTTGACAGGATTACAATGTCACTGGGAAACATCAAAGATTTTATTTCTTGTCCATGGATTTTAATTCCTACTCAATATTTTCTTTAGATTTCTTTACTGCTTGCTCAATATACAGACTGAATAACATCGGAGAAAGGCTACAACCCTGTCTCACTCCCTTCCCAACCACTGCTTCCCTTTCATGTCCCTCGACTCTTTATAACTGCCATCTGGATTCTGTACAAATTGTAAATAGCCTTTCGCTTCCTGTATTTTACCCTTGTCACCTTCAGAATTTGAAGGAGGGTATTCCAGTCAACATTGTCAAAAGCTTTTTCTACATCTAAAAACGCTAGTAACGTAGGTTTTCCTTTCCTTCATCTACTTTCTAAGCTGAGTCGTGGGGTCAGTATTGCCTCACGTGTTCAGATATTTCTACGGAATCCAAACTGATCTTCGCGGAGGTCGGCTACTACCAGTTTTTTCATTCGTCTGTAATGAATTCGTGTTAGTATTTTGCAGCCGTGTCTCATTAAATTGATAGTTCGGTAATTTTCACACATGTCAGCACCTGTTTCCTTTGGGATTGGAATTATTACATTCTTTTTGAAGTCTGAGGGTATTTCGCTCGTCTCATCCAACTTGGGCATCAAATGGTAGAGTTGTGTCAGGGCTGGCTCTCCAAAGGTTGTCAGTAGTTCTAATGGAATGTTGTCTACTCCCGGGGCCTAGTTTCGACCTAGGTCTTTCAGTACTCTGTCAGACTCTTCACGCAGTATCATATCTCCTATTTCATGTTCATCTACATCCTCTTCCATTCCCATAATACTGTCCTCAAGAACATCGCCCTTTTATAGACCCTCCATACACTCCTTCCACCTTTGTTTCCCTTTCATTGCTTAGAACTGGGTTTCCATCTGAGCTCTTGATATTCATGCAAGTGGTTCTCTTTTCTCCAAAGGTCTCCTTAATTTTCCTGTAGGCAGTATCTATCTTACCCCTAGTGATATGCGCCTCTACATCCTTACATTTGTCCTCTAGCCATCCCTGCTTAGCCATTTCGCACTTCCTGTCGATCTCATTTTTGAGACGTTTGTATTTCTTTTTGCCTGTTTCATTTACTGCAATATTGTATTTTCTCCTTTCATCAACTAAATTCAATATCTCTTCTGTTACTACGGATTTCTACTAGCCCTCGTCTTTTACCTACTTGATCGTCTGCTGCCTTCATTATTTCATCTCTCAAAGCTACCCATTCTTCTTCTACTGTATTTCTTTACCCCGTTCTGGTCAATCGTTCTCTTATGCTCTCTCTGAAACTCTCTACAACCTCTGGTTCATTCAGTTTATCCAGGTGCCATCTACTTAAATTACCACCTTTTTGCAGTTTCTTCAGTTTTAACCGACAGTTCATAACCAATAGATTGTGGTCAGAGTCCACATCTGCCCCTGGAAATGTCTTACAATTTAAAACCTGGTTCCTAAATCTCTACCTTACAATTATGTAATCTATCTGAAACCTTCCACCGTCTCCAGACCTCTTCGACGTATGCAGCCTTCTTTCATGTTTCTTAAACTGTTAGCTACGATTAAGTTATGTTCTGTGCAAAATTATACCAGGCGGCTTCCTCTTTCATTTCTTATCCCCATTCCATATTCACCTACTACATTTCCTTCTCTTCCTTTTCCTAAAATCGAATTCCAGTCCCCTATGACTATTAAATTTTCGTCTCCCTTCACTACCTGTATAATCTCTTTCATCTCGTCATACATTTCTTCAATCTCTTCATCATCTGTGGAGCTAGTGGGCATATAAATTTGCACGACTTTGGTGGGTATGGGCTTCATGTCTATCTTGGCTACAATGATGCACTGTAATGTTTGTAGTAACTTACCGCGTTCCTATATTTTTATTCGTTATTAAACTTACTCCTGCATTACCAACCCCTATTTGGTTTTGTATTTGTAACCCTGTATTCACCTGATGAGAAGTCACGTTCCTCCTGCCACCAAACTTCACTAATTCCAAGTATATGTAACTGGAACCTATCCATTCCTCTTTTTAAATTTCCTAGCTTACCTACCAGATTAAGATATCTGCCATTCCACGCTCTGATACGTTGAACGCCAGTTTTCTTTCTCCAGATAACGACGTCCTCCTAAGTAGTCCCCGCCTGGAGATCCGAAGGGGGGGACTATTTTACCTCCGGAATATTTTACCCAAGAGGCCGCCATCATCGTTTAACCATACAGTAAAGCGACATGCCCTCGGGAAAAATTACGACTGGAGTTTCCCCTTGCTTTCAGCCGTTCGCAGTACCAGCGAAGTAAGACGGTTTTGCTTAGTGTTACAGATACCCCTCTGTTCTGGTTGCACCTACGGTACGTCTATCTGTATCGCTGAGGCACGGAAGCCTCCCCACCAACGGCAAGGTTCATGGTTCACGGGGTGGCATTCTTATTATGGCTTGTCAAATGAAAGCGTGTGTATCACACAGTAGAACAAACAGCGTACAGCGCCAGAGTTGCACCTTTTGGCCACAGTTGAAACTAATTTTTTCTGAAGCGTAAATATGTTGCGCACTAAAGCATTATCATATCTACAACGTTTCGCTGCCATAACTAAAGCCCACGCTATCGCTCCGAGGATATGTGCACTTTAATTATAACTACTCTGCACAAGTACATGCATTACAGAATAGGAAAATTAACTACAGCCAAACGCAAAAACTTGTTTTGGCCAAATGTGGTAGATTATTTTCAAAAGCGAGCTATCCTGGCTAGAAGCGAACCATTTAAGCCCCGTCTTTAGCCTGCTTTTACCCTGAAATCTTTAGTGGACTGAAACCCAAACCTCAGTACTTCGAGCTAAGTACAAGATTAATTTTTAAGACTCTTGCGCGGCATATGACGAAAATCATCCTGTTATCAAACTAATAGAAACTCTATAAATTAAGTGGTTCAGCCCGAAGCTGAAGCTTAAATTTCCGGATACTAAATAAGACGTACTCCATCGGGGAGAAAATAGTTTTGTGGCACAGTTTAACTACAGGAAGGGACAGGTGATTAGGATGCATCAAAAATCAGTTAATTTGGTGATAACTTGAAATATATAGGCTAAAAATGGTATATGGGGATTTTGAATGTAGCGAGTGAATATAAATGTATGGAGGTTGCAGTAATCATAAGGAGAGCCTGCCCGGCTACCCGTGCGGTCTAACGCACTACTTTCCGGGCAGGAAGGCGTGCCGGTCCCCGGCACGAATCCGCCCGGCGGATTAGTGTCGAGGTCCGGTGTGCCGGCCACTCTGTGGATGGCGAATGCGGGCTGGTTCCCCTTATTTCGCTTCAGTTACACTATGTCGACGATTGCTGCTGAAACACTTTCTCCACGTACGCGTACACCATAATTATCTCTACCACGTAAACATTCGGGCTACACTGATCTGGTGAGAGAAGTTCGCAGGGGGTGAGGGGGTCCACTGGGGGCCGAACCGCACAATAACCCTGGGTTCGGTGTGTGGCGGCGGTGGGGTGGGTGGACTGCTGTGGCCTGTTGTGGGGTTGTGAACCACTGAGGGGAACGGCGGGGACGAAGCCTCTCCGTCGTTTCTAGGTCCTAAGTTCAATACAATAGAGTACAGTCATAAGTAGTCTGGAGGACTGCATTTGAAAAGTCTTCGGACTTAAGCCTATGACAACTACAACAACGACGACGACGACGACAATGACGACGACGACGACAGCAGCAACAAAATCAACAAAAGAAATTCACTCATACTTTCATATTAGTTTGCCGTTTCAGTACTGTATATTACTGTGAAAGATTTACTTAGAATAAAGTAACGTTTATCAGTAAATTTAACCCTTTCACTTGGTACATACACCTCACTAAGGTAAGGAACACGACTAAATCGTAGGCTATTAGCTATACGGGCGGGCATTTTTCTTTATATCTTTCTTTCCTATCAACTAAACTAATTAAGAACCTATTGTTCTTTTGTTCTTGGGTTTCGTTTGTACAAGACACCTTTTGAACTAGTAATTGCAGATTTACTTAGAGGAAATTGTAGATGGAAACCATTACTAACAAATATTACATAATTTTTTGCAAGGCAAATTTAGTAGTCATGTGAAACTTTCTGACAGTTCTTGAAGGGGAACATTGCAGGATAATGTACTTTTTAGAATTAAATGAAAAGCATCGCTTCCTTCGAAAAAAGCAGGGCCCGTTTCCTGAGCTAAAATCATAAAGGGAATTATATGTGGTAAAAGACTGTGCTATAAATTTCAGCGTATACTTAGTAAGAGGAAACATCGTAGATAACCATGTTGTAGCTGTAAACGTTCGCATCCAGTTTCGATGATTTAAGGTCTATGTGGTTTCCCAAACTGGGATGACTACTGGGAAGTTTTTCAGAAACAAGAATAAATAAAAGGGAAAAGTCGAAAAGGATATGTAGTAGGATTTTAATCAACAGCATGATGTTTTTAAAAATGGTTCATGCTTCTGAAAACTTTGAAAGACGTCGGTCTATTTGGGACTCAGTTCTGCATCAAATGCTAGATAAATTGAATTCGGATTACGCATGTTTTCTACATCTACATTTGTATGTGCATGGATACTCTGAAAATCATACTTAAGAGCCTAGCAGAGATTTCATAGAACCATCTTCACAGTAATTTTCTGTTATTCCTATCTCGAAAGCGCGCGGAAAAAGCTAGCACCTATATCTCCGCGTGCGAGCTCTGATTTCCCTTATTTTATGATGATGATCGTTTCTTCCTATATAGGTCAACAAAATATTTTCGCATTTGAAGAAGGTAGTGGTGATTTAAATATCGTGATATGATTCCGCCTCAACGCAAGACGCCTTCGTTTTAATAATGTCTACACCAACTCCTCTATCACGTCAGTGACACTCACTCTCTCCCCTACTTCTCCATAATATAAAACGCGCTGCTCTTCTTCGAACTTTCTCGATGTACTCCGTTAATCCTATATGATAAGGATGCCACACAGCGTAGCAGTACTCCAAAAGAGGACGGACAAGCGTAGTGTAGGCAGTCTCTTTAGTAGATCTGTTGTCTTTTGTAAGCGTTCTGCCAATAGACCGCGGTCATTGGTTTGCCTTCCCCATAACATTTTCTATGAGCTATTTCCAGTTTAAATCGTTCGTAATTGTAATTCTTAGGTATTTAGTTGAGTTCACGTGTTATTGTGTAACCGAAGTTGAACGGATTTCTGTTAGCACTCGTGTATATGATCTCACACTTTTCATTATTTAGGGTCAATTGCCAATTTTCGCTCCATACAGACATCTTTTCTAATCGTTTTGTAACTTGTTTTGATCTTCTGATGACTTTACTACACGACAGCATCATCTGCAAACAACTGAAGACGGTTGCTCAGATTGTCTCCTAAATCGTTTATATAGATTAGGAACAGCAAAGGTCCTATGGAACTACCTTAGGGAACGCCAGAAATCACTTCTGACCGGCTGGTGTGGCCGATCGGTTCTAGGCGCTTCAGTCTGGAACCGCGCGACCGCTACGGTCGAATCCTGTATCGGGCATGGATGTGTGTGATGTCCTTAGGTTAGTTAGGTTTAAGTAGTTCTAAGTTCTAGCGGACTGATGACCTCAGATGTTAAGTCCCATAGTGCTCAGAGCCATTTGAGCCATTTGAATCACTTCTGCTTTACTCGATGACTTTCTTTCAATTACTACGAAGTGTGACCTCTCTGAGAGTAAATCACGAATCCAGTCGCATAACTGAGACGATATTCCATAAGCAAGCTACTTGACTACAAGCCACTTGTGTGGTACAGTACCAAAAGCCTTCTGGAAATTCACTTTCATACTAATTTAGATATCGAACTGTTTATTTATCGAGTAATGAGTGTTTACGACATTCATGAGTAGTGGAGTTTTTTTTTCGTTCTCTTTTTTTATTTCTTTGACGTTTGAGATTGACTGTGGTGTATGTTGCTCTGGGAAGTATCATTATGGGCAGCCTCTGCTTTTCTCCTAGACAGTAGTAAATTAAGAATATATTCCTAGCACTTTGCGTGTGTGCTGACTACCAAGTGACGCCGAGGGCAGGCAGATAGGCCTGGCGGAAAGGGGAAACATCTCGCCGCTTTCGTTATCAGTAAAGGGGCCCTTTCTGGGAGTGTCTGGTCACCTCGCCTTCAGACGCGTGCGTTTGGAAGACATCTAGAGGACCCTGTGACGCGTTCCACGGCATAAGCAGACTCAGCTCTCAACTACGAGGTGACCAGCAGGACAGGGGGCGCCATCTCGCCAAAACGTTTATGACCGAAGAATGAAGAGAGCAGATCATTCAGTGGAGGTAAAATCGTTCCAAGCCTCGTGGAAACACAGGAACCACTTAAGGTTATATGTTCAATTTTTAGCCAGCATTCTTGTAGCGCAGTTAGAGCACATCGGTGTGTGTGTGTGTGTGTGTGTGTGTGTGTAGAGGCATTTGCGTTTTGGTAAGCGTGAGTCTGATTGGACAAACTATGTTAGCCACAGTGGTGGGAATAACAAAATGTTACTGCAGTGCAGTGTCGGAGACAATACTTTGCCGATCAACAACGGCCTTCACCTAAGAATGGACTCGCAAACTGCGATTATAGTTCCGCATCAGCTGTAGAATATTTCACATGAAATGAATCTTTATTCTGGACCGGAACTCGAACCCGGGATTCCCACCTGCCGCGAGCGGTCGCCATAACCTTTTCTGCTGTCTGAGCACAAATCTGAACAAATCTCCATTTTCCCTGGTGTGAAGGAGAGTACACGCCAGAACAATTGGAGATTTGGGCCGTTCGTGTAAGTGTTGCTAAGACGAAATCGTATTCGAGACCCGACCTGGCATAAATTTTCATTCGTCCTGAAATATTCCACCGCTGGTGGGGAACCATAACCGCTGTTTGCGAGTTCGTTCTAAAATAAACTGTCGCAAACGTTTTCGGTGGGAGCTTGTAACCTCTACCTCACTTATCGACCTTAATGACAGTGAAAAATTAAACTGCGTGTACCTAATGGGAATTTGGGAGAAGCAATCGTCACCGAAGTTAACCTGTCGGTAAAGAGGGAGGAAAGGGTTACATCTAAATGAAAGGAAAAATGCAAATGAAACTGGTGGAAATTAATTTTGAAAAGGGGTAAAGTTAATAAAGAAAGTAAATGTGCAGCCGTTACGTTAACAATTAACTAGCGGTAATTAGATATTTGAGATATGGGGCAAATTACGGTCACCAGTCCTATGGACAATTACTATAGTAACTGAAAAAGAAAGGTTATTACACATATAATTAGCACTAGAAGCGTGGCAACTGAAGGTTGACACGTGTAGTGTCAAAACTGAAAGTTTGTCAGAAGTAATAAATTTCGCTACAGTCTGACTTAATTTAACAAAAGAATTAATAAAACCGGAAAATTGAAAGTTAATTTAGTGACTGACATTAATAGTGAGCTTTGTTTCTGAAGCACATCGAAATTCAGTAAAATACGATTAGTCTTGGGCTACCTCAACAATCTTTTCAAAAGCAACTTGACTCTACGCAATTTAGAAATAAGAGATTTAACTTTGAACTTGAATTAAATGATTCTGAACAATGAACAATAGTAAAATTTAGTACGTACCAAGCTGAGCTGCAGTCACAGGTAAGCTAAAATATGCTAACAAAACTCGCACTCTTAATTTGTGCTTGTGTAATCTAAATATTGTAGCCAGCTATGAATACCTTAACTGAACTTTGAAATTAAAACAGTGAAATGGAATAATATTACTTTAATGCTGGCGTTTGAATTTCAACGACACTTGGGTTCATTCCGGAAAAGGAAGGGACCCTGCTTGGTAAAGCAATTGGGACAATGAGCAACAAAGGTTCATGCTATGTTGCTGTAATTTTGTGATTTGAACAGTTTTAAAAGCTGAGGTCTGCCATACAGTTCTAAAACTTTACGTGCTACCAGTCTTCCTTGTTGATTGATTGAAGGTTTGAAATCTTCGATCGAGGAGGTGGCGAGTCACTCATTGTCGGCCGTCGCTGTTGCAGAAGCTGGATGTTGGCGCGCCTTCTTCTCGACACGGTCTCCAGCCGAAACGGGCTCTTGATGTGTGCCAGCTAACGCTTCCCGTCCGCGGCACCATGTCAGAAACTATCATAGCAAGTCGAGCGCAATTACGTGCTGCCAAACCCCGAAAGCGCGGCAACTCGCGGGAGCGTCACACAACACACCTGCTCCACTGCCCTCCTCCAGCCAGACTCTCTCTGCTCTGCCCGCGCTCCACGAGGCAGAGTTAACCCAACTAAAGATCCTAAACACTTAGGTTCTCCACACGACCTATCGATGTATTCGTTCGAAAGCATAGTTTTCCCTAGGCAGGACCCAGCGTAAAAATACAAATAATATTTACAAAACAAACCAATTATACATCGACATAGATGTATATATATATATATATATATATATATATATATATATATATATAGTAAAACAATTACAGTATATAAAGGCACAGAAATGTCATATATTCAGGTAACAAAATAAGGAAAAAATTTATAGTACAATAGGTGGAAATAGGAGGTTATGCATTTCCGGAGTTACGAGCTACGTGTGCAGTCTGCCCACCTACTGGTTGTGGTGGGAGGCAATGATGCTGGTCTCCGACGCTACGCGTCTAGTCACAGTTATAAGTTTAGAACGCATTGGATTCGAGCCTCGCGAATGAACACTTGGCATGCAGACTTCGATAGAGGCACCTCGCGTGAGAATTCCACTAAATCGAACATTTTCGGGCATTTACTTGAATTATAGAAGTTTTCAGTAAAGCTGTGGCGCATAGCGTCCACTACAGTTGGACAGCTGTTAATGGTCGCTTCTTTGGAATTTTCAATCAGTCCTGAGGCTGCAAATGCAGTGGGTGCATTTCAGAATGTGTCTGTCGCCTTGGTGATCGGTATGCCTGTAACAGTAGACACAACTGCACTCCGTAAGGGTCTTATCTTAAACTGTTTGGAATCTGATAGTCATTCATTGCTGAGTTGCTTAACGTATTTCCTTTGTCGTGTTATGAAATAAGTTATGGCATTTATTTCCTTGCTTGAATTCCACCGATGTATTGCCTCCTCGTTCGCGTTTCACTACCGTACGAGACTACACTCCAGACAAAGACCAGCAGAATGGAGCGCCTAATGCTTAAATTTATATTCTAAATTAACAGATTTCTCTTCTTCAGAAATATTTTTGGCACATTTCGAATCTAAATTTTATGTTCTCTCTACTTTGGCTGCTGTTTGTTTATTTCTGTCGTACTCAGCAGTTGAATGCTGTGCCCCAATATGGCAACACAGTGCTCATACAAGGAAACTAGACATCCATCTCAATGAATCAACGAGAGTTATGACGGGTACCCTAAAATCCACACCGATCCCATGGCTGCACACCATCAGTAACTTTCCAACAGCTAAAATGCGACGCCAACAAGCTACCGATCGAGAATGTGGGAAACTGCATCACCCCAGCTAACCCCAAGACCTTCCAATTCATATGGTCTTATATGACCCTCCCCAACACCGATTGATATCACGCACTTCACTGTGACTTAATGAAACAAAAAAGAAATTTGACTTTAGAGAAAACTGACGCAGGGAATGGTATGCTGCAAACAATTTAACTTCAAGGTGTTCAACATCCATCTGCCAGCCTACCAGGAACTGGTCTGAAGAGCACAGAGTGGACGCAAGAATAGGAGAAGAACCGGTCACGCCAGGTGCCATGCTGTGATGCACAAGTAGGGACTCGGGAGTCTCCAGCCTTCGATTGTTGGGCCGAAGAATCAGGCGGTCAGCATACTGCAGAGACTGCACTCTGAGAAAGTGTCCGGGACCATTCAGTGGTTTTATTAAAACCGCTCCCTCTTTGATGAATTGGCTTCATTCAACAGATGTTCAGCTCTGACTGAATGTACAGGGTTATTACAAATGATTGAAGCGATTTCACAGCTCTACAATAACTTTATTATTTGAGATATTTTCACAATGCTTTGCACACACATACAAAAACTCAAAAAGTTTTTTTAGGCATTCACAAATGTTCGATATGTGCCCCTTTAGTGATTCGGCAGACATCAAGCCGATAATCAAGTTCCTCCCACACTCGGCGCAGCATGTCCCCATCGATGAGTTCGAAAGCATCGTTGATGCGAGCTCGCAGTTCTGGCACGTTTCTTGGTAGAGGAGGTTTAAACACTGAATATTTCACATAACCCCACAGAAAGAAATTGCATGGGGTTACGTCGGGAGAGCGTGGAGGCCATGACATGAATTGTTGATCATGATCTCCACCACGACCGATCCATCGGTTTTCCAATCTCCTGTTTAAGAAATGCCGAACATCATGATGGAAGTGCGGTGGAGCACCATCCTGTTGAAAGATGAAGTCGGCGCTGTCGGTCTCCAGTTGTGGCATGAGCCAATTTTCCAGCATGTCCAGATACACGTGTCCTGTAACGTTTTTTTCGCAGAAGACAAAGGGGCCGTAAGCTTTAAACCGTGAGATTGCACAAAACACGTTAACTTTTGGTGAAATGCGAATTTGCTGCACAAATGCGTGAGTATTCTCTACCGCCCAGATTCGCACATTGTGTCTGTTCACTTCACCATTAAGAAAAAATGTTGCTTCATCACTGAAAACAAGTTTCGCACTGAACGCATCCTCTTCCATGAGCTGTTGCAACCGCGTCCAAAATTCAAAGCGTTTGACTTTGTCATCGGGTGTCAGGGCTTGTAGCAATTGTAAACGGTAAGGCTTCTGCTTTAGTCTTTTCTAAGATTTTCCAAACCGTCGGCTGTGGTACGTTTAGCTCCCTGCTTGCTTTATTCGTCGACTTCCGCGGGCTACGCGTGAAACTTGCCCGCACGCGTTCAACCGTTTCTTCGCTCACTGCAGGCCGACCCGTTGATTTCCCCTTACAGAGGCATCCAGAAGCTTTAAACTGCGCATACCATCGCCGAATGGAGTTAGCAGTTGGTGGATCTTTGTTGAACTTCGTCCTGACGTGTCGTTGCACTGTTATGACTGACTGATGTGAGTGCATTTCAAGCACGACATACGCTTTCTCGGCTCCTGTCGCCATTTTGTCTCACTGCGCTCTCGAGCGCTCTGGCGGCAGAAACCTGAAGTGCGGCTTCAGCCGAACAAAACTTTATGAGTTTTTCTACGTATCTGTATTGTGTCGTGACCATATGTCAATGAATGGAGATACAGTGAATTTATGAAATCGCTTCAGTCATTTGTAATAGCCCTGTATGTTCTCCGTTCAGTATTATTGAATCATTAACTTTAAGAATTTGAACGTAATAGCTTCATGCCTAAATCGTTAAATGTATAACTGTAAACTGTATGTATTTCTTAATATTTGCTGTTGTCACCATACGATAAAGAAATAAATAATTTAAGCGTACTACGACTTGAGAGATTTTTCACCACACGTGCTTCTCTATATTGGTACAGTATAGCCGAGGGACGTGTGGAGGCTAAAAATTGTAGAGAGAGAACAGACAGACGAGTACAGTAAGCGGGTTCAAAAAATGGTTCTGAGCACTATGGGACTCAACTGCTGAGGTCATTAGTCCCCTAGAACGTAGAACTAGTTAAACCTAACTAACCTAAGGACATCACAAACATCCATGCCCGAGGCAGGATTCGAACCTGCGACCGTAGCGGTCTTGCGATTCCAGACTGCAGCAGCTTTAACCGCACGGCCACTTCGGCCGGCAAGCGGGTTCAAATGGATGCGGATTGCAGCAATTATTCAGAGGTGAAGATGCTTGCACAGGATACAGTAGCGGCCTCAAACCGGTGTCCGGACGGAAGACAAGAACAACACAATAAATCGAGACTAAATATGATGTGTTCGTAAAAAGTTTTCCCATTCCGATCAGTATGGAGTGGCCCAGGGAAACAGCGGTGCGGTAAAACTCTGGTGCCGTATTCGGCAGTACGGATGCTTAAGATCATCAAGATTTAATTTTTTCGTATTGTTCTTCACTCATTTGCTTCCTTGAGAGAGCACAGGAGAACTTTTTCCTCAACATTTCCCTAACAGAGCAACTGCTCTGTCTATAAGGAACTCGTCTTCTACGGGACGGTAAATCCACCTCCCTTCCTCCCTGACTACAAACTTAAGAACTACGTTCTTCACGCATTTGATGTTTTTTGAAACATTACATATGGCTTGTACTGCTTCTGTTTAAAATTACTGGTCTCACTCTTTATTGTTACCGGAGTTGGCGGTCGACAACTACTTCATTTTTGGGGTTTTCGCATTTTAGATGTGCTCCGGTTGAAATTAGTTTTTATATGCACTTCGTTTCTTAAAACTTTGGGTTATTGTCGACTTCATACTGCTTCCCCTGTAACTACACATGTTTTGCATTCAGTTCTGTCTACATGTATGTTAATTTGATTTTCGTGTGAATTTTCGTACAAAAAAACTTTCACATCTTAAATATAAGTGTATATGAAACACAGTACCGAGCATTGGGTTTTTAAAATCCGAGAAATGCGATATTGAAGGAGATAAAAAGTTGTTTTCCACTGGAAACTCTGGTAGCAGTGAGAAAAAGGAAATAAATATTTTCAAAATGTGTAAAATTGAGCCATAGAACAGTACCTGGTTTGTGGAAATAGAAAGCCTGCATTAGAAAATATCTTTTAAATCATTTATCTTTACACGAGACATCAGTCAGTGGCGAGGTAGAAAGACACGCTATGCACGGGTTTCGTCTGTTACAGATTGATATAGGGAATGTACATCTATACGCTGTACTATGCAGGAATAACAGTCTGACCAGTCCGGTGTCAGTGTAAGCTGTCGGTTTTGGATTTGTTGGTGGCAGTGGTTTAAGAATGAGACTTACTGAGTGGCTGTGTTAAAATGACGCTGTAGCCGCGCATAGTGACCGCGTGCTTCCAGGCGCCATGTGTCGGATTGCGCGGTCCTCCGTGCCGGAGGTTCGAGTCCCCCCTCAGGCATGGGTGTGTGTGTCGTTCTTAGCATAAGTCAGTCCAAGTTAGTTTAAGAAGTATGTAAGTCTAGGGACCGATGGCCTCAGCAGTTTGGTCCCTTAGGAATTCACACGCATTTGAACATTTTTTTGATGCTGTATATCTGACATAATTAAATTGTTGACTCAGCACTACAATGAATAAAGAGTTCATTATCTGTGAAATTATACAAGGGTCCCAGTTAATCCAGTTTATTACCTGAAAATGCAAAAGAAATTGCTTGACAGTTATTGGCAACAATAAGGTAATGCCTCGGGAAATCTGAATACAGGATCACGGTTGTGTGCCAAATGAACAGGTGCCTGGATAAAGCATTAACATTTGCAGGAGCCATTTCATGATCGCTGAAGGTTAGTGCGAAAGGGTAGAGAGTAGTGCGAGGGTATGCTTCCTCGTCTATGGCCAGAGTAGAAAGCAAGTTGAACTGTAACTGCAGGCTTCAGAGTGAAGATCGAGATTACTGAATATCGTTAAAATTTACTCTACTTTCCCTACAGTTCACCTAGTTGTTGCGTCTGGATCCCACCATACCCAGAACCCGCAGTTTATGGCTGAAGTGGCTTCAGAATCAGTCCTTGGCTCTTGCACCTATCTCAGCCGAATGACAGCTTCTCACTGCTGAAGCAAGGTTTGCCGAAATTGGTGCCCGGCTGTGCAGTAACCTTCTGTGAAGAAGCTGGCGTTTTCTCTGTCGTCACGCAATTTTGATTACCTGAATGGTAAATACTGCGAGTGCCGACCAGTAAGAAGTTGCCTTAAAAGACGCTGGCCACCCTCCATTACTCTCCTTTCAGGTTATTAATCAGTTACCAAATTAGTTATATTTGGCGCTACAAAACTGTGTCCTCCTTTCTCCTTTTCTCTCTCTACGTTCCTGCACTGCCCATTAAGGACGGAGCTCTGTAGAGGCAGTCTTGTTTGTCACTCACACTTCCTTATTGTTTAGGTCAACCAACCCGAGATGTTTTTATATTTCGTTAAACAGTTTGTCTTGTGTGATATGCGCGTGGTGGCAGTGCCTGACAATCTTCAAAGGTGCCTGAAAGTTTTCTGTCACCATTCCAGTCTCTCAAATGTTAACTTAGTGACCCGTGTATTGTTCCGAATTCCGACTGCCTGCAGAACTGTTCACAATAGGACACCGACAAAACAGCACAGACCCACAGACCACACACAGCTTGCTAAAAACAGTTTGTGTTGTCCCCGCAGATTGGAAGAGATACAATCTGCTTTGAGACTCGAAGAGAGAGAGAGTACGTCCGGCGCTTGGTCGGCTTTCCTCAAAGCACTGTCCAGTGTGACTGGGTGGGGAGGTCCGCGAGCAGCCGAGTGGACCCACCGTGAATTCTGCTGGGGTTTTCCCCCTGCCGGTTTGTGACCCACGGTGTGCCCCTCACCTACACTCAGTGCAAGATGCTCTCACGGAGGCTCCTTATTGAAACGCTCGTGCAGTTCGATGCAGATGGTAATCTACATAGTGCTGGCAGTCACTGAAACTAATTCATTCTTCATTTATCGCTGTATTTCGATTTGGTTTATCTTTCTATTTCGGGTTGTACATCAGTTACAAGACAGTACGGGAAAAGCGTTCGTGAAACATCAGGAAAGTAAAGTTTTTGTGGAGTACACGAGTAGGTGGCCAGACACAGCATATACAGGGTTATTACAAATGATTGAAGCGATTTCACAACTCTACAATAGCTTTATTATTTGAGGTATTTTCACAATGCTTTGCACACACATACAAAAACTCAAAAAGTTTTTTTTAGGCATTCACAAATGTTCGATATGCGCCCCTTTAGTGATTCGGCAGACATCAAGCCGATAATCAAGTTCCTCCCACACTCGGCGCAGCATGTCCCCATCAATGAGTTCGAAAGCATCGTTGATGCGAGCTGGCAGTTCTGGCACGTTTCTTGGTAGAGGAGGTTTAAACACTGAATCTTTCACATAACCCCACAGAAAGAAATCGCACGGGGTTAAGTCGGGAGAGTGTGGAGGCCATGACATGAATTGCTGATCATGATCTCCACCACGACCGATCCGTCGGTTTTTCAATCTCCTGTTTAAGAAATGCCGAACATCATGATGGAAATGCGGTGGAGCACCATCATGTTGAAAGATGAAGTCGGCGCTGTCGGTCTCCAGTTGTGGCGTGAGCCAATTTTCCAGCATGTCCAGATACACGTGTCCTGCAACGTTTTTTTCGCAGAAGAAAAAGGGGCCGTAAACTTTAAACCGTGAGATTGCACAAAACACGTTAACTTTTGGTGAATTGCGAATTTGTTGCACGAATGCGTGAGGATTCTCTACCACCCAGATTCGCACATTGTGTCTGTTCACTTCACCATTAAGAAAAAATGTTGCTTCATCACTGAAAACAAGTTTCGCACTGAACGCATCCTCTTCCATGAGCTGTTGCAACCGCGCCGAAAATTCAAAGCGTTTGACTTTGTCATCGGGTGTCAGGGCTTGTAGCAATTGTAAACGGCAAGGCTTCTGGTTTAGCCTTTTCCGTAAGATTTTCCAAACCGTCGGCTGTGGTACGTTTAGCTCCCTGCTTGCTTTATTCGTCGACTTCCGCGGGCTACGCGTGAAACTTGCCCGCACGCGTTCAACCGTTTCTTCGCTCACTGCAGGCCGACCCGTTGATTTCCCCTTACAGAGGCATCCATCGCCGAATGAAGTTGGCAGTTGGTGGATCTTTGTTGAACTTCGTCCTGAAGTGTCGTTGCACTATTATGACTGACTGATGTGAGTGCATTCCAAGCACGACATACGCTTTCTCGGCTCCTGTCGCCATTTTGTCTCACTGCGCTCTCGAGCGCTCTGGCGGCAGAAACCTGAGGTGCGGCTTCAGCCGCACAAAACTTTGAGTTTTTGTACGTATCTGTAGTGTGTCGTGACCATATGTCAATGAATGGAGCTACAGTGAATTTATGAAATCGCTTCAATCATTTGTAATAAATAGCCCTGTACATGATTTTGGAAGCATTGGGACTAGTAATATGACGAGGACGCTCCCTGCACTATTTCGATGACTTTATCTGATGCTCATTTTGTCGGCAACTTGCTATGCTGCAACCTACAGGAGCTTACAGTGAGATTGCACTGGCGCAGTATTTCACCCACAGACTCGTCACCTTTGTGGACGTACAGTCTTTGTGAACGAAGTCCATAGCAAGAGGCTTCGTTCCATGCTCAGGCATCAGTATCGGTATTCAACTCATTCATTCCTGAATGGAGCACATAGCGCACGTTGCCATCTCACTTATTCATTGTCGCTGGGAATTTGTGTGGAGGTCCTTTTTCGACTAATTCAAACATGTAGTGAAACTGTTCCCTGTGTAATCCGTTAAAAGACAAATGTAACATTGCTATGGCAATTTCTCTCTTATTTATTGATTTATAACAAGAAGTTACTCCTAATTTCTCTTAAGTTATTTTGATCCCATAGTTATTTCCAAAAATTAAAACTTTTTCCTGGTACGTTCCCTTGTGCTCATGTACTTTTACTTAAACTGACGGCTGATGTGAGCGCATTTCAGTAGACACGTTCTGACACAGAAGGAATGGTTTTTCGGATAAGCTGCCATCACTGTTTTAAAATTCTTTGAATGCATTTTAAAGAAAGTATAAGGTGATTCTCGTCGCTAAAAACTTCTAGAATTTCTGCTGATCATGAATATGTTCGGAGTGATCTTGTACTTCTTTTGCGTTGTGCTTAGGTGCGAGCCCCTACAAAGTGACATATTACGTCGTCATTCCACGTATCCTCTCTGCGAGAAATGGGAGAAATATACTTTCATATCGTATCAGGAGATTCAAGTGTGCTGAATACAATGATGTAGTTACTACATATTAAAGCTCCCCTTAAATTATTTGTTGCACAATCAAGGTGTTCCCCAGTTCTTTATTTTATAGGTTCGTCTCGATCACACAATTTGTTTTATACTTGACTGTTACCGGTTTCGGCTACTGCCATCCTCTGATCCGTCACAAATAATAACAGTGTGTAACCAAGTAAGTTCAGTTTGCTGACGCTAAATCTATAAGAGTCCTGGTGCTACGTAAGAAAGATAAAAAGTGTTTTCATTATTAATAGCCGTGTATACGAGCCATACATACCATAAAATATTCTGATGTAGCATCAACGTCAAGCTAAACATGTAGGTACATAGTAAGTGCTGGTGATAATCAGAACGCATCTGGTATTTATAGAAGGAAACTAAGGCCAGCAAAGGGCACTATAGCTGGGGTACATCAGTAACCAGCATCACAGATATAATGGTTATGATGAGGTATGCGTAGTCATTAATTAAAATTATTTCGCATGGCAAAACGAGCGTCTTACAATAAAACATGTACTGACATACTGTATGTGGAATTGAATCCATAATTAAAATCCACATAAAAATGGAAATACTAATACTGTGAAGCTCCTAGCCTGGGAAGGCAAAACATGTAATTGTATAAAAGACAGAATAAAAAGTTTATAATTAAAAACATCTATAAAATAAAATCTTCCAGCCTGACAGATCAATTACCGTAAACGTAATTGTAAGGTAATTAACGAAACAGTGACAATTAATTGAAACATACGTTGGCAACGTAGTACATAAAAGGAATTACGTTCGAGTATTATTAACGGACGTCACTGCATGTAGACGTAAGTATAATATAAGATAATGTTTATGAAGACATAGAATAAAACGATATTTAAATGTAATGTCAGCAGGGACACTTGAAAATGGCAAATAAGCCGGAAAAGCTTGTCCTGAACCTATGTAATTAACAATAAATAAACAATTTACAGCTAATTATGTCAAAAGTATAAAGAAAATTTCGCATTATGACCTTAAGAAAGCTGGGTGCCCAGCAGAGAAGAAGTTATTGATACCAGTTACGTACAGTCGTGGACAAACCGAGCGAGACCCCTCGCTCTAAAGTCTGCTACACAGCATAACAGGCAAGGCGACGAAGTGCTACCAACATACTATGCACAGACATGAAACTGACAAACTATCCGAAATTTCTCAGACTGTTTCCAATCACGTGTAAGACGTAAATATAAGATATAAATGAAAGAAGAAACGAAATTAGTATGACCAGTACTAATAAAAATGAATTTCAGCTTATCGAGATAACATACTGTTTTAGTAAGGTCATGTACCCCAGATCGTTACGAATTAGCAAAACGAGTTTTAAGGGCTGGGTAGACAGATAGACGGCCAAGAAAGTGAGACCAGTAGGGTTTTACCAATTTAGGTGATGAAATCCTAACAACGAAAATAGCTACGAGAGTTACTAAAGATCAGGGCTGCATAAATAATCCCCCCTACTCTTCATTGGAAATGTTCTAGTTGCAGTCGATACATCAGCATATTACTCGTACCTATGCTTTCGATCCAAATCACGTTTGCAGGAATGCAAATAAAATCCATTTGCCTATACATGTGGTAATTTGGATCCTAGTATTAATGCCACCGCGTTTTAGAAGTGCGAGCATTTCCATTGCCAGGTAGCTTAAGAAACACTTCGGCTAATGAACGTTTTCCGGCTGTGGCGAGTCTAATGGGGAATTCGAAACATTGTATAATACGTTTGGCAGCTATGTAGCCGTTTATTTCCTGGGGTGGTGCGGAATTATCCTACCAAATTTATTCGCTAATAACAGTATTTTGTTGTTTCGAGGCCGAGCGGTTCTAGGCGCTACAGTCTGGAACCGCGCGACCGCTACGGTCTCAGTTTCGAATCCTGCCTCGGGCATGGATGTGTGTGATGTCCTTAGGTTAGTTAGGGTTAAGTAGTTCTAAGTTCTAGGGGACTGATGACCTCAGATGTTAAGTCCCATAGTGCTCAGAGCCATCTGAACCATTTTTTTGTTATTTCGGTAAACATCCCGAATAATTGTCACATAAGCGGTGACATAAAGGTAGAAAATCTTGTTTTTAAGTCCAGAAAGATCTATGCAACAGAAACTGCAGATCATTTTGCCATTTTCATTGCAAAATTGCCGGCTTATTCAAGACTGGGGTAGTAATAGAGGGCTGTTTGCTTGGGTTGTCTACTAGCGTAGTGAAAGGTGTTTGCTACTGCAAGGGAGGTCTCGTTTGTTTTCGGTTCTAATCTCGATGGAGGCAAATAGACTAGCAGTAAAGCAATTTTAAGAAATTATCACTTCCCCAATACGTTTTATTGCTACCTTTATTCTGTACCGGCGCCCTGTGGATGTAAGATCTTGTAGCATTTCATACTTCTTACTGATTACTTTTTCCGCTTCTGTCAATAATTGAATTGACTTAACGTGTGCACTGAATGATTTTTAACTGAATTTCGTTATGAATCTTCACGCATTGCTAAATTTGCACATTTTCATGGCAGGTCAGCAACGGTCATCCAGTGTAACTGGTCTGAACGTTGACACAGACCGTTTTGCAGCCGAATATGCATAATATTTTGCTAATTCGTAACGATCTGGGGTACTTTGTCTTACTAAAACAGTTATGTTGTCTCGATAAGCTGAAATTCATTTTTATTAGTACAGTTCATACTAATTAGCGTTTATTCTTTGATTTACATCTTATATTTACGTGTTGTGTTTAACACACTAATCAGCATTAATATAGTCATCCACATGACTGAAAACAGTGTGACAAAGTTCGGGTAGTTTGTCAATTTCACGCCTATGCATAGTATGTTGGTAGCACTTCGTCGCCATGACTGTTATGGTGTGTAGCAGACTTTAAAGCTGTGCGGATCAGCATAACGAAAAGGCGAGGGGCCTCGCTCGTTTTGTCCACGACCGTACTTAGTTTAGTTGAGAAAAAGAAGTAAAACCGCAATATTCGTAAGCGAGACTGTTTACCGTCGGATAGAAAGAAACCAAGTAGTACGTCAGTTGCTGCCGGAGCTGGACAGCCGCACAACAAACAGTGCTTTAGTGACGACTGTTAGGAAACGATTTATATCAGGATTCGAATGTTTTGCGGGTAAGATAAACCATGTCCAGCAGATAGAGAACTCACTGGGACTGTCAGCGCCTGCGACTTGTGTCTGCGGCCCGCACAGTGGCTGTCCCGCCCCTTCCTGCCGTGCCTTGTCCTGCCCTGTCCTGTGCGACCCAAACACGTACCCCGGGCCGCGCCCTCATTAAGAGGCGAGGCGCGCGCCCGCAGCCTAATCGCGTTAGCCGCGCCGCCGGGCATTGATCGCGGGCCCCCAGCCGCGGGGACTCCACTCCGGAGACGACACACCGCAGCACGAGCCCCACAACATCGACACACCGCGTCGCAAAAAATCTTCAGAAGGTTCCTAAGGCCCGCAGTCTATGATTTACACTGAGGTGGCAAGAACTCGGCGTAGCATGAACTCGACAAGACTGTGGAATCCCCGTGCAGAAATATTGCCTCTATATGGCTCTAAGCACTATGGGACTTAACATTTATGGTCATCAGTCCCCTAGAACTTAGAACTACTTAAACCTAGCTAACCTAAGGACATCACACAACACCCAGTCATCACGAGGCAGAGAAAATCCCTGACCCCGCCGGGAATCGAACCTGGGAACCCGGGCGCGGGAAGCGAGAACGCTACCGCACGACCACGAGCTGCGGACAAATATTGCGTCTATAGCCGTCCATAATTTCCTAAGTGTTGCCGGTGCAGGATTTCGTGCACGAACTGACCTCTAAATTATGTCTCACGAATGTCCGATGGGAGTGATGTCGGATGACCTGCGTGGCCAACCGTTCACTCGAACTCTCCAGAACGTTCTTCAAACCAACCGGGAACAATTGTGGGCCGGTGACATGGAGTTTTCTCAAAAATTCCGCCGTTATTTGGGAAGATGAAATTCATGAATAGTTGCAAATGGTCTCCAACTAGCCGAGCATAACGATTTCCAATCAGTGATCGGTTCAGCTGGATTTGAGGACCCAGTACTGTGAAACGTCCCCTTAGAAAAATTAATGAATTACTGTGCTGGTAAACCCCTTACGTTATTTGACTTTCAAACAGCTGAGCAAAACTAAACGTACTCAGACATTTCTCTCTTTACTTATTCTGATCATCACTAAACTGACAGACAATATTTTTAGCGCAACGCAATCTGACTTTCAATAATCCCTACAAAAGAATGGTCCTAACTAACAATAACCTATACCTTTCATGAATCACTTACCTCACAAAAATCTTTCTTACTCTAGCTACTGCAATACAGCGAGCGCCAGTAATGCCAACTAAATAAAAGATTCTAACTACTGAAGTCACTAACTACTGATAGGCATAGTTAGCAAATGAAAGATTTTGATAGAGAACAAACAATGTATTTACCTTAATAGTGTTCAAATGTCATTATATATATATCAGTTCATGACATCCAGTCTTACAAATTTACTGTCTCCGATGGACACACGTCCAGAGCGTCCGCTCTCAAAACTCCGCCATCTCACTCCCCACATCCACCACTGCTGGCGGCTCAACCTCCAACTGCGCAACGATACGCGCTGTTAACAGCCAACTGCCCAACAATACAATAGCAAACAACAATGCAAACCAGCCACAGACTGCACACAGCACAGCCAGTGATTTTCATACAGAGCGCAACGTGGCGGTGGCGTTACCAATATAAGAACCTAAACAGCCTACTTACAACTTTCCATGTAGGCATAGCCCACACCGTTGTGGAATCGCCACCAGCCGGCCCAGTGCTTTGGTGACACTTGGGTCCGGGGTCTCATGTGGTCTGCTATACTCCCGAACACTACGATCAGCTCTTACTAGCTGAAATGGGGACTCAGCTGACAAGGCCACAGTTTACCAGTCGTCTAAGAGTCCAACTGATCTTGTCACGTGTCCAAGAGAGCCACTGCAGGCGATGGCGTACTGCCAGAAGGACCACTCGTGCAGCTCGCCTGCTGCCACTCCCATTAACACCAGATTTCGCCGCACTGTCCCAACGGGTACATTAGAACTACGTGCCACATTCATTTTTGCGGTTATTTCATGCAGCATTACTGTTTTTTTTAACAATGACAACAAAGTCGTCGCTGCTCTCCATCGTTCAGTGCAGGCCGTCGGCCGCTGCGCTGTCCGTGTTCAGAGATAATACCGGAAATTTTATATTCGCGACACAATCTTGACACTGTGGTTGTCGGAACATTGAATCCTGTAACGATTTCCGAAATGGAATGACGCATGCTTCTAGCTCCAGCTACCACTCCACGTTCACACGAGTACAAATGCCTGTTTCGACAATGCACTGCCCTTTTTTACCTTGTGTACACGATATTACCGCTTTCTGTAAATCTGCATGTTGCTATTACGTGACTGTCAACTCAGTATGGTCTACCTATATACATCAGTGAAATTTACAAATATTAAATGTGTGTGAAATCATATGGGACTTAACTGCTAAGGTCATCAGTCCTTAAGCTTACACTCTACTTAACCTAAATTATCCTAAGGACAAACACACACACCCATGCCCGAGGGAGGACTCGAACCTCCGCCGGGACCAGCCACACAGTCCATGACTGCAGCGCCTTAGACCGCCCGGCTAATCCCGCGCGACTACAAATATTATTAAGTACCTATTAGTAACAGAGAAATTCTCACAGGAGTGTTACGTAAAAGATAGGCACGAGTTTATCGGAACTACAATGCCCTAGTCTGCTAATTCAAAACAAGACATCCACTCAGTAGGAGTCAAGTTCGTTTAAACCTTCGATAGACAGTTTTGAATAAAGCTAGTCACTAACTGGATACACACAGGTGAAACCTGAATGTAGAATACAGTAACCCACTGGAAACAAAAAAAAATCAAATGGTTCTGAGCACTATGGGACTCAACTTCTGAGGTCATTAGTCCCCTAGAACTTAGAACTACTTAAACCTAACTAACCTAAGGACATCACAAACATCCATGCCCGAGGCAGGATTCGAACCTGCGACCGTAGCAGTCTTGCGGTTCCAGACTGCAGCGCCTTTAACCGCACGGCCACTTTGGCCGGCCCACTGGAAACGAATGAGGGAATTTTACGGAGGAAAAGGACTCGCAGCGTGGTAATCAGGGTAAGATTTCTTACTGTGTTTCTAATCAGTCCAAACAAGTACATAATAAACATGTGAATGTCATAAATTGATTCCGTATGTTTCCACTGTCTTCGTGTAGTTATTAAATGTGTTTGATTTCAGTGACGAATAATTTATTCTTTGGATTGCAATTTCGAGCATTTCTACTCAACATCAGGCAGTAGATCCATATGAGACACTTATCATACTTCCCTGATGTTTGGACTAGCGCCAATACTTATTTTCGTTTGAGACTTGTGCATGATGATGAATGGCAATACTCGAAATTGCAGTCGCCATAAGAAAAAAAACTGGTCAGAAGCGAGGAGACCTCGCGCACTGAGGGTTCCGTTCCAACTTAATTAAGCATGTGGACAGTTCATCCATTCCCAGAATCGAGAATCTCGACCATTTCCTCCCGTTGGCAACGCCAGTACTGTGATAATACCGGTACCAGGGAGTCTAAGATTTTCGAGAATGGTTTAATTTAAACAATATAGATGTGACATAAAGTAATGCAGGAGGCAGGCTACCGTTATGACAATAATTAGTAGTTCTGCATTCAGGCTGTGTGGGTGGCTACCGTAAAAGTTAAACATCATATAAGCAATGACTTGATTACTAATATGACGCGTTTCGGAATTTTTTCGATTGCTGCATAGATATTATGTTTCAAGTTGCGTGTGAAACAAACATTCGCTGACTAGTCCGAAAGGCGTCATATGAGCAATAAAATCATTCCTTGCCCGTTTGACCTTTGCCATTACCATCCAGTCTGCCTGAATGCAGAAGTTCTGAGTGTTTTACTTTCCAGTTTGACGTTGTATAACGAATGACCAAAATTTTTCCACGTGTTATATTTACAAATTAACGATTTTCAGACTTCCTCCTTTTATTGTACTGTGCAATCTTGCTCCATGCAAAATTTTATGATTGTAGGTCAATGAGAAGTACGTTGTAGGTTCTGATGAGTGAGTTTGCGAGTACCAGAATACGTTACGTAAATGGCCGTATCTTAGGAGCTTACATTTTTTACACCGCTATACGCCTATAGGCCTTAGTATGCGACATAAATTTCAACTTGGCACATCAACAAAATGACCCTATAATGGGTTCTTTTTATTGACTCAGTTACGAAACCCTAAAAATTAGTTATGCGTTAATCGCAAGAGGGAAGAACCGTGTTTAATTTTTGAGTGTTATGAGACACCTGTATGTGCGAGAACAGTGGTTTAATTTTAAGTAGAAGATAGACTTAATTTTGGACACAATCCATTTTTGGGTCAAGGAATTGCCTTCAACGTTTTTCTTGGAAGTAAATCCCTGAAGCACGACATTGTTAATACAGCAGACATAACATGTACCGATATCGGAAATACTTTATCAGAATGCAGTTGTTATCCAACTGAAGGCATTTAAAAGTTGAAATATGTGGAAGTCACATTATACGAAATTCGTGCATAATACGATTTTTTGCTGTTTCAATAGAAGACTGTCTTCAATTATTAGATGTGACTGGTAGAGAAGATTTGCTTAGTATTCGAAAGTATTTTTTTTCTGATAAACTCGTGGTACCCTCTATCATTTAGGAGTGTTATGTACAAGAAGCGGAAGACATCATCGGAATCCAATAGTCGACTTATCAAAATGAGAAAAGGAAGGGGAAAACGTACCACTTCTCATACGTTAGATAAATTTTCTGGGTGTTGAGGTCCAAAGCTGGTTGATACTAATGCTAGTGAATAATGAAAACCACAACAGCAATATTCATACACAGTTATTTAGTAACGACTTCTTCGCTTTCTTAGGACGTTATTAGGTTGAGCTAAACAATTTTTTTTTAATTAAAGCCTCTAGTATCTTGACGAATAAAATAGGCAGTTAGTAATGGTAACAGTCTTCTAATAAACCTCAGGACTTGAGCCAGTTGTTGTTGTTGTTCTGGTATTCAGTCCTGAAACTGGTTTTATGCAGCTTTCCATGCTACTCTATCCTGTGCAAGCTTCTTCATCTCCCAGTACCTACTGCAATCTACATCCTTCTGAATCTGCTTAGTGCATTCATCTCTTGGTCTCCCTCTACGATTTTTACCCTCCACGCTGCCCTCTAATACTAAATTGGTGATCCATTGATGCCTCAGAACATGTCCTACAAACCGATCCCTTTTACTAGTCAAGTTGTGCCACAAACTTCTCTTCTCCCCAATCCTATTCAATACCTCCTCATTAGTTATGTGATCTACCCATCTAATCTTCAGCATTCTTCTGTAGCACCACATTTCGAAAGCTTCTATTCTCTTCTTGTATAACTATTTATCGTCCATGTTTCACTTCCATACATGGCTACACTCCATACAAATACTTTCAGAAACGACTTTCTGACACTTAAATCTATACTCAATGTTAACAAATTCCTCTTCTTCAGAAACGCATTCCTTGCCATTGCCAGTCTACATTTTATATCCTCTCTACTTCGACCATCATCAGTTATTTTGCTCCCCAAATAGCAAAACTCCTTTACTACTTTAAGTGTCTCATTTCCTAATCTAATTCCCTCAGCATCACCTGATTTAATTCGACTACATTCCATTATCCTCGTTTTGCTTTTGTTAATGTTCATCTTATATCCTCCTTTCAAGACACTGTACATTCCGTTCAGTTGCTCTTCCAAGTCCTTTGCTGTCTCTGACAGAATTACGATGTCATCGGCGAACCTCAAAGTTTTTACTTCTTCTCCATGGATTTTAATACCTACTCCGAATTTTTCTTTTGTTTCCTTTACTGTTTGCTCAATATACAGATTGAATAGCATATGGAATAGGCTACAACCCTGTCTCACCTCCTTCCCAATCACTGCTTCCCTTTCACGCGCATCGACTCTTATTACTGCCATATGGTTTCTGTACAAATTGTAAATAGCCTTTCGCTCCCTGTAATTTACCCCTGCCACCTTCAGAATTTGAAAGAGAGTATTCCAGTCAACATTGTGAAAAGCTTTCTCTAAGCCTACAAATGCTACGAACGTAGGTTTGCCTTTCCTTAATCTTTCTTCTAAGGTGAGTCGTAAGGTCAGTATTGCCTAACGTATTGCAATATTTCTACGGAATCCAAACTGATCTTCCCCGAGGTCCGCTTCTACCAGGTTTTCCATTCGTCTGTAAAGAATTCGCGTTAGTATTTTGCAGCTGTGACTTATTAAACTGATAGTTCGGTAATTTTCACATCTGTCAACACCTGCTTTCTTTGGAATTGGAATTATTACATTCTTCTTGAAGTCTGAGGGTGTTTCGCCTGTCTCATACATCTTGCTCACCAGATGGTAGAGTTTTGTCAGGACTGGCTCTCCCAAGGCTGTCAGTTTTTCTAATGGAATGTTGTCTACTCCTGGGGCCTTGTTTCGACTCAGGTCTTTCAGTGCTCTGTCAAACTCTTCACGCAGTATCATATCTCCCACTTCATCTTCATCTACATCCTCTTCCATTTCCATAATGCTGTCCTCAAGTACATCACCCTTGTATAGACCCTCCATATACTCCTTCCACCTTTCTGCTTTCCCTTCTTTGCTTAGAACTGGGTTTCCATCTGAGCTCTTGATATTCATACAAGTGGTTCTCTTTTCTCCAAAAGTCTCTTCAATTTTCCTGTAGGCAGTATCTATCTTACCCCTAGTGAGATAAGCCTCTACATCCTTACATTTGTCCTCTAGCCATCCCTGCTTAGCCATTCTGCACATCCTGTTGATCTCATTTTTGAGACGTTTGTATTTCTTTTTGCCTGCTTCATTTATTGCATTTTTATATTTTCGCCTTTCATCAGTTAAATTCAATATTTCTTCTGTTACCCAAGGATTTCTACCTGCCCTTTCCTTTTTACCTACTTGATTCTCTGCTACCTTCACTACTTCATCCCTCACGCCACCCATTCTTGTTCTAATGTATTTCTTTCCTCCATTCCTGTCAGTTTTTCCATTATACTCTCCCTGAAACTCTCTACAACCTCTGGTTCTTTCAGTTTATCCAGGTCCAATATCCTTTATTCCCACATTTTGGCTGTTTCCTTAGTTTTAATCTACAGTTCATAACAAATAGATTGTGGTCAGAGTCCACATCTGCCCCTGGAAATATTTTACAATTTAAAACCTGGTTCCTAAATCTCTGTCTTACCATTATATAATCTATCTGAATCCTGTCAGTATCTCCAGACTTCTTCCATGTATACAACCTTCTTTTGTGATTCTTGAACCAAGTGTTAGCTATGATTAAGTTATGCTCTGTGAAAAATTCTACCAGGTGGTTTCCTCTTTCATTTCTTCCCTCCAATCCATAATCACCTACTAATCACCTACTACGTTTCCTTCTCTTCCTTTTCCTACTACCGAATTCCAATCACTCATGACGATTAAATTTTCGCCTCCCTTCACTATCTGGATAATTTCTTTTGTCTCCTCATACATTTCTTCAATTTCTTCGTCATCTGCAGAGATAGTTGGCATATAAATTTGTACTACTGTAGTAGGCGTGGGCTTTGAGTCTATCTTGGCCACAATAATGCGTTCACTGCGCTGTTTGTAGTACCTTACCCGCACGCCTATTTTTTTTATTTTTTATTAAACCTACTCCTGCATTACCCCTATCCGATTTTGTATTTATAACCCTGTATTCACCTGACCAAAAGTCTTGTTCCTCCTGCCACCGAACTTCACTAATTCCCACTATATTTAACTTTAACCTATCCATTCCCCTTTTGAAATTTTCTAACCTACCTGCCCGATTAAGGGTGCTGACATTCCACGCTCCGATCCGTAGAATGCCAGTTCTTTCTCCTGATAACCCCAGTATCATGACAGAAAAGTCTGGGTGTCATATGTAACGTCAGAGATAAAATATGGAGTCGACGATCGCATAAACATTTCGCCAACCGTCTGCTGGAAGCATGACGAGCGATAAGTGCATACGACACGCCGTGCTGCCTGCACCACAGACTAGACTTTGCGAACAGGGCCACTCCACGGGAGAGCCAAATATGTACACATACTACTTTTTCAAGTACGATATATCGATTGCGAGATCATAATCTTTACAAGTAAAAGAGAACAGTTACAGAAATGATATTGCAGTATAAAAACCTCTATAAAATTATTTAAAGCAATTTCAAAAATAGACGCAAACAAAGATTAACAAACTAATTACATACAGTAACAGGGGAACAGATGACAGTGATTACATAAAGTAGTATCGTCATTGGGCAGATTATAAGAGTGAGTAATTACTAAACTGCTGTAAGGTAAATATGTGGAATATAAAAAAACAGTAATTGTAATCTCATAGAATGATCATAGCTCATAAAGGAGATCCTTTGGTTGCTGTAATGCGTTATTGGTTTGTTAATATTTGTTTGTACCTATTTTTGCAATTTATTTGTATAACTGTTTACTGTTTCTTATAATGTCTTTGCTGTATCGAAAACCGGTGCTTAGAGACCTGTTTCTCAGCGGGAGTAGCTTTCATCGTCCAGCTCAGATGATAGCTATGCTGAAAACAGATTGGTAGTCCGCATCCGGCCACTAGGATGTCATGTCCCGAGTGGTGCTGTGGACACAAGTTTCACCGTGAAGGCTACAATTGGACGGCAGTGATCCTAGGGAAAACATCATATGTACACATACCGGATGTATCTGAGGGTGGGACCGGTAGCCCCGAAAGCGATCATGACACAATAAAAAGAAATCGAAGATCATTTTGCAGTTTGAGGTCATTTTACTCCCAAGCTTCTCACTTCATTAGTTCACCCAGAACGTAATGAATTCCTTAATGGGACCATACCCACACAAAAACTACTAATGTAAGGCAGAAGTATTATTACCGTCAATACGACATTATGACACTAATTACTGCTAACATACACTGAAGCGCCAGAGAAACTGGTATAGGCATGCGTATTCAAATACAGAGATATGTAAACAGTTAGAATACGGCGTTGCGGTCGGCAACACCTATATAACCTAGATAACAAGTGTCTGGCACAGTTTGTTAGATCGGTTACTGTTGCTACAATGACAGGTTGTCAAGACCCAAGTGAGTTTGAACGTGGTGTTATAGTCGGCGTAAGAGCCATGGGACACAGCATCACCGAGGTAGCGATGAAGTGGGGATTTTCCCATATGACCATTTCACGAGTGTACCGTGAATATCAGGAATCCGGTAAAACATCAAACCTCCCACATCACTGCGGCCGGGAAAAGATCCTGCAAGAACGGGACCAACCACGACTAAAATGAACTATTCAGCGTGAGAGAAGTGAAACCATTCCACAAACTGCTGCAGATTTCAATGTTGCGTCATCAACAAGTGTCAGCGTGCGAACAATTCAACGAAACCTCATCGATATGGGCTCTCCGAGCCGAAGGCCCACTCGTGTAGCCTTGATGATTGCACGACACAAAGCTTTACGCCTCGCCTGGGCCCGTTAACACCAACATTGGACTGTTGATGATTGGAAACATGTCTTCTGGTTGAGCGAGTCTCGTTTCTTATTGCATCGAGCGGATGGAGTGTACGGGTATGGAGAGAAACTCATGAACCCTTGGGCCGTGCATGTCAGTAGGAAGTTGTTAAAGCCGGTGGATGCTCTGTAAGGGTGTGGGGCGTGTGCAATTGGAGTGATATGGGACCCGTGACACGTCTAGATTCGGCTCCGACAGGTGACACGAACGTAAGCATGCTGTCTGATCACGTGCATCCGTTCATGTTCATTGTGCATTCCGACGGACGTGGGAAATCCCAGCAGGACAATGCGACAACCCACACGTCCAGAATTGCTGCAGAATGGCTCCAGAGACACTCCCCTGTGTTTAAACACTTCCGCTGGCCAACATACTCCCCAGACATGAAAGTTATTTAGCATGTCTGGGATGCTTTACAATGTGCTGTTCAGAAAATATCTCCACCCCCTCGTACTGTTACGGATTTATGGACAGGCCTGCAAGATTCATGGTCGCAGTTCCATCCACCACTACTCCAGACATTAGTCGAATCCATGCCACGTCGTGCTGCGGCACTTCTGCATGCTCGCGGGGACGCTACACGATATTAGGCAGGTGTGCCAGTTTCTTTGGCCCTTCAATGTATTACTATGAAAAGTGTGTAAATATATGTACTTCGTTAAGAAACGGCGTTGTATTTTGTGTTATGTCTCTGGATTCAGGAGCAAAGATTCAAAAGTAAAATTGTTTAAGTAATAATTTTTTATTGAGTATTTGCTTTGTCATGCGTTATTATATCATATCGAAGCTGACTCTATGAGCCTCCTTAACATCAGCTGATGGAAGAGGATAAATCCCGACCCAGTCATATCAAGTTCGTTTGACAGCTGTGGTTTTCTATGAAGCGGAGTTCGTAAGTTGTTATGTTCCGTAAGTAACACCTGCATGCTATATTAACAAGGTCGCTTTTGTGACCACGAAGGTCAAAACATTGTTGCCTGTGATGAGTTCACATTGGTTTCAGCATGAGGATGCAGCTTCCTTTTCGTTACTAATTTATGCGAGCAGCAAAGTAACCGATACCACTATTGTTGGAATGGAAAGGGACGCTTTCCCATGACCAACGACTATCGTTTGATATCACTCCCGTGTGCTGAATTTTTCTCTAATTGTGATACATTAAGTGGTAAACAAAACATCACTACACTCTGATTAAAACTACTTTGTGGCTGACAGATTTCAGTGATGGCGTATAGTGTTTGCGGTGTGCAGCCAGCCACGCTACATAATTCGCTGCAAATACCTACCAAACTGGCAACATAGCTAGCACATAGCGTTCTAGAAAAAACTACGATTGGATGGCGGTTGGGCCCAGTAATCGAGTCTCTTAAACGTTAATCGCCAGGTAATTTTTATGGGAGTGAAGAAACGGAAGACGAGTTGGTTGATATCTGATAGAGTGCGACAGGATGTTATATACTACTGTAACACGTGCACTGAGTTTGGTTATCTCTTCGAACGGTTTTCACGAGCTTAAGTTACTGCTATTATTTGTAAGTTGTTTGTATCAATAAGAAAGCAAATTTCATTTCCTCCCATCACTTGTTTATATCAGTTTACGACCTGTGGTAATTCGAATAATTTTTGCTCGGATGTATCCTTTGACGTTATTGCGATGAGGGTAAGTATTAATTGCAATCTCATTATTAAGCGATAATTTTGTATTTCGTGAAGAGAAAACATATATTGGGCTTTGGAATGAGCTGCTGTAAGTCTTGAAAGTCTCTTGATTCGGTATTTCGGCGATCCAGCTGGTCGCCATCTTCAGGAGAACGCTGCTTCTGTTGATGAATCCAGCAGAAGCAGCATTCCCCTGAAGATGGTAACCAGTTGGGTCGCTGAAGTATCGAATAGAGTTGATTTTAGGATCCGGCAGCAAACCCGAAGAGACTTTCCCGACATACACGCCGGAAAGCCTACGAGGTCACGGGGTAAGTGCTGTAATGAGACACGAGAGGACCAGGTATAGGCACCTGTTTTCGAACATCTCTGTCAAAGAAGGCTTCGAAATAACCGTGTGCTGATAAACGTTATTCCTACTCTTGTAACGGTGTGACAACGTTCACAACAACATTCCCAAACATCCCATTTCCACGACATTATGTTTCAGTATGGTTCATGAAGTCAGTCTTCCTGTAAATTCACTGATTACCGAATTTAACGCAACTTTCTTATAATTGTAGTTGTTAAAGCTCTTATTATATTTTACTCTCCCTGATGAATCGTACGAGTGAAATTCATTCAGGTATTTCTGTTATTTTGAAACTTCTTCTAGTAATGAACGGAAAACAGAGAAGTATTTCGTTGTCAGCGTCAATGGTTTTTCGCGTGTGCTGGGTCGTGTCACTGGAATTCACAGCGGTATATCAGGGATTGTGTAATGCTGTGCCACAGAATTAACGCTTGTCGAATCTTTATTTCCTTGCCTGCATTTGAATCTATCAATGCGCACAGTGTTACTGACGCGTCGCTCGCATGACAGCTGTTATCACCATTGTTTGACTGCTCCTCTTTGTTTCTATTGTAGCACATAACGGGTGTTAATTTAATGTAAGCTTATGGCAATAGCAATTGGCCTTAATTCCCTAAAATTAAACATTTTCAATGAACGAGAGTTTATTAGAAGGGTTACCATTCATTTTCATTGAAGCGCGACTGACAATGAGCTTTTTGCTTGCGTTAAGTAAGTATACGTTTCGTGATCACAAGGATGATTTTCGTTTTCAAAGGCTACATATTTTGGTGCCCTATAGTGTATAACATTATGTGTTAACCAACTAGTCTTTGACATGACATAATGGACATGTGTGTGGTTATACGTACGTTTTCTATAAAGGTTCTGTTCATTTGCGACGATATCAAGAGCAAACATGCAGGTGTCTAATACGCTCGTATTGATAGGCTCTTTATACTGACCATTTGTTTCTTCTGAAATTTCGTTGTTTATATTTATATAACCCCATTAGTAAATATGATAGACGAATTGGATTTTGTTTCCCTAGAAGTATTTATCACTAACTTTAACAGTGTCTGGGTTCAAATGTAGGACTTTGAGAACGGTAGTAATATACGCTGATATCTAGATCTCAGTATGATAAACATAAATTAAGCAACAAACGAAATCTCGAGGTTGCAGAAAAGAAGAAGAGTTCGATGATGCCACAGATGAATGCAGGAACCATGTTACAAGAAGAAATGCGATCAGATGTGGGCAAAGTGAATTAAACAAGACGTACAGTTTCTGCGACAACCATCAATAGCTACATTTGCGGGGAAAAATAGTTTATTTATAAATAATTTTGTTTTTAGTCACAGTTACAAACAATTACAAATGTTACCACATTCTGGCCTCTCCTAGGGAGAAGAAATGTCTGCTGACGTGAAAGAAGAAGAAATACGTCTCTATCAGGAAGGCACAGGGGCTCCAAAGTATGAATCAATTTGACAGAGCCTTGGAAGAGCACCAGCTGTATGTGTTTCATTAACTAAAGTACTTACGCGTGTTCTCTTTGAATTTTTATTTATTAACGTTTTATTGAAACATGCTAATTACAAAATTAGCCCAAAAGACGACTGGTTTTCATATAAAGGACTCTCCCCAGGCATATGACAACGTGGATTCTGCAGAGATGGGAAGCAACCACGGCCTGCATTATATTGCACTACTTTATATTATTTTACTGTATTTTAGATGTGACGACTCCGTAAGTACTTTTTTTTCTATTTGTTCGTTTCGTCCATCGAGAATGACAGACGTCGACCGAAACCATTTAATTTGCTAGTAATAAGTGTGACTGGGCTGGATAGTTAAAGTATTCTAAAAACAATCAGTGTGTTCTCCGCTTGACAAAAATGTCGGTCTTTCCAAAAGGCCAAACAGAGAGATAAAACTCCTTAAGAATTTCTAAAATTATATGTCGAAGTGGCAAACAAATGAAGACTTAATTTGGTACGTACTGGAGGCGTACCTTAGAATACCGGAAGAGTATCTTTCCGATTTTCCCGAACATAGGAACTGCTGATAAATGCGTGAAGTACCGCATAATCGTATTAACAGCTCATTCATTCAAGCTGCCGAAAAGAATACTATACAGAAGAATGGAGAAGATGACAGAGTGGTCAGATGATAATCAGTTCAGTTTTAGTGGCTATCTGACGTTACGTTCAATAATGAAAACAATGCTTGAGAAACATCAAGACACTATTATATTCTTTGTCTACCTATAAAATGCATTCGACAACGCAAAATGGCACAAGACTTTTGTAATACTAAGAAACAGGTACACTTCACAGCGAGAAAACTCACAAGCCCAGAGAACAACTGAAAAGTCAGACGAATGAGAAGTACTTCTATTGAAATGATCGTAAGGGAGGAATGCTGTCTTTATCTATAACATTGAATACATATATGAAAGAAACAATGAAAAATAAAGTTTCGGGAGCGGGATTAACACTCAGGGCAAAAGAAAATAAGAAGCTGGCATCCGCTAATGATACTGGTATCATTAGTGAAAGCGAGGAAGAAATACTGGAATAGCTGACAAAAATAAACAACGTCCTTAGTACAGACAAGGAGATTATAAGAAGCAGAACAGTACAGGTATTGAAGAGGTCCTTGTTGAAACAACAGTCTTCTTCTTCAGTTTCTTCTTCTTAACTTCAAGTTTTAGGCATTACACCTATTTTGACTTCATCTTTTTCTCGCCATTCCAGAATCTCTTGATTCTGAGGGCTTAAGTTTAATTTTCTGCCTCCATTTATCCCAGTATTCTTATAATTTCTCGTACAAGTACAAAATTTCTAATTCTTCTCAAATACTCTTATTTCGTGTAAGATTTCTCCTTCAGCAGCGTTTGACAGGTGTTGAAATTGTCACATCAGCTGATTGTGTACCGTTCTTCTCTTGCTTTTGTATCAATCCAAGATTCACTGCAAGAAGTAAGGAACAGAAATTGTTTTGTAAAATTTTAAATTTGTGTATTTCCTCATTTCATTGTGTATATATCAATGAGCAATCGACCGAAGCTCAAACCTAACGACAAACGACTCGAGATTCTGAATTTAGCAAAAATATCGACCTGAAAAGTAATAGACCTGGCGAAATCGTAACACGAATAAGCGATATATTTATATATGTTTCGTTTAAGTTCTCTGCTGACGTACACTAGCGTATCTTAGTCAAGATCTTTGATTGTGTAAATATGTAATAATTATATTAACAATTTTGGCGTTTTAACAAATAATATTGTAATTCTACTTTTGGTTTTAAATGTAATACTCTGTGAAGGTAATAATTTGTAAAAACTCTGTATATTTTACTGGTCCGCAAGTAGGTAACCTAAAAGTGAACTCTATGGTAAAGCCCCGCCGCTACAAAAGTAATTTTGCGAGACAGGAAAAAGAGGACTTGACGAGCGAGGCGCGTGATTCCTTTGGGGCGAGTAGGATAGTCGAGTTGTGACTGTGATACTGAGTGGTCAGCGGCAGCCTTGGTCGGCTGTTGTTTAATGGACGCATAAACTGAGGCAAGAAGAGCTTGCGAGCATGTAAAGTAGCCTCGGATGGAATGTAAAGCGGATTATCGACCGCAGATTAAAAAAATGGTTCAAATGGCTCTGAGCACTATGGGACTTAACATCTATGGTCATCAGTCCCCTAGAACTTAGAACTACTTAAACCTAACTAACCTAAGGACAGCACACAACACCCAGCTATCACGAGGCAGAGAAAATCCCTGACCCCGCCGGGAATCGAACCCGGGAACCCGGGCGTGGGAAGCGAGAACGCTACCGCACGACCACGAGATGCGGGCCGACCGCAGATTATTATTGGCCCCGTTTGGTTAAATTTATGACACCACGAAGAGCTATATCAGGGCGTTGCTAACATCAAGAACCATGTTTGCTTTATCGTCAATTTTATAGCCATTGAAATTTGACACAAGCGTTACCACCTACAGTAGAATTGTATGTCCAGTGGACCAGGTGTCATGTATCGAATAATAACTTTCTGAGAAACTCCTACATTGCGTTTGCACACCCGTGGTTAGCCTCGGTCACATTCCTAGACAAGGTCCTTTCCAAGTGAATAAATTCTGAGTATCATCTTTCTATTAAACTGATACTTTTGGCAGTGAATCATTTTGCAGTTTAATTAACTTTGTGGGGTGTGAAGTCCGGTTAGTTTTTTGAACAGTAGTAAATGATTTACTCCACATAACCTTTCATCTTAGAGTTTCCTAAAGTATGTTCATAAAGAAAACTTTTCATTAAATAAGAGGCTGCAATTAAAATAATCAATGACAAAAATAAAAAGTGCTTGTAGCTGTGTGTAAGTAAAAGTTATAAAAAGACAGCAGTATAATTTTGCATCGAACAAGTTTGTAAACTTGCTATCGTTTTTGTGTATATGTTCTTTTAAAGTGGTTTTTCAAGCTTTGCAGTCATTTACAAAGCCAGTTTATCTTTAAGTGCAATGAGAGACTAGTTACGAGATCTCTCCGCTATCTATTGAACTAATTTTGCATTACTCATAATACTTGAACTTGTTATCAAAAGTATTTGCCATATCCTTGATTTTGTCTGTTACCGTTTACAGTTGAAGATGATTCTTCAAACCATACCACTTTGAAGGACCTCATAAGCTACTTATGTGATGAATGAAAGTAAAGGCTCTTTCTTAGCAAGTGCAGCAACCGGTACAATCATTTGTTCTACACCAAAACTTTTCTTATAAATAATAATTGCGTTGCCCATTTGTATAGAATAACTTCATGTGCATATTTCTGAAGGCTATCAGTACTGTTTCAAAATCATGACTTTTTTTATAGTTAACTAAAATAATAGCAGCTCATGTTCTTGCCAGTCAGACTTTGTTAGTAGGTACATATGTCCTTCCGCATTTATTTATTATACTGCATAACGAGTTTTTTGCCCGCAGAAAGCGTTATTGGCAGACAATGTGTATTGTTGCATTTATTGGCCATTCTATTTCCTGCAGAGGGGTTAACTGTTATGATGTTTATTAGGTAAAGTTGCTGATTAATACTGAGAGTAACTTTGTTAGAAAAGATTAGTCAGGGTATCAGCTGAGATTAATTTTCTTAGGTGAAGTTTATTTCCTCTTTGTCACAAATCTTGATATCGCATAGCCTAATTAGGGTGCAGACCGTATGTATATATAATTACAGTCTACTCTCGTAGTAGTGGAACATGAGATCAAGACTCTTTTACTTTGCTGTTGCTTTTGCTTCACTAATTTCGCGATTACGAAATTATAGTCAGTTCCCCTGTCATTAGGTACTGTCATTGTCAGGTTAAACCGTTCACAGAAGGTTAACATTATCGGTGATTGCCAATTTGGTAAGGACTGCTCATATTGCAGATGAAAGACTCGAACTGCACAAAATATTCAAACTACAGTATTAGTATCATACATAGATATAATTCTAGGAGGAAATTTCTGAAAATGTATGCCTGGAGCACAAAAGTCTATGAAAGTGAATAATGGATTGTGGGGAACCTAGAAAAAAATCGAAGCGTTTGTGATGTGGTGACACAGAAAGGTCCTGAGGGAGACTGCCGATCGAGATGGCGCAGTGGTTAGCAACTGGCCTCGGATTTGGGAGGACGACAGTTCAAACCCGCGTCTGGACATATAGATTTAGGTTTTGTGTGATTTCCCTAAGTCACTCCAGGCTAATGCTGGGATGGTTCCTTTGAAAAGGACACGACCAATTCCCTTCCGTCTCGTCGAGACTATCCGAGCTTGTGGTCTGTCTCTAGTGACCTCCATCTCGACTAGACGTTAAACCCAATCTTCCTTCTTTCCCGTTAGCGAGACGGATTAGATAAGGAGTGAGGAGGTGCACCTCAAATCGGCAACGAAAGGAATATCTGCAGAACACTGACTGTAAGAGACAGGTATGTCCGATGTGTATTAACTTCCAAAGTACTTGTGGGAGTTGTGGAGGGTAAAAGCCATAGGGGGAGGCAGAGATTTGAAATATCCAATAATCGAGGACGATGAGTGCAGCTGCTACTCTGAGACGAGGTGAGCGGCATAAAATTTGAAGTCTTTCCAAGCCGGATCAGGCTAGTCAGAGACTAATGGCCCAAAAATAAAACAAGATAAAAATCTGGTTTCTAGTCTCCTGACAAAGGGTCTTTCGCTGTAGTACATGAAGTCACTGGACATTGCTAAGGATCACAAGTCATAGCACGGCTGGTTGTCTGAAGATGACACATTCGTCGTTAACAGGAAATACCTGTAAAAATTACAGCAATTGCGACTGAAAGTAATTCCTGAAAATCGAAAACAGTCCATCGCCCTATGTGTGATTCCTGTCCAACGGTGGCCATAGGGCGTATTCATGGCAAAATCTTGGCAGTGAAATCAGTGAAGAACTTAATAATCTCGCTTTTCCATTAGTGTTTCTAGTTCACCAAGATACGTTTCGAAAATGAGGTTCATCATCAGCGTTTCAGCTGCTATCGAAGGATCTTTGAGTTGTCAACACGAAAGAAACACTTTTCTGTGAGAGTTATGGAGCATTCCTAATAACAGTTTGCTAAATTGTTACAACAAATTGTTACAACATTCTCATGATGTCATCGCCTTGATGGCCTCTTCATAAAGAATATAGATCTGAAGATGAACTCGTGCTTAAGAATGTATTTTTGCGCGGCAAAACTGCGGTTGAAAAGGCAGAAAACAGGCCTTATTATCAATTTTTCCATCTCTCCTTGTGAAACGGATAGTGAAAGTATCTGTGGGAAATTTGAAACGCCGCTGATGGAGAAGTAGCGTTCGAACGTCAGGGGCAGATCTCAGGTTGAGGTTTCCTCGCGACTCGCATAATACTGGCCGGGTGGGCGGGCAAGTTGGCTGCGCCAAACTACTGCAGGCGCTTAGGGGAGCGGCGCTAACTCGGTGCAAGTTGTGCGGCGCCGAGATTACGGCTGGGAGGGCGTTTCGTCGCGATGCCGTCGCTGGCGGAGCTTTGATCTCCGGGACCCGCGCTAAGAAGGCGATTACTGCTTCTTAATTAGTGCCGGCAGCCGGCGTCGGCGCCACCGCATACAATAGCGGCCGGCGTGCGACGGTAGCGGACCCGCGCGGCGCCTAGCAGGTAGGCAGCCGGGCGATGCCTGTTGTGCCGCGAAGTCTGCGACAAAGGCTCGCAGCTTGTACTGCCGTCAAAGTTAAAAGGTATCCGAGAATTAATTTGTTTCACTTATGTTTCGTATAAGTATTACCGCTTTCTTTGATGTTATGATGTAGCGATATTGCTCTCCTTACTTGCCGTTGACTTCCGGAATTTTCGAAGCTGAGCGCTCTTTTTTTCTCGAAGGAAAGCATTGTGTGATATTCTTGGCTGTGGCCGCCAGTATTTGATCTTGCTAGAAGCTCGCCTTGATGCAGCTTGATACACGTGAAGTAGCATCGGTACAAAAGTGGAGTGAGGTACAAGCAGCAGAAGGTACAATATGTACCATTCCCGTGCGAGAGTCCGCCAATTGTACTGAACTTGCTTCTGATTGGTCGGCACATTCGGGTGTTAGAAGCTAAAACGCCTAACCTGCCTTATTATTTATTTATGTACTTTTCATTGTATTTAACCCAGTTTTCAGTATGAGAATCTCTCATTGTTACCCTACGACTCTACGGTATTTGTTCATTAAATTTCACTAATTTTGAGAAACATAAGAGTAATGATACAACGGAAGTGCTTCGGACACCTTCGGGCCACTTTGGCGCTCCTGAGAGACGAAGTACTTCGGTTGCGCTAGTCACTGTTTCGGGTGTTCTTCAGAGCAGGACGTGTATCTCTGTTTTGGGCGGACATGTCGTACTCTATATCGGAAGTTTTCAACATAGTTTCCGTACTATTAAGAAACCTATGTCGAGTGTTGTAGCAGACAGTGTAAAAAGTGGTATTTAAAAATATAAACAAACAGGATACATTAATGAGAGGTGACGCCTGCCATCATTGTCAGTACTACAGATCTTACCCGCTGTGTTTACTGAGACTAACCAGGGCAAGTGGCATCCCACAAAAAAAGCACAAACTCAGGTCCAACTTGGAGATGACAGCGTAGCAGCCTCCGCCCAAGACCGACGAGCTGTCTTCTGCACTCGGGACACAACTTCAGAAGACGACAGGCTGGTGGAACGAACGGTTAGGGACCCTTATTCAATCTCTACAGATATTTCCAGCTTCCAGATCTGACTTCCAATTCGACAAGGTATAATTTGTAATTGCCTTGCTGGATATCGTCAACATTGACCCAGGGGCACTGGTCACACGCTCTGGTGCAGGTATCTATAACATTTTCTGCAGTTACATCAGGCAACTGAAAGGCAGTTTCAAATTAGATTTCGTGAAAATGGATGTGCAAGTAGTGAAACTGCGTTGAGAACTCATTTAAAGGAGAAGAAACGTCAAATGAAAAACACCGAAAACGACATGTCCACTTTGTATTTTACTGATGAAGATGTAGTACTGGACGTTTTAGAGGACAATTAAATATATGGGAATAACCAGATACATCCAGAACTTATAATAAATAAGCAGATTTCAAGTAGTCATAGGTGGTTCTCTGATATCTTTCAGCGATTTACTTGTTGGTAGGAGAAAAAAAGAGTCCAATCCCGGCTATTCTTACTTTTAACTTCCTCTCTGTTTTATGGAATTCTTAATGACCACACGTAATTGTATTAGCGGACTGTTTCTTATGTCATACTGCAAACGTAAGGATGACGAGTAACAATATGTTTGTTTCCTGAAAAATGCACTATTGCATTGTGTTTTACTGTTGAGTTTCCTGCACTACTGTGCTGGTAAAAACGAAATAATTATTTTAATTATTTTGCTTTATTTAAAAATAATTACTTTAAGAAACTTTATATGGGATACGAACTCTAGTTAACTTATGAAGAAATCCAACCGAATGTGGTTCTATATAACGTTATTTTAAATGGAAAGTCTTGTACTGTTATACTGATTTTACAATTGATCTTCTTGCACATTAGCACTGACTGAGCTATTATTATTTTATTTCGATCTTATACGTCTTCAGAAGTACTGCCCTCTAGCAGTGCGAACTTATACTATAACGCCTTTTGCGGTACCTGGACAGTGTAACCCAGTCAGCTACTGGGTAGGTCTACGTCTTGCATCGGACAACCCAAGTTTTGCCTCGCATATCAATAGACATTATTCAGCGTGCGAAGAGTTCTCGGGCTTCCAGCCGGGTGGCGGTGTCTTCAAACTGCGACGTTTCGACGAGTGACATACTCATCATCTTCTGGCGAAGTGCCGAGACTTTGCAGATGCCGGTCCCTTTATACCTGCGGTGTGCCTCCCACCATCTGGCCGCGGGAGGCTGGGTCCAGAGGAGTCGGCGGGCGGGTCGGAGGGGGAAGCGGGTGCGCCGTTCGTGTCTCCGTCAGAGCATTCTGATCGCGTCTCGTGAGCTGGACGGATCTTGTTGCGTTCCTAGCGTATTGCGGCTAATGCTGGATTCCAGGCCGCGCTCAGTTGATAGCCTTCGTCCCTGTTCACAAGATTCTCGTGGACCCGTGTTTCTATTGATTCTTTAATGACGCTATCCCAATAGCTCCCGGCTCGGCACAGCACCCTGGTGTTTTCGAAATCAAAGGTGTGGTTTTCTTTGATGCTATGTTCAGCTATAGCAGATTTCTCCAAGTCGAACATGCCTGATGTGTTCCTCGCACCTTTTAGAGATGCAGCGCTGCGTTTGAACAATGTACTGCACACCACATTCGCATGCAATGCTGTATATACCAGGTGTGTTTAGTTTGAGTGGGTCTTTAGCTGAGCCCAGCAGCTCTTTCGTCTTCGGCGGTGGTCGGAAGACGGTATTTATGTTTGATTTTCTTAATAGCCTCCCGATTTTGGCTGATATGGGCCCCAAATATGGAAGAAAGGCTTGTCTCTTGTTAACTTCCTCTTCCTATTCCTGAAATTTGTCAGCCTGTCTCCTCTTGAAGGCCCTGCTAACCTGTGTTTCACTGTACCCGTTTTTCCGAAATACCTCTCTTAGGTGGTGTAACTCGTCTGAGAGGCTTTCTTTGTCACAAATGACGTGCGCCCTATCTACGAAGGTGGACAGTACTGACTGGCGTTGCGCCGGATGGTGGCAGCTTGTTGCATGGAGGTACAGGTCTGTGTGCGTCTTTTTTCTATATACTGAATGGCCCAGCGTGCCATCCGCTTTCTTCCTGATCAGTATGTCCAGGAATGGAATGCAGCCATTCTCTTCTACTTCCATCGTGAAGGTGATATTCTCATGTATGCCGTTTAGGCGGCCCATACACTCCTCCAGTGCCTGCCTGCCATGCTGCCAAATCACGAAAGTTTCGTCCACATAGCGGAAGAAGTGCCTGGGTTTACGGTGAGCAGTTTGTAGTGCCACCTCCTCAAAGTGTTCCATATAAAGATTCGCGATTAATTAATGTGGAGACGCGTTGTATCAATGGTTACTTTGTTTTGAATTTGAGACAAGCGTAACTGTTGCTACAAAATTGGATGAGTTGAGGCATTGTTAGGGAAGTGTGTTACGTGTTAAAGGGACAGTAATACAAAGTAATAAGACTTACACTGTTTTCAATTCAAAGTGAGTTTTTCCATTTTTCTACTGAAAACTTTAATATTTGAAACATGTAAGAAACACTTGTTCCTATAAGGCAAATCGTCAGATGTGTTTCGTAACGAAGCGTGTTCTATATGCAAAGCTTCCACGCTTGAGACCGATAACCGCAAAATTAATAAGAATGGCAGAAATAAGAAACTTTGCGATTGATGACGCGGCCTGGGCGGTAACTTTACCGTACTTTTTTCTGCATCTACATAGTGTTCGAGAAAAGTATATGTATTTTGGATGGTGTTAGTTTGGGCCTAAACAAAACAAAAATTTCGAGTAAACATGCGCTCTAAAATGCATGCATTAACAGCTACGAGCATTTGCTCAACTTCGCTACTGTGAAGAACAGTTCTTCTACTGCGGGCTCTTTGCTCTTCCGAGCGACCTACGGAATGAAGTAAACAAATAAGGACACATTCCTATGTTATTGTCCATGGATACAGCATGCAGTAAACATCTTTTAGTATTGTTAGTGTGAACTGTATTTACAGACTCTGTAAGTGCAGCTCACACATTAGTTGTAATGGGTCCAGTTACTGTTTTGATAACTTTACGAAATGCTTTTAATTTTTAGTTTTACCTTTGTAATTACCTGCTTAAAACCAAGATATTATTATACGTAGAAAGTGGGAGAGATGATATTTTATGGTCTGTGAAATGGAAGATATCGTCAAACTGTTGTCCCTTATGCTGGAAAATAGCCAGAATGCACAATTATTCAGTAATCTTTTCCAGTGGCTTATCAAAACACAAAGTGATTCCCTCAGAAGTAATGTGTACACTTCAGTTACCCAGAATTCAGAATGGTTTTACAGTAATAACACTAACAGATGTTCACTACAGTCTGTATCCAAAGGTAATAAAAGAACAGTATGTCCTCATTTGTTCATTGTACTCTTTAGGTCGGACGTAACTGCACAGAACTTGCAGTAGAAGAGGATGGACGAGCGCTCGCAGGTCTTAAGGAAAGCAATTTAGAGTTTACTACAACGTTTTACGTCTTGTGGTCTGTACTACCAGCTCTGAATGTCTGAAATACATTTTTTTACACCTGTATGTATGAACACCGGAGCCACCTTATGGTGTATAAATCTGGGTATAAGTGTTTGCAGCTTATCTTAGCCATCCCAAATAACTTTTTGTTCACAAGAAAAATAAAAAAAATGTCTGGAGTAGATGCTGTTAAGCTGCCAGAGGTACATTAAGCAGCATGATTGCCTTTCTTATAACTTGATTCCTCAGGAAGATATACCGATGAGCCAAAACATTATAACCACCTGTTTAACAACATGTTGCTCTACTTTTCAAACACAGTAGAACAGAAATTCAGCTTGGCTTGCGTTCTGAAAGTCCTTGAAAGGATTCCAGGAGCATCTCGCACAAGATGCCTACGCACAGGTCGAGCAATACCCAAAAATTATGGGACAGTGATTTTCGGACACGCAGCTGGCACCCGATGTACACAGACGTGTACCTCCATGCAACCAGGCCAGTGAGGGCATAATTGTGCTATAGGGAACACTGAACTCGACTGCGGTGGTAATCGAAGTCATCATGACAGTAGTGGACTACGTGAACATCTTTGCGGACCACCAGCATCGCTTCACGTTTGAAGTCTCTCCCTGCGGCATGACATCGTCCAGATGAGTAACTGGCCATGTTTCAAGATCACAAACGTCCTACAGTGGTTCCAGGGCCATTGTAGTGAACTCATATTCAAGCCTTGTCCAGTAAATGTCCTGATTTGTAACCACTGGATATCCCTCACATACCTGAAAGGTTTGGATGTTCTCGGTGCAGTATGGAAAACCACGTTCTGCAGATGCAAGAAAGTATTCCGTCACCTGGCAGTACCAGAGTAACATTGAGATCCATTATAAACTTCTAGAAAAAAAGTGGAGAGAAAGTCCACCGATGCAGCGCACAATTTGTTTATTTTTGCTTTACCGCAGCAGTGTTCAACATTTCCTGTATTATCCTCAGGTGGTTTTTGTTTGTCATTTTGTCAGATGCTTGTGCAACCATTAAATTAGCGCCAGCGGATGAAATAAATATTCTGCTCCATCTAAAACAACGGGATACAATGTTACAATATCAGAAACGACAAATAACACACTAAAAATGCATCATGATACAGTGATTTTTAGTCTGTAAGGACGAAAAAACAGAAAAATACGATTTTTATTGTTGTTTTCAGATATTGTACGTATAAAACTACCAGCACTAAATAACTGACAGCGTTACATGAGACATACGATCAGCTATACAACAATCTTATTTTACAAATTAGCATATTATATCTAACCTCAACCTAGTATCAACTTACCCAAGATTCAACTGTGGATTTAGTTTGTTTAGCTATAGTCCGCAGCTCGTGGCCTAGTGGGTAGCGTTGCTGCCTCTGGATCACGGGCTACCGGGTTCGATTCCTGGCATGGTAGAGGAATTTTCTGTGCCGAGGGACTTGGTGTTTGTGTTGACCTTATCATTTAATCATCACTCTTGAAAGTGATTAGATTGGACTGTCCACAGAGTGTGAATTTTTACGAGTGCTGATGTCCGAACAGTTGAGCGCTCCACAAACCAAACATCATCATCATCTTTAGCTACATACATCAAGCAACGTAAAATTAAACACGTTGCGTATACAAATATCTTTAATGGGAAGTTCATACAGCTTCCACAACGTATTATTCATATTAACGTATCATAATAATTGTCGGACTGAACAATAAATAAAGATCCAAAGAAGATGCCACATAATGTGTTGAAATGTTTGGGTAAGACAAAAATCATTGGTGTTTCACTAAAAACTGATTTTCACTTCAGTTGAAATTTGCAAAAACGAAAAGTAAGAAGAGCTACATCATCCTAAAGATTATTACTTTTTAATGTCAAGTCAGAAATTCTTAGAAATATAGTTTCCACAGGTCCCCACCAAGAAAATTGTATTCTGTGCCATCACCCTGTCTTTTGTAAAGGCAAAGTACCAGCAGTGTGATGTCTACCCATTAACGGTACTACTGTTGAGGAAGCAACATGAGACAGGATAGCGCACACCTAATACAGTATTCTCAATATAACTAAACACGTGTTGACATCGGGAACCTGCGGTTCTTGAACATTCTTCAGGCATTACGGATGATAACTGAAATAGTCATAAATAATCTAGTGCCAATTCTCTCGGGACAACTTTTGCCAAAGATGAATCCTTATGAAGATAAAGTTAAGAACTAATACAGGTATAAACTTGTTTTGTAAATAAAACTGCCTTTTCCTGCAGCTAGTTAATTTATTTAAGAAACGCGTATGGGATAAATAAATTAACTAACAGCAGAAAAAGGAAGTTTCATTTACAAAACATGTATTTATATGCTTGCTGCGGAGGATGGCCACACAAACAAACTTGTAATACAGGTGTATTTAAAACAGAGGTGTACAGACTTATATTCAGTACTGCACAATAAATTCTGTGCCATCCAGTCAGCTACAGTTTTAGATAATATCGTATCCCTTCCACGTTTAAGACTAAGATTTTTATCCCATGCTTCAAGAGCACGCAATAATAGACTCTAATTTAGGGTATTGTCAGATAGACTTTCTATTATCTTCAAGGCTATTATTTTGTTATGAAAAACACTTTCGCAGCGAAATAATGGTAATTCATCTTTTAATATTCTTCGGTAACTAGATGACAAGGTAGATAATAGTCACCCTCCAACAGTGCTGCCAACATGGAGCGCCTTAGACGAGTCACGTCAAATGTATTTTCTTCTTTTTAATGTATTTGTCATTGTAGATTGGTTTGATGTAGATATCTACGCTGCGTTACCATGTGTAAGTCTCTTCAACCTTTAAATCCGCTAAAATTTACATCCATATCAATCTGCTTACTGTTTGTCTCTTCAATTCTCCCTTTTTCCTTCCTCTTCCCATTTCCATTTATTACTGTAATAATTATTCTTCAGAACGTTTCATAGCAAGTACTAAGTTATTTTGATCACGTTGACTCACAATGCCCTCTTTTCCTATATTCGTTTCTATTCTCTTCTTTTCCGCGCTGTTTACGATCCACTTTTCTGCTCCACCAAAGACTATACTCCAGACACGTATTTGCGGACAAGATAAATTTATAGTCTTTGTTAACACATTGTCGTTTACAGAAATGCTCTCCTTACTGCTACCAGTCTACATTTTATACACTTTTAACTTCCTTAGTACTTTTTTTTTTGCTAATAGTGAAATTTTTCTATTACTTCTCGTGTTCCATTTCGCAGTCTTATTCCTCGGTAATGTTTCTATGCCACTCTAGCACATTTGTTTTACTTACATTAATGTGCATCTTATAAGATAAATAACATTATGTTCTACTGAGGTATCAAGTCCTTTGCTTCTCTTGCAGAATTACTAAGAATTACCATGTCGTTAAAACATAAAAAAACACAACGTAACCAATCATTAAATTTCAAGATTATCGTATAAGATGGGGTTTGGAGGTTTTACTCCATTCATCGGATGGCAGTTCCGGGAAAACAAAACTGCTGAGCATCTTCTTTATGTTCTTTCCTCGATTGTACTTCTTATGTGTACATTCGTACATTCCAAGTTTAATGTGTTTATATTCGTTCGCAAACAGTCAGTGTGCAGAGATCGTGTAGAAATTACATAAGGAAGATGCACAGGATTGTAGATATTTCTACATCGTCTGATTTCCAGGAGCAATGCACTTGAGATAAGCATCAGTGGCGCCTGGTCATGGAGTAATGCCTCAGAAATACATCGTAGTCAAAAATCTTGTGTTTAGTGACTGGTTATATCGTGTTTATATTTACGAGGGCCTGCTGAAAATTAGTATCTCCGAATTTTTTTATGTGAAAAATCTGGAAGCTTTGTACGATTAATACAACAAACGGTATTATAATTTTACATCTATATTATCCATGACTACATACTTTCAGCCCTCTGCCACTAGAGGGCTCCGAATTGTAGCGTGAAACATGACGATGTGTAACATAACTGTACTGGTGCATGCGAAACAGCGTACTGCAATCGAGTTTCGAATCCGAAGAGTTCATCCACTCATGGAGCGCCCTCTCCTTCGAAATGACAATGCCTTATCACACACGAGCGCAGTGCATATGCATCAATCCGATTGTCATCGATCATCCTCCATACCGTTCCGATTTGGCACTACTCGAATTTGATATGTTTCCAAAACTTGAAGAGCACCTACGAGGGCGACAGTTCTAATGTGATGAAGTGGTGCAAGCAGAGATTAGGTGGTGACACCGTCAACAAAGAGAGACCTTCTACAGTGACGGTATCAGCAAAATGGTCTCTCGTTGGAATAAATGTGTTCGTCTCCATGTTGTGAAACAGATATGTAGATATCAAGAACAAAGTTTTAGAATGTTAGTATCGTTTTATTTAGGAAGCCTGCAGAGTTTTCTCATACAAAATTCGGACGCATTACTTTCCAGTACGCCCTCGTATGTTTCTAACAGTCACTGAAACACACTACCAAACATGCGTTTGTGTACAGTGTTGTCGTCAAAACTTGAAGTATTTATTTCTTATCTTCCTAATTTCTTTTTCAATTTTTCCTTGGTTTCCTCCACTCCTTTCCCTATGTTCACATTGGATATCTTTCAAAGGATAGACCTGCACTGGTGTTTCATCAAAGATTCTGACATACCCAAAACAAAAAATCGGATAGGAGAAACTCTTGTTTGAATGTACAGCAAGTTTTTTGTGAATCATCAGTCTTCTTACTGGTGTGATGTGATCCGCCATGAATTTCTCTACTGTGCCAACTTCTTCATCTCAGAGTAGCACTTGCGCTCAACGCCTTCAATTGTTTATTGGATATACGAGGGTAGTTTGATAAGTGTGGTAAATTTTCATAAAAGAATGCAACATAATTGTTGCGCCTTATGTTTGGTAAGCTTGATTATTCCAAGGATCGTATAAAGGATTTCAACAATTAACAGCGTACCGTCCTGTTTTGACACTCCTCTGAATTGATTAGTGTGTCGACTGTTATTGAAAATGGAGAAAACCGTGTTTCGTGCCGTTATTAAAATTTTCATTTGAAGGATTGTACTGCCGCACAAATCAAAACAGAACTGTGTGAAGTTCCTGCGGGCCCTGCACCGTCGTTGAAGGCCATTTCCTTTGGTCACAATCGACCAAAAGTGGACCCAGCACAACTTTACAACATAATGTCTGATGATTTTTTATCGCAAATCACCGATTTGTAGCTGCTGATGAAACTTGGATCCCTCATTACACACCAGAGTCAAAACGGGAGTCAAAACAGTGGAAAACGCTGGTAAACGCGCACAGAAGAAGGCAAAGACCATTTTGTCAGTAAGATAATGGCCATTGTCTTTTGAGATTACCGAGGAATAGTCCTCATAGATTACTTCGAAAAATACAGAACCCTATTATGTTACACTTTTGGATCGTTTGAAACTTGCATTCGTTAGAAAAGACTGAGGTCCACACCGAAAAGTACTCTTACACCAGGTTAAAGCACCAACCCATACGTAAGCTATAACAGTAACGAAAATGTATGAGCTGGACTCTGAATTGGTTCTTCATCCTTCCTATTACCCAGATTTAGCTCCATGTGACTTCTTCCTGTTCCCTGACATGAAACACTGGCTTCCTGGTAAAAAAAAAATTTCATCACATAAGGAAATGATAATTACGTCAACGAGTATTCTGCAGTGTTTGACACAATCTATTTTTCCGATGCGATGAAAAAGCTAGAAGAGCGATGGACCAAATGTATATCACCCAAAGGAGACTATAACGAAAAAAATGTGAGTTGTTTACGGAACAGACTTTTTTCTTGCTATTTTAACAAATTACCAAACGACTCTTGTGTATCGATCTCCGTGTTCCCCTACGGTTTGGTACGCTCGCAAAACTTAACTAGTAGAACAGCTAAGTGCACAGGTATCTTCTCACAGTAGCTACGTGCTGCACCATTTGAGGTGGCCACGGGAGCTGGGAGCTAACGCCGGACAAAGGCACGTTAGCGCGTGGACTTTTTGCGTCCGCATGGCGTGACGTGGCGACGCAGCGGCACTTTGCGCCGGCTCACTAGCCAAGCGGCGAGTAAACAGACGAGGCTCGAGTAACACAATAAACGCACGCGGCGGCGGCAGGAAACAAACGGGAGCCGTGCGTTTAAGTTGATTAGCTGCACCAGTTGGCGCTTGTCCGTCACGGTTCGAGCAAAGTGGAGCGGGGACTCGTGGTAATTACGGCTGCCGCCTGAGAGGCATCCGTTTGTATTACACTCGCCGCGCGACCAGTAATTATCCGCCGGTATCGCGTTTTCGACCAGGCACTTGACAGCGTCGTGTTGTTGACGGACATTCTAATTTATTGCGTTCACCACCATCAAAGCGACTAGCAGCGGTGCAAAAGGACGCAGTTCTCGAAGACGCTGTTGATCTGAAACACATTTGCAATCCAAATAGCATCTATGATCTAATGGATTGCAAACACTGTGTTCCCCGGTACTCAGCTCGGATTTTTGAACGGGCATTGCTATCTGTAACAAGATCTTGTCGGTATAGTAAGGGTGCAACCCATCGAACAAATAGGTAGCAACACTGTTAAACATTGTTGTTGCGGTGTCAGCGTTCGATACCACACTTGTTAGGGGTTGCAGTTATCGACCGCGGTACGTACTAGTATCACTGGACCTGCGAGTCGAGACTAGCGCCGCTCCGCGAGTTGCAACAAGTCTCTAGCGAGCGCTCGTCCACTGTTGGTCGGGACGTCAAGCAGGAAAGTAGTGTAGCCTTCAGCTGACAGGAAGCAACCTCTAACAAGGCGCTTAGTTAAAGTATGGCCTATATGATGCCTCTATAGTTCTATGTTTGTAATTATATTCCTCCTGACTATGAAGACTCCTGTACCACTAGTTAAGTACAATATATTATTTTTTACCAACGACTTCTAATTATTTTAGTCGTTGCAGAGCCAGACCATGTAGCCAACTCCTTATCGACTTCACTGACAAACCTGCTGTATATGCAAAGAAGAGATTTTTATGTTTCTATTTAGAGTTGGCCAACAGTCATTCACAGTGGTGACGATTCGCTCGTCGTCATCGTAACAATTGTTACATTTCTTATCTTGGTTGCAGGTCTCCAAATGAAACTTTTGTTAACCGAAAACTATTTCTTCGCTTTTTCTCTACTCCCTTACGCCCCTTGTCAATTGACGAGTGACTGAGATGAAATGATTAAATCACGGCTTAATGAAAATAGTGATGTACTTTCACACAATGGAATGACGACATATAAACAAAAAGGAGGGTGGGAAGTGACTTGTTTGAGAACATTTAGCGTTGTTACGTGTTGCACATTATTTAATACCGATATAATTAAAGAGTGATGGTTCTTGTTACACAACCTTACAAAACCCCATGAATGTGGAATTCAAAAAATTAATCGGGAAATTAATTAAGAGACAGACACAATTCCTTAAAACACAAGCCAATTTACAAAAAATGTTCAAATGTGTGTAAAATCTTATGGGACTTAACTGCTAAGGTTATTAGTCCCTAAGCTTACACACTACTTAATGTAAATTATCCTAAGGACAAACACACACACCCATGCCCGAGGGAGGACTCGAACCTCCGCCGGGACCGGCCGCACAGTCCATGACTGCGGCGCCTGAGACCGCTCGGCTAATCTCGCGCGGCAAGCCAGTTTACAGCAGGAAAACGGATTAATAAATACCATGAATGTTAAGGCCCTGCGGCCGCTGTGGCCGAGCGGTTCTAGGCGCTTCATTCTGGAGCCGCGCGATTGCTACGGTCGCAGGTTCGAAACCTGCTTGGGCATGGATGTATGTGATGTCCACAGGTTAGTTAGGTTTAAGTAGTTATAACTTCCAGGGGACTGACGACCTCAGATGTTAAGTCCCATAGTGCTCAGAGCCATTTGAACCATTTTGTTAAGGCCCTAGTCATGGATCCTAACGAGGGGAATTGCCTAATATCAAAATGAAAATATTCAAAGTGATAGCAAAAAATGATGTGAATGAAAATATTAATTTATTTACAAAAAACAAAAGTACGTAAATGCATCTGAATGTATGACAATTGACGAAGTTAAAATAAAACATTTGAACCAAGAACTCCAAACAAAGTGAAATTTCTCATTGGGAAAGTTTCTTCGGAAGTTGAAAAGAGCAACTATAAATGCAGCTGATATTATGAAATAACTCAAAATTTACTACTGATAGATTACAGTTACTGCTTTGCGGAATTATAAACTGAAGGGACACATGCATTTACCATTACACTGACGGACGTAGAACAGATAAGTGTGAAGATAAGAATGAATTCTGAAAGGGATTTTTGTAAAGAGCTGGCGCTGCTATTCTGCTCACCATAAAGTATCAGCAGAAGACGAACAGAGTGTTGACTCCGGCTCTGGCTCTCTGAAGTGCGAGACTAGGATCACACTTCTGCAGACTCCAACATTGGACCCCAGTCGGTTGCTGCAGTGGAGAGTACAGCTTGCAGAGATGTGTTCAGCCCTTGAGATCCACGTCGGAGGCCCCGTCTTCTCTGTCTGAACTAAGCAGCCAGCTGTTGCTTTCCCGCCAAGACTACACCAACCATTTTACAAGCACCCTTTGTCTATCAATGGCATAACAGCTTCTTCAGCAGAAATACCCCGAAGAAAATGAGTAAAGTAAAACCTTCAGTGACTTCTGTAATGTCCCTCTACTCTCAAAAAACTTTACCCTGTGTCATCTGTCCTCATGATGTAATACATATTTTAACCAATAGGTGTTTTTCATCGCCAGCAGCTAGCCTCACTTCCTAGCTCCAGCCAAAGTTGAAAACCTGTCCCCCAGGCCAGCCGATAATTCTGTGCCACCTTCATGTTGTTTGTAAATCTGTATTTTCAGCTACTGAAGACACTAAGACACTATTCATAACAAGGCAAAGCGTCAGCCTCCTTCTGATACAGATCCTTTCTCTCATCCAACAACTATCCAACAGCTCTGTACACCCACCAAGAGCGGAAAAATGCTGTAAAGCTAAACAAAAGCTGCCACATGTCAGGTGGCCAGCTGGACAACACAATTCTGCCTACCTGTGGCCTGACCCCGTACTGTTTCCATAAACGCCCTTGTGCATGCTGCATACAAAGCCCATTTTCCTGTCAGACACCACATCACCTGTCGTGAGTTCATCATGTGTACAGTTCCTAAACCCTCTCAGAAACACTACGAAAAGTCCGAAGCCACGTCACATATTAAAACGATAATGAAGACAAGAAGTTACTAAGAAGTCAACACACACAATCACTACAAGGAGACAACGCGATCGCGGTTCTTCAATAGATGTATTTGTTCTCTGCTTTCTATGTAGATAACCTGAAGATGCCTAAATAAGGCGAAACGCGTCGTTGAAAAATAAAAAACTAAAATTGCAACCAAGACTGTTTTTAACCACTACAGACAATTATTGAAATGTATCAAATAAAATCGTAATAACTTCTACACGGATTGCGTTAGGACGTTCAAACTGCACCGATAGCCGCGGGGCATGATAGGAATAAGTATGCGCATGCACGATTTGGTTTAGCGGGAAAGACAACTTCCATTTGGATGGGTACGTCAATAAACAAAATTGGTGCATTTGGAGGACTGAGAATCCGCATATCGCGATCAATGTCTCTTCACCCTCAAAGGGTGACTGTGTGGAGTGCAATGTCCAGTCACGGAATAATCGGTGCTATATTCCTTGAAGCCACGGTGACTACCGAACGGTACGTGAAGGTTTTGGAAGATGATTTCATCCCCATTATCCAAAGTGCCCATGATTCCGACAAGGTGTGGTTCATGCAAGACGAAACTCGTCCACATCGAAGCAGAAGAGTGTCTGATGTTCTGGAGTAGCACTTTGGGGACCGCATTCTGGCTCTGGGGTACCCAGAGGCCACTGGCATGGGCTTCAATTGGCCACTACATTCTCCGGATCTGAACTCCTACGACTCCTTTTTGTACGGCTATATTAAAGACAAGGTGTACAGCGATAACCTCAAAACCATTGCTGAAACGGCTGTTCAACAGGTCATCGACAGTACCGATGTCATGCAGAATTTCGCTATACGTTTGCGCCACATTACCGCCAATGATCTCCGACATATCGAATATGCCATAACCTAAATCCGAATAGCTGTAGTGACGTACACATGTTGAACAAAGCCTGTGCAGACACTAGTTTGTAACTAATTAACATATAGTTCAATAATTGTCACCATGTAAAATGATATTTACTCTTAAAAGCTATTTTTGTTCGATCCTGTCTCACCATTTTCGTCTGATTGAAACTGATATTGATTGAAAAAGGACAAGGCGAAAGGTTTTCCAGCCTTTCAGTCTCTCCTACTCTTTCTCATTATGAAAGTTGTGGTGCAGAAAATGTCTCAGTAATGCTCGAAATCTTTATGCATAAGCAGAGAAATGCTTACATAATTATAATGACAATCTTATACAAAGTCAGATGGTTCAATATGCATTTATAATCGCAATCAAGACTTTTACGATTGAGAGTAGTATCATAACATGCAGTTACTTCAAAAATGTTCATATGTGTGTGAAATCTTATGGGGCTTAACTGATAAGGTCATCAGTCCCTAAGCTTACACACTACTTAATCTAAATTATCCTAAGGACAAACTCACACACACACCCATGCCCGAGGGAGGCCTCGAACCTCCGCCGAGACCAGCCGCACAGTCCATGACTGCAGCCGTAGACCGCTCGGCTAATCCCGCGCGGCGGAGTAACTTCAGATTCAGTTAAAAAGACAAAAAGGGAGGCGATTATTTGTGACTAAAGAAATGTATTACTCTGTCGCATTCATTGTAGATGCACAAGGAAAACATCTCTTTTGTATTAATAACTGTCCACTGTGGCAAAACAAGAGTGGTAGAGTGGCGAAGCAGCACTGTGTGTCTTGAAACTGAAAGCCTCTGAAACTCTTATTATAATCAGAAATTCACTGTGAAATGGAGTAACGACACAAAGTTCTTCCCTAACTTAACCCTTTGTTTCCTGACATAAGAAAAAATTTACTTTTTAACATTTTCGTTGCAGAATTTATGCTATTGTGGCCTCAAATGACGGTAGGATATTTTGTAAAATTTTATTTTATTTTTCACAACTTTTTTCTCTCCTGGTACTCAGAAGTACCGTCAGACTCCATGGACAGAATCACAACATGCGCAGAAAAATGCTCCAATTTTTATAAGTTGTACTTTATGCCACATAAATATTAAATATTTTTACATTAGAAAATTAATTAACAGAAATATGATATTTCTGAATTTTTTTTAAATTTCTCATAAATTTATTCTAGAGCAACTTCACAATACATAGTAACTTAGCTATACAGCTTGACAGTATATACATATCACATATTTACTGATACCTCATGAAATTGTAGGAAACAGTTTTTTTTTCTCATTGCAGCACAAATACACTTTACATGTACTACAATGTGAATGTGGTCTCGACTGAATTTTATTTTTCAACACATTTCTCATCGTCCTCTTTTGCAACTGAACACTACAGAATGGTTTCCTCTGCTGCCAAGACGTACATCCTTTGGAACAGAAAAGTTATCCTTCCTTCTCTTTGGGAGAGTTATTTCATCTTTACCACAGTTTCTCTTTTTGAGATTTGGCACTTGCTGTTCATTCATTAGCCCTAGTGCCACAGCACGCCTGAATTCCAGCAGTGGCAGTGCCCCATGTAGATCACTGAAAATGACGTAAGCATTGACAAAAGCAATTTCTAGTGCTCCCCAGAAGAGACGGTGCCACCATTTCTTTGATCGCTTGTCAAGACCATAAGTTGAACGTAATCTGTCTGCATGATCCACACCACCCATGTTTTTATTGTAGTCACATACAATAACTGGACATGTTATAGTCATACTAGTTCCATCTTTCTGTTTTCTTGTCACTACGCTCTGTTCGGTGCCATGGAAGTTTGACGCAAAATACACTACTTTATTTTCCTTCCATTGAAATACTGTTATGTCTAAAGATGACTCTCTGTGATTTGATTCCCCACGGTTTAGACATTTTTCTTTAGGTAAATTCCCTGGCTAACCTTTGCTGTTTGTTCTAATTGTTCCACAGGCAAATGTATTTACGGATTTCTGTGTGAGAAAAAGTGGACAGAACAACTAGTGAGAGGTAACGCTTTGTTGCTACAATAAAGTGTTCGCACAACCTGACGGTACTAATAAGTCCGCCTTATATTTTCCACTTTATCTCGTTCACTTGTAACGTAATGCTTCAAACTATTATAAGAAAACAAAGAAGATAAGTACGTACAATGGAAAACTCAACGGAAGTTTCAATAAATTGCGCACAAATTCAGGCAACACCATGGAAACAAGCACATACAATCTTCTGTTTTCACAGCAGCGCGCGAAAAACAATTTCAAGCTCTGACCGGCAGAGAGGTCTATGTATTGCACAATAACATCTGTGAAACAGTAGAGCAGAGTTACTGGTACGTACCGACAGGCTCTCAGGTCACGAAACTGCACCACCAGAAAATAATGAGTGTCAAAACTTACTGGTACTTTTAAGTACCGCCAGGCAACAAAGGGTTAACTGAGCTACAATAAATGTAATCACAAAACTAGTAATCGAAAACTATAAATCAGAGACCTAACACGTTCTGATTGATACCTTTCTCCTGACACAAAAATGCTTTGAGGAGCGCGTCGTCTCACCTACCCTTGCATCCGGAAGCTGTTCGAAAACAACTCCACTTGCGAAATGGCTCCTCTGCTTTTAAGAGTGGACAGAGAGAGTCGAGGAGCTAGAAGTGACAAACCAAAAGCTGTCGTTGCAACTTTTTCATCCTTGTACAAGTATGATTCCTTCAGTGTCCTGCCTGCCACCATGCCACCCAGAGAACAGTTGCATTGTTCAAAATGTATAGGGGAGAGATTCTTTGGGATTGAAATTTCCAACCACTCCTCGTCCCGGCTTCGCCTTTTTATTCTTGGCATGGCATGCCATGTCCGTCGTGTCTAAAACAACGCTGAATAGAGAACTGTTCTTCTGTTTAAAAAGCTAGGTGTGGCAGTGGGGTGGTGGCAGGCAGGGGGGGGGGGAGGGGTTCGTTGAATTTGGAATTCCCAACTAACTGTATCGTGGTGTGCCTTTCATGTATCTACATGCTATTTTGATTTTTGAACACCACACGATTATCCAAGACCAGTCACTCATGGAATACGGGATGAGGGAAAATAATATAGCAATCATAGGGAGAAATGAATTAAAGCATTTTGGACCGTCTTAGCCCGACAGGTGCAGTGTATGTAGTCTTTTCAGAATAAGATATAGTGTGTCAGACTCGATAATGGCTCAACAAAAATGACGCGAAAATTATAAATTAACTCACGTTACCCGAAGCGAACTGATTGGCACGTTTCAATTGAAATGCAACCCGTCAAAGCAGAGTTAATTCCGAAGCCAAGAAACAGACTATTTTCCTTCGATCAGGTGTCAATATCGTACAAACATTCTGATATTATAACATTTTCTACCTTCGACTGTACCACGTATTTGTTTTCGCTATTGGTCAGTTCTGTTTCTTATGACTTTTCAAGCACTAGTTGGGAAAAGATGAACTTATTTATTCACAACACTGACAAACGCAGAAAAGAATAACAAAATTACCCTAGTTGACTGTTGCCCAGGTTCACTTAGTCACTGAAAACTTATCACATGCCCATGAGCTATTCAAACTCTAGGATATGGTGGGCAAAAGTAGGACCTGCGACAAGTACTTTTGCGATAGAGTTCCATTGTGCTAGAATTTTTCAGTATAAGAATGTATTGATGACGTAGCCTCAGGTGCATTTAAGATGCATAGGAAGTCTAAATATTTGAACATCCTGTAAATGAACATGGCATTCTTTTAATTAGTCAACAGCGAACATAATTACTCGAAGCAGAGTCATTTCGGTTAAATTTTATATAACTCATTTAACATGCCATACAGCTATCTCATTCACTCATTTGAAGAGCATTGTGCTGTATGTCCTGTATGCAGTTATTTCCGCACTAATTTGGTATTTGTAGGAGAGATTCAACACGTACATTACGACAATCGTCTACAACTGGAATGGAGCGAATGTTGTAGCTTCACGGACGTCAGCTGCTACGACACTCGCTCCATTCACAGCGACCGCCTACCATGAGAGTCTGAGGATGTTCAAAAGCCGACCGAAACCGGTTACCATCAAATAAATGTTTTTGCGGACGCGACTATTTGTGTCCATTTTTAAAGGATGGGAAGGGCCTACTGGTGGTACGTGATACCCTCCGCCATGCTCCGTACGGTGCCTTAAGGCGAATGTATGTAGATGTAGATCACTGATGCAATGCTGCTTTTAGCCGAGGAAAGCGATGTGTGGACATCAAGCAGCAGGCCGAGAAGATCAGAATGTGTCCCTGCAATCGGACTGAACCGGGGCCGCTTCTCCAGCGGAAAAAAATGGTTCAGCGCTGATATTGCTTGGTGCACGCATATTTGCCATCTCATAATAATTGTAGTCGTGTGGGGGTGGTCCTGTAGTTTAGACACTCGCTTCTCATTAATGAAAGGAGGCGATTACGTATTCATCCGGTCAACCAGGTTTAAGTCTTCACTGGTTACCGGTCTCTTCAGATGAGTTACGGAAGATTCCTTGCAATTAGACACCGTGCATGGGGGCTTAGTTAAAATATATAATGCAAATAATTTTAATTTTTTGCTTTAGTAGCTGTCTGTTCGGTTACGAAGTCTCGTAACGGTTGGCCCTGACTAGTATTATTACGCTATCTGACTGCAAAGAACAATAACAAAGAATGAAATGGAAATTTTCATTAACACAATTAATTAATTAAGTCCCCAGCAACTATAAAACCTACGAAACCAAAGCACAAGTGTAACTGTTCTGTGTGTGGAAGTATGACTCAACGTACGCATCTGGCACGGTTCTTCTTCAACAACACAAGAAATTTTAAATATCATTTATACTGAATTAATTAAAGAAAATAGAAATACCATAATTACTCAAGAAAGCCAGAATTACACTCTAATACAAGAACACAAGCCAGATGCTTTGTTGACTGAACCTGTAATGACGCATTATTCAGGACATTGAAATAATGAGAAAGAAAAGAAAAGTAGTTTGTTACCTTAATTTATATTGATGAAAAGCACTCTAGACATTACAATCTCTCCACACCGACTCGCTACTATCACATCTCAACAAGAACTTTTCAGTATCACATCTCAGCAAGCACTGCCTACTAGCTCATCTCAACAAACACTCCTCACTACGACATCTCTGCACTGACTACCACGAGTTCTCCCAAAGCACTGCCCACTACGAGTTCTCAATAATCACTGCCAGTGGAGGCGGCGGAACAATACTCTCTAGCGCGATCTCTGGCGCTGTGGCTCAGTGTAGCCACCTTTCATATGCCCTTCCTCCACGGGCTAGAATTTGATGGTATTTTTGCCAGCATTGGTGGTGAAAATACCACCAAATTCGTCAAAAAAATACAGACAAAAATAAAAGATAATATTAATGCGTAAATATCATATAACTAGATAAAATTTTGGCTTTGCACTGACCTTTCGATAACCTAATATATAAAATACAGTAAGCAATACAAATTCTTTCATACATGTGACTTTACATAATAGTTTACACAAGTATTACGTGGTTAAACAGTTCAATCAATAGCGTCAGCAATGACGAATATGTGCAGGTAAGAGTCTCATAACTTTTCACAAACAGTAATACACAAAAAATCAGTTTATACAAATATTCACATAAACGCTTTCCATAGCCCAAGAAACAAGTAGTTGACAGTTCCAGCAGTAGCACCCAGCATTGGTCAACAGGTGCAAATACCAACAAGTGACATTTTTTCAGTAGAAACAGTCCATCAGTGGCACCCAGTAATGTTGAGTAGGTGCAGACACCAACAAGTAACACCATTTCAGTATAAGCAGTTCCATTAGTGGCACCAGCAATGTTGAGTAGGTGCACACAGCAACGGGTGACATCTTTTCAGTAGAAGCAGTCCATCAGTGGCACCCAGTAATGTTGAATAGGTGCAGACACCAACAGGTGACATCTTTTCAGTAGAAGCAGTCCATCAGTGGCAACCATCAATGTTGAGCAGGTGCAGACATCAACAAGTAACACCATTTCAGTAGAAGCAGTCCATCAGTGGCACCCAGCAATGTTGAGCAGGTGCAGACAGCAACAAGTAACACCATTTCAGTAGAAGCAATCCATCAGTGGCACCCAGTAATGTTGAGCAGGTGCAGACAGCAACAAGTAACACCATTTCAGTAGAAGCAGTCCATCAGTGGCACCCAGCAATGTTGAGCAGGTGCAGACATCAACAAGTAACACCATTTCGGTAGAAGCAGTCCATCAGGGGCACCCAGTAATGTTGACCAGGTGCTGACCGCAGTCCATACTATTCACTTTCACTAATCACACTGTTCATCAGCAGAAATTAAACATGACTAAATGTCACACATCATGTTGAAAAGTGCAGCACCATCACTAATCAGACAGTTCAGGCATGAACAATAGTTTGAATACACATACAATGCTTTTACGCTAAACATACAAATCATAATAAACACACAAATGATATCAGATAATTGTCATATTAAATATTACAAATACACAAATACCAGTAAACCTATAATATTTATGGGTGTCAGTGCAAGCCACAACACATAAGTAAAATAATATTTAGGAGATAGGTTGGGATCACTTCTCTGGGATTATAAAAGGAAAACACACAAAACACACTCACTCATCTTTCATCCACATTTAGTGCTACTGTGTAGTTGAATAGTGTTCACTGTGTAAATGCAATTCTGTCAAATTTTTATGTTCATCATGTGTATCAAGTAGTAGTGGCAGCAATGTATAACAGTCAATAATAGTTAGTCAACGTCATAGTCATCATGTCAAGACCAATGTTTGCCAAGCCAGATCAAAATGTACGGTTGCTGAACAACTGTCAGTGAGCCAAGATATGCAAATGCTTCCTCTCTCCAAAAAAAAAGTATATACTGCTTATTGATTTAACAAAGTGTGTGTGTAGACAATCTTCTTTCTACTTGAGTGTTCTAGTCTGCCATCTTCATCCTCCTTGTTCCATATAGACCAACAAAAAAAATATGCTCCTCACTTACTTCACCTCTTATCCACCAAACTCCAATAATCATCAGCATCAATACATCGATACATATAAACCTTTGTCCACGAAAACTCCAATAATCATCATCATTACTTTACCTCTTATCCACCAAAACTCCAATAATCATCAGCATCAATACATCGATACATATAAACCTTTGTCCACGAAAACTTCAATAATCATCATCATTACTTTACCTCTTATCCACCAAAACTCCAATAATCATCAGCATCAATACATCGATACATATAAACCTTAGCACCAATATCATTTCACTTCCATAACAACTCTTTCCTCTAGTCAGTCTCCTCGAACAAGTACAGACAAAATCCTAGTGCAACTTCAATTCAGCATCCCATACAATCCGAAGACACAGTGTCCACACACAACCTCTGTATAATCCATCTGACCCAAATCTTCTACTCATTATAAATTATAAGATACATTTTGGTTCCTTGTCCATCATTAAATAAAAGAAATGCATACATGACCTCTAACAGACTTTAGTTTGAATAACTTTCAGTAAGTAAGTACGATTACGAAGTGTGAATGATCATCATATTTCACAGTGTGTACACCACTTCAAAAATTATGGCAAACAGAAGCAAACATGTGGAGTATTTCTTGTGTCACGTGTCACTTCCTATTTCAATTGCTCACGAAGAATGCAGTGTAATAACTGTCAATGGTCTAAACCTAGTGTTGGTATGTCATGTCGTTAGCTTCCTTCCTATTAGCATAAATTTATACAGCTTCCATGAAACCTCCAGCTCATGTGACTTCTAAGCAGTTTCTTGTACCAATGTCGTTCGTAGAATTATAGCAGTTCATTTTCTTATCTTAAAAATATCAGGCACTGAGCGTAAGCAATACATGCAATATCGCGACAATATACCAGTAGCGAACAGAATGTCAACAAGTGGATGCAGCACAATCCCTATAACGAGCCTCTGCCAAGCAAACAATCTATAATTAATACCATAGTGTGACCTAAACTCTATGTTCATACACAGTATATCAGCATTTCTATATACCAAATTAAAGAGTAGTTATGACAACAAACAGAAATGTGTAAATATGCAATCCATACGCAAAGCAGCAAATATGTATCTTACATAATAAACAGGTCATCATCATATCATCATAAGCAAATAAATGTTCATACGTAATCTTAATAAGTAAACATGAAGGCGCAAGCAGATAAATCACAAAGTATATCTTACATACATAACCACAGTCAGCACAATTAATCAGTTGACAATTACAATTTAATTAAATAAGCACAGCAGGCACATAATAAAAAAAATATAACATCAGTGAAAAAGCAGTGCAGCCAAGCGATGCATAATATACACAAGTAATAACACTGTTCATTAATCAATAATTGTCAAAATCAGCAAATGCACACAAGCACGTCGCTTCACAAGTAAATTCATAGAACACGAAATTTAGCACAAAGTATGAGTCACGTAATCGCAAGCAGCAAATTACGTCTAAAGTACGTACCTAAGTGGAAATATGTTACCTGAAAAATAAACTCAATTAATCATTACCTTTTTAGTTTATTAGTTTCATCTTGGAAATTACATTCTTCCTGAAATTTTCTCGATAGTAAGTCTTCTTAACGTCGGACACACACAGAATTTACCTGAAGGTCTTAAATATTTTACACAACCGTATCCTGAAAAATACTAAACGTTAATAACATAATTTATAAAGTCACCATAGCTTTATACAGAATTTAATCGGAGAAATTAGACTGTGTATTTGTTTACGGCTGTCAGTGCATTCACACTGAGCGCTCGATCAGCTGTTGGCGCGTGACGTAGGAAGTAATTGTTTGCGGTCAACGACTGCCTTTTGCGGCGCGCAGACTGACTGTTGCTTTGAGTATGTGCCGCCGCCAAAACACAGCGCGGTATCCTTGTACTCTCCGTGTGTTTACGTAGCTGTTAGCTTCTCACAAGTATGTCATTCCACAAAAATTTTAACGTTAGTTATGTGATGTATTCCCTTAGAGCGCCGAGATTTAAGAGTTTCTACTTCAATAGTGTTATCATGAATAATTTTGCGAATTCTGTATGGACCGTTATAAAGCAGAAAAAATTTGCGACATAAGCCTTTTCCTTTATGAGACAAACGATGAGACTTAATTAACACCTTTTGACCAACTGACAAAATTTTTAAACGACCAGGACGTTTAGCTGATTTCTCTCTTCTAGCAGCCGCAGATGCAATATTTTGCAGAGCCAGGTTCACAACTTCAGAATGCCGCAGTTTCCGTGAAGGCGGAAAAGGAACGATTTCAGAAATGCGATTTGTTGGTACTTTATTTTTTAATATCAATAGAGGCGGTAAAGAAGTTGAGTCATTAGGAAGTTCATTCAGAATGTTTTGAAAAATATGAAGATACTGATCCCAAGTTCTGTGATTCTGATGACAATAAAGACGGCACAATTTATTGATTTCCTTCATCCATCTTTCTGAAGCGTTAGATTGAGGGTGAAAAAGTGAAATGAAAATTGGTTTAATTTTACGACGACGTAGAGTACGAAGCCAAATTTTAGAGCGAAACTGTGATCCATTATCTGATATAACCTTATCAACATGACCAACTTCTTTAAGAAAATGTTTGATGAAAGCATTAGATACTGAACGAGCTGTTGCTTTGCGTAAAGGTGTAAAACACACATATTTAGATGTCAATTCCACTGCTACGAAAATGTACGCAAAACCATTAGTAGAACGAACCACTGGACCGAACAAATCGACTGCAGCCATCTCCTTTAATTTCGCTGGAATGATAGGAAACAACGGTGCTCTGTGAGAAACAGTTGGCGGCTTAGCCTGTTGACATAATTTGCATTTGTCAAGAACAGATCGAATACGTTTTTCTATATTACTGAAGTAGCAATTTTCTCGCAATTTATGAAAGCATTTTCTGGGACCAAAGTGCGCATAACTGAAATGTGTGTACAAAATCAATTTTTTGACCCACTCATCAGGAATACAAACTAACCAAACAGAGTTGTCGACCGATTTTCGTTTGAAAAGAATGTCATTGCGAACTAAATAATGCTGTCTAATCGCTACGCTGTCCTTTCTCCTCCACTTCCCCCTAATGTCCTTCCAGATTGGATCCTTATTTTGCTCCTTAGCGATGTCCTGGAGCGAAGACGAAATAAAGTTCTCAAACGCAACACCTTGAATGTACATCAAACAATAATGGTTTTCTTTGCAGTCCTCTTCAGCACTTTGTTTCAAACCCATAGGTGCACTTGATAAAGCATCAGCAACAATATTTGAAGATCCCTGTATGTAAACAATACTAAAATCAAACTCCTGTAGGTACAACGCCCATCGTGACAGTCTGCCATGAGTTAATTTTGTCGACATAAGAAATTCCAAAGCTCGATGATCAGTGTAAACCTTAGTATGTCTACCGAACAAAAATGTGCGAAATTTTGTGAAAGCCCAAACAACAGCCAAAGCTTCAAGTTCCGTAATCGAATAATTCTTTTCGGATTTAGAGAGAACACGACTTCCAAATGCAATAGTCTTCTGTACTACAACGCCGTTTTTTTCTATCTCTTGAAATAAATGTGCACCTAGGCCTTTGTATGATGAGTCCGTCGCCAAACAAAAATCTTTAGATAAATCCGGATGTGAAAGAAGTGGAGCAGCAACTAAAGCATCACGAAGTTGTTCAAATTCTGACTGAGCTTCCTCATCCCAACACCAATTAGAATTTTTTCCAGATAGTTGACATAAACGAGGTGTGGCCAAATTGTCCAATCTAACAAAGCGTCTAAGAAAATTACAGACACCAAGGAAACTACGAACAGCACGTTTTGTGGAAGGAACAGCATAATTACGAATAGCGTCTAGTTTCTCTGGATCAGGAAGAATACCTTCTGTAGAAATAATGTGACCGAGAAATTTCACTTGTGAACGACCAAATTCAGATTTTTCTAAGTTCACTGTAATGCCAACTCTTGCAAAAATACGTAATAATGAATCTAAAATTTTGTTGTGCTCACTCCAAGAATGTGTAGCAATAAGAATGTCGTCAACATATGAAGTAATATTGTCACGAAGATAAACAGGTAAAATTTCATTTAAACTACGAATGAATGCTGCAGAAGACACAGTAAGTCCAAACGGTAATTTCCGAAACTGGTAACAGTTACCAAAGGCTAAAAAGGCAGTGTATTTTCTACAATCAGGGTGGAGTTCTATTTGCCAAAAACTTGCGCGCATATCAATCGTGGATAAAACTTTAATTCCATGGAAATGTTGAAGAAGTTCATCTAAATTTTGTGGACGGTCAGTTTCAGGAATAATAATATTATTTATCTGTCTGGAATCCAGAACCAAACGAATTGACCCATCCTTTTTAAGAACAACGTGTAATGGGCTGGTATAAGGGCTGACTGCTGGCTCAATAATGCCCTGATCTAACATGTATTGAAGTTCATTCTTAACCTTGTCTCTGTAAGCCAAAGGAATAGCGTACGTTTTCCCGCGAAATGGTGTGTGTTCTTTTACTTTAAATAAATATTGTAAGCCTTGTATAGTTCCTGTGTGATGACTAAACACTGTAGCATGTGAAGTCAAAATATGGTGCAGCTCTTCTCTTGCAACGTCATCTGGCACTTCAGCTTTTTTAACCTTTTCATTAATTAATTCTTCGCTACTAATTATATCCTCCATCGCGTCTCTGTATCTATTGTCATTGTCATGAATAAACACACTGTCGTCATAATGCTCAACGAAAACATCAGAAGTAAGAAACCTTAAACATTTTGTATCTGATTCAGATCTTGCTAAACACTCGAAAAATTTCAAACATTTCGGCATTCCGGCAACAGTCAAATTCACACTTCCTTCTTTAAAGTTCAAAATTGCCTTATGTGTGTTAAGAAACTCCATACCTAATATAATCTGTGTACTGAGTAATGGAACAATAATAAAATTAGCAGACAATTCGTATCCTTGACAAATGAAATTTAGGTTGGTCTGTTGTTTAACTTCCACACCTTTTCCAGAAATCGCTCCTCGAATTGTAGTTTTAGAAATAGGTAACACAGGACAGGCAATAGTTCTTTCACATATACGAAAAACTGATTCACTAATGACGTTCAATGGGCTCCCAGAATCTAAAACTGCAGTGAACTTATTCTTACCCACACATACTTCAATAACAGGATGTAAAAATGCGTCTACATTATTTTCCTTTTCGCCTAGCAAAATGTCTCTCATATCTTCCAGGCGTACGTAGTGTAAAGTTGTAGTGTCATTACTTTCTGAACCGTCTATATTGCTGCCAGAAGCAGAAGCTGCTAGTCATTGTCGATTGTTTGCGTCACGTCTTTGATTATTCCCGACATTTCGCGGATCAATTTCTACTATTTGTCTCTCTGAATTTCTGTCACGCGGAGGATGCCAATTAGGTCCTTCCTGTCTGTTAGATGCAAATTCTTGGTTGTGTCTGTTATTAAAATTTCTGTTTTCCTGTCTGTCTGCATAACTACTTCTTGTATAATTTCGACTGTCACTTCTGAAATTATTGTTAGACCTACTACCCTGGTTATTTCTGTAGTAAGAGTTTCTATTATTGTATGAATAATTTATGTCTTGATGATACCGATTACTGTTTTCGTATGATTGATCATTCCGGTAAGAATTACCGTTATTATGATTGTCTGTGTAATTTCTGTTAGAACGTCTGTTATTGTCATAAGGCTGGTATCTATTGTCCTGTCTGTTACGTCTGTCATTCTCAAAGTTACCCAAATAACGTCCGTTCCGATCACTATCCCTTTTCTCTGAAAATCTATCGTAATTACTGTTACTGAAAAAGTTACAAGAAGTCCCGTCGTCGTTGTCATACTCAAGTTCTTGTAACAAAGTCTTAAAAGTCTCAATGTCGTCTTTACATCTTCCGGCTAAAGCAATTTGTCTTATGGATTGTGGCAGCTTAGTTAAACAAATGCGAATTAATTCAGTCGGGCTATAAGGGTTGGAAAGGAACTGATTCTTTCGAATCATGTCTTCAAAATATTCCGCTGGCGTGCGGAACTCAGACCGTTTGAAATTACGCTGCATAATAAGACTGTGTTTGACTCTGTCTTGCGTGTTTTCGGACCAATATGCCGATAGAAATGCATGATAAAAATCATTCAGATTATTACAATCTCTAATGAGTGCGCGCATCCGCGTCGCCGGTTCATTTTCTAAGTATCCACACATAAATTCCAGTTTGTGACTTAGTGGCCAATTTGGTGGGAGTGCATACATAAATTGATCTAACCATGCACATGGATGTATGTCATTCTTAGAATTGCGGAAGATCTTAAATTTCCGAACAGTCAAAAAGTGTTTATAGTCAAAGTTTTCGCCTCGTGGCGACAAAGACCTACCGCGTCTGTCCCAGTCCCAATGTTGATTATTGTCAAGTTCGCGCGCCTGGCGCTCCCTTGTTGCATCCCGTAAATGAAACAAATTATTTTCTTCAAACCCTTCCGCTAACTGTGATTCCAAATTTCTTTTGCTGTCCTTTCCTACGATTTCGCCTTCAATTTGTTTGACTTGCTTTCGTAATGCCTCAACTTCCCTTTTAACGCGTTCATTAAATTTTCCCTGATTTTCAACATGCTTACTTATGTTCTGGTACTCTTCGGTTTCTGCAAATGGTAATGGAGCTGTATCATCTGAATCTCTATCCCCATTTAAACTAAGACTTGTCAATTTATCTGAAATCTCCTCAACTCTTTCCGATAAGTCACCTATTTTTTCTTTCTGTTTACTTACGTCTTCCGTAAGTGTCGCGACTCGGGTTTCAGTATTGACACATTTGGTAGTTAACTGTTCATATTGTTGTGTTAGATTATTTATTCTGTCATTTGGTACGGATTCCTCGATTCTCTCAAATATTTCTTCCTTATCATGTGCACGTTGTAAATTTAACTCTGAAAATTTTTGTACTATCACGTGATCTCTTTCCTCCTGTTCTCTATCCTGTTCCCTTTGTCTAATCTCTACTGCAATTAATCTATTATTGCGAGAATTCAAAATCGGTTGTACTTCTTCTCTGATTTCTTTCTTTAATTCATCTTTCATGTTTTTGAAACATGTCCCTATTCGTGAGTCTAACCGTGTTTCCATTGTTCCCATCTGTGTTTTTAATTCAGATCCAAACCGTGTTTCCATTGTTCCCATATCAGTTTTTAATTCAGATCGTAAAGTTCCCATCTCTGTTTTAATTGTTCCTATTTGTGATCCCAGTGATTCCATTGTTCCCCTCTGTGTTTTTAATTCAGATCCAAACCGTGTTTCCATTTTTAATATAGCACTCATCAACTGCTCCATAGTAACTGATTCGAAACTCCTTTCGCCCCTAACATTTCCCGCAAAACCAGTTTCCTTCGTCATAGCTGTAAAGCTATCTGTGTTCGATACTATTTCAGACTCTTCTATCGTTAATCTCGTATTCTGTGAATTTCCTGATTGAGAAAAATTTTGAAATGGTTCCGGACTATTTTCCCGACATATTAAATTGTTTTACACTCCATTATTCATCATACTGTTGTCCTGTGTTGGCGAGTTCGCCATGTCAACAATTTCGTCATTCTCACTGTCCATCATTTTTGCCTTTTTCATCGACCGTGTAATCATTTACAAAACATACAAAACTCGTCACTATATGAAATTACACACAATGACACTTTATCTCCAACAATACCATTCACACGAAATGTTTCCCTCAAACACGATTAATCGAACAATTGAAATAATTGCACTAATTGTCAAACCCATAGACAAGACAACAGAAATGAAATTTTGCAAAAAAAAAAAAAAAAATACCATTAGAAGAATGACAATTACCAAATCTACACATGCAAAATAGACTACAATTGCTAAACTACAAATTACTACAACAATACTACTGTCTACTATTTTTACAATCAGAAGATTCCAAGGGACGATCCGAAGCAGCGGTCGCCACGTGCATGGGGGCTTAGTTAAAATATATAATGCAAATAATTTTAATTTTTACTTTAGTAGCTGTCTGTTCGGTTACGAAGTCTCGTAACGGTTGGCCCTGACTAGTATTATTACGCTATCTGACTGCAAAGAACAATAACAAAGAATGAAATGGAAATTTTCATTAACACAATTAATTAATTAAGTCCCCAGCAACTATAAAACCTACGAAACCAAAGCACAAGTGTAACTGTTCTGTGTGTGGAAGTATGACTCAACGTACGCATCTGGCACGGTTCTTCTTCAACAACACAAGAAATTTTAAATATCATTTATACTGAATTAATTAAAGAAAATAGAAATACCATAATTACTCAAGAAAGCCAGAATTACACTCTAATACAAGAACACAAGCCAGATGCTTTGTTGACTGAACCTGTAATGACGCATTATTCAGGACATTGAAATAATGAGAAAGAAAAGAAAAGTAGTTTGTTACCTTAATTTATATTGATGAAAAGCACTCTAGACATTACAATCTCTCCACACCGACTCGCTACTATCACATCTCAACAAGAACTTTTCAGTATCACATCTCAGCAAGCACTGCCTACTAGCTCATCTCAACAAACACTCCTCACTACGACATCTCAGCACTGACTACCACGAGTTCTCCCAAAGCACTGCCCACTACGAGTTCTCAATAATCACTGCCAGTGGAGGCGGCGGAACAATACTCTCTAGCGCGATCTCTGGCGCTGTGGCTCAGTGTAGCCACCTTTCAACCGTAAACATCCTCCACATACATTCACTGTTCAAGATCGTACTCCGACCCACCTTATCTCACCACTGACAGGCACGTAACTTCCGTCCGGTACATTTATATACGTTTAAGTATTACTCAATTAGGGAAGAACATTTCAAATAATTCGTTGTACATTATGCAACAAATTAAAAGATCACTTTTTCTAAACCCTGTGATTGTCTCCCATTGCAACGTATAAGTTTCAAAATTGGTTCAAATGGCTCCGAGCACTATGGGACTTAACTTCTAAGGTCATCAGTCCCCTTGAACCTAGAACTAATTAAACCTAACTAACCTAAGGACATCACACACATCCATGCCCGAGGCAGGATTCGAACCTGCGACCGTAGCGGTCGCTCGGTTCCAGACTGTAGTGCCTAGAACCGCACGGCCACTCCGGCTGGCTGTCGTAATATAAGTTCCATAGTTTCACAGAATTCTTTTCCAGACCATATACTTTACCTAATCAAGTACTTGTACAATAGCACGAAGGATGATGAATTAATTGTCCTGTTTACGGCTGACACAAATGTGATTGTGAAAGGCCTGGTGCTTTACATAAAGTCAAATAATGTACTTGCTTCCATTTCGTGGATAATGGGAAACAGGTTATCTCAAATTCAACAAAACACAGTGCATGCAGCACCTCACAGAGAAATCCAGTAAGAAACAAGTTTTCTGATCACAGGATGACGAAATAACAATACATGAACTCAAAAATTCATATGCTTGTCACTGTAGACGGATGTGAAGCTTTGTTAGAAGCATCGTATTCAGGAAATAATACAAGAACTGAGTTCCGCTATATTCACTAAAAGATGTGTCTCCACCGTCTCGGACACGGAAAAGCGAAAACCTTTTACTTTTCCTACTTTTCTACTTTATATCTCTTAAAAATGAGATTGTGGCTGGGGCATGTCTATAAATGAAACAAGAAGATTCGTAGCGCGCGAATTGCTTCTGAGAATTGTCGGCATTGTCAGTACATACCGTTGTTCAAGCGTCTAGAAATTATTTTTCATCGTATTTGTTATTAATTCTGTAGACTCTCAACACTGGACACACAAACTATTTGGCTTTCGATATCCATTTTTCTCGGTGTACAAGAAATGTGGGCACTATTCAAAAATATCGGTTTCCAATTGACTTCCCATTGAACTGAATATTGTGAATCACAACTCTCATATTTCCAAATATAATTTGGTTCGCTTCCTTGGTCCATCTTTGTATTTTTTATCTGTTACAATATTTCCTCGTACTATCGTAAAGCTTTCCTCTATAATGTGTATTTGTAAATACAGTTGCAGATATTTTGCTGTCAGGTTTTGTTTAATTTTCTGATTACCAGTAACTATCAACATTCTCTGAATTGTGTGCATTTTCGTTCCACGATCAGCGTATTCACAAACGTACAGTAAGCGACATGATGTACAAAGAGCAGTTTTGTGTCCCTGTTTCTTATTTATTGTGAAAATATGTCTAGGTGTTGGAAGAAACTTGTAACAACTCAGCAAGTGAGCAAGTGCATACAATTACAGACGAAGTGAAAATGGCTTTTAATTCATACGCATAAGTATGGATGCCAGCATTTGATTCTAAGTTACAAAAATAGGTAAATAGCTTAGCTTCCTGCATTCGGTATCTCCCTAAAAATACAAGTGAATGCATCTATTTTCATCTCAGAGAAAACAGCCATCTCAAATCTTATCATAATAAAATTAGTATTTACATATCAGTAGCCCTATGCAATGCGTACGCATATTCTTGAATTAGTTTTTCATTAAAAGCTAAAGCTCATCACTGTTCTTTCTAGTATTTTCAAATTATTCTAACAACGTGACACATTTTAACAGTATTTCAGCCTTTGTCAAATCAAATTATTAACCTATAATCCATCTTTCCTTTACCGTTATACATATGAGCACAGAATAACTGCAATTCAAGACCTCAAATGTATCTATGTTACAGTTCACTTGTAAATCAGGGATTTGGAAGCAAAATTTTACATCACTGTTATGTGCACTCCAACAGATTGAGTGACAAGTAGTTCCGTAAAACAACATCAGAGCCCAATTACAAACATACCGCGAAAGAAAAGAAATGAGGATAGTGCAGTAACAGAATAAATATGTCATTTAAGCTCCATGTGATCGTATATAGCGGTACAAAGAGTGTAACTTATTAGGGAATTGTAACGATAATTAACGCCATTCCTATAAAACATTAAATAAAAATTAATTCAGTTACTGAAGTTTCCTCATAGATATCAGTTGCATACCAGATTATATTCACTGCAGATATGATTTCATGTCGTTATTATTCCGTAATCTAAAATTAATCTGTCTCCAGCGGTATAAAGTGGTCTGTTTTCAGTACAGATGCAGAAAATTTAAAATATCATATACATAGGAGTGTTCTATTTTAGCATTTCCCGTTGTATGTTTCAAAAATTTCGTGTGCATGTACACAGTATACAGTTAGAGATAAATCCTTTTGCCGTATTCTGCGTGCTTAATGGAGTGTGTTTAATTTTTTTATTTCCAGGTTCGCGTCGACTGTTCAGCATTGTTCCACCAGCGATAAATAATAGTGAGTACTCCTGGTGTTTTTCTCGTCAAGTGACATTAATCAGCTGTGTTGGTCCATTCTTGTACTAATCTGTTAGCTGCGCAACACGATTTTCGCATTGCTGCATCCACTTAATTGGCAATAACAAGAGCACTCGACCTGTGTACTCTGTAGGAGGGTGTTTGTTTTCCACTTCCCTGAAACGTGAAATTTGCAACATTTTTACACGAATCTCGGTGTCAGTTTTGACTCGCAAAGCAGTGAATCAACGTATAAGAGGTGCTTTAGCATGAGAACTCATTCAGAAGAAGAGTTATATCAAATTTTCAAGTAAAACATTAATGGAGCGCTTTTCATTCAGATAACGGTATGAGCTACTTTAAATAATTCTTAGAGAATCTGCTGTGGACTTCCACGTTTAAAGAAAAAAATGTATTGTGTAGTATGAGGGACGTAAAGGGGTCGAACTATTTGTTAATATGAGTGCACGTCTCTGAAAAGTATCATACTTAATTAAATGAAAAATTTCTTAACATTTAATATTCTTATGTAAATTTCGGTCTACACTGACGTAAAAAGAGCATAATATTCGAAGAATATGGGTTACATATAATTATTTTTGAAATTTCAATTCTTGGAGACTGAAGAAAAGCTTTTCTTCAGATGGAGACGATTTTGGAACTTTACTTACAGTATTTTCTGTATCATTTCATATGTCATGATGGCAAAAGGTCCTCCGTTGTTGGCTATGTATTGTCGTTTCTGCTTTGTTTTTTTATTCTTCATTTTGTTGTATGTTGGTGACTAAAAGTGGAATGACACACTGTCAGTGAAAACAGAAACAACTGAGAGGAGGAGTAAAAAAAAAAAGACCGAACACCATGATATGGAAATACTATGGTAGTACACCCCATACAGTACCAAATATTTTCCGAAATCAAACCATAAGAAGAGCGTACGAAAACAGCGATTCCAGTCAAAAGTAACTCCTTAAAACAATGGTAATTCTAGAATTTATCATCAGAAGTACAACACATGTGAAATCAAGATATGTTACACGAAGTGGGAAAAACATTTGACGCAGGGTAGAAAAAAGCATATACATGTGGACTTTCGCAGAAACTCGATTCCTGCAGAAAACACAACCGTAAAGTTACTAAAAGACGTAGTCTACGCACAGATCAGTAGGGATTGTTATAGGAAACATCTAAAGCCACAAAAAGCGTATGAACAAGACAGTAAGGAAAAAGAAAGAACTCTTAAATGACGAGATAGATCTACAAAACGACACATTCCGCATATTAAAAGAATACAAGCACAAAATTAAATAAAACCACAAATCAACTATACGATTTGAAGGCTATATGTGATTTCAACTAAATGTGAAGCATACAGCTAAGCCAAATGGAATTAAAAATTTAAGGATTATTCTATAAATCGAAGCAATTTTGCCAGTGAATGTGCAGTGCAAGACTCCGGATTCCATTTTTGCTGACAAGGAAAGGTTAAAAAAGTTGTCTTCATGATGTATCGACAGGAAGAGCATGCGCTGTTAGTAATTAGTAAAAATTGACAGTAACAGAAGTAACAAATATGCAAAAGTATTCCAAATTTTTACTGTGCCACTAATGATAGTGCTTTGCCAATGAAGCCAAATCATCGAAAATAAAAATTTTCTCATAAGTTTGTTTGCATGACCATCCTCCACAGCAAGCACAGAAATATATGTTTTGTAAATAAAAAGCGCCTTTTCTCGCTGCGCTCTATTCTGTTTCTGCCGGACGCCTTTATGTTTTTTTACTTTAAGACATCTTCTGAGGGACCTAGAATGATAAACCCACAGCAACTGACATTATGACTCAACAATCCTCGAGCCACCCATCCTCACAAAAGCAAGCAGCCCTTCGACACATGCTCCATAGACTCAACGCAGTGGCGTTCAAAGAGGAAAACTACCAAAAAGAGCTGGACATAATAATGTAGATAGCCAAAAACAATGGTTACAATAGTAACATAAGTCACAAAGCTAAACAACAAACGGCTCCCCCGTCGGAGCTTCGAGTCCTCTCTCGGGCATGGGTGTGTGTGTTGTCCTTAGCGTAAGTCAGTTTAAGTTAGATCAAGTAGTGCGTAAGCCTAGGGACCGATGACCTTTAGCAGTTAGGTCCCATAGTCCTTACAACAAATATCCAAATTTTCCAAGTTCCTTAACAACAAAATGAAAATTAAAGTAAAAGCAGAAAACAAAAAACCACAGCCAACAACATAACAGAACCAAACACAATCACGAACACTCAGTACCAAAACAACTACACTGAATAATCGGGGAAATATACGAGGAAACGCATGATTGTAAACAATGACACACAAGCGCAAACTAAGATATATAGAATCACCAATATTTTCAAATGTCACGACATAAACGTAGCACACACAACAGCCAATTCTAAACAAAAATACATCCCAGAGCTGACAAGGAACGTAGACATTTACCGGAAAGAAGGTATATATAAATTACAGTGTAACATTTCTGATGGCAGGGGCAAAGGACAAATAGGCAGAAAAGTTGATGTCACATACAAAGAACACATGAGAGCATGAAAGCATAAGAAGAACCTGTCTCCATTTGCAGAACACCTAAGAGAACACAATCACAAACCAGCCAGTATTGAAGAAGACATGAAAATAATTGGAATCAACAATAAAAAACACCGCCAAACCGTTCAAGAACATTACGACATACAGAAAACTAAAGCAGAAGAAAACCTGTTGAACGTCAAATACACATGCCAAGCAACTCTTTCTTTACACTATTAGATAAAATAATATAGTGACACTTAAACAGAAGATTATTTTCATAATAGTATCAATACCACCCAACCCCTATCCACTAACTTGTCCATGTTCTCCTCTAATAAAACATTTAAACCAAAACTCAAATCAGCTTAATAGCAAAACTGAATAACTACCAACATAGCCACCCACCGACACACACACACACACACACACACACACACACACACACACACACACACGCACACACGCACACACACACACACATGAACAGAGCTAGATATAAATACAACAGAAATGAATAGACGTTAGTTTTCAGCCTATACTTCGTTAGGTAGGCAACAGGTAGGTAAACAAACCAAACAGGATGATACATATGGTGAACTTAAAATACTTACCTCTTTAAATCACAGCGTTCGATCAAATATCTACATTTAATGACAGAAGACTAATAGTGGGCCACTTCAACATGGGCAAAGAATACGAAAATTGTGAAGAGAAAATTTCGCAACAGGAAAACGAGCTTCTGTTTCGTAAATGAATTTATTGTGCGACCTCCAGCTTGTGAGCAGATGCGAGAAAATGCAGATGCCAAACAAAAACGCGAGGAATTGTAAAAAGTCACTTATTTACTTAAAAATGAAACGTGAAGTGTTTCATAATATAAATTCATAATATAACACATATCGGATCAAACTATATCATTCCAGATCACACTGAAGATCCCTTAAAGTAAAAAGGCGAAACGCGTGTGGAAGAAAGAAAACAGTGCAGCAAGAAAATGTGATTTTTATTTACAAAACCAAAGCTTTCTCAAACTGAAGGGCTGTTTCAACAGAAAAACAGCAAAATAATAAAAATAGTTCGACTGTATGATTTCGGCTTCACAGGCGAGTGAATTCTATTTTGTACACAATATTTCGATTTAAAACCTTATATTCCGAAAATCCGGGAAGTGCTGTCGAAGTTCTGGACCTCAATAAGATCAGCGCTCACAATGGTTTTGACAGTCGTTAATAATGTGAGCCATCAGCAGTGTTTGGTGTTTTCTATATTCAGATGGGTTTGCACTTATGTGGCCGCGCCACCTTTCATCCCTTTCACGCCTTTATGCTCTTCCTGTTTGATAAGTCACATGAACGGCTTTCCATTTGAAAATTAGGATCTACATCCAAAATGTCGGCTTCAGAAATGGCCACCTTGTTGGTAAGAGCCCCACAGGTTCTCTCCCTCTTCCATTTCAAACTTTGTAAGTTTAAATTTCTGTTCATATGCCCGGTTCTGTTGCAGTGGTGGCTCAGTACTGTGGACAGCCCTGTAGAAGGCAATGAATGGTTTTATTTCTACGTTTCTTCCGCCGACCTGGGGACTCGACTTTTGTCACTCAAAGAATCCCACACAGCCGAATATAAACCAACATTAATTATCTAATTTGCTGATGGTATTATTATTCGTTTCTTACCAGTCGGCATTGAACTAGCAAGTAATCTGCCCCCCCCCCATTTTATCTTCTACAAGTACATGCCACCGACGACTACTTGTAAAACGCCTCCTTCCTCGGCCATTCCATCACAAAGTGAACGAGTTTATGATGCTATAAACATTTCCCCCATTTTGTACGAGGTAAACTTGTTCCGGGCTATGGCCAGGCTAGCTCTTTGGTGATTGCCCGAACTTCAATAAGAGTAGACGCTCGTTGTCAAGGAATTCGTGCAGATGAGTCGTTTGAGAGCAGAGCAGGCACGAGCTCCAGTTACGCTACTAGCTCCCTTGTCTAGGCACTGCATGGAGGGATGGACAGGGCGCTAATCTCAGTGGGTCGTTTTCGACCTGACTGTAGGATTTAAAAACTTTGCACCTTTCGATATAACAGTACAGAGTCTTACTTCTGCAGTGCATGTAACAAGTGATTAGGACATTGATAATATTTTGGCCTATGGCTGGCGACTGGTACGTTTTTCCGACCTATCCTCGCCAAAACACCACCTCCTCTGCTCATTCCACACTCTAAACGTTCCGATTAATTCTAGTAGAGGTTCCCTCTCAATGGATCGACGGGGAACTGAATCACCTGAATGAAATTCGATAAACTTAGCCACTGTGCCACCTATATATATATATATATATATATATATATATATATATATATATATATATATATATATATATATATATATATATATATAGGGATACGTGTCCGCCCCCGTTAGCTGAGTGGTCAGCGCGACAGAACGTCAATCCTAAGAGACCGGGTTCGATTCCCGTCTGGGTCGGAGATTTCCTCCACTCAGGGACTGGTTGTTGTGTTGTTCTCATCATCATTATTTCATCCCCATCGACGAGCAAGTCGCCGAAGTGGCGTCAAATCGAAAGACTTGCACCCGGCGAACGGTCTACCCGACGGGAGGCCCTGGTCACACGACATTTATTATTAGGGGATATGTCGTGGCCTCATAAAACGCTCATAAAGGACTAAGTGAAAGAGCTGTACCTTTGGGGAGAGAGAACTTCATTCACATTTTATTGCACACAAACTTTTATTCATGTAAACAATTGATTTAGATAATAATTATAAGGAAAATTTTTGTCAAATGAGTGGTTATCACATATGTAAACATGCACAAGTTGTCCTTGAAACAATAATTCTGACACAGTAAAGGCAACAAACTAATATTAAATAACAGCTTCCTGAACAGCTTGTTGTTATACTGGTTACTAGTTACACATCAGACAGCAGCAACTGATTAATGCTAATCCAACCTTCTTTGGATTGTTGTACCACGATTAACAGTAGATTGATAGGGATCAATCATTAGAGATCAAACGGCAGAAGGAAATTTACGTTAATGCAAATTTCATGCGATTATAATAATGCAATTACTATAAAATTCTTTCATTGTTAAGTATCTCGCTGCCTAAACTGGAGACATAACGATCAGTGACAAAACTGACTTACAGACAGTAAATGACAAGCTTGGAAAATTCATTCGTAACAGAATAAATATAATAACCAACTTTCAACATGCAAATCATCTGAAACACAATTTAGCCAACGTCGGAAAAGCACAGGCAGTAATTACATACACAGAAATTCTTTAAAATTGTGAATCTTGGACCAGTAAACGACACTTATGTTACAAACACATCTGAGCTACAGGCGCCAACCGGGTACAGACACGAACGCCCTACAATGGACGACGGCCAGTTGTCCCGCTCAACCACCAATAGTCGGCCGGGCCAACAGTGCGAGGTATAAAAGTGTCAGATCGACTTTGCGTCACATATACTCCCTCAAACAGTGTTAACTTCAAAACAGGTCACTGTTATTGGTTGTATCTGGAGCATAAACAGAACGTTGGAGTCTGATAAGTAAGAAAGACTCGCAAGGGGCAGAAGGTGTAGGTCAAATCCACCATCCAGGCTCAGAGATACATCAGATCGTAATAAATTACGATCCAATAAATCGCGCGTCCCAATAGGATAATGAACACGCTACAACTTTAACTCCTTAAATAAATGCCGGCCGGAGTGGCCGAGCGGTTCTAGGCGCAACAGTCTGGAACCGCGCGACCGCTGCGGTCGCAGGTTCGAGTCCTACCTCGGGCCTGGATGTGTGTGATGCCCTTGAGTTAGTTAGGTTTAAATAGTTCTAAGTTCTAGGGGACTGTTGACCTCAGAAGTTGTCCCATAGTGCTCAGAGCCATTTGAACCACTTGAACCTTAAATAAATAATCATATCCTAACAAGCCCAAGGCTTGCGCTTAGAACAATATTAGATAAAATAACATCAAATTAGTACCAAAACACCTTAAACATATTGTCACAGCCTCCAAGCAGTAATCAAATCACACCCAAACCCTAGGTATTTTAAACAAGTAATTCAAGTCACACTAATATGAGTACCTCAGGGAAAAACATAAAATGCTAGATTAGCCGTACAATAATTACACGTCCTTGATGGATCCAGATATTCAAGACTCCATAGAAAGATCTGGCGGATGAACACACATTGGTGCATCGGTCTAGTCAGCGAATCACAGCTCTTTCTGAAACAGACTAAACACTGAACTTAATATACAGTAAGCCCCAAGTTTTAAATGTTAAACCAGAATATCGACGCAATTAAATGCCAACACGAATTACTACAGTCAAAATGGCACAACAAGTTTCGGGTGCGAACCACCAAATTTTCGTGATTGACAATCAACCAGTAATCTGCTCATGATCAACACACTTGCAATACGGAGCGCAGAAAATGTGCCTCCAACGAGTGGCGTAACTACAACGATATCAGTAGAAGTTCGTGTCATACAGCATCGAGAAGGTAGGCCACGAGTCAGAAGCCGCATCAAAGACCACCAAAATTCTTTTCCACGCAGTCCATCCCAAAACACGCCCAATACAAACAGCATCGACACAAATGGACGTTTTCATAGTGACAATATCCGCATGCCAGGTTGCCTCTCGTGTCCATATCCACTACACGCTCTCACGCCGTTGCTCACTGCCCCTCACACCGCACGTTCGCTCGGTCGATCACCTCTCTCCGGGTGCGCCACCCCGAGACCGCATCACGAGCGCCGAAAGGGTACGATCTCTGGAGGAGAATCGACAGGACGAAAGCGGGCGCGGCTCATGTTCACTTTTCGTGCAAGGTGCTGCGGTTGTTCTCAAAAATGGCGAGGATGCTGGCATGCTAGTTCAGAAGGTCAGAGTATATCAACCAGGCACAGGATTATGAGTAAAAGATTTAGGAGTAAGAACCGTCCTTTGTAAGCTATGTGGCTAGGTGAAATGCATAGCGCCGGCCGCGGTAGCCGAGCGGTTCTAGGCGCTTCAGTCCGGAACACGCGGCTACTACGGTCGCAGGTTCGAATCCTGCCCTGAGCATGGGTGTGTGTGATGTCCTTAGGTTTAAGTAGTTCTAAGTCTAGGGGACTGATGACCTCCGATGTTAAGTCCCATAGTGCCTAGAGTCATTTGAAATGCATAGCGGGTGGTTGCACACATCCTGGTCTAAAGAAAAACCGTTGCTTTTCCGTTGGGGAAGGAAAAAAAAAGCGATGATTTCGACTCAGTCTGAAGACTTTTAGCTTGTGTGTGACGTATTTATTGAAAAGAAAGTGTCAAGTGTCCCTTGAGTTTAAGGCTAATAGGAAGCGGTAGTCTGTCTCTTTCGAAATCATCAGGGACATTTTATTGTTTTTAAAATCCTGCATGACATTATAAGTTGTTTATCCATGATGTACGTAACTTACAAACCATCGTTCAACTGATACTTGAATGTCGATCATCGGACTGAGACCTGTACCACGAAGAACAGTTAGAATGAAGCACATATGTTGTCAGTGATTAAATAAGTAATTCCCGTCAACGAGAACGAAATTGAAATGAGTCTGTTGCTGGTGGGAGGGGGTGGAGTTTCTAAGAGAGAGCTATCCTGGCTGTTGAAAACTGAAACGTTATCAGTCATTTGGATACAGGTTTACATAAGGAATTTTCGAAGAAACATGCCCTTGACATATAAGTATGTTTGATGGTCCTAATTAATTAACAGTCAAAGACTGACTAAAATCAGTTACTGCCGAAATGAGGATAAAGGAAATTCAATTTCTGCACATTTATTTCCCAGGAATTACGCACATGGAGAAATAATGAACATAGCGAACGCCTTTGTTCAAAATTAACATAATGCACACGAAGAATAAAACCGTTTCAGCTCAGATAATACACACATGACCGGCCTGCAAACTACGTGGAAACCAAGCATAAAATAGGTGTTGCTTCCAGAGACCGCATCTGAATTGGTTTTAAACGATGTGTCAGAAAGAACTTGGTATACGGACAGAAATAGCACTTGCACTTGACACGTTCACGCTCAAGACGTAGTAACAAAGATTCACTGTAACAAACATCCACTCTCGAATCACGAAATGCGGCTTCAGGTAGACAACGGACGTTAACGTGGTGTTTCTGAAATTCACACGGTGCCTGTCTCAGTTAAATTCATGCACAGAAAGAAGAACACTCATCGCATCGGATTCACAGCCCGATCTCTATTCTGGTGCAACCACGGATCTCAAGTGCTCTTCACGCCAATATCAAAACCTGAATGTCTAATCAACTTTCGTCTCTCTAATTTTGGTGTCCGTATTAAGTGAAGGGCGGCTCTGTTGTCTGACGAAACCACGGACGGCTCTGACCAGGAGACAGTCGTATCATTCCATGGCGGGAAATACTATATTTTAATACAATCTGGCTTGCCTGTTCCTTGTCATGTAAAGTGGTGCAACTATTCGCACATGTAATGAGCAGTAAACAGGGAGCTAGCTGCTATGTTGACTGGAGTTACTCTTGCTCCGCTTATTATTACATTGAAATAATTGGCAGAAATTAATCAAAAACTTTTCGTCACGACAAGGGTATGTCTCAAAGAACAAAGAGTGAGACATATGTCAGCAGCTCCTTATGTTCCTTTTATTAATTTATTATCCGTTGTCCAACTGAATTTCGACTTTAGCTACTTTTCGAAAGGAGTGTAGGCCCAAATCATTATCAATTAATCATGAAAACCTAGGGATTACAATGACACGCTTCTTTTCGAAATGCAGTGAACACAGGTAACCAGATAGCCCCTAGACTTGGAACTACTTAAGTCTAACTAACCTAAGGACATCACACACATCCATGCCCGAGGCAGTATTCGAACCTGCGACCGTAGCAGCAGCGCGGTTCCGCACTGAAGCACGTAGAACCGCTCGTCCACATCGGCCAGCTTTTGTTTATTGAGCACGAAGGTGTCACGGACAAGCTACTCAAACTCCAGTGGAAGACTCTACGAGAGGGGCGTTGTGCATGAAGCTCTGGTTTACTGCGAGTGTACGTTCCTGGAAGCGTCAACAAATACATTTCTTCCCAATACGATGACTTGCACACGGATTCTTACCAATAACCGCTTGTCCTGCACACCATTCGTTGTTGGGTTATTGAAGGGCAAAAGTTACAGTCGTACACAAATTACACTCTGCACTCACTCTGAGTTTGGTTGCAGAGTATACTTGTTAGATTCAGAGAAAGGAAAGTAAAAGTCAAAGGCAGTCTGATCGGACAACGTTTAATGAGTTCTAGATAAATCCGCCCCTGAACATGATAACCGTCTGCATTCGGTTGGAAAGACAGTCCACCAGACTTACAGGTACGTCACATCCAGGTTAGACGGAATTGCGCCAAATTTGTTAGCACGCCAGTATCGGCATTTTCCCTCTGTACCACAGATTTTCAGTGCATTTCGAATCAGGTGATTCTGCAAGCCAGTCGAGATGTAATAGGGTAGAAAAAGTGTTCAGAAAATCAGTTAAAATTTTTTCGAGGTGTTATCGTTCGTATGGGCCTGTGTAAGGAATCACAAACGTGAAACGCGTCTCTGAACCCTCTCAGTCAAGACGTTTTTCCGACAGCAGTTCTCACGTCGTGATTCGTGACGACCTTGTTACACAGCTGCTTGCAGAGACGTTAAATTGTCAGCCGCTAAACATTAACAAATCGTTATAGATCTTATAATTAAATTTCCCCTCGAGACATTTAAGTCTCTTCTTTATCTACGATAACGATCGAAACAGAAGAAATAAATTAAATCTGTGCTGCAGGCGGAACTCGAACCCCTGTCTTTACGCTTGCTGGGCAGAGATGCAAATTATTACATCGGCACAGCACTACAGTCGACACTGCTGCACGAAGTTCCCAGGTTGAGTGCCCTCCCCAACACAAACTTCAGTTCATATCTCAGGGAAAAGTTTAATCATAAGATCTATAAGATGACCTATGGTATAGGACTTTTCCATTACGTCCAACGCTGGGGTGCTATTCCAGTGCCGGAGAACCCTGGCAGTGGCGACAATTTAAGGGAAAATAAGCTGAAGATACGAACTGAAGTTCGCGTTGGGGAGGCCACTCGAGTAGTTCATGCAGCAGTGTTCGCTGTGATGGAGTAATGGTTAGAAATTCTGCTTAAAAAAGCAGACCCTGGTCCGAGTCACGGCTGCAGCACTAATTTCAATTCATTTCTTCTGCTTCGATCATTATCGTAGAGTAACAAATCCAGGAAATTCACACAGTGTACGGACATGGGCACAGCCAGACACGATTGGCACATTGGTTTCTGCGGTTGTTTCACGTAGTGTTGCTTGTCTGTTAGCACTGACAGCTCTACGCAAACGCCGCTGCACTCGGTCGTTAAGTGGAGGCCGTCGGCCACTGCGCTGTCCTTGGTGGGAGGTAAAGCCGGAAATTTGGTACTCTCGGCACATTCTTGGCGCTGTCAATCACGGATGACTGAATTTCATAACGATTTGCTGAATGAAATGTCCCAGGCAGCTAGGTCCAACTACCATTCCGCGTTTAAAGCACGTTAATTCCCGTCGTGCGGCCATAATCGCATCGGAAACGTTTTCATATCTACATCTACACCTACATCTACACCTACATATACATCTACATCTACATCTACATCTACATCCATACTCCGTAAGCCACCTGACGGTGTGTGGAGGAGGGTACCTTGTGTACCTGTATCGGTTCTCCCTTGTAATCCAGTCCCGCTATATCCTTTCTTTCAGGAGTGCTAGTTCTGCAAGGTTCGCAGGAGAGCTTCTGTAAAGTTTGGAAGGTAGGAGACGAGATACTGGCAGAAGTGAAGCTGTGAGACCGGGCGCGAGTCGTGCTTCGGTAGCTCAGATGGTAGAGCACTTGCCCGCGAAAGGCAAAGGTCCCGAGTTCGAGTCTCGGTCGGGCACACAGTTTTAATCTGCCAGGAAGTTTCAGTCCCGTATTGTTCGTGGAAAGAAGGATAGTCGGTATGCTTCTGTGTGGGCTCTAATCTCTCTGATTTTATCCTCATGATCTCTTCGCGAGATATACCTAGGAGGGAGCAATATACTGCTTGACTCTTCGGTGAAGGTATATTCTCGAAACTTCAACAAAAGCCCGTACCGAGCTACTGAGCGTCTCTCCTGCAGAGTCTTCCACTGGAGTTTATCTATCATCTCCGTAACGCCTTCGCGATTACTAAATGATCCTGTGACGAAGCGCGCTGCTCTTCGTTGGATGTTCTCTATCTCTTCTATCAACCCTATCTGGTAAGGATCCCACACTGCTGAGCAGTATTCAAGCAGTGGGCGAACAAGTGTACTGTAACCTACTTCCTTTGTTTTCGGATTGCATTTCCTTAGGACTCTTCCAAAGAATCTCAGTCTGGCATCTGCTTTAACGACGATCAACTTCATATGATCATTCCATTTTAAATCACTCCTAATGCCTACTCCCAGATAATTTATGGAATTAACTGCTTCCAGTTGCTGACCTGCTATGTTGTAGCTAAATGATAAGGGATCTTTCTTTCTGTGTATTAGCAGCACATTACACTTGTCTACATTGAGATTCATTTGCCATTCCCTCCACCGTGCGTCGATTCGCTGCAGATCCTCCTACATTTCAGTACAATTTTCCATTATTACAACCTCTCGATATAATACAGCATCATCAGCAAAGAGCCTCAGTGAACTTCCGATGTTATCCACAAGGTCATTTATGTATATTGTGAATAGCAACGGTCCTATGACACTCCCGTGCGGCACACCTGAAATCACTCTTACTTCGGAAGACTTCTCTCCATTGAGAATGACATGCTGCGTTCTGTTATCTAGGAACTCTTCAATCCAACCACACAATTGGTCTGATAGTCCATATGCTCTTGCTTTACTCATTAAACGACTGTGAGGAACTCAAGAAACACAGCATCTACCTGAGGTCCGCCCCCGGTAGCTGAGTGGTCAGCGCGACAGACTGTCAATCCAAAGGGCCCTGGTTCGATTCCCGGCTGGGTCGGAGATTTTCTCTGCTCGGGGACTGGGTGTTGTGTTGTCCTAATCATCATCATTTCATCCCCATCGACGCGCCAGTCGCCGAAGTGGCGTCAAATCGAAAGACTTGGACCAGGCGAACGATCTACCCGACGGGAGGCCCTCGTCACACGAAATTTCATTTCATCTACCTGAGAACCCGTGTCTATGGCCCTCTCAGTCTCGTGGACGAATAGCGCGATCTGGGTTTCACACGACCGTCTTTTTCGAAACCCATGCTGATTCCTACAGAGTAGATTTCTAGTCTCCAGAAAAGTCATTATACTCGAACATAATATGTCATATGAATGATCTTAGTACAAAGGAGAGCTGCGCTAATGCACTTCCCTTTTATACCTTGTGAACGCGATACTACCGCCATCTGTATACGCGCATGTCGTTATCCCTTGACTTTTATCACTCCTGTGTACCCGTTCACTCGCTCAGTACAAAGTTTCTTCTCCGAAAACGCTGGTCGGGTAAGCAGGAAGCCTAATACCGCCCAGAACTCCGGCGTAAGCTCGTTACGGCAGCCGAGTATAAGACAGTACAGCGGGGCGGCGCGCCGTTAGCTCGTTTAGGGGAATCACGGCCGGCATAAACCACAACGACCGAGCTACTGAACCGAGACCGGCACCGCAGTCCCTCGGAACGCCACTGGCGGAGCGTGTTAACCGGCCGGCCGGGCCGCTCGATAATTAGAGATAGTGGCGAGGCCGGGGAGGGTGTGTACAGCGGCGATCCGGTGCGCCGCGGCGCGCACTTAGGCGGGGGCGGCCGGAGCGTCTGCACGCGGCCGGCCAGATGCCGCCCCCGGCCCCCGGCGCCGCCCCCAGCCGCCGCCTGACGACCGACGCGCGTGCCCGGAATGGAGCCGCGCTGCGCTGCGCTGCGAAAACCGGCGGGCGTGGTGGCGCCGCCTAACGGCTGCGACGCCTAACGACGCCGTTACCGCAGTGGCGGGGCAGGGGGCTGCTTTTATAGCCGGCTGCCGCTGCAACAGAGTGACCGCCGCGCAAAGTGTGTGTCGTCTGCATCCGCAGCGGCGGCAGGGGCGCCGGTTTCACATCAGGGAAGGCCATTTCCCACTACGGTCCAGGTTGCCTTTCTCTAGGCTTGCCACTCGCAGTCGAATACGATGCTTCATTTTGCTACATTTGACCTACTTTGGAGTGACTACCAGCATTCACAGAGCTCCGCTAACAACTTTGATCCATGGCTTCGAGGAGTCTGTGTCACAATCGAATTTTACCAAGAGGTCTTTCCAACTAAAATGGGGATTCATATCACCAGTTCTCGGTCTTCCAGTCGTCTAGCGTCCAACCAATATCATCTCGAGTCCAGGAGACGCGCTGCAGGCAATGTCGCGCTGTTATCAATGGCGCTAGCATTGGATGGATGTATGGCAACAGGCGGATTCCATACTTCTAGATTTCCGGAAAGCATTTGACAAGGTGCCCCATAGCAGGGTGTTAGCAAACGTATGAGATTATGTGATAAGTTTACAGATACATGAGTGGCTCGAAGACTTCTTAAATAATAGAATCCAGTATGTGGTCCTAAAGGTGGCAGGGGTAAAAAAAATACAGGGAGCGAAAGGCTATTTACAATTTGTACAGAAACCAGATGGCAGTTATAAGAGTCGAGGGGAATGAAAGGGAAGCAGTGGTTGGGAAGGGAGTGAGACAGGGTTGTAGCCTCTCCCCGATGTTATTCAATCTGTATATTGAGCAATCAGTAAAGCAAACAAAAGGAAAATTCGGAGTAGGCATTAAAATCCATGAAGAAGAAATAAAAACTTTGAGGATCGCCGATGACATTGTAATTCTGTCAGAGACAGCAAAGGACTTGGAAGAGCAGTTGAACGGAATGGACAGTGTATTGAAAGCAGGGTATAAGATGAACATCAACAAAAACAAAACGAGGATAATGGAATGTAGTCGAATTAAGTCTAGTGATGCTGAGGGAATTAGATTAGGAAATGAGTCACTTAAAGTGGTAAATGTGTTTTGCTATTTGGGGAGCAAAATAACTGATGATGGTCGAAGTAGAGAGGATATCAAATGTAGACTGGAAATGGCAAGGAAAGCGTTTTTCAAGAAGAGAAGTTTGTTAACATCGAGTACAGATTTGTCAGGAAGTCGTTTCTGAAAGTATTTGTATGGACTGTAGCCATCTATGGAAGTGAAACGTGGACGATAAATAGTTTGGACAAGAAGAGAATAGAAGCTTTCCAAATGTGGTGCTACAGAAGAATGCTGAACATTATATGGGTAGATCACATAACTAATGAGGAGGTATTGTATAGAACTGCGGAGAAGAAGAGTTTGTGGCACAACTTGACTAGAAGAAGGGATCGGTTGGTAGGACATGTTCTGAGGCATCAGGGGATCACAAATTTAGCATTCGAGGGCAGTGTGGAGGGTAAAAATCGTAGAGGGAGACCATGAGATGAATACACTAAGAAGATTCAGAAGGATGTAGGCTGCAGTAGGTACTGGGAGATGAAGAAGCTTGCACAGGACAGAGTAGCATGGAGAGCTGCATCAAACCAGTCTCAGGACTGAAGACCACAACAACAACATGTTGTCCTCGACGGCGGGTATTCCTCAAAGACAAGGGTATTGTCAGGAGTGCCCCAGGGAAGTGTGGTAGGAACGCTGATGTTCTCTGTGTAGATAATTGACTTAGTGGACATGATGGGCAGCAATCTGCGGTTGTTTGCTGCTGATGCAGTGGTGTACGGTAAGGTGTTGAACTTGAATTACTGTAGGAAGATAGAAGGTGGCTGAGACCAAATTTCCATTTGGTGTGATGAAAGGCAGCTAGCCCAAAAAGTGGAAGAATGTGAGTTAAAGCGGATGAGTTGCAAGACCAAACTGTAATGTTCGGATACAGTGTCCTGCTTGACACAGTCAAGTAGTTTAAAAATCTGGGAGTAACGTCGCAAAGCCGTATGAGATGGAACGAGAATTTGAGAACAGTGGTAGGGAAGGCGAGTGGTTGATTTCTGTTTATTAGGAGAATGTTAGGAAAGAATGGCTCACCTGTAAAGGATACCGCATAAAGGACGATGGTGCGACCTACTCTTGAGTACTTCTCGAGTGTTTGGGATCCGTACCAGGTAGGATTGGAGGAAGATATCGAATCAATTCAGAGGCGGGCTGCTATACCCAAAGGTTCGAACAATACGTAAGTGCTACGGAGATGCTTCAGGAACTCGAAAGGGGAATCCCTGGAGGGAAGGCAAAGTTCTTTTCGAGAAACTCTATTACGAAAAAGTTAGAGAACCAGCATTTGAAGTTGACTCTCCAACGATTCTATTGCCGCCAACATATATTGCGCGTAAGGTCGACGAAGATAAGATACGAGAAATTCGGACTCATACCATGGCTTATGCGCAGTCGTTTCTCCATCGCTCTATTTGTGAGTGGAAAAGGAAAGGAAATGACAAGTAGTGGTACAGAGTACCCCCAGTTACGCATCGTACTGTGGCTTGCGGAGTGTAGATGTAGATGTAGATCCCTCACATACAAACATCGCTGGGGGAAAAAAGTAAGGTAGCTGCAAGGAACTATGGGTGCCCCGTCTGGTCTACATGGGCGCATATAAAGAAGATCAGTATGTCGTAACGAAACCTGTAGGGTGGTCACAGGATGCTTGAAGTTTACTCCGCTGGGAAAGCTCTACCAAGCTTCAGTTTCAGTAGTCTCAAATCTCGTAGGGTATCTCAAGAACATAACGAGGATTTCAAAAATACTTTTGATGAGCGCAATCCACCATACAGTAGCCTTTACAGATGAAGAAGATAAAATCAAGATATAGATTCTTCAGTAATATCTTAGGTGAATGCCTTGTCACCCAGCCTATTTTGGAACGTCCAAGTGGCCTTGAATTAAACTATATGTCATGGAAAATGCTAAACCGCACCAGAAATACTGTAGCCTCTGTAAAAATCAGTCTGTTATAATGGAGCCTATTAGAACCTGTTGACAAAAAGTACGACTGTGGAGAGGTACGAACGGAAGACCTTCTAACATGCCGAGTTTGGCCTGCACGTTGACGACCTTTGGCTATTGAACCCTGAAACTTTTGACTTAGCCCAGTGTTGCGACGAACGAATTGACGGCTCCGGACAAGAAAAAGTAAAGTTCGGGACATTTGGAGCTCATTGATTCTCGGTCCTCCGACGGATTTACGTGGCATATCGTAACACCGTACAACGGTGATAGTCCATATGAAGCATGAGTTTCTTGATGTTATGTCACTTAGCTTTGGCGCCAAGCGATGTGTGTCTATTCAGGAAGGTACGCGGGAGCTGAACCATGCATTAGACATGGTATGAGTAAACAAACGTCACCGTAAAATAGGCATATTGTAAATATTCAATTTATACATTGGAGATCTGCGTGTAGTGTACTATAATGTCCTTGTCTACTGATGGTATTGGCGTGCACAGTTATAAATCCCTGTGAAATAGTTCCGTTGCGCTTGATTGGGAGTTCTACAAAGCAGTCTTAAACGTGAGGTGTCTCTGAGACGAAGGAAACGCTAAATGACGGTATACGTCACTGCATTGCGAAGTGGCTCGATCGTGAAGCAGGACTGGGGCTCGAGGAGTGACGCCTGCTGGTACTATGTAGGCTGGCCTCCAAGGACCAACAGACCTGCCACTAGAGACGACGTCTCTATGTAAGGTCGAGTCTCGCGCTATGGTGACGCTACCGCACAGAGGGCGTGAACCTAGGACCGCTCGGGGTTGGACGGCGCCAGTTGCAGTAGCGACCACTGGTGGACAGCCGCTGCGCTTAGGGTGACAACTTCGAGGTCGTCGACGATGACAGCCCCATGTGAGGTTTCGATTGTGCAACAGTACCAATCTTCAGTCATATAAAATGTTGTTGTTGTTGTGGTCTTTAGTCCTGAGACTGGTTTGATGCAGCTCTCTATGATATAAAATGTTCAAACAAAGACGTCACCCAGCTAAATTTCCGTTTGAATATAAAATGTTCAATCGGAAATTTAGCTGGGTGACGTCTTCGATAATCACCAATATTTCGACAGGTACCCAACCAGACTTTTCTACTCACAAATGCATGCATAGGCCGAACAACAGGACATAAACACACACACACACACACAAACATACATCATAAAGACGGGTGCCCACGCCGGCCGGAGTGGCCGAGCGGTTCTAGGCGCTTCAGACCGGAACCGCGTTGCTGCTACGGTCGCAGGCTCAAATCCTGTCTCGGGCATGGATGTGCGTGATGTCCTTAGGTTAGTTAGGTTTCAGTAGTTCTAAGTTCTAGGAGACTGATCACCTCAGATGTTTAGTCCCATAGTGCTCAGAGCCATTTGAACCATTTGAACAGGTGCCAACCCCAGATTTTTCTACTCACAAATACAGGCATAGGCCGAAGGGCAGTGCATAAACACACACACACACACACACACACACACACACACACACACACACACACACATCATAAACGATAGCGCTCCCACATAATCAAAGATTACCATTATTGAAAGTTTAGTGAGGATTTATTACCATCAGATAATATAGCATTCACTCTGTCTGTAGCACAGATGTATTGTGCTTCCTAGCCGATTGAGTTATACGAAATGCATTTTCCCGAGCAATCAGGGACCATCGTTGTCTTGCCTAACTATAGGGCTCCGGGCTCGTGAATCGATTATAATTTTCTGACGACTGGTTTGTTTAATGCACAGTTTGTACAATATGGCCTATTGCTGGAAGGCCGAGGTAGCAGTTCGTCAGAATTTCAGAGACACACCCCACATGTCGTTTTAACAGAAGACACCACTCCAGGTCTTCCAACCTTTGGGCCACATACACAGCCTACACGAGCCTTAACAAACCCGCAAAAGGCTCACCTCTTAGGTTGGTCAAACTCCTCTTCACGCCGGTGGAAGTATGCAGAGTTGTTGGCTCTATGTGCACAAAAGTGATAAGAAACGCCATCGAAGGCCCAGTCAAAGTCAGTTCTTAGTTGGAGTGTCTGCCGACAACTAGTAAGTTGCCGCCATTATGCGTAGTTGTGCCTGCTCCTCGCGTCGGTAGCGGCCGTTGATCGCGCAACTAGGTACAGCACAGTCAGAAATACGGTCCCGCGTGCTGTTTGGTAATGATTCCGGTGCGAAACAATAGCGCGTGTATCAATCCCTAGGCACAGGAACGCGTCATGTTTCCGGAAGACGACTCTAAACCGTCCGTGTCTAGGCTAGTCTCCTCAATTCTCATGACTATTAGTATTTAAAGCCAATGGCCTTGCCGTAGTAGTAAAATAGGTCACCGACTGGGACTTGGATGTGTGGCCGTCCGGTCTGCCGGCCACTGTTCGCAAGCGGGATACACTCAGTCCTTGCAACGCACACTGAGTAGCTGCTTGACAAGTAGTGACTCCGGTCACGAAAACAGTCAACGCCCGGGAGAGCGGTTTTGCTGACCACACGCCTCTCCATATCCGTGCCCATTGACGAATGAAAGCTGAGGATGACACGGCGGTAGGTCAGTATCGTCGGTCCTTCCGAGATGTATTCGGTCGGAGTTTAATGTTGGTATCTCAAAATATCTCTCGGCCAATCTCTTTTAATTCAGAGATTAGACGATTCATCACAGTGTCAGTAACTTCTTTCCTATTCAACTGTCCTGTGTCTTGGCTTGCAGCAAGACAAATTCTCGCTATTTTCTTAGATTAATTTGTGTGCAGTAATCGTTATTCACTTGTAACAGGCTATCTGTGATTTAATCTGTTCTTCTGGGACAATAAATCAACATTTACTAGATCTGTCTGTTTTTCGTTGGTCTGCGGCTTCCTCCTATTGTCTCTTTATATCATCGATCGAATACTGAAACCCCAGCTTGTCGTGATGGAGCCTGACGCCGGCCGCGGTCGGGACAGTAGAACCACAGGTCAGATTTGTCAGCCTTGGTTTGTTAGAGTAACAAGGGAAACTGACAGCCAATTTAATTATTGCCACTATACTTCGAATTAGTCTCATATTTTCACTCCATCCCGAGAACCACCAGTTACATGCCCCTCTGTTGTTTAACTAGGGAGAGTGCAGGATTCGAAGCACAATCCTGCTCTCACTTAACGCTACCTCGGCTTTGGTAATTAATAGTCACTAAAATTGCGGGGAAGATAGCTAATTCTCACCAGTTTCATTTTGTTGATGTTGAAATTTGCTTTACAAAGACTATCATCCACAAATGAAAATAGACATATAACTCCAAAATGAGATTTTCACTCTGCAGCGGAGTGTGCGCTGATATGAAACTTCCTGGCAGATTAAAACTGTGTGCCGGACCGAGACTCGAACTCGGGACCTTTGCCTTTCGCGGGCAAGTGCTCTACCAACTTCATATCAGCGCACACTCCGCTGCAGAGTGATAATCGCATTCTGGAAACATCCCCCAGGTCGTGGCTAAGCCATGTCTTGCAGTATCCTTCCTTTCAGGAGTGCTAGTCCTGCAAGGTTCGCAGGAGAGCTTCTGTCAAGTTTCGAAGGCAGGAGACGAGGTACTGGCAGAAGTAAAGCTTTGAGGACGGCTCGTGAGTCGTGCTTGGGTAGCTCAGTTGGTAGAGCACTTGCCCGCGAAAGGCAAAGGTCCGGTCCGGCACACAGTTTTAATCTGCCAGGAAGTTTTAGACATATAAATGCTGAAACGTGCATACAGCTTGAGAGAGGAGGACTGGAGAGAAGGGTGTTAAAGACCGAGGATGTAAAGGGCTGCAACAAATTTTTTTCCTGAAGCGCACCAGCTGTTGGCTAGACGCAGCGCCCATCCAGACGCCTGATGTCCCTCCCTTGACACAGTTAGTGGAAACAAGGACATCTTTATGTCCTCCATAACATTCCGTGTCAACTAGCATAAATTTTTAGAATGGGTCCATCAACCCTGAAAGAAGGACTGGCTATGATTTTTGTAACAATGGTAGTCAAAGCCACTACTCTTACGACATATTAATTTGATGTGTTTTCCATCCATGCTTCCAGTAAAGTTCGGAAAACCCCATTATTCTCAGAAAATTTCTTCAGCTTTTTTCCACATCTTCACCATGGGATGAGGGAAACAGATTGGCCGTATAACATTCCTCATTTATTGACAAACTTCTCTCATTATTTTGTAAGCAGCTGAAGAACCCAGGCGGAAAGAAAAAGCTATGGTCTGGCCAATCTCACGTAGCCAAATACCTGTAACGACAGGGATAAAGTACGGTCTATTGCACAAATAAAAATGGCTCTGAGTACTATGGGACTCAACATCTGAGGTCATTAGTCCCCTAGAACTCAGAACTACTTAAACCTAACTAACCGAAGGACATCACACACATCCATGCCCGAGGCATGATTCGAAACTGCGACCGTAGCGGTCGCGCAGTTCCAGACTGAAGCGCCTAGAACCGCTCGGCCACACTGGCCGGCCACAAATAAAAGAAAAAGAATAAAATGGGAGACAAGAAAACTTCTTACATAAGTTCACATCTCAATAGAAAACGCGCCTCAAAACAATATAAAACCTGTATGTTCACCTACAACCATCCACTTCTTTACATTTCATTATTCTACATTATTACTTGATCTTGAGCCATTAATTAAACGAAAAAAAAAGCAAAGCTTGAAAGATGTAACGGAACAGGTCGAAAATACCACTGGTGGCTACGGAGTGAACACATGCAATATTTGGATGACACGCTTCCACCGCGTTGGAAGATCAACAATACACGTCGAAGTCGAAGATTTCATAATGCTTGATAACAAAACTCCTGAACCTCATAATGGATGTGAGGAAAGTGAAACTTAAGTTTCTCCAGCTCCTTGCCACCTCCTCAGGAAAAACACGAGGTCTGGAATTCCATCCCTAAACGATCCATTCCAAGACTCTGAAGTTAACAAAGTTATTGATTACTTGCAAGACTAGCCTGATAAACTTGAGTAGATCACTTGTCCTCAGTTATGCCGACACGTTTACAAAATTTCAGCCAATAACTCAAGCAATGCTGAAGAACGAAATAGCTACACTCTTCGCAAGAACAGAAATGGGACAGCCCTTGCTCACCTGTACTATCCACACTCCATTCTCCATTTCTTTCCAATAATAATTATTTTTATTTTTCAAGTGCTATTTGCAAAGCATTTGGTTCAGGAGATACGTTCCAATTTTTTGAGAGCATGAATCCTGTTGGCTCATCAACCAGTGATCCGTATTAAATGCAAGTCACTTAACGATAATTACGGGTCACATTTTCAGTCAGATTATATAATAGTGTTTGTAAATAATGAAGAATATTTGTAGTAAACTTTAGACATTATTACGTTTGTAATGTTATTGACAAATTGAAATAAGTAACTGTTCTTACAATGTAGGTGAGAGTATATTTTTGAGTGATTTACCCGAACAAACGTATAATCTGTCTCTAGTTTCAATAGAAAAGAAACAGGATTTGCTCCTCGTGGTAACTATAGTTTTACAAGAAAAACCTGCGAAACACTTTAACCAATTCAAAACGCTACTGCGGACCTGCTCTGCGGGATACTGTCACCAGCAGTGGATCACTCACACATATGTCGCCCTGTGGTACTCAAGCTACTAAGTCGACCATGCTATTGTTGCACGTGGGAGTGATTGAGTTCCAGTCGGTTTCTCGCGAGTTTTTATCGTTATATTTCACGAGGATCCCATGAATCACTTGACAGTATATGCACAGTTGTTTTACAGTCGTTCGCAGTGCTATGCGATTTACTTAGTCGCCACTCTACCCGTTTATTGTAACATCACCTTGTATTTCCGATAACGGCCACTGGAGGCCAAGTGCAATAATATCGTGGTCGGGCAACACTGCACTCGGCCTTTATGGGAAACATGCGGTTACTTTACAGTAAAGAATCACAGTGTCGACTAAGGGAAACACATTGGATTGTCAATGCTTTCAGGTCGGTTGTGCATATAGTATCCGACTGCGCACTGATTCACGATAAGCCGACGGAAGCGTCGTCATTGCAAGGTGCAATAATATTGTAATTGACTAATATGTGATATAGCCGTATCACCAACCTCAGAGATCGTGCGATCACTGCCCACCGCTTATGCGCCAAAGCCTCAAAAGATAATGATGGAAGCTGAAGAAATGAATTAAAAGTTGTGCCAAGGCCAGGACTTGAACCAGGGTCTCCTTGATTTTGCTAGGCAGGTATGCTAGCCTTTACACCCCAACATCATCATAGCTACAATATCTGCACGAAGCACCTCGCCTTAAACGATCCAGTAACGAAACGATCCGCTCTTCGACAGATCTTTATGTATCTCTTCAGTCAGTCCAAACTGTCAAGGGTACAGACTCCTAAGCATACTGAAGAATCGGTCAAACAAGAGTTTTGTATGCCACATCTTTCGTGAATAAATTATTTTTCGTATGAATCTAAGCCTGGCATCCATTTCTCCTTACGTTCTATGTGATCTCTCTATGTATGCTGGCTGCGAATTGTTACCCCTAGGTATTGTGCGGGATTTAGACCTACTGTTTCCTATTATTTGTCACCAGGAGCGTAATCTAGCAGTAGCAGATTTCTTCGTTCAATTGGGCGTATTATGCAATATTTGTTTACGTTCAATTATCAGCCCCAAAACCAATAATGCATGGTCGCAGGTTTTCCTGCAGATAGCCACACTCTTCTAGCGTAGTCGTCTTCTTATAGACAACAGCATCATCTGCGAACAGCCTCATGGGACTTTCTGTCCACTACATCACTTCTATATGTTGTAGACAGTAATGGCACTGTCACACTTTCTTGGAATACTACATCAATAAACATCACATCTGTCGAGTTTGTTTAAGTAAGACCGACGTATTGACTTCTATCTGCAAACCCAGTCACAAACCTAGTCCGACGCTTGGTAAGTCGCATTATGTAATGCAGCCTGTTAGTCCTACATGGCAGCCGATCTCAAAGTGTGAGGCCGCTCCCCCACTGGGGGGTGGGGGGTGGGGGTGGGGGGGAGGGGGGCGAAGTGAGCACCAAGAGTAACAGCGTGGAGAGCGGGCGGTGCCTTTGATTGAAACATTTATGTTTCACATTACGTAGGAAAAAGATTTCCGGTGAACAAATATTGCTAGTGTCAGATTCTCGTTTCCACGAACCAATTTAGGAAGCTCCCACCATCGAAATTTTGCGTCTTATTTCACAAGAACTGGCCAGTAGATCCTGTCAGCGAGAAAAGTCGCAAGTAATACTTCATCGCACAGCCCCTGTCACAATGCCCCCGCAGGATTAGCTACTTACCAAACAGTTAGCAACCACTAATGGTAATAAGCCGCTTGATAATGTGACCATCACTTCCTCGCATTACTGAGTAGAAGAAGATTGTGCATCACAGCCATTGTGACTCTCATCTAGATTTCAGGAGTCAGTTCAAAGGCAGTGATTTAGCTAGCAGTTCACTTCGAGTGGGTGTTCAGTGGAACTAATTAACCGGATGAAAATAATCCGATGCAATTTTCACCATTCCCATGGATAAATGGCTGATCCGCAGTGGTAACAAGGGATCCGAAGGTAATTATTTACCGAATCTAGTATGCAGTTCTAATACGGAAAAAGATTCGAATTTAATCAAAGCACGTTATTTCTTCGCATGTTCCTCAGTTCCTATCGATAACGTTATTTATAAACCAAAGAATAGTAATATCGACTGAGACATTAGGCTTTACCAACATTTCTTTGAGTAATGAGTAACGACCACAATGTCTTCTTTCTTTGGAGATTTGAGCAAACGATAGCTTGAAGGGTATAAAACTAAAAAGACACCTGCAGAAAAAGCATCCAGACTACGTTAGTGAACCTATCGAATTCATTGAGCGTCACGGGCATCAGCTAAAAGGAAATGTCAAATTCTTTAAAAAGCACGGATCGGTTCCTAAGAAGCTCCTAAGAGCATCCCTAAAGCCATCCTACTTATGATCACCACACATTCTTCTAGCAGCCTTTGAATACTATCAATCTGTGACGGTTTGAGAAAAGCAATTTGACTTTGATTTGGTTGAAGGGCGCTCTCTGATTATCATTGTTATTGTAACGGACAGTTGCAGTAATTAGAGAGAAGTAAATAGATATCGTTGGCCATTTATGTGGCAAGTTTAAAAAGTTGGGAGGATGGGGAGAAAGATGGGAGGTGGGGGAATAATTTCTGTTTCAGAAGGAGGGCGCGACACAGAAAGACTGAAAACCCTTGCTGTAAGATACGGGTTCCATATACTTGAGCACTATTAGAACACCATATTCTTGGTTCTTAGGTAATATTCGGTATATTTGACAGTTAACTTTTTCAGGATGTGAAATTTTAATAATTTATACCGTTCTGTAACTCAGTCGGTAAAAACGGATTCCTTGTGGAACCATTTAGTTGCTGTCTGCATGACTGTCCAACTGCGTAGATCCCTTTTTCTCAGGTAGACATAGTCGTATAAAGTTGAAATTTATGTCACATACTAAGGACTATGGACCCTTGTCGGTATAATAAACGTTACCTCTAAGCAATTCAACAAAAGAAGCGGCCGTTTCTGGCATATCCTTCGACACCCCGAAGTTACTCATCAAAAGTTACAGGGTACTTCCGGTTGATGTAAAATCATGAAATTTCTCATGAAGCAAGTTTTCACTCTAAAACAAAAGGGAAAAATCCGAAAATTATTAATCTGTAATTATATTACAGAAAAAAATTTGTCATCAGTTATCAAACTGTCTGTCTGCCCGACTGTCTGTTAAGACCTCTTTTTCTCAGAAATGGGGAGACGTACCAAGCTAAAACTTATGTGACATACTAAGGTGTGCAGTCATTTGAGATGCAGTAATTGTAAGCTTATAACTCAATGTAATCAAAAGAGGTAGACGTATAAAGTTGATACTGGTAAACTAACACATTAAAAGTTGAGTCATGATATTTGGCAAGAAGAAATGTTTCACAATAGAAACGAAGGCAAAAAACCGGAAAATTGTTAATTTGAAACCAAATCATTCGAAAAAATATTTCTTTTGTCATTTGTTATCTGATTTCAAATTTACTAATTTATTTATTTATTTTTTATTTTTTTTTTTTTTTTTTGAAAATTGTTTCAGGGAACAGTACCTAATAGTACTATAGTTCCCATAATGAGATTTTCACTCTGCAGCGGAGTGTGCGCTAATATGAAACTTCCTGGCAGATTAGAACTGTGTGCCGGACCGAGACTCGAACTCGGGACCTTTGCCTTTCTCGGGCAAATGCTCTACCATCTGAGCTACGCAAGCACGTCTCACGCCCCGTCCTCACAGCTTTCCTTCTGCCAGTACCTCGTCTGCTACCTGCATTGCAAGGAAAGTTTGGAAGTAGGAGACGAGGTACTGGCAGAAGAAAAGCTGTGAGGAAGGGACGTGAGTCGTGCTTGGGTAGCTCAGATGGTAGAGCACTTGCCCGCGAAAGGCCAAGGTCCTGAGTTCGTGTCTCGGTCCGGCGCACAGTTTTAATCTGCCAGGAAGTTTCAGTATTTTAATTTGTTCAGAAAACACAGTCTTAGTCGTGTATATGTTGTAACTTTTTATTTGTGGATGACCGGTGTCGATTAGCTACAGAGATCATCATCAGAACTACGTTCGTTGGTGGCAGCAGGAATCCGTGGCACGGACAGGCGCGTCCGTGCTGACGTCGAGAACTATGCAGTGTTCTCAACACGAGCAAGGACGGGTCTGTTGCACGCCAGATGTTGCTACTACCAACAGGGAATATCGAACAGATTATGACCACTGGTATGAGATCGACACCGATCGTCCACAAATGAACAGTGACAACTTAATCGCGACTGTGTTTACTAAATAAAACAAAATAAAGTCATTCTCGAAAACCGGCCTTTGTGGCCGAGCGGTTCTAGGCGCTTTAGTCTGGAACTGCGCGACCGCTACGGTCGCAGGATCGAATCCTACCTCGGGCATGGATGTGTGTGCTGTCCTTAGGTTACTTAAGTTTAAGTAGTTCTAAGTTCTAGGGCAGTGATAGATGTTAAGTCGCATAGTGCTCAGAGCCATTTGAACCATTCTCGAAAGTCCTGGAACCCCTAAGACCGACATCTTACTAGTATCAGTGGTGATAACACGCAAAAATTGTCGATATCCTCGATTACCGCAATGGATGAACAGTCTACATACGTAGCTTCAAATGGTTCAAATGGCTCTGAGCACTATGGGACTTAACTTCTGAGGTCATCAGTCCCCTAGAACTTAGAACTACTTAAACCTAACTAACCTAAGGACATCACACACATCCATGCCCGAGGCAGGATTCGATCCTGCGACCGTAGCGGTCGCGCAGTTCCAGACTAAAGCGCCTAGAACCGCTCGGCCACAAAGGCCGGCTTTCGAGAATGACTTTATTTTGTTTTATTTAGTAAACACAGTCGCGATTAAGTTGTCACTGTTCATTTGTGGACGATCGGTGTCGATCTGATACCAGTGATCATAATCTGTTCGATATTCCTTGTTGGTAGTAGCAACATCTGGCGTGCAACAGACCCGTCCTTGCTCGTGTTGAGAACACTGCATAGTTCTCAACGTCAGCACGGACGCGCCTGTCCGTGCCACGGATTACTGCTGCCACCAACGAACGTAGTTCTGATGATGATCTCTGTAGCTAATCGACACCGGTCATCCACAAATAAAAAGTTACAACATATACACGACTAAGACTGTGTTTTCTGAACAAATTATAATACTGAAACTTCCTGGCAGATTAAAACTGTGTGCCAGACCGAGACATGAACTCAGGACAATGGCCTTTCGCGGGCAAGTGCTCTACCATCTGAGCTACCCAAGCATGACTCACGTCCCGTCCTCACAGCTTTCCTTCTGCCACCGCGGCCGGCCATACATGACTAAGTTTTGTACGAAACTCTCGGTACGGGAGTCATACTCACACTTGGCCATTTTTTTTTTTTTTTGTGAAGGTGAGAAAAAATTTGGATAACTGTGGCATAATGTTATGTCTTACGTCTGCAATTAATTTACGATCTGATCCTCTCTGGGATACAGGAACTGATTTTTTGGCTCTCAGCGTCTGTCATGCTGCCATCGTCCAGTTGAGGCGTTGGTGTGGGCCGAGGTGGGGACGCCGGGGGTAGAGGCGACGCCACCTAGAGAGAAGGCCTGTGCGCTGGGCAGCTCGCCTGCCAAGAGTAGTCATACAAGTTCCGTCCGTCCAAGAGCGGCTTCTACTGGCAGGAGCTTCTACAAACGCTTTTCTCTGGCTACATGTTTTATTTCTAGTGTCGTACATCGCTATTTCAACAAAATTTCTCTTATATCAATTATGTCACACACTAATACATTAAAACTTACCTGTTTTTACACTGCAAATCCAAAACTTGTAACGGGATTGATGGCTTCATCAGGCCTATACACATGTTCTTAACTACACACAAATTAGCATTTTTAATAATGAAAACATCAAGATCTCTCCATGTGAAATCCATCAATACAAAATTTAATTTAACATTGATGATTTTATTCTATCAAAATGATGAAAAATCCAAAATTGAATATTTTTCTGCTTATTATTTTAGAGTTCTTAATTTTTGAAATGACCAAAATTCTGCCACTTTTGTCTTGCTTTTTATCCTTAGAAAGGTCACAACCCCAAAACCATTTGACTTACAGACCTGAAATTTGTACCACTTTATTTAGTTTCTTCTATGGTTTAAAGATGTGTGCTACTTTACGAGATTCACAAAAACGCTGAATTCTTCCAAACCCAATATTTTAATCCTTAAAATTTCTAAATTAGAGTTTCTTGAAGTAAATTTTATTTAACTGCAATTTGCTTTGCCAACTGTATCACAACTTTTGCAGACTGGTTCATGACATTTACGTTAAAATGAAATAAACAAGTTACTTGTGGTAGCAGTTTTTGCAGATGATGTATATAAATTGCAGTAGTTTAAAAGAAAAAGGCCTTTTGCAAGCTGCACATTAAGTGTTTTTTATTTAACTTGTGCACACAGACCCATTTTGCCTTATTTACAAGGTGTCTTCAGTGGGTGTCAGATCAGCGTCTTAAAGCTATTTGGCTTAAGAATTGTAACTAACACAACAGAAAATAAATACTATGGAATAAATAATAATAAAACAAAACCATTCAGTTTTATTGACACAATAATGAGCTTCAAGAAATATCAATTGTTGAAAGAAAATTAGCAAAGCACTAGAGGGAGAAAGGGGAGCAGGTTGCAGCAATGCATCACTTATAATGCACGAGTCAAACATACATACAGCAGCATTTTAAAATAGTAGTAGTGGCATTTTACACAGAATGCAATAAGATTCAGTACATTCTGAAAACTCCAGCACTAAACTTCACTGTCAGGCATTACTGTGTTTGAATAATGGTATCTCAAAAAAGTGTTGCTTTAAACTAATGAATTTTAAATTTTTATATCTCTTGTCTGTTTCATCTTTTTGATAATTGTGATTTATCCTTCTATGATTTCTTAAGAAGACAAACTGTGGATAAAAATTGGTCAAAATTTTGTTGTAATCCATTCAAAAGAAACTTACACTGCATGAGTAAATGTTGTGGAAACGTAACTCATGGACGATCAAACTGAGCTTGCATATTTAAGAAAGATAGAGTGAAATCATCTAATGAAAGAAAATCTGAACTACTGATAATTAAAAGCAAAAAATCTTATGAATAGGTACAACTGAGTTGAAGTATGTCTAATGGCCCTGAGTTTGTGGATGCTGAAAAAGGCTTGTATTTGTTGAAAGCATCTGCCTTCATTACAGAAATCCTCAGTAATAAAGAAATGTTTCGTCTCAAAAAATATTGTAAAGATAAAGCTGACAAAATAACATTGAAATTAAGTGAAACCTTTCAGGAAGAAACTGGTGAAAATCAGGAAATACTTGGCTGTGATGATACACAAACAGAAATGATTGCCAAGTTTAAACACAATTAGTAAAAATGAAAAATTTTCAGTGTTGATTTTCTTATCCAACTCATATAGAAAAAGAGTCTGGAGTAAGCAACTGCAGGGTGTGAAACAAAAGTAGTGGAAGAACAGGGCCTGCTCTTTACTTCTGACCCTAGACCTTGACAGTCTTTGTCTGCTAAAACTGTTCTGTTAGTGAAAAATTTCACTGTAATGATAATACTAGCAGGTGAACACCTGACTAACATGGTTACATTTATATGGGAAAAGATGGTGATAGCAAGCCAATGTATGTTGAAAACAAATTAATTTTAGGACATGTAAGAGAAGTGTACAAACTTTTCAGATAAAATTGCATTCTCAAAAAATGCAGTATTAAGGCCAAAAAATTGTATTATAGCTGGAGCTAGAGGGATACTTACTGTTTGCATTTGTTTCAAATCATCAAAATGGAAATTAATGATAGCTGGAGCAAATTTGAATAAAATTTACAAAAAATGTATGAAAATCTGAGGTTTCAAGAACCAGACCAATGGTTGATTTCACATTTACTGACCAATTAATCAGTATTCTTTTTTAAGTAATAGCTTTATTAATCACAATATTTCAGAGAAATACAGGGTAGTAATGAATAAAAATATTCTTACAATGTGTGTGTGTGTACAGTATGTATTCCAACTGCATAAATTCAGCATGCTGTTTACAATTAATGTTCAATTGAGGCTTCACTTACTTCTGTTGAATGTTTTTCTTTCTAGGGACAGCATCCTTCACAATGCTTTGATTTTTCTTTTTGGTAAAATTATTAAGAAATACATTGGTTGATATCCATATTACTTTTTTGCAACTATCTTGAGCACTGTGACTACCACATTCTCTTTCCCAGAGCAGTTCATTCATTAAAACTGAATTCCAAGCCAGGTGAAAAACCAGTTCTCTTTGGTTTGGTACTTTAAGGAAGTCAGCTTCAAATTTATGACACAATTTCATAACAGTCAGGTAAGTAGTGACAACCACACTGATAATCTGAGAGCAAGGAATGAGTAGTTTTCCTCTACTTACATTCTGTATTAGGGAATACATTTCTTGATCATCTGAAATGTTATCTAACACCAGAATATCTTTACAAAACTCAGATTTAGTATTTTTCAAGACAGAGTAGCAACAATACCCTGCTATATATGTAAGAACAGGCAAATCTTCACTGGAATTTTCAGTAAGTTCTGATGGATTGACTACTATTTCATCATATATGGAAGGAATCTCAATGTCAGTATTTGGGTCATCTGAGAAAACATCCTGTATGGACTGTATACTTATTTCGCCAAAAGCAGTTGATTTTAAATTTAGCCTAATTACAGACTGCAAGCGAAGCTTCTTTTCTACCTCATACACCTGCCTGATACTGACATTGTACTGGCCTCCACATAACTGCCTATACTTTCCAAATCTCTCTTCAAGCAAATCAGTTTGGAATTTTCCAGGTAAAAAGTAGGAAAACTGCAACTCGTTAATACAATATTCAGACAATTTTATAAAGGCCTATGTTGTTTGAATTAATGCTGAACATGTTTATTTTGTTAGTGAGCCCTCAGGATATCGGATGTTTATTTTTTCCCATCTGCTTAGCCATTCTAACATTCCTGTAAGATATGCATACTTGGGGTCATCTATTGTACATTGTTTTAAAGGGCTCATGAATTCATCGTTTAACCTATTACCCTTCAACGGTGTTTTCACATTCGCTATTTTCCACCATTTGGTAAACAAACTAATGTAATTTGCTGTTTCCGTACAGTGAACTAAGGAGTGTTTTGGACCCAGTGTTTGAAGGGCATTAGCTGTGACATCACAGAAAATTTGCAGAGCTAGTTTAGTATTTTGTTTTTCAAAGTTATTTGGTCTCATAGCTTTCAAAGTCAGACCATAACAATATTTTGCCAGTTTTCATGTTCAAGGTCATATAGCCTCAGTAAGGTATCAAAACAGGCATAATGTATGCAAGAATCATTTTTTTGAAATGTGGGATAAATCATACAGGAATTATTTTTTTGCTTTAACCAATTATGCCAAATGCACTTCATAATGTGTACAGAGTCAATTACAAAAAAAAAATGGTCTCATTGAATCTTTAGGATGGTTATATACATAAGAGACTGAAGAGGGATTTGAAAATGATGACATTGCCCTTCTATTAATGAAATTATTATCTGAAATTACAGACAGTACTTTGAATCCTGTCTCTTCAAGACCCAATACTATTCTTTTGATCCATTGATGCAAATTATCACCTGTTAATTTCTTGATTGGTAAAATATGGACAACATCTCTAAAGTTACTCAGTATACTGCTGATCATGAAAACATATGCGGAATTTACTGTCAAACATTCACCATTAACCATACCAACAACACTTCCTCCTTTATAGTCAAAATATTCTTTTAGATGTATCTCATCTATTAAAAGGTTGACATGATATTCATGTGGTTCAAGAAATTTAAATTTACCTCTTGTATAAGATAAAAAATTATTTTCAAATTGCTCTTTCTGGGGGCCTATGTTAATATTAGAACATACTCTTTGAATTGTTGATGGATGAGGGCCTACAAAAAACCATAATCTCTATTAAACCTATAAACACATGGGGGAAATACTGTAAGATAAACAAGAAAATATCATGAATGATGGAGTGTATGAAATTTTCTTCGATGATAGTAATTTCAACTGTTCAATGATAAAGTGTATGTTTTTGCTCGTTTCATACTTAGATAAATTAAGTGTCTGCAGAATGTCACATACATAACTCAAAATTTGTTCAATATTATTTGGAGCATTAATCTGCATGTCAGCTTTTTCCACACAGTCTAACAGATTACCTAATTCAACAATGCTTGAAACCCTTGTTAAAACCTTGTCCCCATTTAGTCCTATTTTGTTTCTTTGCTTGTTCAGGACAAATACTGACACATCAATGCCTTCACTAACAATAACGGAATATTTTATTACAGGAGACAGAACTGTCTCAATGTTTGCAAGCAATAGAGATGCAGGTTTTGTAATGATACTCCAGAAATCAGATAGCTTTAACATTGATAGTTTTGCCTTTAACTCACACAGTGATGCAATGGACTCAGCTTTTAAATATATTTCCCTTTCCTTCAGACTATCCTGAACAGCTGCCTGAATATTTTGCTCTTCAAGTTTCTGTCTCTTTACCTCAGGGCCAATTCTGTAGCTTGAAGGTTTGCTCAAATAGTGTGGGCAGTTTGGAAAAACAGAAGGAACTGCTGTTGAAAGCAAACTTGGTCTTGCAAGTGTGCGAGGAACGTCTCCATTTCTTCTGATATCTTGAGATGTTGTTATAATTTCATGAGGGTGAAAATGCTGTTCACACACCTACAACCAATAATCCACATGACAATGCAGGACCAATTACAATGATCTTAGTAAATGAACTAATATTACTGAGGGACTAAATTAAAAAGAAACTTTCATATATGTAAATACTGAATATTACATTTTATAACTATTTCTGGCAGATATTTAGGAACTATTAGTTGAGTTATCTTTGACCTCACTGTCTGACCATTCATATAAGGCTACCTGATCTTTCCCCGAGTCACGTTATTAAAAAAGCTGGTTGAGATCATCATTACTTTTTGCAAATATCTTGAGCACTGTGAGTACTACATTCTCTTCCTAGAACAGTTCATTCATTAAAAACTAACCCAAAAAGTATTTAACATGGGAAATAATAAATTGGCCTGCCCTAGCAAGTAGTACCACATGTCTCAACCATCAGAACTTGATCAGAGAAATGTATAAGCCTGACAAAGTCAGAGATATATTGGTCTTGGCACTGACAAAGAATATCAGAACATAGTACAAAAGACATACTAAAATTTAATAAAAAAACTAGGCCCACTTCCTTGTTGTAGCGAAAATGAGTTAATTTTGTTACATGTAAATGTTAAATCCTTAAGTAGTATAGTTACATAATTCCAGTACTGGCTGGATGAAATTAAGTGCAGCAATCTCTATTTGACTGAACATTGTACTTGTTTGTACAATTTGCTTATTCAGTGACAACAAGTTACGTTTTTGAAGCAACTGCTGTGGCATTTTACACTCACAAACTTCTTATTGCATCTATTTACCAAATGCCAGCTACTGATGAAGAAACAGTCACAAGAAGGTTCTCCACTTTAAGTCTAATGACTCCAAAATATCATCATTACAAAATTTTTGTCACTGGGGATATTAACCCAAAAATAAAAAAGTAAATAGAAAAAATGGCTTTTGCTGAATGTGGTAAGCTCAATGAATTTATGTTACTTAAATAAAAAACCAATCAGGATGGAAGCATGGCATGGCAATGAGCAGAAATAAGCAGAATGTGATACCATCAAATTAGGAATATATGACATGATGGAATATGGCTCAAAGATGGAAAACTGTGTACTGATAATTTCAAGATGTTAACTGAATACAGAATTCTCAATGAAGAGAACACTGAAAGAATGAGAAATGACTTCAAACTAATTGAATGGTCCATTATACTGACCAGCTTCTACACATTCATCTCCATCATGAAGCACACACTAGGCAGTAACAGCTCTCTTGTTTCTAAAGATGACACACTGGCAATACCATAATCACTAACCACACACTAAAAAATTTACCCACACCACAACTCAGTAAAATGAGGATATTGTACTGCTGGTGAAGAACATAACTGCTGACAGTTGTAAGAACAAGAACAACTCTATAAGCTTGAGAGAAATGTACATATTTGAAATTAAAGCAGCAAAAATCAAAGCTAATGAGTACATTTTAAGTTCTAAAAAGAAATGTAAACCATCCTGGAACGCGATAAAAAGTGAAACAAACATAGGAAGGGAAGAAATCACTGTCCCAATTAACTTGAATGAATATTTTGTGAATTCTGAAAGTTTCCTTGTATCACAAAGTGATGATGCATCTTAAGTGGGGGCTTCCTTTTGCAATTACAGAGTAAAACAAATAAAAGAATCACTTGGAGAAAAACTACTGCTACAGATCTTCCCAACTCAGAAAACAAGCTGAACAGCTCCAGAACAGAGGACTACCATGGGCACAGCAACTCGGTTCTAAAATGTATACTTATGGAAATTAGAAAGCCAATGCTCCATTTTGTAAATAAAATTATTGATAATAATCCTTTCCCTGACTGCCTTAAAATTATAGTTACACTTTCAATACACAAAAATGGTGACAGAGACATACAAGGTAACTATAGACCAATATCAGTTCTCCCTATAATAGCCTATTTAAAATCACAGAGAGCTGCATACATGTATAACTTCAATTGATGAAACTATGATAAACATGGTGAAAAGCTAACAGGCCTAAACATCTAAACCTGCTAAACACAATGCCTTGTTAGATTTAGAAGAGCAGGTCTGCTGTCATAGTAATGTAACTCCTCAAATGCATTTCTCTAAATCAATAACAAAACAATCTCTTTAAACACATTACGTGGAAAACGCTGAATCACATAATGATTCGCTCTTATTCCATATTAGGCTTCACTTTCATGGAAAGCAAACAACTAAAATCGGACAGGAAATAAAAACAAGTAAGTAAATATTAGTGTTACGCTCATAACTCAACAGAAATTGGCGTTTAGTGTCCTTTAACTTCTGAGAATTCAGCGAGAACGTAGAAAATCAAAATTGCAATGGACACGCTTTTAGCTTTAATTTCCCCTTACAGAATTTAAGGTACATTAGTGGCGGTAATAACAATAATAATACTTCTCAAAAGATTAACACAGTAAGTGCCAGGGGATGTGTAAATTTAAGGTTATATTACAGTATAATCGTAAATGAACTTAAATTAGTTACCTTTGTTGTTTTGCTGATTGTTAAATTTTCCCTTGGGGAAACAGTTACGTTGTGCTGCATTCACATACTCCCATGCACGGCACAACGTTATAACACACTTCTCGCTTCCTTTTGTTATGACTACTCTTGGCTACCCGTCATGCTGTTCGCAGGGAGCATTCAGGCCTTCTCTCTAGGTGGCGTTGGTAGAGGCCGCGGCCAGCCAATAAAAACAGACGAGGATAGGGAGGGGGGGAGGGAGGGGAGGGGGCCCGCCTGGCCGTCTTCATGCAAGATGCATGCCCGGGCCGTCCCGGCCTACCTGCGCGACGCCCTCGGGGAGCTAATCTAGCGGAATAACGCGATCTGTCCAGGTTGTTTGCCACGGCGCGGCGCGGAGCGAAAGAGAGAAGCGGAAACACGGCGCCGAACGACCAGCGCCGGCGCACCTGCCGCTTAGCGTCTGCGAGCGACGCGGGACGTGTGCCGCACCAGAAACGCCGAATTTCGTCTGCGGGAAATCGTTAATACGAATGGTACTGCAAATAGATTCTTTCCCGCACATTTCTCTCACTAACCACTTGCACGGGACTGTGATGAGGCGCAGGAATCGCTTTTGGCTTACACAGCTATTCTCATGCTCGCCGAAACCGATAACAGCTGATGGTTCGAGCACACAACTACCATGGCGCCACGACTGGCCATGTGACAGCGCGAAAAGCAGCGACGCGATTTTTAAATAGCCAGCAGCTGAAGCAGTTTAAATTTCAGTTTATTGGTTTTCGGGTCTAGCCGGTTTAGCCATCTCGCTAATGGAATGACGACACGACAGTGCACTGGAGACGATTTTCTCGTCAGTTACGACGATACCAAGGATAATACAACACCCAGTCCTCCAGTGGAGAAAAGCTCCGACCCGTTTGGTAATTGAACCCAGGCCCCTTCTGTTAGCGATCTCCATCACTGACCTCGCAGTTACCGAATCGGACGAACTGGAACATCTGCATTGCGTGTTAATAATATCGTGCAGGTTATCCCATTTGAGCAACACTGAGAACGAAATACGGCCAGAATCGTAAATAAAGTCATTCTGTAATAATTTTCTGGTAGTTACGCTTTACGCAAATTCATTAAATACTACAAGATTTGCTAATTCTGTCATACAGTACAGTGTGAGGTAAAGTTTGAAACTTGATCTCACTTAGACAGGAACATCATTCAAACTAAATTTTTCTCCCTCTTTTTCTCGATTGTTCTCTGAACTGGATACTCAATTAGCGGTTGTAAAAACATAGCTGTATGATTTATTTGATCATGATCCGGCTTTCGGCTTCTTAGATAATATTACGATCTGCTGAGACAGAATAAGCGGAGTAGTTTATCAAGGTACTCTTCGACACACTTTGTTTACATTTGTAATGTCAGGTGACTCGGGTGAGTTACATTTACATTAGGTCATATGTCCTGCCCATCATCGTTCTTAACAGTGAGTGGCATCATCAATCTTATGAATGACGTCATTACATGACAATCCATGCGCACTTTCCCCTCCCTGTCTCTCCAGACGATCAAAATTCACGAGACCCAGTTGTGCTGTTGGGAAATTAAAACAAAAAAAAAATCTTAAAAAATGTGGTGGAACAAACCCAGCTGCGGTTTACATCTCCCTCTTTCTTCCACACCAGCTAATAAAAGGAGATAATTAATATGATGCAACCATTTAAAATATAGATGCAACTTTATGGCATCTAGTTTGAAGTTCGTATTATTTCTGGAGCCTTCGCTTGAAAACAAAGGATATTAGCATAAATGATATAAAACATATCTCTGAATTTCATACACATACATACCTCGGTATTTAATCAGCGTAATATTAAAATTAGGTAGTCAGTTTCTAAAAATGGTAACTGGCTCGGAAGCACGCATTATTTTTGAAACATTCACCTGATTGTGAAAGACAATTACATGAAGTGACATATTTACTCTGAATTGTATACATACATATACATCTCTGTTTCATCAGAGTAATAGTAAAACTGATATTTACCTAAAATAGCGTATGATATTTGCCCCTCAATTGCGCAAGCAAGCACACACACACACACACACACACACACACACACACAGACACACACACACACACAAATCTGCGCATGACTGATAGAATACAGTATATATAGGTTACTAAGTACTTACACAAAGGTTGGCGGCCGGCCAGAGTGGCCGAGCGGTTCTAGGCGCTACAGTCTGGAACTGCGCAACCGCTACGGTCGCAGGTTCGAATCCTGCCTCGGGCATGGATGTGTGTGATGTCCTTAGGTTAGTTAGGTTTTAGTAGTTCTAAGTTCTAGGGGACTGATGACCTCAGAAGTTAAGTCCCATAGTGCTTACAGCCATTGAACCATTTTTGAAAGATTGGCGTTAGGTGTGCTTCATTTCTCCATTCATCCCTGCTTAGCTGGACACGCAACGTTAAATGTTTGAGCTATACATGTTTATTCTTCTCTTTTTCACAGTAATTGGTTCCCCTTATATTTCATTCTGGTATATTTATACTGTTAATAACTACTTGCGAAGAAATGTGTAGGGGAATGAAGCACAGCTACTTTGTACCATGGTATGTGTAGATAATACTACAGTAAAATATATATTATTTTCTACCCGCAATAAGATTGATTATTGAATTAGAGGACTTAAATAAAGTTTTCTCTATGGTTGTTGTATTGTACATTATGAAATTGTTGTGTCATCAGACTGATACTGGTACAGATAGAAAACTGTTGGAAATGCCATCTTTAAGCTGTGGTGGGAGAAAGTTAGTAGTGCTACTAAGTTGAAACTACTTCATTTTCTGAAATGGCAACAGGTTCGCCAGATGACTATCATATACACATGACTGTGGCGTCAAACGTAGTAAAAAATTCGAAGTTTAGGTGAATGGTTAAGTGACTCATAGTAGCATCACCAACAAAATCTGGGTTGATCACATACAACTTCGCAAGTGTTAATCTGCGCTTGAAAATTCGCCGTTATAGTTTTCTTCAAATCAAAAATTATATGCCATAGACAATCTGTTTAAAGTATAATGTGCCACACGTTCTTACGGGAGATAGAACTGATCAAAACTAGAAAAAAGACGTCTGGTTAAACATTCGTTCAGAAACAGATGCTTGTTGAAATGTGAGCCATTCTGTACCGTTCTCTCTGTTGTCACTACGTGAAATGATGTTATTACCAAGCATTGTCACGCATTTTCTAGCCTTCCTTCTCTATAAATCCCGAATTCACACGGACACAGCTGGCTGTGCACTGGTTTGCATGGAGAAATGGTACACCCCCCTCCCCCTCCCACCCGTGAGCACGTTGTCAGTTGCTGTGGAATAAACGAATATCTTTAAATATCGCTTTACACGTATAACCAAGCGATAAAGCCTAGATGAAGGGGAAAGTCGCGTTACTGGACCACCTTGAACAATTAATCGCTCATTAAACTCTTGTGTTTAAGGTTGTGTCCTACGAGGAAACGCTACGGTGTCCCGCCTTCCATTAACCACACCCGTTGCCTTTCTTGAAGTGTAACGATTTCCAGTAGCGTGGGAAATTTCTCGCGCAGAAAGTGGTGTTACTTGGCAACTGTTGATTTGTCTAGTAAAGTGTATATACCTACAGTTTTGCTCAGGCACTGACACTAAAACGGCCTGACTCCATTCTTCCATGATCGCTCGAATATTTTGCATCCGCCTGCAGCTGGTTGTTGGAGTAATTTATTGACCTATTCTTGATTTCTTCTGTATTGTAAGAAAGTTAAAACCTAGTGACGTTTGACTGTGCTACAAGTAAGCAAACCCCTTAATGCCGTCAGATTACTAAGTGCTACCACACACGTATAATACTTTCGAGTAATGTGATGCCACGCAGCGCAATTGCCCATCGGTATCAGCCCTAAATTTTCCCGTGCCATTAACGTCGTACAAAGGGCGAAATGACGGGAGGAGGCGATATAAAGCAACACGAGACACAGTGTCTGCCGGCGATATTGCCACTGCTGCGACAGTTTCGATTTTACCGTCAGGAAGGAAAGCTCTGGCCCTTGTATCGGGGCACTTGGACATTATCAGAAATTGGAATCGGGGCTATATCTGCGGAAGCAATTTTCTGAGAGCCTTCAAATTGTTTTCCTCTTCTGTTGCCTGGCCAGCAGTCCCATGAAAACGCGGACACCTGTCGGACCAGCGCTCGGTGGTCCCTGGGAAGGAGACGGAGGGAGACGCGTATTGCCGGCACAGCACGACAACCCAGGGCTTTGTGTAATCCCTCGTCTCACGTCGTGGATCGGGGACCACAGTCGCATGCTGTACATCTGTGCAGACAGGCGGCTTCTGCCACCTGAAAAAACTGCAAGACGAGCAGTAATGTTAACGTGATGTACTACACAGGACACTTACGTACTAGAGCACTCGTACAGAAATAACTAATATTTGGTGCACTCGGAGAATACTGCAGGGACGCTGTCATTATTGGCATCATGGATGGTTTGGCAGTGTGGGCTTCTCAAACAATTCTCTCTTCTCGATTTAGAGAGAAGTTCACAGTTGACCTCAGTGTTTTTCTGCTGCCGTATGATCCCTTGTCTTAGCCTGCAACACATGTGGCGTTACACCTCGCTTAACGAACCACTCTCCAACATCCTCTAACAAGTGGGATCCACTGGCCTTGGAAGATGAGTTGACTCTACTTACAGGAGTGAATCAAACAAATCTGACGACTAATCAAAATGTATCACTGGGATGTCGGTAAACAGGAAGAACCGTACCGCAACAAAGAGAATAGGTGGTTTGGTTCTGAGCACTATGGGACTTAACTTCTGAGGTCATCAGTCCCCTGGAACTTAGAACCACTTAAACCTAACTAACCTAAGGACATCACACACATCCATGCCCGAGGCAGGATTCGAACCTGCGACCGGAACAGAGAATAGGGGAGCTCAAATTTGACTCATTAATTGATATTTACACTGCGCTTAAAATTTATATACAAACAAGAAAACGAACACGAAGTACTAAAATCTGAAGGAAAGCTTGCGCTAGTATATCTGGTTCGACATGTGGGCAAGCATCAGCTAACGAGAAAAGTTAGAAAAGGATATCATGGACGGCACTATAGGGTTGGGACGAGCCGGAGAAGGAAATACCAGGGTTGTGTTGTTTATAAGGTTCGATGAGGCGTGAAATTCAAACTACACTATAAATCAAAACCGCTTTGCTTGTAACATTTATCTACACCTTATATCTAATTCACCACATAGTCGCCGCTCCGACTTTGACATTTCTCCTAGCGTTGTACCAACTTTACAAAACCCTCTTCATAGAAGGTAGCGACTTGAGATATCTCTACACCGGTCTGCAGATCGTTGTCCGTGCCAGAATTGGCCTGAGCGAAGAGATGAAAATCAGTGGTAGCCACATCTGGCCTCTATGATGAGTAATCAAACACTTCTCATCCAAAATGGTGCAGGAGCCTCTTTGTTGTAACTGGTTTCTGCTGCCGTGTATTGTCGTGAAGAATGACAATGCCTGATGACAACATTGCTCTTCACTTGTTCTGAATTTCCCTCCATAGGCGATTTTCTCGAACCGCCCGATCCACTCGCTTCCTTGCCCCACCACCTGCATCATGAACGTGTCTGCACGCCCTGCTTCAAAGTTCCTGCAACGCTGGCGCACTTTGCTGTCAGCTACGTCATGTGGACTGCATGAAAGCAGCCGGAAGCCCCCTTGCACGAAGAAATCGAATGACAGCATGCCGTTTACACTTGGTGGGAAACTGTTGTTCTAGGCTTCTCCACTTCCTCACTGTGTGCACAGAACAGAACAGTGCGCGAGTAGTAAACAGCCATCACTTTCGATTTTCAAAGTCTCTCACTATTGCTATAACTGCTTGAGGCCTTAGAGCTAGAGTTTCGGTAACATGTTACCTACCACGAGTTCACCTGCGATGGACACTATGTGGACGCCATCAGGTGATTCTTCGATTGACAAAAGCAAGGCCGAGCGATCCGCTGGGTCCTACTTCAGGACTCCGTTCCAATAAAACAACAATACCCTGTCAGGTTAGGCACTGGTTTTTATTGCCATCCGTAAACAGCCTTTCCCACAGAAGCTGCATCTGTCTCACAAGCGAGTTCTGTGGGAACTCTCCTCTGCGTGACTTGGCCTAACCGGCAGTTCCCTTCCAGTAGATGTCCCTGACCTTTTCCCGTCTTTCTTCAATCCAGGGAGCCCCTCTGTCGCCGTCATTTTGGGTTCAAAATGGCTCTGAGCACTAGCGGACGTAACATCTGAGGTCATCAGTCCCCTAAACTTAGAACTACTTAAACCTAACTAACCTAAGGACATCACACAGATCCATGCCCGAGGCAGGATTCGAACCTGCGACCGTAGTGGTCGCGCGGTTCCAGACTGTAGCGCCTAGAACCGCTCCGCCACCTGATATTACAGTTGCGTTAAATTGCAAATCGGCCGAGAATTACTCCTGTACAAAGGGACACTTAGAAATTAGGAAGATGAGCGTTGTTTTCTAATTTCAATTTATGGTTTAATTCTCTAAAAAAATGTACTATCACCCATACATGAACTTGAAAAACACGCACGCACGCACACACACACACACACACACACACACACACACACACACACACACAAGCGCTCACACACATATACACATACATATAGTTTATAAGTGTCGACGTAGAATCTTAAGTACAATAACATATGTTTCTGAGTGAGGTCAATCTTTAGTACAATTTCGTTTTTTTGTCCCAGACATGTTTCACTGCAATTGCAGCATCATCAGTGGAATTTTATTATTATGGCTGTTAAACATAAAGAATGTTCTTTACTGTTTAAATACATATAAATATTAGTTTCTCAATCGTAATTACAGGTTATTGAATAGCACATAAAATTGTGTATTCATACCTAATTCCCAAATTGTGTGGTTTTCCTGCTGTATTACGTTTTTACAGTGTCTGTTCTCTTAACAGTTTGTCATCTGCAACTATATACAACTTATTGTAGCTGATAAACTGTGTGACAGTGACGATTCAATACACAGAACCTGACAACGAATAATAATACTACAAAAGATACCGTATGTGAAACGTAAATAGATACTCACACACAACCTTTCACATAAATTATTAATCTCAAGCATAGCCGTAACAGTCTAGAAATCGTAATTTTTGCGTAAATGTTTTGCCTATATTAAATTGTACATAGTTGCAAGTGACAAACTGCAAAGAAAAACACACTGTAAAAACGTAATACAACAGGAAAACCACACCATGGCATGATCTATACATAGTGATGCCTCTTGCCGTTTTTCATTCCAGTTCTCTCCCGTTATTAGTCTGATGGCATTTAAAAGATTTGCCTCCAACACTCCTACAAGATCCCTTTCTACCTCTCAAGCGGCTCCTTCAGTTACCCTCCCGATACACAGTAACGCTCTGCTTCCGTTGTGAGCTTTAGTCTGAGATCCATTCAGTGTTGGAGGTTACAGAATGATTGATGATTCCACTGTAGAGTTTGGTGTTTCAGTAATTCAAGCGTTGATGTTGTGTCGGAGAAGATGTATTATCATGCGGACGCTACATCTCGTAACTGTTATTTCCTTAATCAGCGTGAATTTCTTATCCTTGTGCCATATGTTAGTGCAGTAAACGCAATAATATCCATATTCTTTTCCGTAGGATCGGTGTCGAAGTGCTTTAGGCTTCTAGTGAATATATCAGTGACCACTTTCTCTATCCTTTTGCAACACTGAATGATATACGCAGTTAGCTACATAGCAGTCTTTCAGTTTCATTTCATTTACCACAATTATTGGTAAATGATCCTTACGAGTATACTATCGTAAATTTCTCGTGTTATTTTCTCGACTCGCTCATTTAGGCTTAGTGTGGCGAGTATTTCGTACTCCGACATACTGCAGTACAACTATTTTGAGAACACAAAGGCGCTGTTCTCGAATCCTTTCTTGAAAAGTTTTTGTTTGATGCCACCTAATGCCTGAGAAGAGAGCTAAACACCTTAATCTGAAAAAATACATCATTGTAAGAAAGATTTAAAGTTCTCACTCTGTTTCTTCTTCCAATACATGCGTGTTATTGCTGTTGTTTTCCCACAGCTCACGTTTTACTTACATTGCTGTGCTCCAAACGTACACTCTCCAATCGTACAATCTCAGAAATTAGAGATATATTAAGTGATCCGAATTGGAAAGATGTTAGCCGGCCGCGGTGGTCTCGCGGTTCTAGGCGCGCAGTCCGGAACCGTGTGACTGCTACGGTCGCAGGTTCGAATCCTGCCTCGGGCATGGATGTGTGTGATGTCCTTAGGTTAGTTAGGTTTAAGTAGTTCTAAGTTCTAGGGGACTGATAACCACAGCAGTTGAGTCCCATAGTGCTCAGAGCCATTTTTTTGGAAAGATGTTAATGATTCCTCATGAGATGAGTATAGGGTATTATCAGCAACAGCAGAGTGTAGCGGGAACAGGATTGTTTATGAATAGGAAGTCAGACAATGTTTTCTTCTATCAATTGTTCAGTAATGAGACCATTGTCACGACAATCAAAAACAAACCAGGGCCAACAGCAATTGTTCAAGTATGCAAGCGACGACATAAGCAGAAGATATCGTTTGTATACAACGGCACTGAAAGCGTAACTAGTACGACAAGGTAACTTAAACTCTGATATTCTGCGTATCAGAGAAGAAAATTTTAGTGGAAAGTTTGAAGTAAAACACAATTCTACTTGCGACTGACAGATGATATTCATTTACCGAATAATAATCGCGATATAGTCGTATGTTCTCAAGAAGTTACTTTATTTAGTCACTTCCGGAAACATACGGCTGTTTTGCGATTATTCTTCGGTAAATATTTGATCGGCCGCGGTCCCGTATCCACAATGGATCGACAGAGATGATATTCATGGTTGGAAAATGATAAGAACTATTGAAAGATAATAAAGATATACACTGCGTGGTATACTATCACTACCATTTATATTACTGGATCACCTGATTTTCGTGCTGTGTCCATTTTAGGTGTACTCACATTGTCGTAACTTTACGCTGTCACCAAGTGTGATTACATACAAATGTGCGACTGCCATATCAATGTGTAACTGCTGTAGTGGGAGACACGAGCGACATCTATGTTCCATCCTGTCAACAGTTCAAATAAGCATTACTGCCGAAGTGGCATACATACGTAAACATATTAAACCCATAATAAATCGCACAGAACATTTTTCTTCACTGATTCGTCACCAGCCGCTGTGACTGTGTGGTTCTAGGAGCTTCAGTCCGGAACCGCGCTGCTGATACGGTCGCAGGCTCGAATCTTGCCAGGGCATGGATGTGTATGATGTCCTTAGTTTATTTAGGCTTAAGTAGTTCTAAGTCTAGGGAACTGACGACCTCAGATGTTAAACCCCATACTGTTCAGAGCCATTTGATCTGATTCGTTCGACACGTTCAGCACTGTGCCTGCTAAGACATTGTTACTTATTACAATAAAAGATGTACATTTTTATACAGCCACACCGTGCGACAGCGTAATATTATGATGATAGGCGTAGCATTTTAAAATGGCATAGCCTCGAGATCAATTTATCGTGAAATATAAATGAGACTTGCTGTGTAACATGTAAGGTAGGAGATGGAATTGTTTTTTGATAAATTTTTTGCTGTGGTACTAGAAAAAACTCATTGATAAAAACTCTGCCAGATTTATGTATATGTGAAACGGGAAGTTGAATGTCCCTTATTAACAGGAAACTTTCGTATATTGTATTTAAATTAAGTGACAAAGTAAACCTGTTGAAGGAAGGAAACTAATGGCTTTGATTCGGTTGAAAATTGCTGGAAAAGATTTGTTGTGCGCTAAAAAACTGTAATGTTCATTCATTTCCCTCGTTCTTCACTACAAGAGTGTGGAAAGGATACCCGTTGAGGATACTGAAAAACCCGCGCACACGAACAATGTGTCGATGTTTTTGTTTCGTCAGTTTCAGTCTGTGAACACAATAATTGTCATTCTGTAGCGAACTTCGTCAGGTCCGTATTATATCTCTTAAAAAAATAATGTAACTATTTATTTAGAGGAAACGCTCTCCTAGGAAATTGGTTTGTCGTTTGATTTATCGTGATCTATTACTGATTTTTATTGAAGTTAGTTTTTACGTTTAGCTTTCAAAAAGATACAAAAGAGATATAATAAGCAAAATAATGAATTTCGTTGGTTGCCAATTACGTATTATATCTGGTTTCATCGAGCGCCAGGCTCCCTAAAAATTACTGTAAATGCAATAGCGTAGTATTACTCAGCTCCAGTTCACTGATCTGAAGTTATTAGTATCACAGAAAATAGACAAGTTTTAATAAAATTATTTCACTGGATTCCTTCAGTTAATCTCACTGAATATTTTTACATAATTTCTTCCTCTCCGGCTATCAGACATTGTGTTGTGAAAAAATATTTTTAAATGTACCGCGTAATGGCGGCTAATTGTTAACAGTCAGAGATCACTGTTACTCGCTCCGCAGCAGCTGGAAACATGCTAAATAATTTTCATTAAATATTCTTTTCATAAGATAAATGTGGCGTAGGTTCTTGAAATAACATATATTCTTACTAGGACACAGTTTACACCATTAAATATTTGCAATTACGTTACGACAGAAACAAATGCTAGCGCAGCACGATAGCTCGCGTACCTTATTCCAGCTAACACCAGAACGAGCAGAACAAAACAGACTAGACAGAAGAATGAGCATTGCATTGTGTTTTATACTCTTACAAAGATAATAATACTTCTTTCAGCTACTTACACATTATAATCTCATACAATAAAAATAATGTCTTTTCTGCATCCATCGATCTATATTGTATATTTTTACAGTTAGTGTTATTACCTTTCGCAGAAAAATGATGTTCGCAGTTCATTTTGAGTCACATACAGTCATTTTTATTTATGTTTCACTTCGATATTGGTGAATATTGCAAAAGGCACACTATATCCGTTTAAAACATGTCGGAATATAACAAAGCCAGGGTGGCATCGTCAAGAGATGCAAAACAGAATTAGCATGCGTATCACCGAACGGAATTCATAATATGGCGCAAAGTAGGACACAGTGAAGGTCGAATGCAATGTTAATGGTACTACTTTTTCACAGCAAACTGGTCGGGATTTTTCTTCCACTTTAACTTTTGAAGGTGGTGCGTCTGGATTATAAGTACGAAACCAAATGCGTTTTATTGGATGATTTTCCTAAGTGGCGACAAAGTGTAGCAAATGGTCCGTGAGAGGGTATGGAGGAGAAAATGTCGTACGGACATGTTGCCGGAAACCCATTCCGTGGGAGGGACACTCAGTTGAAGCTGGGGCAAAAAGATCTTTGACAGTGGCCCCGGTATCATGACCAGGCAGATGTCCCGCCAGACAAGGTGTGAAACGTTTCCAACGATAACGCCCACTATCCTTGTCAGTTACTACACGTGCATACCAAGGGACTTGAACTCCAAACCGACGAGTTCATCGCTGATTCGTCACGTAGGCCTCTACGGTCCTGGGGTTCCTGTCATCCATCCTATTCCAGAAGGTGCTCCTTTTCCGAGGGTCGGTATCTTTATCCTTCACAATAACCACCTGTGGGCTGCAAAGAATGCGCGTGGTATGGCGGCAGCGGACCATTAGCAGCGGTTCAGCCTCAATGCGTGGGCGCGGATTATTGGCAACCGCCTCGTGCGACCAGTTATCCTTCCACAACGTCTCACAGGTGAGGCACGTCTACACAACCCGCGGGTCAGCCTTCCTCCCTATGTGGAAGACGTGTCTTTAGCAGCACGAGCGGTAAGGCTGTTTCTACATAACGGCACTGCAGCTCACTGTCCTCTTCAGTGTGGAACTAAAGCACTAATACAACCAGGTGTGTTCTGGCTGGTGTTTCCTCAAGTGTGCTGTCAGTCTCTGAAACATACGCTGTCATAGATTTTGGAGCGGTAGGAGCGGGGAGGAAGTGGTAAGCTGCTGGGCCTAAACTACGCTATACATATTGCTAAAAAATAATGTATTACACAAAAACTCAGACTTCAGTATTAAAACCCAAAAACCTTGTTGGAACTTCCACAAATTGAATAACACAAGCTCTGTACTCCATATTACAATTTGTGATGACATGATTCGATTATAAATAACAGTTTAACAGATTGATGGTAATCCAAATAAAACCAAGCTGTAATCACAAATTTTACACAAAGGAAGGAGTCAAAACTCAAATGTGTTTGGAAGACTTTAGCTAACAACTTTAAATGACAGATCAAAATAACAAACTAGTTAAACAGTGAGTTGAGCAACGTAACTGTGCTTACGGAATTGTGACGTAATCCAATTACAGTATTTACACCTGATCAAGATAATGTGAATTTGAGACTATAACATTATTAAAGCTTGCAAATGGTCTTATGCCAGAGTTAAATGCAATAACAGGTTTTAAAGAAGCACAGCGGCAATTACGTAACTTCAGTTAGTGAACATCTCTTAAAATTTTAAGGAAGAGTACACAAATAAAAAAGATCATTGGTCACAGGTGCACTGCCTCTTCAAACTGGTATCCGTCTACAGGAGGAAAGCCTCTCAATCCAAACAGACAGTTCAAAAGACAATAATGCTAACTTGGAACTCAACGGCAAATTTTTGTAACTAACAGTTCGCACAGTACACAGAAATTTAATAGTAAAGTAATAATTACAACTGACTGACTTAAAACAGGATGAAAAATTCTTAAAAAAAGATTGCTTAATGTAAGAGCTTGGTTCCAAATAATAATACACAGGCCACAATCAAATGGCTGCTCCATGCACTTTTTGAAACATCATTTATCAATGTACCCTTTACAGTGCATTAAACAGAACAGAATATTGGCTTCTGTCTCGGGTTCTTCGGCCGACGTTCATCTAATGATTTTTCTGACGTTTCGCCAGCACGAGTGGCTGGCATTGTCAAAGCTTCACCCTCCATTGCCGGTGGTGGAGGGTGAAGCTTTGACAATGCCAGCCACTCGTGCTGGTGAAACGTCAGAAAAATCATTAGATGAACGTCGGCCGAAGAACCCGAGACAGAAGCCAATAGGCAGTTTGTCAACAAGTGGCCACGAAAGCCTTAACAATTTTGTAGAACAGAATAGTTGAATAGAAGTACCTGAAGCATAAATTTGTTACCATAAACAACCCATATAAATAAAACATACTGGAAATTCCAATCACCAACTTTCTCCTCCGAATGCGAAAATATTTGGTTGACACCGACATACATAGGGAATAACGATCAACACGATAAAATAAGGGAAATCAGAGCTCGTACGGAAAGATATAGGTGCTCATTCTTTCCGCGAGCTGTACGAGATTGGAATAATAGAGAATTTTGAAGGTGGTTTGATGAACCCTCTGCCAGGCACTTAAATGTGATTTGCAGAGTATTCATGTAGATGTAGATGGCAGTTATATGCTAAACAAGGAACGAGATAGTGTTATCTGCCACACACGATAGCTACCAATTTAAAACTTAACAAAAAAGGCGAGCAACTCGACGCCACGACACTGTTCAAATCTAGACAGAACAGTAAACACGTTACTCGGATTTCATTTGTAACGCGGGCCCGAGGAACAGTATAGTAAGCACAACAATTCCCACCGTTTTTCCGGCCGATGTGGCCGAGCGGTTCTAGGCGCTACAGTCTGGAACCGCGCTACCGCTACGGTCGCAGGTTCGAATCCTGCTTCGGGCATGGATGTGTGTGATGTCCTTAGGTTAGTTAGGCTTAAGTAGTTGTAAGTTCTTAGGGGACTGATGACCTGAGAAGTTAAGTTCCCTAGTGCTCAGAGCACTGAACCACCGTTTTCTGGAGAACCCGGAAGAAGAGAACACCGAACCATAACTTAGGTCTCAAGACCATCTACATATAACCACGTGGCCACAGACTACCAAAGTGAAGAAGAACTGACAAGAGTCCCGTGACAGTCGGGACAATATCACCAACTCATCACTCAAGTGACAGCCACACACCACAGCCTCGCTGCTCCGGCCGTTGTTGTCATACTCAAAGTCACTCGCGGGACCTCGCGGTGAGCCAACACGCAGTCCATGTCTCTCCACGCTCCCAAATAACCTGCCGTTCTCTGCGCCGGAAGCCCTCTGACGGAAAGTGTCGAGAGAATGATCGAATCAACCAAGGAGGCAGAAGGCGCAACAAAACAGTGCCCAAACGATTTGCTACAAGCTAGCAGCGGAGGGCACACTCTTATCTCGAAGTGGATGTACTTCCCTTGGAACGCCTTCTGGCCATATGTCCATATGATCTTTTGCTTCTTATCCACTCAGCGAAAGTCTCCTTCGGTTTGTCCTCATTTAGCAAAATAGCCCTATATGTACATGAAGTACCTTGAAGTCAGGTACTTCGTCTCTCACTCTCAGATGCAGATGCGAAAAACATAAGCGACAGTTCTGTACCAGTTCGCACCAACTCCTACAGCCGCCAGTTGCAAAGCTCAAATATGAAGTGGAGACCAGACAGGGCTGCGTGTTTACACTGCTTGTCAATACTGCGTTCTACCTACCCTCCGCTTCTGCGCCCCTTTCGTTGTTCATGTTCAACACCAGTACTCAAACATCCGAATTTACGCAGTTTTGATGAACGGAATCTGTAAAAAAAAAGTGCCATAAATTTCCAGCGACATTTTTTGGCTTCCTTTGAATTATGCCTGTAACTGACGACTCGTTTGTTTCTTTCCTCTATTTGTGCAGTTTGTTTTACAGCCATATTCGGGACTGGTGTCATTCCGTGTTCCAGATGGTCTGCGGGCGCCTGCCGTAATGCTCCGTGTGTCAGACTGTCGGCGCCAGAGCGCGGGGTCCATATTTCGTGTCGCGGCTATTGTGTGCCGGCAGATTAGCGGCGTCATTCAAAACTGTGCAACAACGTAAAAAAAGAGGCAGAAGCTGTTGTTATTTATGGATTTAATCTACGCAAAAGCGTCCATAAATTGGTTAGCGCGCAAATGAGTACCGCCAAACGGATTTTTCTGCCATCTCATAACGCCGCGCCTCCGAGCGCTGGAAAATGTGGCGAAATGCGATGATCGCTGTTTCACGCGGCCGATTTCATCCCAGTGCGAAATTGCAATGAGCGAGCCGCCGAAACATGAAATACGGAGCTGTGTCTGACATTCGCGTTAGCTTTTATCCCTCTGTTTCTCACGCTGATGAACTCCTTGTCACTGGAGAGGAACACATAGCTTTACATCCAGGAGTAACTGTCACAGGACAGCTTATTTTAGACGATGTCTAGGACATTGTTTAAGTAAATGGCTTGACATTTAAATTCATTATTATCGTTGTCACATGATTTCTTCTTGCAGTTGTCAGAGTTAGTTTGTATGTGACGGGATACAAAACAAAAAAAAAAAAGCACTGGCTTGTTTACATTCCGTGTAGGTACTAAACCACTTTCGATGACTGGGGCTACTGTTTTCCCTGAGCTGCCTAGTAAATGCTTTTTTCTAACAATAACAAGTGACTTATTGGATCAGCTTGCAACAGCTGACACTATACTTCTTTTCCAACAAAGGAGACAAATAAAATATCATGTCCGAGGTGTCCTATACGATGGGGAACCAAAAATGATATTTGTTATTATTTAGTCTTGGGAACAGGAAAAGTCGCATTTCGCATGGGGCCAGATCTGGCGAATACGGTGGGTGGAGAACGACAGGCCATCCCTGAGACGCCACGTAGTGGGTCGCTCGTAATGCCATGCATGTGGGCTGTTGTCGTGATTCGTGATGAATGAACCAGTCACCTGATTGCCTAAGTTTCTGGCGTTTCCCCCGAACATCCTCTCACAGACGTATTAAAACTTCCAAATAAAGCTGCTGGTTCACATTCTGGTGAGGAAGTACAAATTCCCGATGCACACTTCCACTGAAATCAGAAAGACAATGATTATCATCTTCACAGTCGAGTTCACCCGCCTTCCTTTTTTTGGTCTGAGAGAGTTGGGAGTCCTCTTTGTCTTGACGCTTCCTTGGTTTCTGGGTCCTACTCGCAACACCAACTCCCACCATCTACAATGAATTTGTTCAAAAAGTTTGGATCACTTTGTGTCCGTTTTCAAAGTTCTGGCATAAATTCACGAGCATGGTTGTTTGCTCCTGTGTGAGAAGGCGCGGAACAAATTTAGCCGCAACATGTCTCTTGTGCAAATCCTGATCCAAAATCTGCTGGCACGAGATCCAGCTCACGCCTGTCTCTGTTGAAATTTTGTCGATCCTGAAACAACGGTCCTTGTTGACTTTTGGCGGATTGTTCTATACTTTCCTCGTTTCGCGAGGCTGCAGGGCATTCAGCACTGGTCTTCAGCACTCATCTTACCACGCTGAAAGCACCCAAATCATTCGAAACCTTGTGTGCGGCTCATAGCATCCTCTTGGAAAGACTCTTGAATCACTTCGTGAGTCTCCGTTGCCGATTTGTTAAGCAGGAAACAAAATTTCACACACACTTTTATGTTCTTTTATTGTTGCCATAACGACTTCGTAAATGGGACACACGAACAATCAGAGATACACAACACTACTTTCACACGTAAACACTGACGCCATCTCTGCACATTTATTTCGTGAAGGTCTCTCTTAGCCCCATCTATCATAAGAACTCTGTTCTACGTCTTTTCTTTTTTTCTTTTTTTTTTCTTTTTTGTCCCCTACAGAGCGAACACGGGGTTCGTTCACATCTCCATGATTACTCTGCAATTCACATTTAAGTGCTTGGCAGAGGGTTCATCGAACCACAATCATACTATCTCTCTACCATTCCACTCCCGCACAGCGCGCGGGAAAAACGAACACCTAAACCTATCTGTTCGTGATCTGATTTCTCTTATTTTATTTTGATGATCATTCCTAACTATGTAGGTTGGGCTCAACAAAATATTTTCGCATTCGGAAGAGAAAGTTGGTGACTGAAATTTTGTAAACAGATCTCGCCGTGACGAAAAACGTCTTGGCTTTAATGACTTCCATCCCAACTCGCGTATCTGCCACACTCTCTCCCCTATTACGTGATAATACAAAAAAAGCTGCCCTTTTTTGCACCCTTTCGATGTCCTCCGTCATCCCACCTGGTAAGGATCCCACACCGCGCAGCATTATTCTAACAGAGGACGAACGAGTGTAGTGTAAGCTGTCTCTTTAGCGGACTAGTTGCATCTTCTAAGTGTCCTGCCAATGCAACGCAACCTTTGGCTCGCCTTCCCCACAATGTTATCTATGTGGTCTTTCCAACTGAAGTTGTTCGTAATTTAAACACCCAGGTACTTAGTTGAATTGACAGCGTCGAGAATTGTACTATTTATCGAGTAATCGAATTCCAACAGATTTCTTTTGGAGCTCATGTGGATCACTTCACACTTTTCGTCATTTAGCGTCAACTGCCACCTGCCACACCATACAGCAATCTTTTCTAAATCACTTTGCAACTGATACTGGTCTTTGGATGACCTTACTAGACTGTAAATTACAGCATCATCTGCGAACAACCTAAGAGAACTGCTCAGATTGTCACCCAGGTCATTTATATAGATCAGGAACAGCAGAGGTCCCAGGACGCTTCCCTGGTATCTGAGACGATACCCCATTGGCCCGCAGCTTGATTAGAAGTCACTTGTGAGGAACGGTGTCAAAAGCATTCCGGAAATCTAGAAATACGGAATCAACTTGAGGTCCCCTGTCGATAGCGGCCATTACTTTGTGCGAATAAAGAACGATGTTTTCTGAAACCATGCTGATTACGTATCAATAGATCGTTCCCTTCAAGGTGATTCATAATGTTTGAATACAGTATATGCTCCAAAACCGTACTGCAAACTGTCAATGATATAGGCCTGTAGTTCGATGGGTTACTCCAACTGCCCTTCTTAAACACTGATGCGACCTGCGAAATTTTCCAATCTGTAGGTACAGATCTATCAGTGAGGAAGCGGTTGTATATGATTGCTAAGTAGGGAGCTATTGTATCAGCGTAATCCGAAAGGAACCTAATCGGTACACAATCTAGACCTGAAGACTTGCCCGTATCAAGAGATTAGAGTTGCTTCGCAACTCCTAAGGTATCTACTTCTAAGAAACTCATGCTAGCATCTGTTCGTGTTTCAAATTCTGGAATATTCCATTCGTCTTCCCTGGTGAAGGAATTTCGGAAAACTGCGTTCAATAACTCGGCTTTAGCGGCACAGTCGTCGGCAACAGTACCATCGGCACTGCGCAGCGAAGGTATTGACTGCGTCTTGCCGCTTGTGTACTTTACATACGACCAGAATTTCTTCGGATTTTCTACCAAAATTCGAGACAATGTTTCGTTGTGGAACCTATTAAAGGCATCTCGCATTGAAGTCCGTGCCAAATTTCGCGCGTCTGTAAATTTTAGCCAATCTTCGGGATTTCGCGTTCTTCAGAACTTCCAAGCTTTTTCCGTTGCCTCTGCAACAGCGTTCGGACCTGTTTCGTGTACCATGGGGGATCAGTTCCATTTCTTACCAATTTATGAGGTATGAATCTCTCAATTGCTGTTGCTACTATATCTTTGAATTTGAGCCACATCTCGTCTACATTTGCATAATTAGTTCGGAAGGAATGGAGATTGTCTCTTAGGAAGGCTTCTAGTGACTCTTTATCCGCTTTTTTAAATAAAATTATTTTGCGTTTGTTTCTGGTGGATTTGGAAGAAACGGTATTGAGCCTTGCTACAACGACCTTGTGATCACTAATCCCTGTATCAGTCATGATGCTCTCTATTAGCTCTGGATTGTTTGTGGCTAAGAGGTCAAGTGTGTTTTCGCAACCATTTACAATTCGCGTGGGTTCGTGGACTAACTGCTCGAAATAATTTTCGGAGAAAGCATTTAGGACAATCTCGGAAGATGTTTTCTGCCTACCACCGGTTTTGAACAAGTATTTTTGCCAACATATCGAGGGAAGGTTGAAGTCCCCACCAACTATAACCGTATGAGTGGGGTATTTATTTGTTACGAGACTCAAATTTTCTCTGAACTCTTCAGCAACTATATCATCGGAGTCTGGGGGTCGGTAGAAGGAGCCAATTATTAACTTAGTTCGGCTGTTAAGTATAACCTCCACCCATACCAATTCGCACTGAGTATCTACTTCGACTTCACTACAAGATAAACCACTACTGACAGACACAAACACTCCAGCAGCAATTCTGCCTAATCTATCTTTCCTGAACACCGTCTGAGACTTCGTAAAAATTTGTGCAGAACTTATTTCAGGCTTTAGCCAGCTTTCTGTACCTATAACGATTTCAGCTTCTGTGCTTTCTATTAGCGCTTGTAGCTCAGGGACTTTCCCAGCACAACTACAATAATTTACAACTACAATTCCGACTGTTCCTTGATCCAAGCACGTCCTGTATTTGCCATGCACCCTTTGAGATTGCAGCCCACCCCGTACTTTCCCGAGGCCTTCTAACCTAAAAAACCGCCCAGTCCACGCCACATAGCTTCCGCTACCCGTGCAGCCGTCAGCTGAGTGTAGTGAACTCCTGACCTATTCAGCGGAACCCGAAACCCCACCACCCTATAGCGCAAGTCCAGGAATCTGCAGCCAACACGGTCGCAAAACCGTCTGAGCCTCTGATTCAGACCCTCCACCCTGCTCTGCACCAAAGGTCCGCAGTCGGTTCTGTGAACGATGCTGCAGATGGTGAGCTCTGCCTTCATCTCGTAAGCAAGACCGGTAGCCTTCACCAAATCAGATAGCCGCTGGAATCCAGAGAGAATTTCCTCAGATCCAAAGCGACACACGTCATTAGTGCCGACATGTGCCACCACCTGCAGCTGGCTGCACCCTGTGCTCTTCATGGCATCCGGAAGGACCCTTTCCACATCAGGAATGACTCCACCCGGAATGCACACGGAGTGCACACTGAATTTCTTCCCCTCCTTAGCCGCCATATCCCTAAGGGGCCCCATTACGCACCTAACGTTGGAGCGCCCTACTACCAACAAGCCCACCCTCTGCGATTGCCCGGACCTTGAAGGCTGGGAATGATCCTCTGAAACAGGGCAGCCAGCTACATCTGGCTCAGCCAGAGACAGTGCCTGAAACCTGCTGTCAGACGCACCGGGGAGGCTTTCTGATCAGCCTCTGGGGACGTCTTTCGCTGCCTACCACGCCTTGGAACGACCTCCCAATCAACCACAGGCGAGTGCTCAGCCCCACTGCGGGCAGAAACCGGGGCAACCACAGCGGCAGACCGATCTGGGGACAGACGGGACGAGGTTCACATCCCCGTGATACCCAAGTGCGGCTCCCCACCGTGGTGCCCATTGGCAACCGCCTCAAGCTGCGCGACCGAAGTCAGCGCCGCTTGCAGCTGTGAGTGAAGGGATGCCAACTCAGCCCTTATCCGAACACAGCAATCAGAGTCCCTGTCCATTCTAATCGATGTTGAGCAACAGTTACTGAAACACGAGTCCGTGCCTAGATAACGCAAGGGAAACACGCAAAGAATGTATGAACTAACCTGTACAAATGCCTAACGACTGCGCTACACATTGGAAAGAAAATCATAGGTACAAAGAAAGTATCTGGGGTTGTTGTTGTTGTGGTCTTCAGTCCTGAGACTGGTTTGATGCAGCTCTCCATGCTACTCTATCCTGTGCAAGCTTCTTCATCTCCCAGTACCTACTGCAACCTACATCCTTCTGAATCTGCTTAGTGTATTCATCTCTTGGTCTCCCTCTACGATTTTTACCCTCCACGCTGCCCTCCAATGCTAAATTTGTGATCCCTTGATGCCTCAAAACATGTCCTACCAACCGATCCCTTCTTCTAGTCAAGTTGTGCCACAAACTTCTCTTCTCCCCAATCCTATTCAATACCTCCTCATTAGTTACGTGATCTACCCACCTTATCTTCAGCATTCTTCTGTAGCACCACATTTCGAAAGCTTATATTCTCTTCTTGTCCAAACTGGTTATCGTCCATGTTTCACTTCCATACATGGCTACACTCCATACAAATACTTTCAGAAACGACTTCCTGACACTTAAATCTATACTCGATGTTAACAAATTTCTCTTCTTCAGAAACGATTTCCTTGCCATTGCCAGTCAACATTTTATATCCTCTCTACTTCGACCATCATCAGTTATTTTACTCCCTAAATAGCAAAACTCCTTTACTACTTTAAGTGTCTCATTTCCTAATCTAATCCCCTCAGCATCACCCAATTTAATTTTACTACATTCAATTATCCTCGTTTTGCTTTTGTTGATGTTCATCTTATATCCTCCTTTCAAGACACTGTCCATTCCGTTCAACTGCTCTTCCAAGTCCTTTGCTGTCTCTGACAGAATTACAATGTCATCGGCGAACCTCAAACTTTTTACTTCTTCTCCATGAATTTTAATACCTACTCCGAATTTTGTTTTGTTTCCTTTACTGCTTGCTCAATATACAGATTGAATAACATCGGGGAGAGGGTACAACCGTGACTTATTAAACTGATAGTTCGGTAATTTTCACATCTGTCAACACCTGCTTTCTTTGGGATTGGAATTATTATATTCTTCTTGAAGTCTGTGGGTATTTCGCCTGTCTCATACATCTTGCTCACCAGATGGTAGAGTTTTGTCATGACTGGCTCTCCCAAGGCCATCAGTAGTTCTAATGGAATGTTGTCTATTCCCGGGGCCTTGTTTCGACTCAGGTCTTTCAGTGCTCTGTATCTGGGGTAACAGAAGAAAAATGAATATTTCGTCCATAAGGGACGCCATTTTGAGGGCTGCGACTGTAGCTCAATACAAATACAAAAAAGTTTCTGCATCAGTCACTTGTTCATTTTGTTACTATGCGTTTCGATGGTTCACACTGTAATCTTCAGGTGAAGAATTGTTTATTTACTTCGCTGGTGTTGGTGAACATTACAGACGTCTTCTCAGTCGCAGACCAAGGGCAGTGTAAGTTTTTTGCGTCCTTTGAGGGACGGTAGAGTCGTAAAGGATCTACGCACTGTTGTGTCATGTATGTCGTCTCCATTGGAGTGTAGTATGTAGGTTGCAACTGCTACTCTGAGATACAGTTTGGCACAGGGGTGGAATTTGTGGCGGGCCGCGTCAAACCAAAAAATTCTGCTTTGGGGAGACAAATACGCGGTAGGCTTCTGCACGCAGCCGTCTTGGGAAGTCCTTGAGCGCACACTGCTATGCCGCAGACGGAAGTTACCCTTCGTGGCGGTCAGCACTAATCCTTTTACAACGGTCAGCTGGCTCGGAGGCGCTGAGGGTACGGCAGTACCTGTGAGTAAACCTGGTCCAGTGCCGGACCTTCCGTTAGGCAGGAACTGTTACTGCAGGCGTGGGAAGTGGGTTTCTGAAGGATACGATAGGATATTTCAAAACATTCTTCGAGCCACAGCTCAAATTTTCCTTCTACGTCTTACTCACCTGTTTCGGTGCGCTCTGTACATCGGTACCTCGTGAGAACGAAGTTTCAAGGCTCTTTCGACTTGCCTTGGAGTGTGGATTGAGCGTCTCACATTTTAGAAACTTGGTGGGAGCGAAAGGTACTATCATAGTTTTGTCACGGAGGGCATTCGGGCCATGCGCTGGAATTGGCTGCATCGGCAATCAGAGAGCGCCTCAACGAAGTTTAGGAGGAAAGTCAAGGAAAACTGTAGAAGACTCTCCTGGTTTAGTCTCCGTGCTGTTAACAATACATTGCTGTTCCACGCTTAGTTTGAGACGTCGCCGAACTTCAACAGTGTTCGGAGTTCTGCAACTTGGCCGAATGCTGTACATCCGCTCTGCTGCCACGAATTGACGGGAGTGTTCGGTAAGACTGCACCGCGGTGGTAACAATACCGAGAATGTTTGCGAGAGGCATGGGGATGACACACACAACCTTCCAGGTTGTCATGCAACCTATTCAGGTTGTCATGCAACCTATTCAGGTTGTCATGCACGTCGTGCAGCTCACGAGTTTTTAGTCATATTTCGTAACAAAGTTTCCGTCTTTCGAATCTAATTAATTTCGGTTGGTATATAATTTTCTCCGTGTTTTCTTTTCGCTCTTACTTGGATTTTCATTTTGTTGTACACATTGTCCACTTTTGTAAATTCAAACGGAACTTTGTTACGTCAATCACCTTCAGTAAAATGATGGAATTTTCCAGCGATATCTTATTGTTGGTGACCCAAATGTTATTCTTTCTATCCTTTTTATTCGTCATTGCCTTTATTATTCAAGTTAAAAATCAATCCAATGTCTACTGTGTGTTCAGTGGTCATTTGTCTTGTATTAGCGTTAATAAATTACATTTTTAGCCGATCAACCTATGTCATTTAATGCGTAGAAGTTTTTCTTTCGAAAGTAGTGTCGATAAGTTCTCTCAGCCACGATCTGATTTACTGTGGCCACAGTGATGTAGCAGGGGTGCTATCCAATGCGCAGACAGTCTGCAATCGCAAGGGGGTCACCAGCTTCATGGGGTCGTCCTCTTGCACTAGTGCAATGGCACACTGATCATGAACTTCGGGGGCGTGCCCTGCTTCACTACGTCTGGGGTGACAAAGATTAGCACAGGTTGCGAGGTGCCGGGGTGGGGAAGAGTTTGTACCTCTTTAATTCAGACGAATCTTGCATGAGAACGAGACATACTCTCGACCCCCTCCTTATCTACCAGCTTATTTATTTATTTTATTTATTTATTTATTTATTGTTCCGTGGGACCAAATTAAGGAGAAATCTCCATGGTCATGGAACGAGTCAATACATGAAATTATAACACGATATTAGAAACAGATAAAATGAAATATAGGAAAAAAAAACATATTCAGGTGACAAGTCATAAGTTTAAATGAAGACAATCAACAATGTAACACTGGAATTTGCTTAATTTTTTAGCTCTTCCAGGAGCTCCTCGACAGAATAGAAGGAGTGAGCCATGAGGAAACTCTTCAGTTTAGACTTAAAAGAGTTTGGGCTACTGCTAAGATTTTTGAGTTCTTGTGGTAGCTTATTGAAAATGGATGCAGCAGAATACTGCACTCCTTTCTGCACAAGAGTCAAGGAACTGCATTCTACATGCAGATTTGATTTCTGCCTAGTATTAACTGAGTGAAAGCTGCTAACTCTTGGGAATAGGCTAATATTGCTAACAACAAACGACATTAAAGAAAATATATACTGTGAGGGCAATGTCAGAATTCCCAGATTTTTGAATAGGGGTCGACAAGAGGTTCTCGAACTTACACCACATATAGCTCGAACAGCCCGTTTTTGAGCCAAAAATACCTTTTTTGAATCAGAAGAATTACCCCAAAAAATAATACCATACGACATAAGCGTATGAAAATATGCGAAGTAGACTACTTTTCGTGTTGAAGTGTCACTTATTTCAGATACTGTTCTAATGGTAAATAAAGCAGCATTTAGTTTCTGAACAAGATCCTGAACATGGGCTTTCCACAACAGCTTACTATCTATCCGTACGCCTAGGAACTTGAACTGTTCCGTCTCGCTTATAACATGCCCATTCTGTCTGATTAAAATGTCAGTTCTTGTTGAATTGTGAGTTAGAAACTGTAAAAACTGAGTCTTACTGTGATTTAGCATCAAATTATTTTCCACAAGCCACGAACTTATTTCATGAACTAAATTATTTGTTACTGTTTCAATATTACACACAAGATCCTTCACTATCAAGCTGGTGTCATCAGCAAACAGAAATATTTTTGAATCACCTGTAATACTAGAAGGCATATCATTTATATAAATAAGAAACAGCAGTGGCCCCAGCACCGACCCTTGGGGAACGCCCCACTTAACAGTGCCCCATTGGGACTGAACATCACTACCACTCTCAATATTGCGGAGAATTACCCTCTGCTTTCTGTTCTTAAAGTAAGAGGCGAACCAATTGTAAGCTACTCCCCTTACTCCATAATGGTCCAACTTCTGCAGTAATATTTTGTGGTCAACACAGTCAAAAGCCTTCGTTAAATCAAAGAAAACACCTAGCGTTCGCAACCTTTTATTTAATCCGTCGAAAACCTCACAGAGAAAAGAGAATATAGCATTTTCAGTTGTTAAACCATTTCTAAAATCAAACTGAACATTTGACAGCAAATTATGTGAATTTAAATGCTCCAGTAACCTTGTATATACAACCTTCTCGATAACTTTAGCAAACACCGATGGCATAGAAATAGGTCTAAAATTGTCAACATTATCAATGTCTCCCTTTTTATAAAGTGGCTTCACTACCGAGTATTTTAATCGATCAGGAAACCGACCACTCCTAAAGGAAAAGTTACAGATATGGCTAAGTACTGGGCTAACATACATAGAACAATACTTCAGTATTCTGCTAGATACCCCGTCATATCCATGAGAGTTCTTGGTCTTTAGTGATTTAATTATTAACTCAATCTCCCTCTTGTCAGTATCATGGAGGAGCATTTCAGGTAACAGTCTCGGAACACTTTTTTCTAAGAGCGCTATATGATTCCCTGTTGGAATTAGGTTTCTATTTAGTTCACCTGCTATATTCAGAAAGTGATTATTAAATACTGTACATATATGCGACTTATCAGTAACACGGACATTCCCACTACGCACTGATTCTATATCCTCGACCTGTCTCTGCAGACCAGCAACTTCCTTTACGACTGACCATATGGTTTTAATTTTATCCTGAGACTTAGCTATTCTATCTGCATACCACATACTTTTTGCCTTCCTAATAACATTTTTAAGCACCTTACAATACTGTTTGTAATGGGCTGCTGCATTTAGATTTTGACTGTTTCTAACGTTTTGATATAATTGCCACTTTGTTCTACAAGATATTCTTATCCCTCTAGTCAGCCACCCAGGCTGCCTGTTTGTGCTAGTACCCTGTTTTAAACGTTGTAACGGAAAGCAACTTTCAAAGAGCATGAGAAAGGTCTTTAGAAAAGCATTATATTTATCGTTTACTGTCTCAGCGCTATAAACATCTTGCCACTCTTGTTCCTTTATAAGGTTTACAAAGGTCTCTACAGCAACCGGATCAGCTTTCCTGAACAGCTGATGACTATATTTAACACGAGTTGCAGCATTAATTATACACACAACGGTGACGGAAGGAAATGATGCTGGACCCTGCTATTTGATAAAATATGGAGTGCACTCTCACAATAATTTAATAAAAATCGTAATCTACTCAAAAAAAGAGAACTTTATCATAATAAACAACAGAAAATGGGATTCTGCCTACATCTACGAAATGATATGCGGATTAAATATCACAATGAGATTTACTATATATCAGAACATAAATGCACATGACTGTCGACACACACAGTAGGTTAAAGTATAGGGTATACTGAAATATTATGAGAATAAGAGATGGCTCGAGAACAAGGGGCTCCTACTCTCTGTGATGCAATAGATTGACGATAATGACTGGAGATCCTAAGGAATAAAATATTAATCTTCCGGCTATATAGTAGTATCGCAGTTAGTAATGAGAGCTCAAATGGGATCACATGGACAAACAAGCAAGGTGAACTTGTAGCTAAGCGAGCGTGCGTGCTGCCGAGGGATTCAGTATAAAATTGATAAGGTCCTACAATGCCGGAGCTGCAAAATGCTGTACCAGTACTGAAATCTGCGGCACGTCGTCCGTAGGCAGCGCTCTGATGATGTAGGCGCCGACTTCTGCCGTGCAGCAAGTCTGCGTCGACCCCCGACCTCGAAGGCTGTCCGATAATTCTAAATTCTTCCGAAAACGAGCGACCAAGTCTCAAGACCGTCCCGAATTCACTGCCCGCGCAACGCAAGAGCGACGCCAACATTGCTCTACTCCCTACTCTCCTCGAAAACCTCGAATCAGCATTCAGTTGTGATTCCAAAGTTCCCCCACACTGTCTCAGAACATCATTCCCGCCAACAGCGACCGTTCCCACCAATTTCGAGCAGGGCTTTATGACGTTAACTAGCCTCAGTTTAAGTTGACCAATCATGCCTCTGCTATTCAGCTGAGGGCACTGAACTTGCCGTTTGACTGGCTACGAAAACAACCTGCCTAGACCACCGGCCATCTGGCGGCAAACAGTCGCACCCAGCAGGGCACAGTCCACAAGTATTCTCAGAATCAAGAGGACAATGCGGACAGGAGTCTTCGTTCCGGACGCGCCGCAATGGTAAATACATAAACTGCGGCGACACTCAGGCGTCTAGCAGGTCGTTTCACACTGCATACAATAGGCGAAACTCGACCGACGTCAGTCGTTCCGCCAGGCACCAATAATTTAATGTCGTCTGACGAGGGCCTCCCGTCGGGTAGACCGCTCGCCTGGTGCAGGTCTTTCGATTTGACGCCACTTCGGCGACTTGCGCGTCGATGGGGATGAAATGATGATGATTAGGACAACACAACACCCAGTCCCTGAGCGGAGAAAATCTCCGACCCAGCCGGGAATCGAACCTTAGGATTGACAGTCTGTGGCGCTGACCACTCAGCTACTGGGGGTGGACCGCCAGGCACTTAAGCCTATTGTATGAACCGTTCAGAATTCAGGGAAGTGCAGCCCCCAACCGGAAATGCCGTGTGCCGCGTCCTCCGAAGCTTGCCTCGCACAGGCCACCCGGGGAACTAACCCAACATGTATAAGAATCAAGTGAAAATTATTTTTTGAGCTCTCAGTACAAATACTCTCATTACAATAACCTTATTCGGTCTGTTACTACCGTTCAGTGACATAGAACATTGATAAAATTGATGAAGATGAGAGGCGACATGCAATAGAGGGCTTGGAATCCGTCCACGAGATACCTCGTAGGGAAGCCGGCGTGTGTCAGGGCTCAGCCAGCATTGGGTGAAGTCTGGCCATTCTTTTACGCACACACTTCCCGGCTATTCGTAAAGCTTTCTCAACACCAACACCAGACTCCACAGAAAGTACAATATGCGTTAGATGAGTATGTGTCAAGCAAGATCGTAAGAGATGGAAAAGAGCCACAGTGGTACAACAACCGCGTTAGAAAACTGCTGCGGAAGCAAAGGGAACTTCACAGCAAACATAAACATAGCCAAAGCCTTGCAGACAAACAAAAATTTCGCGAAGCGAAATGTAGTGTGAGGAGGGCCATGCGAGAGGCGTTCAGTGAATTCGAAAGTCAAGTTCTATGTACTGACTTGGTAGAAAATCCTAAGAAGTTTTGGTCTTATCTCAAAGGGGTAGGTGGATCAAAACAAAATGTCCAGACACCTGTGACCAAAATGGTACTGAAACAGAGGATGACAGACTAAAGGCCGAAATACTAAATGTCTTTTTCCAAAGCTGTTTCACACAGGAAGACTGCACTGTAGCTGCTTCTCTAGATTGTCGCACAGATGACAAAATGGTAGATATCGAAATAGACGACAGAGAGATAGAAAAACAATTAAAATCGCTCAAAAGAGCAAAGGCCGCTGGACCTGATGGGATACCGGTTCGATTTTACACAGAGTACGCGAAGGAACTTGCCCCCCTTCTTGCAGCGGTGTACCGTAGGTCTCTAGAAGAGCGTAGCGTTACAAAGGATTGGAAAAGAGCACAGGTCATCCCCGTTTTCAAGAAGGGACGTCGAACAGAAGTGCAGAACTATAGACCTATATCTCTAACGTCGATCAGTTGTAGAATTTTGGAACACGTATTATGTTCGAGTATATTGCCTTTTCTGGAGACTAGAAATCTACTCTGTAGGAATCAGCATGGTTTTCGAAAAAGACGATCGTGTGAATCCCAGCTCGCGTTATTCGTCCACGAGACTCGGAGCGCCACAGACAAGGGTTCCCAGGTAGATGCCGTGTTTCTTGACTTCCGCAAGGCGTTCGATACAGTTCCCCACAGTCGTTTAATGAACAAAGTAAGAGCATGTGGACTATCAGACCAATTGTGTGATTGGATTGAAGAGTTCCTAGATAACAGCACGCAGCATGTCATTCACAATGGAGAGAAGTCTTAAGAAGTAAGAGTGATTTCAGGTGTGCCGCAGGTGAGTGTCGTAGGACCGTCGTTATTCACAATATACATAAATGACCTTGTGGATAGCATCGGAAGTCCACTGAGGCTTTTTGCGGATGATGCTGTAGTATATCGAGAGGTTGTAACAATGGAAAATTGTACTGAAATGCAGGAGGATCTGCAGCGAATTGACGCCTGGTGCAGGGAATGGCAATTGAATCTCAATGTAGACAAGTGTAATGTGCTGCGAATGCATAGAAAGGAAGATCCCATATGATTTAGCTACAATATAGCAGGTCAGCAACTGGAAGCAGTTAATTCCATAAATTATCTGGGAGTACGTATTAGGAGTGATTTAAAATGGAATAATCATATAAAGTTGATCGTCAGTAAAGCAGATGCCAGACTGAGATTCATTGGAAGAATAGTAAGGAAATGCAATCCGAAAACAAAGGAAGTAGGTTACAGTACTCTTGTTCGGCCACTGCTTGAACACTGCTCAACAGTGTGGGATCCGTACCAGATAGGGTTGACAGAAGAGATAGGGAAGATCCAACGGAGAGCAGCGCGCTTCGTTACAGGATCATTTAGTAATCGCGAAAGCGTTACGAAGATGATAAACTCCAGTGGAGGACTCTGCAGGAGAAACGCTCAGTAGCTCGGTACGGGCTTTTGTTGAAGTTCCGAGAACATACCTTCACCGAAGAGTCAAGCAGTATATTGCTCGCTCCTACGTATATCTCGCGAAGAGACCATGAGGATAAAATCAGAGAGATTAGAGCCCACACAGAGGCATACCGACAATCCGTATTTCCACGAACAATACGAGACTGGAATAGAAAAATGAAATGAAATGATCGTATGGCATTGTTGGTCAGGAGGCCCCATGTGGGGAAGTTCGGCCGCCGTATTGCAAGTCCTTTTTAGTTGACGCCACTTCGGCGACTTGCGAGTCAATGGATGATGAAATGATGATGAAGAACACACAACACCCAGTCATCACGAGGCAGAGAAAATCCCTGGCCCCGCCGGGAATCGAACCCGGGACCCCGTGCGCGGGAAGCAAGAACGCTACCGCAAGACCACGAGCTGCGGACACTGGAATAGTAGGGAGAACCGATAGAGGTACTCAAGGTACCCTCCGCCACACACCGTCAGGTGGCTTGCGTAGTATGGATGTAGATGTAGATGTAGATGCAGAAAGTCGCCTTTTCCGATTGTGGTGCGTCGTGCGCTGCCCCACCTCGCATTCTTGAGGTCTGGAGGCGGCAAGTTTTATGAGTGGCGGGGGCGGCGGCCCTTGACGGAAATTACGAGGGCGGCCGTCGCGGCAGCTGTCGGCGGTACCTGGCACCAGGTGGCGCTCGCGACCCGCTGCACAGTGCGGCACAGCCAGCCAGCGCCTCATGCATTATTTAAATAGTGCCCGGCCGGGAGAGGCGGCTCGCGGCCGCTTGTTTACCATACATTATCCAGCGCCGGATTATTAGGGGCGGCTGCTCGCTGCTCGCTCGCCCGCCTGCGAGTCGCTAAATAAACCAACGGCGGCGGCGTCGGCGGCGTCGGCTACCGGGCAGACGGGGAGACTCGCGCTACGCGGCCAGCGCCCTCTGTCGCCCTCTGTCGCCCTCTGTCGCCCTCTGCCGCCCTCTCGGGCCGTCTGTAGTCCTCTGACCCAGTGACGCCACTACACGCTTACAGCGCATGATGTTATACGACCCAAACCATTCGGTTTGGAGGACAAGTTATCTGCCGAACTTCAACTTCTACGGATCACCGAATGGATACAAGAAGGATACAACAAGCAGCACTCACGATTGGTGTATTCCTTGACATCGAAAAAGCTTACGATAAGGTGTGGCGGCCCAACCTTATTGTCAAACTGTTTCGCACTACCCCTATTGCGGATTGTTACATTGGACTCATAGACAGCTTTCTGCAGGGCAGGAAACTGTATGTCCGAGTCAACGATAAGAACTCACGTCCTTCCTACGTCACCATCCACAACACCGATTCCTACACCTTTTTTCCCTCCGCCGGTGTGCCCCAAGGCTTCGTCCTCTCCCCCATTCTGTACCTTTTGTATACGGCGGACATGCCGCCGCCATCACCTCCCATCCACCTTCTCCAGTTTGCCGATGACACCGCCTTCCTTGCCTTTGCCCCCACCCTGCAGCGCTCCCAACACCTTCTCCAATCCCATCTTGACCGGTTCACCGTTTGGTGCAACCAGTGGTTCCTCAAGGTCAATCCCTCCAAAACCCAGGCGATCATTGTAGGCAAAACCACCCCTTCCTTCCGCCTCCTTGATTTCTATCTTACCATCTATGGCCGTCCTATCGCCCTCACCCCCACCCTTAACTACCTTGGCGTCACCCCCGACCGTCGCCTCTCCTGGACCCCCCCATCTCCGGACAATCCGAGCTGAGGCACGCTCCCGACTCCGTCTCCTCGAGCTCCTTTCTGGCCGTACGTGGGGTCTGGACCCCTCCACCATCCTCCACACCTATAAATCCCTCATCCGCCCTATCCTCTGTTACGCCCATCCTGCCTGGATCTCCGCCCCCCCCCCCCTACCTTTTACAAATGCCTTCAGATCCTTGAACACCATTCTCTCCATCTCGGCTATCGCATCCATCTGCCCTCCCCCATGCGAATCCTGTACGACCTTATTCCGTTCCCCCACTTCCTCCTTTTCCTCGAACGGATACGGATCCTCTACACCTCCCATAAACTCGATCCTCTTCACCCGTTTGTTTCACCCATCCTCTCCCACCCCGCGCTGCCGCGCCTGTTTTTCCACGTCCCACCTGCTCTCCATCTCTCCACCCTCCTTACCCTCTCCCAAGGTCCTTCCACCAGCTCCCCCCTCCCTGATGATGCCCCCCTCCCCTCCATCTACCCCTCCTACCGTCCTCCCTCCCTCTTCCTGTGTTTGTTCCTTTGGGCACCCTCTCTCCCCTCTCTCCCCCTTCCCTCACTCCTCCCTTTCTCCCCACTCCTACCCCAGGCTTCCCCTACCTTCATCCCTCCGCTCCTCCTTCCATCTCCTCTGCCACTGGCATCTTTGATCTGCCCTCTCCCTCCCCCTCGCCCTTCTTCCCCAGACTCGCACACATTACGTGGACGTTCGCGCGCAGGATATCATCGCTTCTCGTGTCTCGTGTGTGTCGTCGTGTTTAGTGTTCAGTGTTCACCGTTCCGCTCCATCGTTCACCAGTACCATCGACATCGTCAGTGTTTGTGCGTCGTGTCAACAGTTTGTAGTGTGCACTGTCGTCGAGCGTGAACGGCTTCCTGTTTTTCATACGGCCTTTCTGACAACTGGACGACACTTGGACCAGCTAATCGCTAGGATGCAACGGCAACTTGCTGTAATGGAACGCTGGGCGCTGCAGAATAAGATAACGACCCACCCGACGAAGATGCCAGCCGTTCTGTTCACACGGAGGAAACCAGTTCTGAACGACAGACTCCAAATAGCTGATCAATTTATCCCACGGTCGCCGGGAGTGAAGTACCTCGGTGTCTACCTGGACAAAAAATTACTCTTTACGCAGCATATTGACGACAAGAAGACTGCAGCCCAGAAGATGGCCAGGTCATTAATTCCGTTTCTGAAGAGTAAGGATCTCAACCCTAACACTAAACTCCAATTGTAAAAGGCAACGGTGGAACCCACAATGTTGTATGGCTCCACCTCGTGGGGAACTACGTGCGTCTCCAACTACAACAAACTCCAAGCGCTGCAAAACGTTTGCTATCGTGCTATCGATGGATCACAGAAGCTACATGGTGGACAAGAAACGTCGACATCCGCACCGCATTCCACGAGACCACTATACAAGAGAAGGTCCATGACAAGGCTCTACGAGTTTTTGACAAAATCGATGCCCTTAGGGACGAAGTTCGACAATTGGAATCGGTAGGAACGGTAAAGTGGCACAAGTACCGGTACCGAAGTCAATAACGTTTCACCCCCCCCCCCCCCATAGGCAGTCTGTCATAACACGAGGAAGCAGTCACACATAACAGCCTAGACACATTTCACCCTCCACAGGAGATAGACATCACCAAAGACAGCGGGCTAAAGGACCCATTGAGTGTCCAAGCCTAACTGAATTTGTAATAAATAAAGTGTTTTCCTTTTATCCTTACATCCCATCCTAGAAGAATAAGTCATCAAGGATGATCTCTTCAGCCCACACTACACAAAAAATAAATTAAAAAATGGCGCCACTACTACCGCAGAAAAGCCTACGCGAGGAGGTCTTAGTGGTAGGGAAGAAACAGTGGCACCCTCAAGCGGGTTAATGGGTTTCTGCGATGCTACCGTATTGCTCTAGTGGACCACACTACTGCACACCAGATACTGATACAAGTGTTCGCGTGTTAGTATACCACTCAGTTCAATATGCTGTGAATGTTCGGGTTAGATTGCAGTATCTGTCAGCACTTAGGTCATTTCGATGAGAGAATATTAACTAGCTATAGAAGAACAAAAAGAACAGACAAGGAATGCAGCCTGTGGAGAAAAGCAAAAGATTAATAGACTCTGCCAAAGCCTCTACTGGCAACGGCCTTGCCGCAGTGGATACACCGGTTCCCGTGAGATCACCGAAGTTAAGCGCTGCTGGGTGTGGCCGGCACTTGGATGGGTGACCATCCAGCTGCCATGCGCTGTTGCCATTTTTCGGGGTGCACTCAGCCTCGTGATGCCAATTGACGAGCTACTCGACCGAATAGTTGCGCTTCGGTCAAGAATACCATCATAACGACCGGGAGAGCGGTGTGCTGACCCCACGCCCCATCTATCCGCATCCTGCTTGAGGATGACACGGCGGTCGGATGGTCCCGGCAGGCCACTCGTGGCTTGAAGACGGAGTCATAGTCATAGTGGTCGTGCCACTGAAACAACAGTGCGTGAAAAACGCAGGGTGAGCATTAATAAAACCGACAATCCTCAGGGACGGATTCCTCGCTGGAAACTGTGGAAAAAAGGTGCTATGCACGTGTGTCAGAAAACTCATCGTTCCCACGGGTAGATGCTGACGAACGACAGTTGCTCTGACCAAGTGCCTTGTGTGTTGTAGACTGCGTGATAGACTATAAGCAGCAGAATCGTCCGGTATTCATGTCGGAAACAAGCTTACACGGTGTTTCTGTACGCCCAAGTAGAGGGAAACGGGCAAGAGCCAGCACGTCAATACCAGAATAAATACCCTCACAGACGACAGCCTTATTTCACATCATTTCAAGCCCTTTCTGCGCTTTTGTGTGGTCATGGCTCCTTCCAGACTGACGAAGTTGCAGGCAGGCGGCTGACTGTGGCAGTATACAAGATCACTTGGACAGGACAGGATTTGTGATTGATGTAAAGAATGGCAGCTACCTCTAAATATAGATAAATGTAAATTAATGCAGATGAATAGGAAAAAGAATTCCGTAATGTTTGAATACTCCATTATTAGTGTATCGCTTGACACAGTCACGTCGATTAAATATTTGGGCGTAACATTGCACAGCGATATGAAGTGGGACAAGCATGTAATGGCAGTTGTGGGGAAGGAGGATAGTCGTCTTCAGTTCACTGGTACAATTTTGGGAAGATGTGGTTCGTCTGTGAAGGAGACCGCTTATAAAACACTAATACGACCTATTCTTGAGTACTGCTCGAGCGTTTGGGATCCCTATCAGGTCGGATTGAGGGAGGACATAGAAGCAATTCGGAGGCGGGCTGCTAGATTTGTTACTGGTAGGTTTGATCATCACGCGAGTGTTACGGAAATGCTTCAGGAACTCTGGTGGGATTTTCTAGAGGAAAGGAGGCGTTCTTTTCGTGAATCGCTACTGAGGAAATTTAGAGAACCTGCATTTGAGGCCGACTGCAGTACAATTTTACTGCCGCTAACTTACATTTCGCGGAAAGACCACAAAGATAAGATGAGAGAGATTAGGGCTCGTTTAGAGGCATATAGGCAGTCATTTTTCCCTCGTTCTGTTTGGGAGTGGAACAGGGAGAGAAGATGCTAGTTGTGGTATGAGGTACCTTCCGCCACGCACCGTATGGTGGATTGCGGAGTATGGATGTAGATGTAGACTGCGCGGACACCAGCTTTGGTGGACGGGATTCTATAGTTCCAGGCAAGTGGCCAGCCAATATGGTGAATGCCAGAGTACGATCAGGTGTACCATGCATGACAACCACTACTACCCTATCACTTGCAACGAGTGCAAGGATTATCTGCAGCGTATTTCCCTCTACGAGAAGCATTTTGTCGATGATTTTCGCATCAGACCATCACTGTTACGCGATATCTATCATCAGTCCTCCTCATAAACGAAGCAGCATTTACCAGAATCAGCATCAGCTTTCTGCATAGTCGTCATCTGTGCGCTACAGACAATGTTCGGTGAGGCGTCTCATCAGTATCGGTCCAACATCAATGTGCGGGCAGTTATTATTTCATAAAGTTTCGACAGAGGAACGTACCTGCGAAAATACTCTGACTGGGCTGCTTGAGAACCTGCCTTTGGCAAATACGACAGGTTATGTGGTTTCCGCGTGACGGAGTTCCACCTCACTTCCGCATTACAAGTCGCCGACTCCGCAACATCTTCGCGGGACGTTGGATAGGACGCGGGGACCCTGTAGTAAAGCCCGCTAGGTCACAGGACTTGAACACCATAGATTTTTAGCTCTGGGAGGCATTTGAAAAGCTTTGGGTTTGCTGCTCCAGTTCCCGATCAGGCTTCAACAGAATGTTCGCGATGCGTATGACGCTATTCAGGCTGGCAGGTGCGAGAGATTGTGGCAATCCATGATGCGACGTGTGAACGTGTGCATTGCATCCCCTGGAGTCCATTTTGGACATCTGTTGTGACTTGGTTCAAATGGTTCAGATGGCTCTAAGCACAATGGGACTTAACATCTGAGGTCATCAGTCCCCTGGACTTAGAACTACTTAAATCCAACTAACCTAACGGACATCACACACATCCATGCCCGAAGCAGGATTCGAACCTGCGACCGTAGCTGCCACGTGGTTCCGGACTGAAACGCCTAGAACCGCTCGGCCGCAGCGGCCGGCTGTGACGTGGATGCGATGCAGTTCTGTCCTGTGTTTCGGGACGATTTGTTGTCGTTGCACGCACACCATCGTCTTCCGGACATATGCTCACAGGGCCTACTTTCCTTCATTTTCGGTAAGGAATCAGTCCCTGCAACCCTGTATACGGGGAGCAGTCAATAACCGGAATGGGTGGTTGGTTGTTTTGGGAAAGGAGACCAGACAGCGAGGTCATCGGTCTCATCGGATTAGGGAAGGACGGGGAAGGAAGTCGGCCGTGCCCTTTCAAAGGAACCATACCGGCATTTGCCTGGAGCGATTTAGGGACATCACGGAAAACCTAAATCAGAATGGCCGGACGCGGGATTGAACCGTCGCCCTCCTGAATAACCGGAATGTTTAAAACAGATAATTTCTGGTGGGGACAAATTCGTCAAGGGTGCTTAGCCAGATCTGAAATATTAATGACGTTGCGGTTTTATACCAACACTGAATGACATAACTTAATGCAATATTAGATATTGAACTTATCGCGTCGGTGCATAAGTTCGTAGCGGTTTTCCATTAGTTACAAAACACTAGACATACACACAACACAGACTTTAGATGTCAAAAACATATTCTTCTTCACTATTTACAACAATATGCCAACACCCGGTTAACTTTTCGGTTCCGCGATTGTAGAAATCACGTTTACTTGAGGCGAGAAACTCGTCGAGTCTTGTTCGGAGCGCATTCTCATCTGGAAAGGAAGTTCCTTGTATGCTGTTCGATAGGGAGCGGAAAAGGTGGAAATTCATGTGAACAAGGTGGACGCGGAATGACTTCCCAACCCAGTCTAGCAGTGCGGGCGGGTGTTATATTGGAGTAGGATCACTTCGCGCTATCCTCCTGGTCGTTATTCTTATATTTCTTTTGAAAGACTTCTCAGTTTTTGACATTAAATGTCAGCAAGGATGGTTACACATCGGGGAAGCAATTCATAGAACACCACACCCTCGCTGTTCCACCAGATGCATAACATTATCTTTTTGTGGATGCACTCAACTCTGTTTCTGCTTTGTTTGCGCTCAATCATTCCTCCCTTTTGCTTATGTTAGCTTAACGATACCATTTCTCGTTACCAGAGTAACGATACAGAAAAGTGGTCAGTGTTGCTCACGAGCTGACTGATGACAATAAATCTCGCCACCTGCTGATTTTTGAGCCTTTCCCACAGGAAGTGAATATGGCAAAATGGTAGAATGATCAAAATGCATCACACTTGCCAGTTCTCAAGTACACTGACGTGAATCATTGTGGATCAAAGAGTTTAAACGCTAACAAACCCCGAAGGTCTTCCTGAACATGGAGAGTTACTGACGTCAAAGTGATCCTCCCTAAAACGAGAAATCCTTTTCCTTGCCGTGCTCTGTCCAGTGTCATTACCACATACAAGGCGAAAATCTTTGTGGCTGCCTCCGCTGCTGTCACCCATATACTGAACTCAAAGAGAACAATATGTCGAAAATGTTCCGATTTCTTCAAAGGGCACTCCATTTTCTAACGTCCGCATCTCCACTCACTGTCTGCAAAAGAAAAGATGACAATATATAAACTCGAATAACATCAGTGAATTACAAACAAAAAATGACAGTCGACAAATGAACCCATAGCTACCAGAATACCACCACGAAAACCGAAAACACAACGAACTTACCCGACAACCTAGTACACTATATGATCAAAAGTATCCAGACACCTACTGAAAATAACTTACAAGTTCGTGGCGCCCTCCATCGGTAATCCTAGAATTCAATATGGTGTTGGCCCACCCTTAACCTTGATGACAATTTCCACTCTCGCAGGCATACGTTCAGTCAGGTGCTGGAAGGTTTCTTGGGGAGTGGCAGCCCATTCTTCGCGGAGTGCTGCACTGAGGAGAGGTATCGATGTTGGTCGGTGAGGCATGGCACGAAGTCGGCGTTCCAAAACATCCCGAAGGTGTTCTATAGAATTTAGGTCAGGACTCTGTGCAGGTCAGTCCATTACAGGAATGTTATTGTCATGTAACTACTCCGACAAAGGCCGTGCATTACGAACAGGTGCTCGATCGTGTTGAAAGGTGAAATCGCCACCTCCGAATTGCTCTTCACCAGTGGGAAGCAAGAAGGTGTTTAATACACCAATGTAGGCTTGTGCTGTGATAGTGCCACGCAAAACAACAAGGGGTGCAAGCCCCCTCCATGAAAAACACGACCACACCATAACACCACTGCCTCAGAATTTTACTGTTGGCACTGCACACGCTGGCAGATGACGTTCACTGGGCATTTGCCATACCCACACCCTGCCATCGCATCGCCACATTGTGTACCCTGATTCGTTACTCCACAAAACGTTTTTCCGCTGTTAAATCGTCCAATGTTTACGCTCCTTACACGAAGCGAGGCGTCGTTTGGCATTTACCGGCGGGATGTGTGGATTACGAGCAGCCGCTCGACCACAAAATCCAAGTTTTCTCACCTCCCGCATAACTGCCATAGTACTTGCAGTGGATCCTGATGCAGTTTTGAATTCCTGTGTGATGGTCAGGATACATGTCTGCCTATTACACAGTACGACTCTCTTCAACTATCGGCGGTCTCTGTCAGTCAACAGACGAGGTCGGCCTGCACGCTTCTGTACTGTACGTGTCCCTTCACATTTCCACTTCACTGTAACATCAGAAACAGTGGACCTAGGGATGTTTATTAGTGTGGAAATCTCGCGTACAGACGTATGACACAAATGACACCCAATCACATGACCACGTTCGAAGTCCGTGAGCTCCGCAGAGTGCGTCATTCTACTCTCTCACGATGTCTAATGACTACTGAGATCGCTTGTATGGAGTGCCTGGCATTATGTGGCAGGACAATGCACTTAATACGAAAAAGGTATATTTTTGGGGATGTCCGGATACTTTTGATGATATAGCGTATTTTGAGAGCAGCCAATAACCGAAGTGCTGGAAACAGATTATTGAGGTTGCTGAAAGGTTGCAACGAACAAGTAGTTTTTAGTGTCTGTTACTCTTGATCTGCAACAGTTGCGACGTTGCTGTTTCTTGCCAACACTGAATGGCATAACGTAAAAGAGTATTGAATATTCTACTTATTGCCCATCAAATTTTAATTACTACAACAATTTGTGTACGATATGAATTTTAAGTGTACGTTTAGTTTTCGTTGATATTATCTGCGGCAGCATGCGTCAAATATTACCCAGACTACATTAGACGTGTTCACAATTGCGAATAGGAACAACCATCAGCTGTAGAATGGAGCGACGGCAATGAAACTTTGAGCCGCATGGTGACTCGAATCCGGATTTCTCGCTTATCGCGAATGGTCGCCTTACCATTTTTTTCCTTCAGTTTATTCGCTATTGTTCGGTGCATTTCGTCGGGGCGGACGTCACATGACATCCGTTGTAGTTAATCGTAGATCGTTACACTCATATTTTTTTTTTTTTTTAATTACAGAGAGCGGCCAGCCGTCGGACTGACACGCTGCGATACTGTGCTGTCATCATTTGGCTGTCCTTGCACGACTCATAACATCCCACACAGGGGACCCATTTCACTCGAAAGTCGCTTGCCCGGCGTTGGCGGATCAACACGATATTGCTGTGCCCGTGTTATTACGAATCACGATGCAAATTTATTTTGGACATGCTTGCATGGTGTTTTATTAATTCTAGGCAGTAAGTTTCCCAATCCGAAAAACTTAACACTTTCAACTTCTTGTATTTAAACGACTGAGAAACCTATCTTATATATCTTATAGTGTTCCATGAAAAATACTGGTCTGTAAGTATTGATTTTTGTCAAAATTTGAAGATAATCCATTTGGCTTGAATCGTGTTGATGTTTTCGAATATTTTATTAGCAGCCTTTGCAGCAAGGGATTAGGTACATTTTTTTATCGTCTGCAAAAATAAAAAATTACATCTTTTCACACTGGAAGCGGAAGATCATTTACGTATATCAGTAATACAAAAGGTCCCAAAGTCTAATCTCGTGTTACATTATGCCTGATTTCTTCAAATTCTGAGTGCCTGTCACGATATAACTGTCATGGAATTGACATACACTGCTTTCTGACATTCGGCTCTGAGCGCTATGGGACTTAACTTCTGAGGTCATCAGTCCTCTTGAACTACTTAAACCTAACTAACCTAAGGACATCACACACATCCATGCCCGAGGCAGGATTCGAGCCTGCGACCGTAGCGGTCCCGCGGTTCCAGACTGTAGCGCCTAGAACCGCTCGGCCACTCCGGCCGGCTGACATTCGGATCAGATAAAAACCGTCAACCTGCTTTATCTGCTATTCCGAAATATTTTAAATTTTACGTTAGGATATCATGGTTCACAAAACCAAAAGCCTTAGCCAAATCACAAAATAGACGGTGATTATAACTAAACCTTCACTATTTGAGAGAGGTTAGACGAAAAAGTATTTACTGTATGGGTACTCAGCTGTGTAGAAATGGTCTACAGTACATGTGCTGCGGGAATTGTGTTGCTATTGGTGATGGTGTCATGATCTACCGTTAAGCATCGATGCCGGTATGGCGACGTAGGACTGAGACACAAGCATCATTATGTATTACAGATACAGGCAGTCATCATGGGTCTGGACAAGGTGAGCAGGGCTTACCAGTAAGGCTGTTCTATCAAGAGAACAGCATTTGCGCTGCTGATCTTCGCGAGTATCGACGCGTTAAGGGAATACGGAGAGGTCATCTGTCCACGCCGGATTTTAAAAACATTATTGAGATTTTCTAATTAACTGGCGACTTGGGAATTGCTCCTGGGAGAGGCCGACAGCCAATAGTGCCACAGATTGTTGAAGAAGTCCCTTTTGCCATGGCTGAGAATTCTGTGCCTGCCAATATCACCAAATCTGAGTTCCTGTGTTGGTATGGTTACCTGAAGGACAGGGTTTATCAACGGGACACTAACACACATTGTATGTTGAAGATGAGCATAGCGAGGAAGATAGCCTACACCCCACCTCGGATGTTCGGGAAGCAGTAGAGCAATCTCTAGTGCGGTTCCAGGCTGTCGTGGATGCGGATAGTCGCCACATTGGCCAATGGTTGTAACCTAGAACGTACACTGTTAACAAATCTTACTCTCTCATGTGGATATCAAAATGTGTTTCTTTCAGTGCTTTATTCGTTATTTTTTTTCCACATGTACTTACAGATGTTTTCACAAAGTTTCATTGCCTTACAATCACTCGGTTTTCATGTGGACCGTCTGAAGTAGCGGAAGTTTGATTATAACCAACCTTTATTACCGAATATAATATTTCTGAATTACTGATTCTAGTGTATCATGTCGTCAAGGTAACGTAGTCAAGGTAATTGAAGTCTGTTTAGCTGACAGTCTTCTTTGAAATTCGAACTGTTAGATGTTCTCTTGCGGTAAGTTTGTATACGGAAAGCGCTCGTGACAATTTAACGACAATTCGTCAGATTTTTCAGTACTGCTCGCCTAAGATATAAGCTAATAAAGTGAGATCAAGCAGAGGGATGGACAGGATCCGTCTAAACGCGGCACATTTCGTAAAGGTATCGTTTAGTGACAGCATTACGGACTTGTTCAGCAATTACAGCCGTAGTAGACGCTATAAGAGAGGCGCGGTATACCACCCAGGGGATTACTATTGAAAGTCATAGAACGTAAGGTGGGGAGAAGAATCAGGTAACTTATCATTTTATTCCGCATACGCCTCGTGAGGTCACCACGAGCAGAAAATAAGAGAAATTGCTGCTGGTGCAGGAGCTTATCGACTGCCGTTGTCCCCACGAACTGTTGGTGAATGGTACAGGGAGAAAATGATACCTCGCAAAGTGGCGTGCAGAATTAGACGTAGATGAAGGCGTAAGTCAGGCCTGACGCCCGCATCTCGCGGTCGTGCGGTAGCGTTCTCGCTTCCCACGCCCGGGTTCCCGGGTTCGATTCCCGGCGGGGTCAGGGATTTTCTCTGCCTCGTGATGGCTGGGTGTTGTGTGCTGTCCTTAGGTTAGTTAGGTTTAAGTAGTTCTAAGTTCTAGGGGACTTATGACCACAGCAGTTGAGTCCCATAGTGCTCAGAGCCATTTGAACCATTCAGGCCTGACCAGAAACCTCTCCGCGGGTGCAAGCACCCGGGCCCAGCGCTCCGACCGCAGCGGGGAATGGGGCTGAGGGGCCGGTAAAGGGCTACGAGAGCTGCAGGCGGACGCCACGAGAGCTGAAAGTTCCGCTGTTAGACGCCATGCTGTTTGCTGTCAGCACTATTTGCATTACACTAAATTTGTATTATGCATTAGCAGTACTATGGCGTCTGAACACCTATCCAAAAAAGAAAAAGTGGGTAGCCACTTGTTCACTGCCGTATTGTCTTACTTTTCGTATTGTTTAAAGGCAAAGCACAGCAAAGGGCTTAATATTCCCATGGCACTATTAACAGCTGGAAAAATATTTATTGGAAAGTCATTATAACACCAATCACAAAGACGATAGAATGTATTTGCTTTCCGACGAACGACGGTGGATGCTGGCTTAACTGAAAGAGCCGTTATGGAATAAAACTAACAAGGGAAACAGCCATTGTACACCTTCCACTCCCCCCCCCCCCCCACACACACACCCTGAATCAGATTTAGTGGAAAGAGGGACAGTGGACAGCCTGTCAAAACTGAACACGTACCAAAAAATGTTCAAATGTGTGTGAATTCCTAAAGGACCAAACTGATGAGGTCATCGGTCCCTAGACTTACACACCACTTAAGCTAACTTAAACTAATTGAAGCTAAGGACAGCACACAGACAATATGCCCGAGGGAGGACTCAAACCACCGGCGGGAGGGGGAAACACAGATCAAGGTTGTTGAATACAGGACTGTGGAAAAAAAAAAAAAAAGAGAAGCAAAATAGGAACAGTGAATGATCCAAGAAGAAGAAATGCGATATAGAGCAGCCCAGGCACAGAAATGGTCTCGTGGTTATGTGCTTACCGTGTTGGATGGCCAAGCGGGCAGGTTGTGTTCGAACCTCCATCTTTTCTTTTTTTTCCCGCTGTTCCCTTTATTGAAATTTATGTCTGTATGGTGGTGTAACGTCCGTGTGTAACAGCGAGGGGTAAGATAGGGATCTATAATGACAGTTGATTCTGCTCAACTAGTCTATTAGCAGCCGAAAGAAAGTGGTTCCCGAATGGGAACGACAAATATTTGATGACAAGGCGACAACTGAACCGAATCCTCTACCGCAAAACACGTCTGGCGCATCATACACGGCATTAGCGACAGAACGTGTGTCATATGATAGAAATCCCCTGTCGACGCACCTAATTTGTACGACTGATGAGTGAGTGAAATATGTCTCCTTGCCTGATATAAATGTTCGTATGGATGTGAATGTGAACACTCCCAAGGAAATAACGGAAACATAATAGTTTATCACATAAGCTGCAACAAAGGAAACGCAGTAGTTTCACAGTCACACAGTTTCTCCGTGCTCTGTCAAAACAGATGTTTTTAACGTTTTTGAAGTTTCGTTTCGTTATGGAAATCTTGACTCTTGCATTCCTTTGTTGTAACATAGTTCACACCCGTTTATTTGTAATTTTAATTTTGGGACACGTCTACATGGTATGTCGGCTGCTCTCACTATTCATCACATTTGCTTGGGGCGGTAACGTATTCTTACCACATGACTCATATACAGGGTGATCAAAAAGTCAGTAAAAATTTGAAAACTGAATAAATCACGGAATGATGTAGATAGGGAGGTACAAATTGACACACGTGCTTGGAATGACATGGGGTTTCATTAGAACCAAAGAAATACAAACATTCAAAAAATGTCCGACAGATGGCGCTTCATCTGATCAGAATAGCAATAATTAGCATAACAAAGTAAGAAAAAGCAAAGATGATGTTCTTTACAGGAAATGCTCAATATCTCCACCACCATTCCTCAACAATAGCTGTAGTCGAGGAATAATGTTGTGAACAGCACTGTATAGCATGTCCGGAGTTACGGTGAGGCATTGACGTCGGATGTTGTCTTTCAGCATCCGTAGAGATGTCGGACGATCACGATACACTTGCGACTTCAAGTAATCCCAAAGCCAATAGTCGCACGGACTGAGGTCTGGGGACCTGGGAGGCCTAGCATGACGAAAATGGCGGCTGAGCACACGATCATCACCAAACGACGCGCGCAAGAGATCTTTCAAGCGTCTAGCACTATGGGGTGGAGCGCCAGCCTGCCTTTTCGTTCTAATAAAACCCCATGTCATTCCAAGCATGTGTGTCAATTTTTACCTCTCTATCTACATTATTCCATGGTTTATTAGGTTTTCAAATTTATACTGACTTTTTGATCACCCGGTACTATAAACAATATACAGCATGACAACTGACAAGACTACAAGACGAGAACAAACATTTCATTGACCAGACAGACCACATTGTAATGAAAAAAGAGTAAATGGAACGAGGTAGTTAAGAACAACGTTCGCCCGCTAGGTGGTCCAACATCACGAGCACTTACCCAAGATGGCGTTGTTGCTTCATGCTGCTATTTATTGCACTTGTTGTTTTTAGACCGTTCACTGTATCTATACACATCAAAAAAAGTTTTTGATTACCCTAGTTCCCAGAACTACTGAAGTTAGACGTTCCATGTGGATATTGTATCATAGACACAGTCCCTTTGACTGTTCAGATATGTCACTAAATCCATCCAAAGATGTAAACAACCATGCATGAGCAGCGCCTATTAGGAGGGGGTCCGACAGCGGATCAATTCCAGTCATTCCACAAGGAAGGACGTACACGGCTCGTGTTGTCTGCCCTGACGGTCGATACCGCATTGTTACTTTCTGACAGGAAGGGCTCTCAACAAGGGAAATGTCGACGCATCTCGGAGTGAACCTCAGCGATGTTGTTCGGACATGGAGGAGATACAGAGAGACAGGAACTGTCGATGAGATGCATCGCTCAGGCGACCCAAAGGCTACTACTGCAGTGGATGACCGCAACCTTCGGATTATGGCTCGGAGGAACCCTGACAGCAACGCCGCCATTTTGAATAATGCTTTTCGTGCAGCCACAGGGCGTCGTGTTACGACTCAAACTGCCCTCAGTAGGTTGTATGATGCCCAACTTCACTCCCGATTTCCATGGTGAGGTCCATATTTGCAACCACGACACCATGCAGCGCGGTACAGATGGTCCCAACAACATGCCGAATGGACCACTTAGGAAATGCATCACGTTCTCTTCACCCATGAGTGTCGCATACGCCTTCAACCAGACAATGGTCGGAGACGGGTCTGAAGGCAACTCGGTCAGGCTGAACGCCTGAGGCACACTGTCCAGCGAGTGCAGCAAGGTGAAGCTTCCCTGCTATTTTGGGGTAGCATTATGTGGGGCCGACGTACGCCGCTGGTGGTCATGGAAGGCATCGTAACGGCTGTAGGATACGTGAATGCCATCCTCCGACTGATAGTGCAATCATATCGGCAGCATACTGGCGAGGCATTCGTCTGCATAAACGACAGTTCGCTCTCCCATCGTGCACCCCTAGTGAATGTCTCTCTTCAGGATAATGACATCGCTCGGCTAGAGTGGCCAACATGTTCTCCAGACATGAAACCTATGGGACATGCCTGGGACGGACTGAAAAGGTCTGTTCATGGACGACGTGACCCACCAACAACTCTGAGGGATCTACGCCGAATCGCCGCTGAGGAGTGGGACAATTTGGACCAACAGTACCTTGATGAACTTGTGGATAGTCAACCACGACGAATACAGGCAAGCATCAATGCCAGAGGACGTGCTACTGGATTTTAGAGGTACCGGTATGTACAGCAATCTGGACCACGAGCTCTGATGGTCTCTCTGTATTGTGGTACAACATGCAATGTGTGGTTTCATGAACACTAACAAGGGCGGAAATGATGTTTATGTTGATCTCTATTGCAATTTTCTGTAGAGGTTCCGGAACTCTCGGAACCGAGGTCATGCAAAACTTTTTTTGGAATTACAAAAAAATGTTGTAGTGGAGCATGTTGTAAATAAACAAACAAGCAAAAAGGACTAGAGAAGCTGCTGACTTCATAACAATGTTCGATTCAAAAATGTGTGCAAACGTTATTTCTTCTCTTACATAATCGACAAAGTCCCACCAACCTTCGGGCTTAACATATTAATATCTAATAACTCGATTTGTTTGACTGTATCATCGAACCATAGTTTAAGAATTATAGACTAGAAACGGGTACAATTTTACGAACATCACAACGTAGTTGTAAATGCTAGTATTTAACGCTTTTGTAGTTCTGCTTGCCGTATTAGCACTATATAATTCCTTTATTTAATTCTGTAATAAGGGTAATTGCTTTGACATGAAAAGAGAAGCTGAAAATAGACAGACGTGATAACAGACTGCTTATAAAAGTGTGCTGCAATATTCGTCTCTTAGAAGTAGCTGCACTATGTTGCAAACACGTCATCCTTACAAGGGAATCTCCCCATTGCACCCCCTTAGATTTAGTTATAAGCTGGCACAGTGGATAGGCCTTGAAAAACTGAACACAGATCAATCGACAAAACAGGAAGAAGTTGTGTGGAAATATGAAAAAAGTAAGCAAAATATACAAACTGAGTAGACCATGCGAAACATATGCAACATCAAAGAGAGTATCATCTCAGGAGCACCGTGGTCCCGTGGTTAGCGCGAGGAACTGCGGGACGAGAGGTCCTTGGTTCAAGTTTTCCCTCGAGTGAAAAGTTTACTTTCTTTATTTTCGCAAAGTTATGATCAGTCCGTTCGTTTATTGACGTCTCTGTTGATTGTAATAAGTTTAGTGTCTGTATTTTGCGACCGCACCGCAAAACCGTGCGATTAGTAGACGAAAGCACGTGCCTCTCCAATGGGAACCGAAAACATTTGATCGTAAGGTCATAGGTCAACCGATTCCTCCACAGGAAATCACGTCTGATATATTCTATAAGGCACTGGAGACGCCATGTGCGTCACGTGACAGGAATATGTTGTCGACCCACCTAACTTGTACACTTGGCGAATGGGTAAAGAGATTCTTCTACCTTGCGATTTAGGTTTTCTTGTGGATACATTCTACGGCGCAGTTACCTGGCATCGGACGGACGGACGGACAGATAACAATTGTCTGAAAATAAAAAATTAAACTTTTCACTCGAGGGAAGACTTGAACCAAGGGCATTTCGTTCCGCGACTGTTCACGCTAACCACGGGACCACGGCCATCCTGAGCTCACACTGTCTTTTATGTTGCCTATCTCCCGCATGGACTACTCAGTTTGTATATTTTGCTTATTTTTTTCATAGTTCCACACTACTTCTCCCTGTTTTCTCGATTGATCTGTGTTCAGTATTTCAAGGCCTATCCACTGTGCCAGCTTATAACTAAATCTGAGGGGGGTGCGATGGGGAGGTTCCCTTGTTAGTATCCCGTGTGTGTAGTCGTCAACATATAACCGTCTCACACACACACCTGCTCGGAATGGCGCTGTGGCGGGGGAAGCCTGAGCGCTGAGCGATCTCAGCTGCGCTCGCAGAGAGCGGGCGCGCTCCAGGAGCGCCAATGTCGGCCGGGCCCGGTGCAGATGAGCTGGCAGCGGACTCTGAGCGTGCGCGGCTGTGCATTAGCCATCCGCCGTGGCCCACGCGCCGGCTTTGTGACGGCCCTACACGGTGGACACTGTGTAGCCGCAGCCGCCGCAGCCGGCGGCGCCGCCTGCAACATTGAAGCGACTGGCCGCCTGCTGGTCGGCCGGCCATCGACAAGTGCGTCGCAACTGCGATGCGGCAGCTGCACCGGCGCCGCCGAAAGGCCGCCGGGATGCAGCAGTAGGGGGAACTTCAGTGCGTGACACAGCGATACATCTCCAGGGAAAAGAATTCCTGTATTTTTCTGCACTGATACCGCTTAGTGTGAGACCAGAAAAAGGAGGTTATATACCGATTTACAGTCTCACTGGTCGCCGTAAGCGGCATCTAAACTACGAGAGCCACCTAAATTTGTTACCAATTTTATGTCCTGACGATGGAAACTCCACATTGAAACCACCTCATATTTAGTGGTAAGTTGGCCCAGATGATATCCCGTCAAAAACTGAACACAAACAAATCGTGCAAACCGGAAGAAGGTGTGCTGAAGGGCAAAAACAAAAAAGCAAAATACACTCCTGGAAATGGAAAAAAGAACACATTGACACCGGTGTGTCAGACCCACCATACTTGCTCCGGACACTGCGAGAGGGCTGTACAAGCAATGATCACACGCACGGCACAGCCGACACACCAGGAACCGCGGTGTTGGCCGTCGAATGGCGCTAGCTGCGCAGCATTTGTGCACCGCCGCCGTCAGTGTCAGCCAGTTTGCCGTGGCATACGGAGCTCCATCGCCGTCTTTAACACTGTTAGCATGACGCGACAGCGTGGACGTGAACCGTATGTGCAGTTGACGGACTTTGAGCGAGGGCGTATAGTGGGCATGCGGGAGGCCGGGTGGACGTACCGCCGAATTGCTCAACACGTGGGGCGTGAGGTCGCCACAGTACATCGATGTTGTCGCCAGTGGTCAGCGGAAGGTGCACGTGCCCGTCGACCTGGGACCGAACCGCAGCGACGCACGGATGCACGCCAAGACCGTAGGATCCTACACAGTGCCGTAGGGGACCGCACCGCCACTTCCCAGCAAATTAGGGACACTGTTGCTCCTGGGGTATCGGCGAGGACCATTCGCAACCGTCTCCATGAAGCTGGGCTACGGTCCCGCACACCGTTAGGCCGTCTTCCGCTCACGCCCCAACATCGTGCAGCCCGCCTCCAGTGGTGTCGCGACAGGCGTGAATGGAGGGACGAATGGAGACGTGTCGTCTTCAGCGATGAGAGTCGCTTCTGCCTTGGTGCCAATGATGGTCGTATGCGTGTTTGGCGCCGTGCAGGTGAGCGCCACAATCAGGACTGCATACGACCGAGGCACACAGGGCCAACACCCGGCATCATGGTGTGGGGAGCGATCTCCTACACTGGCCGTACACCACTGGTGATCGTCGAGGGGACACTGAATAGTGCACGGTACATCCAAACCGTCATCGAACCCATCGTTCTACCATTCCTAGACCGGCAAGGGAACTTGCTGTTCCAACAGGACAATGCACGTCCGCATGTATCCCGTGCCACCCAACGTGCTCTAGAAGGTGTAAGTCAACTACCCTGGCCAGCAAGATCTCCGGATGTGTCCCCCATTGAGCATGTTTGGGACTGGATGAAGCGTCGTCTCACGCGGTCTGCACGTCCAGCACGAACGCTGGTCCAACTGAGGCGCCAGGTGGAAATGGCATGGCAAGCCGTTCCACAGGACTACATCCAGCATCTCTACGATCGTCTCCATGGGAGAATAGCAGCCTGCATTGCTGCGAAAGGTGGATATACACTGTACTTGTGCATGCTGTGTTGCCTGTGTCTATGTGCCTGTGGTTCTGTCAGTGTGATCATGTGATGTATCTGACCCCAGGAATGTGTCAATAAAGTTTCCCCTTCCTGGGACAATGAATTCACGATGTTCTTATTTCAATTTCCAGGAGTGTAGAAACAGGGAACGCTTTACACTAACAAATGCGACATCGAACGCAGTGAAAGAGGTACGGCGTCGTTGTTACGTGATTGTGGTGGTGGACTACAAAGCAGACGACCTGTGTTTAAATATCCATTGTGCAATTTATTTTAATTTTATTTTTCGTTTTCACAAAATTATGTACTGTCAGTCTGTTCATCGAAATGTTTGCTCTTTCTGTTGTAAGACGTGTATATTTCTATTGTCTATTGTCAACCCACAATTTATGAAAGATGTTTATATTTGGTTAATAGGATTAAGTAGGAATAATTGATAGTCATGAAACATCCTGGCAGATTAAAACTGTGTGCTAGGCCGAGACTCGAACTCGGGACCTTTGCCTTTCGCGGGAAAGTGCTCTACCAACTGAGCTACCCAAGCACGACTCACCCCACGTCCCCACAGCTTCACTTCTGCCAGTACCTCAGCAACTTGTATTTTCGTAGTCCTGAGTTTCCCGGAACATTTTTGTAATTCCTCTTTTCAACGATCAGCTGAAGTATTTCTTCTGTTACCCATCGTTTCTAAGCAGGTAACTTCTTTGTAACTACGTTTTCCTTTCCAATTTCTGTGATGGCCTTTTTTAGAGATGTCATTCCTCTTCAACTGTACTGCCTACTGAGTTCTTCCTTATTGCTGTATCTATACCCTTAGAGAACTTCACGTCTATCTCGCATTCCTCAGTACTTCCGTATCCCACATCTTTGCACCTTGGTTATTCCTGACTAGTGTCATGAACTTCAGCCTTCTCTTCATCACTACTATACTATGATCTGAGTCTATATCTGCTCCTGGCTACACCTTACAATCCAGTATCTGATTTCGGAATCTCTGTCTGACCAGGATGTAATCTAAATGAAATCTTTCCGTATCAGCCGCGCGCATCTCGTGGTCGTGCGGTAGCGTTCTCGCTTCCCACGCCCGGGTTCGCGGGTTCGATTCCCGGCGGGGTCAGGGATTTTCTCTGCCTCGTGATGGCTGGGTGTTGTGTGCTGTCCTTAGGTTAGTTAGGTTTAAGTAATTCTAAGTTCTAGGGGACTGATGACCATAGATGTTAGGTCCCATAGTGCTCAGAGCCATTTGAACAATTTTTTCCGTATCAGCCGGCCTTTTCGAACTATACCTCATTCTCTTGTGATTGTTGAGCAGAGTATTCGCTATTACTAGCTGGAATTTGTTACAGAACTCAAATAGTCTTACTTCTCTCTCATTCCTTGTCCCAAGCCCTTATTCTCGTGTAATCTTTTCTTCTACTTCTTCTCCTACAACTGCATTCCAGTCCCCCATGACTTTTAGAATTTCGTCTCCCTTTACGTACCGTATTACCCTTTCAGTATCCTCATATACTTTCTCTGTGACTTCATCTTCAGCTTGTATTGTCGGTATCCATACCTGAACTATCATTGGCGGTGTCGGTTTGCTGTCTATTCTAATAAGAACAGCCCTATCACTGAACTGTTCACAGTAATAGTTTCTCTGCTCTACCTTCTTATTCATAACGAATCCTGCTCCCGTTATACCATTTTCTGCTGCTGTTGATACTACACTATACTCATCTGGCCAGAATTCCTTGTCTTCTTTCTATTTCACTTCACTGACACTCACTATATCTCGACTGAGCTTTTGCATTCCCCTTTTCACATTTTCTAGCTTCTTTACCACATTCAAACTTCTGATATTCCAAGCATCAACTCGTAGAACGTTATCCTTTCGTTGATTATTCAATCTTTTTCTCGTTGTCACCTCCCCCTTGGCAGTACAATCCCAAGGGATCTTTTGCCAACAGAGAGATCATCATGACATTTTTTCAGTTACAGGCCACATGTACTGTGGATACACAATATATGTCTTTAATGCAGTAGTTTCTTCTGCCGTTGATCATTGCTGATGCTTCCGCCTTTAGGGCAGTTTCTGTTCCCAAGGGGAAGAGAGTACACTGAACTTTTGTCTGCCCCTCCGCCCTCTTTGACATGGTCGTTGGCAGAATGAGAGTCACTTCCTACGTCGGAAGGCTTTTGTAGCCGATACTGATGGCTGTTAATCAAATTTTAAGCTGTGGTGGGGGATCTAACCGACATCAAGGATGTTTTGATTATTAATCAAGGAAGCTATCTCTAGACCACGGGTGAATCGGCCAATATTATTTCTAATAAATACTCTTCATGCCGTTGCTAATATATGGAACGTTAATTGCCCTACTGGGCTGTCGACCGTTATTATTTACTATCTTAAATCATTTCACTTGAGTTGTTGTGGCCTAGTCTATTCTTGTGTTAACCCTTTCTTTTGGTACTTCACGTGTGCGACTGCACTAATTATCAGCTAAAAAAACATAAAGTAATATACATACAAGCATAATAGCAAGAGAGGAATCAGTGATTTTTTTTTCGGAATACCTTGTTGTAGATAACTTCCCTCTAATTGGTGTCATATTCCTTCGGAAACAATATCTATGTTCGAAGTTTTATCATTTCTTATGGGCGCACAAGGTCAAATTTCCACAGTTAGCGGTTAGTGAGGGTGGTTGGAGTGTTACCAGTTGTGGGTGGCAAGAGTTGAATGATAGTCGAAAGAAACAGACCTGTTGCAGGGTAAATACAGTAACAAACAGGATAGCCCACAAGTGTGGAACCACCCTTCTAAAACAAAGAGAAGTTGTGGCTTAAAAATCACTTACATTGAAAGGAGGCTGAGTGTTATCACTGTAGCCACCATTTTAGATGCCACCATTTTTAAAGTAGCTCGTAAATTTTAGGCGGAAAGGGAGTTGTGTAACATGGTTCAAATGACTCTGAGCACTATGGGACTTAACTTCGGAGGTCATCAGTCCCCTAGACTCAGAACTATTCAAACCTAACTACCCTAAGGACGTCACACACATCCATGCCCGAGGCAGGACTCGAACCTGCGACCGTAGTGGTCGCGCTGTTCCAGACTGAAGCGCCTAGAACCGCTCGGCCACATCGGTCGGTTGTGTGACATGTCAGACACATAGAGAATTACAAAAACAATGACACCTCGCACTTTAACACGGCTTTATAAATAATGTAGTACGTAACTCTGGAAGTTCCATAAGGCATGCCGCGGATGACGCTGTTGTACTCGTATGCAGAGATATAGCAATGATAGAAAATTGTAGCAAAATGCAAGAAGATCTGACGCTTGGTGCAAGAGACTGTCAGTTTGTTCTCAGTATAAAAAAATGTAACTTATTGACGATAAATTGGTAGAAAGACATTTTACTCTATTATTATGTAATCGCAGGACTATCACTGGAAGCATTCGCATCCATAAACTGTCGAGGAGCAAAGCGTACTGAGCGAGTTAGTGTGAAGCGGCCACAGGAAAGTAACCGCAGCCAAGGAAAATGTCAGAATGAGAACACTTGTAAATATAGTCCATCCACAAAGAAGGTAGGTTACAAAACCATCGTGTGTCCAGTAATTGTATGCTGTTCGTCAGTGTAGCATCCGTGTCGTATAGCACTGATACAGGATATAGAGAAGATCCCGGCAAGAGGAGCGCCTTTCGTTACAGGTTCATTTAGTAAGCGCGAAAGCGTCTCGGAGATGTTCAGTTAACTCCAGTGCGAGACGCGGCACAAGAGGTGTTCCGCTTCAACATATGACTTACTGTTAAAGATCCGACATTGTACGTACCTAGAAGAATCAAAGAATATATTGCATCTTACGAAAAGACCATGAGGGTAACATTGGAGGCGTCTGAGCTCACACGATCGCAGGCAGTCGTTCTTCCCGTGAAACATTCGCTGCTGAAACAAGAACAAGGGGGAAGTGGCTGTGGTACACATCGGGGAATGACTTACGGAGTACGGATGGAGATGAAGATTCATTCTCGAGTTGTGACTAACATTTCTTCCATACGTGTGACGTGAGATGAGCCTGCATTAAAACAATTCGAACGTATTCAGTTCGTTCTGCTAACAGGAGAGAGGAGTGAAAGTGCAATTGCAGCGGATTTCAGCCAATGCGAAGCAGTCAGACAATGTATAACCGACAGTGGTGAAATTTCTCGCAGATTTCCGTAAAAATAACTCAGTCAGAGACAAATCGGAAGTCGAGCAGTCGAATAGCAAAACGCATTTTGTACAGAGCAGACCAAGGTACAAACAGTACAAGAACTCAATATTCTACACCAAACCAGTACTTTAGATGCGCCACCTATGTTCGATGGATCCATCTAGAGCGGGTTGACTTCTGGCCAGCGCCTGTGATTGTGTTCACACAAAAATTATCCTCATTCATGAACAGTACGTAACAGAGGAAACGCCTATTTTCACCCAGCTCGCATGTCACCATTTTACAAACTCAGGCCGATGATATGAGTAGTCATCGGTGCGATGTAACGCATACATCCTGTACATGGCCATTTTTGTGTGGCCAAGACTGTTATTATTTATGAGCGTCTGATCGTTGTTTAGTAATGGATGGTGAGGAGCAGCAGTTGATGTTTCATCCGCAATCGTTTTAGATCAAGTTTCCTTTTGTCTGCGACAGAGCCCGTTTTACAGAAATTCACGAGATGCTGCACCAATGCACAGTGGGTGGTGGCTAGTCATTCTCGATGGCGTTGGATGAAACACTGTGCTGTAACACGGTGCTCCTCTCTGCTGGTACCAAGATGATCTCAGTGCGTTCCGTTTGTGTTGACGGCAACAGTTTTCGCATCACCATTAACGAAGAGATATTAGTCGTAACTCTAGAAAGATTAAAGTCTGCTCTCATTAAAGGCATCACTGCTTTTTTCGTGTAATTCTCGTCTTGTTTGGTATGTCGCATGACCCTGATTCCATGGGAAAATTACAAGTTGTACGCAACATGGCGGCTTTCAAAAGTGGCGACATATTGGTAACACAGACTAAAAGGTTTTTTCTCCTCTCCTCGTCCATACTCTATGAGTTTGAATTTCTTTTTTCCCACCGTTTTTGTTCTAGAAGGGCGTTTAGACACCTATGGAGCGTCATGTACAGAGAGGTAAAGGTAGATTCTGACACAGACACAACATGTCGTCAGTAATCAGCTCTGATGCATAGTCAAAGCACAAGATAGCCAGAAGTAAATGATCTAAACTACCTGACCTGTAGCGAAACTAAAATACCCTGAGTGGCCTATCTCCTGCGCCTCCTCACTGACTACTGAAGGCTATGCTCTGAGCTGCGTTTGGACTTTGAGTCTACCAGTTAAGCACTCATGTAACGAAATGAGTACCGGCATCTGACGTTAGATTCTCTTCGCGAGAAACTAGTATACAACAAAAAAGTTATAAAGTTGTAGGGGTATACACATCGAAGAAGCAATTACGGAAATAAGAGAAAAGTTCAAGAGTGGAATTAAAATTCAAGGTGAAACGATGTCAATGATTCGTTGATGAATTGCTATCATCAGTTAAAGTGAAGTAGAATCGCAGGATGTGGTGAACAGACTAATGAGTACAGAATAAGGATTGAGAGTAAATCGAAGAAAGACGCAAGTAATGAGAAGTAGCAGGATTGAGAGTAGCGTGAAGCGTAATGTCATGTTTGGTGTCCATGAAGTATTTGAAGCAAAGGAAGTCTGCTAACTTGGCAGCAAAATAACCCATGGCCGTCGGAGCAAGGAGGACTTCAAAAACAAACCAGCACTGGCAAAAATGGTGTTCCTTAACAAAAGAAGACAACTAGTTCCGAACATAGACAATTTGAGTAAGGAATTTCTGTGAATGTACGTTTGGAGCACAGCACTGTATGGTAGTGAAACATGGACTCTGGGAAAACCAGGGAGTCGAAGCACATGAGATGTGGTGTTACAGAAGAATAATTAAAATTACTTGAACCCATAAGGTAAGGAATGAGGAGGTTCTCCGGAGAATTGTCGAGGAAAGGAATTTACGAAAATCGCTGACAAGAAGACGGGACAGGATGATAGAACATCTGTTACGACTTGGCGAAATAGCTTCTACGGTACTAGGCGGAGTTGTAGAGCGTAAAAACTGTAGGGGAAAACTGAGATCGGAAAACACCAACAAAAAATTGAGGACGTAGGGTGCAAGTGCTATTCTGAGGTGAAGAAGTCTGCAGGTTGCCGCAGGACAGGAATTTGTGGCAGGCCGCATCAAAAAAAAAGAGGGGGAGGGGGAGAGGAGATATGGCGTGGCTGACGCCTGCGGTTGTACAGTTCCCCATACACCAAGTCTAATTGTGCGAATTTGTGCAACTTAAGCAATTACGTACAGCAGAAACGTCTGGCTTAACTGACGGTACCGAGCCGGTGCATTTTACAAGTAACTGTAAATCACGCAATTCCACTAGCTTTCTTCTCCGAACGGTCTCCATACTATAGCATATTTCACGTGAGGAAGTCCACCGCTGCCACACTCGGTAGTAAAAACAATTACTAAATTCAGTATTTGTAGACAACAGTGTACTAGGCGTATATGTCCTGAAAAGCACATGGCCCTTCTAGTTTCAAAGCAGGTTAGGTTCAAAATGGTTCAAATGGCTCTGAGCACTATGGGACTTAACATCTGTGGTCATCAGTCCCCTAGAACTTAGAACTACTTAAACCTAATTAACGTAAGGACATCACAAACATCCATGCCCGAGGCAGGATTCGAACCTGCGACCGTAGCAGTCGCGCGGTTCCAGACTGAGCGCCGAGAACCGCTAGACCACCGCGGCCGGCAGGTTAGGTGAATGCTGCTTCCAAATCACACCTTCATAATTTCAGAACCTGGTAAACCTTATGTACAAGTATATATGGAATGTGTAAACTCCATGTGTGCGTCTTGTGTTTATTCTGATTGTTTTGTGATCACCACAAAAGCGTAAAGCATTAATTTCTAGATATACGAATACGTTTGATTCTGTTAAATATGGACAAAGTGCAGGAAGCGTTTCCTGAGCGGGAAAGGAGCAAAAAAGGTATTCGGAAATATAGCGGGAAACGCGTTCCAAGGAAGATAACGCAACTGAAGGTAGAGATAAAGGATCTTTGACAGCGTAGAACACATGAGAACACAGCAGACCACTGTTCATGTTCTGCCTGTACTTCTCTTTCAGCTCCACACTGAATAGGTCGGTAATGTTATTCGCCAGCAGGAGGAGTGGGGGGCGGGGGCGGGGGGGGGGGGGGCGCTTCCACACATCGATATCGATGCGAGCAGCATCCGCTTCTCTACTGCTGCCTCTTTTGTGGACGCGAGCCGTGTAGTGCAGCGCTAAGTGACAATGGCTCGTTACAACATCATACACTTTACATGCCGACAGTCAAATGGCACTGGACAGGCAGCAGCAAGGCTGTTCCAGGAAAAGTATCCCCGAGGGCAGTAATTCCACCATTAGCTGTGTGTTGCAGTGTTCTGTCGGTTGCGTGACACAGACTCGGTAATGTAAATGAGTAACCATGACAGACGAATGCACTTGTGGCGTACATAGGCCTCGGAGGAACTTGTTTTGAAGACTGCAGAACTGGGTCGGTCAGGCGTGCGAAACCGCATGCGAGACTGATGTGTCCGGTGAACCTCGACATTTCACTTCGTGTCGCGGGTTATCATTTTTCGGTCGGCACAGCTCTCTTTAGTTCGGCATAATCGCGCTTTTCCCCTTCCTAATTTCTTCGTTGTACGAAGGACTTACAGAGGTCCGGTGGTTGTTTACTCAATAAAAGGAATGCTCAATAAGGAACGGGACACAATACGATTGAAACTTCTCAGTATTTATAAGTCAATCGCACAATTGAGGTTTACTACAAAATTTTCCATGAAACAACTTTACAATACCATGCAGAAACAAATTTAAATATTTAACTGACAAAGAAAGAGCAAAATATTACGACGATCGATAGACGAGATCCATTTTTTTAACTTTAAATGCGAACATTTTAGGTTAGGCTTTACCGTGACTGTTATTGACATTAAATGAAACAAGAAGTTTACTGTTACCAGTCACCGATTTATTTATTTCCTCCATCATCGAGTGGATTTACATTATTTAGTATGACATTTGTGTGTGGGTAGCGTCACGATTTTTGGAGGAACTTGTGGCACTGCCTCCAGTGGTCACAGGTTCCTATTCGCTGTCGTAACACATCACACGTATACTGTCACATTTGTAAACAAATATTCATTGTTCTGTATTCAAGATGAGATTTGTGATAAACTTACATTCCCTCGAGCACATAAGGAAATTGGTGGTATGAATAGCAGGCTTTCTGAAGTCACATCCATCATTCTACTGTCATTTGTAACAGTTTGTAGTGGAGCTGAACTAAGAGTATAGAGACTTTATATATTCCTGCAGAGAACACTGCTTAACTCAAGGAGCATGCGTGGAACATTTTTCGATTTAAATCCCGTTACTGTTGAACGTAGAATGAATTTTTCACATTGCATTTCAAGTGGAACTGGCTGCGCACTGCACACAGAAAGACATTGCAAGGTGAGAAGCAACTTGTTCCTGATTTAATGGCGACGCATTTAAGAAGAAAAGCGCGTTGTAGAAGGGACAAATTTTGACAAACACAGTTACATTCCCTGAGATCACCGGCGTTAAGGAAAAATCGAGGTCTGAATAATTCGTTCTGGCCTTGAAAGAATTAAAAGCACATTTTCCTTGGGGCTTTTAGGACACTGACAATCTTACATCTGTTTTCGAGCTCGTTTGCCATTTCATTGGAATGCTGTAACTGATTCAGCTGCAATGTAATTCCCGTTGTAAAGACAAATCCTTTTACATTAAAAATGTGCCGTACGTCTACAATGTTTTCCTTGGCTAGAGTGGTTGCTCTACGCCAGGCAAAAGGCGGTGCCACACAATATCTAAAGGCATCCCACGACTGTTCTCACCTCAGCGTAAATCACGATTACGTGACAATCTGAATGCGAAAAATCTGTAAAATTGTCTGTTTCTGTTCATATGCCGACAGTTTACAGTAAACATAAAGTACATTACATCTCAACACATCAAAAACAGTTAAACACTAATGAAAAATTCTTTTGCTTCTGATCTACGTTCTTGAGAAATATGAAATATGAAACGAGGTCATATGCTGTGAGACTGCATTGTCATCTGAATACGACGCACACACAGCTTCCCCCTCTTTCTCCTCCTACTCCTGATCAGACGGCGTGGAAGTGTGCAGCAGTCTGAGCAGTGAGCCAGGGTGTGGCCCACTAGGCGAATTGTTGGCTGACCCTGCCGTAGGAAACGACCCCCTAGTCAGCATCGGGCTTGTGGCCTGCTAGCGCGGGATAAGCCAGACGACTGTGCGGAATACTCTCCCCATCTGCCTCTGTCTCTATATTACAACGTGTTCAGGCCTTACTGCCTATGGATTGCCTCTACGGCGATGGTTTGGTCACTGGTTAGTCGCACAGGCCATGACGGTGCTGGTGTGTCTGCCATCTGTCATATTCACAGATAATTGTAACTCTACAAGGGCCAATATCGTAAGCGTTCACAACACCCACCTGTGGGCTACACAGAACTCCCATGTTATGGTGGCAGTGAATAATCAGCGTTTTTTCAGCCTCACTAACTCTCATTATGTAGTTGGGAATTATTGGCGGTCACCTGGCAGGGTCAGTGATCCTTCTGTAAGACACACACGTGAGATACCTGCACTTCCTGTGTGTTAGCCTACCTCCCTCTCTGCGAGGCATGTGTTTGTTGATGACTACTATATGAAGAGTAGTATGATGAAGCTGCATCTCAGTTTCACACTTTCCTGTGGAGGTATCTTGACAGCATGTATTTTGGATTGGATAAGATGGTTCAGTCACATGGCCTGTCCAGCCATCACACTCAATCTTTGAGATTCCTACCTGTGGGGTCAGTAGAAGGAATTTTGTATGCGGAGCCCACCATTGACACACAGATACTGTATAATGTCGCCTGTGACGCCATTCGGTTGCAAGATGACAAATCTGAATGTGCACTTCAGTCACTGCTGCTTTGTGTTTGCACATGCTTAGAGTCCTATGAGGGCTCCCTCGTTCACATTGTCTGACAGTGTTCCCATCACAGTGTGTTGTGCACTGCATTGTACTGTACAAGTATAAGGGATTAATAAATACCCTTTGGCAAAGGCACTGTGGTTTAGTAACGAAATTCGGAGGATTCTGAGGAAGCAGATGGTGTCGCACTCTCGGTTCAAAATGGAACGCACAACTGACGACAAGCGAAGGTTAGCAGAGTTTCGTGCGCCTGTGAAAAGATCTACGTTCGAAGCGTACAACTACTACCATCGTCACATCTTAGTACAAGATCTGGCAGAGAACCCGAGGAAATTCTGGTTTTATGTAAAATCGCTAAGCGGGTCTAAGGCTTCCATTCAGTCCCTGGTTCACCAGTCTGGTGTGGTAGTTGAAGATAGCAAAATGAAAGCCGAAGTTTTAAATTTCACGTTCAAGAAATGGTTCACTGCCGGCCGGAGTGACCGAGCGGTTCTAGGTGCTACAGTCTGGAACCGCGCGAACGCAACTATCGCAGGTTCGAATCCTGCCTCGGGCATGGATGTGTGTGATGTCCTTACGTTAGTTATGTTTAAATAGTTCTAAGTTCTAGGGGACTGATGACCTCAGAAGTTAACTCCCATAGTGCTCAGAGCCATTTGAATCGTTCACAAAAGAGAATCGTGCAAACACACTGTCAGTTGACCATCGAAGTGACTCCCGTATAGACGACATAGTATTAAGGATCCCTGGTGTAGACAAATAACTGAAAGATCTGGAAGCAAATAAATCACCAGGTCCGGATGGAATCCCGGTTCGATTTTACAAAGAGTACTCTACGGCGCTGTCCCCTTACTAGGTTGCATTTATCGAGAACCTCTCGCCCAGCACGAAGTCCCAAAGGGAAAAGGTTCCGATGACTTCAGTATATAAGAAGGGTGAAAGAACAGACCTGCAAAATTACAGACCAATATCCCTAACTACTGTTTGAATCCTTGAACATGTTCTCAGTTCGAATATAATAAACTTTCTTCAGACCTAGAATCTTATCTAAACGTATCAGCACGGTCTTAGAAGATATCGATCGTGCGAAATTCAGCTTGCACTTTTCTCACGTGGTTTACTGAGAACTCTGGATGAAGGGCAACAGACTGATTCTATATTTCTAGATTTTCGGAAAGCATTGGACACGGTGCCCCATTGCAGGCTGTTAACGAAGGTATGAGCATATGGAATAAATTCACAGATGTATGAGTGGCTGGAAGACGTCTCATGTAATACAACCAGTAGGTTGTCGTCGACAGCAGGTGTTCATCTTGAGTACAGCTCGGGTATTTGGGATCCGTGCCGCGTCGGATTGAAAGAAGACATCGAAGTAATTCAGAGGTGAATTGCTAGAGTTGTTAGCGGTAGGTTTGAACAAGAGGTGTTGCGGAGGTGCTTCGAGAACACGAATGAGAATCCCTGGAGGGAAGGCGACGTTCTTTTCATCAACATCTACATGAATACTCTGCAAATCACATTGAAGTGCCTGGCAGAGGGTTCATCGAACCACCTTCACAATTCTCTATTATTCCAAACTCGTATAGCGCGCGGAAAGAGTGAACCACTATATCTTTCCGTACGAGCTCTGATTTCCCTTATTTTATCGTGGTGATCGTTCCGCCCTTTGTAGGTCGGCGTCAGCAAAATATTTTCGCATTCGGAGGAGAAAGTTGGTGATTGGAATTTCGTGAGAAGATTCCGTCGCAACGAAAAACGCCTTTCTTTTAATGATTTCCAGCCCAAATCCTGTATCATTTCTGTGACACTGTCTCCCATATTTCGCGATAATAGAAAACGTGCTGCCTTTCTTTGACGTTTTTCGATGCACTCCGTCAGTCCTAGCTGGTAAGGATCCCACACCGCGCAGCAGTATTCTAAAAGAGGACGGACAAGCGTAGTGTAGGCAGTCTCCTTAGTAGGTCTGTTACATTTTCTAAGTGCCTTCCAATAAAACGCAGCCTTTGGTTAGCCTTCCCCACAGCATTTTCTGTGTGTTCTTTCCAATTTAAGTTGTTCGAGAAACACTATTGAGAAAATCTGAGGAGCCGGCATTTGAAGCTGACTGCCGAAAGATTCTACTGCCGCCATCATACATTGCGCATAAGGAATACCAAGACAAGATACGAGAAATTAGGGCTCATACGGGGGCGTTACAGCCAGTCGTTTCTCTCGCTCTATTTGCAAGTGTAACACTAAACAAAATGACTAGTAGTGATACGGGCTACCCTCCTCCAGGCAACGTACAGTGACTTGCGAAGTTTGTATGTAGATATGTCGACGCTTCTGGCCATACGTCCGGTTTTTTTCCCCCCTCTCAGGTATCATTTTCGGCAGTTTGTCACGAGTCATCGAAATCACTCTGCACATTTTCACTAAAGAGCTTATGAGGATTTTTGGTTCAAATGGTTCAAATGGCTCTGAGCACTGTGGGACTTAAAATCTGAGGCCATCAGTCCCCTAGAACTTAGAACTACTTAAACCTAACTAACCTAAGGACATCACACACATCCCTGCCCGAGGCAGGATTCGTACCTGCGACCCATAGCGGTCGCGCAGTTCCAGACTGTAGCACCAAGAACCGCTCGACCACCCCGGCCGGCTGATTTTTGGTAATCATAATAGAGAGGTCACCCCAATTTATTCAAAGTCTCCCGATAGGTAAAAGTTCCTGATGAAATGTCCGGCTTCCATCCGGATGCCGGCGTCGAAATTGCGCTGTGTTTCGACGAATCTCACTCTCACCATCTTCTGGCAAAAACCTCGCTAGCAGATGATGACATTCACCGAAACGTCGGGGAATTTCCAGACAGCCACCCGGATAGAAGCTGAGAATATTTCATCAGCAGTACACACCTAGCATTTGTAGACTTAGAGAAAGCTTTTGACAACGTTAACTGGAATACTCCCTTTCAAATTCTGAAGGTGGCAGGGGTAAAATACAGGGAGCGAAAGGCTATTTACAATTTGTACAGAAACCAGATGGCGGTTATAAGAGTCGAGGGACATGAAAGGGAAGCAGTGGTTGGGAAAGGAGTGAGACAGGGTTGTAGCCTCTCCCCGATGTTATTCAATCTGTATATTGAGCAAGCAGTGAAGGAAACAAAAGAAAAATTCGGAGTAGGTATTAAAATTCATGGAGAAGAAGTAAAAACTTTGAGGTTCGCCGATGACATTGTAATTCTGTCAGAGACAGCAAAGGACTTGGAAGAGCAGTTGAACGGAATGGACAGTGTCTTGAAAGGAGGATATAACATGAACATCAACAAAAGCAAAACGAGGATAATGGAATGTAGTCAAATTAAATCGGGTGATGCTGAGGGAATTAGATTAGGAAATGAGAAACTTAAAGTAGTAAAGGAGCTTTGCTATTTATGGAGTAAAATAACTGATGATGGTCGAAGTAGAGAGGATATAAAATGTAGACTGGCAATGGCAAGGAAATCGTTTCTGAAGAAGAGAAATTTGTTAACATCAAATATAGATTTAAGTGTCAGGAAGTCGTTTCTGAAAGTATTTGTATGGAGTGTAGCCATGTATGGAAGTGAAACGTGGACGATAACCAGTTTGGACAAGAAGAGAATAGAAGCTTTCGAAATGTGGTGCTACAGAAGAATGCTGAAGATAAGGTGGGTAGATCACGTAACTAATGAGGAGGTGTTGAATAGGATTGGGGAGAAGAGAAGTTTGTGGCACAACTTGACTAGAAGAAGGGATCGGTTGGTAGGACATGTTTTGAGACATCAAGGGATCACAAATTTAGCATTGGAGGGCAACGTGGAGGGTAAAAATCGTAGAGGGAGACCAAGAGATCAATACACTAAGCAGATTCAGAAGGATGTAGGTTGCAGTAGGTACTGGGAGATGAAGAAGCTTGCACAGGATAGAGTAGCATGGAGAGCTGCATCAAACCAGTCTCAGGACTGAAGACCACAACAACAACAACAACAACACACCTACAACAAATTCCTTTTAATGAACCACCTTCTGTAATGAATCCACTCTGACTCTAATGATGGCTGGTGGAGGAAAAGTTGAAATCTATTACAAGGTGTGTGGCCACATTTTCATACTAATGATCCCCAAGCATTCAAAACGAAAGTAGGAGCGTTTGTTTCAGATCCACGCTGGGTGACTATCCGTTCTATGTATTGTGGCGTTTCTGAAGTTAGCAGTCGTGGTCAGTGCACTACGAAGTGCCAGCAGACACAGCCAGTCAGCAGTGCAGCCCTGCCCTGCCGGAGACTCGCGGCCACCCCGCGCGGCCGGTGGTGGAGGTGTTTGATTCAGTGATGGTGGGCGCCGCTCGACAATGGCGCGGCCGCGCACAATGGCCGCCGCGGCGCGGCGCGTCCTGGGAACGTGGCGCCGCGATGCCTGCCTGCTGCCGTGCCCCCCCCCCCCCCCCCATGCCGACCTGCATTCCCCAGGCTGGCGGCGCTTCCTGTCTGGCCAGGAGCAGGAGACCAGCAGGGCGTCCGGCGCTCGATTGTCGGCATTCCCAGAATAGACAGACAATGCGGGCAGGCGACTACTGTACCTCCACTACAGTACGGCCTCAGCGAACTCTGTATTGACGTTCATACCTCATCTCTATTGAAGTGTCTGTCAAGGAAGTTGCCACGTTAAGCCACGGATGAAATCCTTTCTTGACATAAAATAAAAATTGATATAAACGAACAGGAGTTTAGGTTTGGTGTGGAACGGTAGCGTGCGTTTCACGTTAAAAATTATTTGAGCATTTTACTGAAGTGATAAATTACGACCTCTGAAGTATTACGTCGATTGGTAGGATAAGAGCACCTAATGATCTGGTTTATTCGCGGAAGGTGATGATAATTATGTATGAAATCTGTGAACGAACATTCTCAGTTGGTAGCCTCCGTTGGCGTAACATACTCCGCTCTTCAAAACTTAATGTCGGGATAAACAAAGTAACATATTGTATTGTATGTTAACCGGGGACCTAGAAACGACGGAGAGGCTCCGTCCCCGCCGCAGCCGCAGTGGTCCACAACCCCACGGCGACTACCGCAGTCCACTTCACCCCTCCGTCGCCCCACATCGAACCCAGGGTTATTGTGCGGTTCGGCCCCCGGTGGACCCCCCAGGGAACGTCTCACAGCAGCCGAATGTAACCCCTATGTTTGCGTGGTAGAGTAATGGTGGTGTACGCATACGTGGAGAACTTGTTTGCGCAGCAATCGCCGACATAGTGTAACTGCGGCGGAATTAGGGGGACCAGCCCGCATTCGCGGAGGCAGATGGAAAACCGCCTAAAAACCATCCACAGACTGGCCGGTTCACCGGACTTCGACACAAACCCGCCGGGCGGATTCGTGCCGGGGACCAGGCGCTCCTTCCCGCCCGTAAAGCCGTGCGTTAGACCGCACGGCCAAACGGGCGGGCTAAAGTAACATCAGGTATTAACTATTCGGCAGAAATGAATGAAAGTGTGGCAGCATGTTGCCAGAGGTTTCTCACTCGTGAGAGCTGGACGTCATATGGCGTGATGTAAGCACGACAGTAGCGCCAACTAGAGCTTTCCGCGCTTCACTGGGAAGTTGCGTGAACGTGAAAAGCCAGTGAGTGTCAATCTCTGCACAGTTAAATTACAGTGTGGTGGTATTCATCATTACAGCAAATGGTTCAAATGGCTCTAAGCACTATAGGACTTAACATCAGAGGTCATAAATCCCCTAGACTTAGAAACTACTTAAACCTAACAAACCTAAGGAAATCACACACATCCATGCCCGAGGCAGGATTCGAACGTGCGACCGTAGCAGCAGCGCGGTTCCGCTTAGAATCGCACGGCCACAGCGGCCGACCCATCATTACAGCGTGGCCTGGGGACAATAAGTGAATGATTTTACCCGGAGGAACGTCATCGGGAAACTTGAAGAAGGACGAAGTGTGACAAGTGAAGTCCAGAAGTTAGGTTTTGTTCCCAGCATTGTTTAACGTGCATGCGCCGCGTCCCGGATCACAGGCATAGCTGTCCGAAGCGGAGGACGTATCACGGTGAACTGCAGCAGGATATGACCGCTACATTGTGCAAGAGTCAAGAAGGGACCCACGTCGAAAAGTGGGTGCAATTACAATCACTTATAAGAGACATGTAATTTCATCCTCCACGGTGACATGACGACTCTCTGGCTCTGGCCAGTTTTCCCAGTGGCCACAGTACCCACACTGTGATCCGTTGACACCAGCACATCGGCAAAACTGCGATTGCGATGTTGCCATAGTAGTGAGAGCACATTCAAGCTCAGTAATTCTGGACATACCCTTACATTCCGAGGGGTGGTAACACATAATGCACCCAGGATCATTGTAAAACACGATCATTTTGGTGGTCCAGGCGTTGTGGCGTCGGGAGACATAAAGTTGCATGGAAGTACTGACCTCCAAATCGTTCGACATGGTACACTGATCTGCCAACGTTACTGTGACAATGTACTCGTTCCCCATGTGAGTATCTTCAGAGGTCCAGTCAACTCTGACGTCATTAGCTGTGGATGACAATGCAGTACCGCTTCTACATCTACATCTACATCCATACTCCGCAAGCCACCCGACGGTGTGTGGCGGAGGGTACCTTGAGTACCTGTATCGGTTCTCCCTTCTATTCCAGTCTCGTATTGTTCGTGGAAAGAAGGATTGTCGGTATGCTTCTGTGTGGGCTCTTCGAAGTGTGCAAGTGGAAGGGCTCTTGGAACGAGAGGATATACGGCAAATGGATTGACCTGACCATTCACCCAACTTAAATTTCATCGATCACTTGTGCGATGCGTAGTGGAGGCTTACACAGTGTGTCAACATGCACCAACGACCACTTCTCAGTTAATAACAGTTGGTGGAGGAATGGATAGCCTTGCTACAGGAACATCTTACCAAACTTGTGCCCAGCACGGGGGCGCGTTGCTCGGAGTGCTTTGCCGACCGTGGCGGCCACCTTTCGTAATGTGCATGGGACCATCATGAAACGCGGTGATTTCACTTCAGCCATTATCTGTAGGTTCGTCTCGTTGCGTATTACTTTCAGTTACTCTATATTCAGTACTGTATTGTACCGTAATGGACTATAGGAGTTCTCGCTACGTATGATCCAAGTTTCATCGAGCAATATTGCCTGGCAGCGACTCATGATAAGGAAGCTACTTTCGCTGGTAATATTTTGCATCAAGTGTATTATTATTGAACAGTTATCAAAAGGATACAGCGACACTTCTAGCACGAAAGATAAATTTGAAAAAGCACACGGCAATGATAAACTTCAGCGTGAAAGTGGAATTTATGTAACTTATAATAGTAGGGTAGTAACTGTAGCTGAAATCAGAGATTGGAATAGAACGAGCTAGTAATTGAGGAAAGGTTGCAAATGCTGCTCTGAGATAATGAGGTTGGCAAAGGGGATGAATTTGTGGCGGACCGCAGCAAACTAGTCAGAAGCGTGATGGCCAAAAAGAAAGAGCGTATTAGGGACTAGATATTGTTTGCAAACGCGTTGCTTGCAAAAAATCAATAAACGAAGTAAAATGCTATTGTCCCCTCACAGCAACATCTTTCCACATAAATTATGAGTAATTTTAATATGCATAAAGGACCACATTTTAGTGTCAGGTAATAAGACCATTTTTATTTTACAACGATGTTTGTCCTCTCTGTTAACCGTCCTCCAGCCATAACCGTTCGACAGAAATTAACAAGGCGAGGTAAGAAATTATTAATTATCACTCAAGCTCCGTACTATACATTTCTCAGAGGAACGGCAATTCACAGAATCTCACCCTTGAATTTGCCTTAACAGTTCACAGAATCCACGGAAAACCAAAATGAAGATGGCCGAACAGCGATGTGAACCGCCGTTCTCCCCAATGCGCATCCATTGTCGTACTGTTGCATCCCGTCGCTCGTTTGCAAAATACTGCACTAGGAGCACCAAGCTGTGTGGCTAGCAGAGTGGAGCCTGAGACAAGACAAAAGGAAGTACAGGGTTTTTCAAGTACGACGCATTCGTTGGCTTCGACATAGCGCGCGCACACACACACACACACACACACACAAAGGGTCACCAGCAGTCAGAGCCTGCCTGCCCGATATTGGTTCTCAAGCATCGCCAACACACCTCTTGCGTCGTACATGAAACACCCTGTATATTTAAAATTCTGATACTTTCTGGCGAAGAAAAGTGTAGCAAGTAAAAGTGTCTGGCAATATCTCCGGTAACGATGTCTTCAGGGCAGCTCAGAGAAAAAAGACGTTGATTGTGATTCACAGGAGAATACAACAATCAAGAGAATAGCATATTTAAGCTCATACTGAGAATTCAGCCGAGGGCTACATGACCCTCCTGTAGGGAACTGAAAGTAATAGTAATTCAAGTAGTAGATTAATTAGTAGAACTAAGACTATAATGTACACTGAAACGTGATAGATAACGTAGGAAGAATTAGAGAGTAACATCCACATCCATGTTCTGTGTGTGTCATGCTGCTTTGCAGAACATTTAATCGTAATAATAATAATTGTTATTCATATTATTATTATTAAATTAGACCAACTTCCGTCAACAGCCAGGTCAAATAATAAGGGTTACCACAGAGAGCAGAACTCCTAAAACACGTTAAACCACATGATGTACAACGATCACATTGCTCTACGTGCCTCATTAGAAACATACATGATCCAATTCCTACGAGCAGTAGAAATGATTTCTGAAAAACATAAGCATGTCGTTTGGCCAGGAAAAATATTGGAGAATGACTATAAGGAAGAATAAGATCGCTGCTACCCAGTTAAAAAGTAAATATTAGAAACGTAATTGACTAATAAGTCCTTACGCTTTTTCCGAGGAACACATAAAATAACGCATCACCTCTGCAGCATTTCACAAACTGGAAATCTAAACAGTATGGAAAATGCATATCAGCGGCAACGGTACGTGTGCTAGCACACTTACGGTCTCATTAACTGAAAAAAAAAAAAAAAAAAAAAACAGATCTGAAGGAAATCGAGTACAAACCACAGAGAACTATCGCAAAGTACGCCATCCGACATCCTAAACCAGAAAGATGTAGCTGATACTAGAATTACAAAAAACTGCAGCTGAAACGTGTGAATGAGCTCAACCAGGGTCCTGCAAGTTGGTAAGTGGTGGACAACGCATTGAGGAGTGCAGGCTTCCGTACGCAGACTGATTTTTTACAACGTTACAAGACCAGGTTATTACGCCGAGGAACTACCAGAAGTATATCCTGAAGAAGCACAAAATAGGTAATAGTTTACCGAAATGTGTGTATTAGAATGAAACGCATTACATCTGGATTTAAATTCCTGATACCCACAGAGTATTCGAGTAGGTGTCGACATTCACCAGAAGTCCAGAGAGCAATATCAGATAATGAGAAACTTTTCTCCGTACGATCCTCTTAGTACCATGTAAAATGACAGATCCAAGATTTGTTACGTTCACAGCACAATAACGCATAAAACAACCTGATGCAATTCAGCTGATACAACAATCAGCTGTAAAACCGAGCAAGTAACCTTCCGCACAATGTACCAATCATGAGTTTGTGAAGATGCTCAAATCCTAGGTTCTGGCAGATAAAAACCATGTGCTAACAGAAGCTAGTGCATCTCGTTGCATTGGTAATGCCAGGCAGTAGCGTCATTCCAAAAACATTACAAAGAGCCTGCATGATCTAAAACTGCGCCTTTACGTAATAAAATGTACAGCCGACGACGAGAAAAAAATATAATGCGCTATCAACGTGAGTTGTTGAAGGAATCCTGGAACTATGGCGTACAGCCAACGTTCTGTGACAAAAGTGTTATAAAAGGTACTCTGGTGGAAAGTGAGAACAAAGAACTTATTCCAGGCCTCTTGAGTCACGAGAGAGGTCTTGCCGTCGTCTTAATTTAAAGCAACAGTGAGCGAATAACCTGGTTTCATACGCGTCAGTGGGAGTACTAACGAATATGGAACAGCACACCCGCGTACTGTCTGCTCCGTCGAAAGCTTCGAGTATCTATGGAAATTCAGCGAAACGCAGGGACTAGGACTAATTAATAGAAATGCGTGGCGAGCACTGAAAGAGTGCTCTGTCCCGCGCGTATGTAAACGGCTCCGTTAAATGCTGAATGAGGAATTTCTAAACGCGTTCTTAATGCCCTCGTAGACGAGAAGTGGAATGTTGTTATGAAGTTTTTAGGTCGTGGAGAGGACAGACGTATAATCACGGGAATCACTTCCACCCCCTACTATTCCGAGTACGTTACAAATGCACGATTTCTTCAGATTTCCAATTGTAATTTGGGATCTTCCGTTAAGAATAAATTTGCATGAATGAATTCTGAACATTTTGCAGTGCTCTCGCTGTTCCTTCCTTGCCGGCCCGCTACAGCACGAAAATACGAAGCTACTATCTTTTTTGTTTATTTCCAGCTTTTTATTCGTGGCCTGCCATCTACAGGCTTAGTCAAGTTGTTTTTATCACTCTTGCAATTTGCCGTTTGAATAATTTAAAAGATATTAGTAATTTACTGTTAACATAAAACAGACTAAACAACATTTCCAGTTACAAAGTAAGTTATTAATCCACATTTAAATTAATAATGTCGAAAGAGTTAGTAGTTGAGAAAGGGATTACAGTTAAAAGCGTAACATTATTTAATTTTAACTATTAAATAAGTAGTTTTTATTATATAATAATGAAGAATGGATTTCCTGGAGAGCCTAGAGACACCAGAGTTTATCGAGGAGTCGATATTGGATCAGGTCACTTCCTACTGGTATCAATAACTCACGTTTACGCAAAATGGAGAAAACCGAAGAAATCAGTTAAGGATAGAAAGAAAGAACGTTCGTAAAGTTTACCTATTAGAAGATAACAGCAAAAGAGAACTCTTACCAAAAGTGGATGACCAAATCCATTAGCAAATTTAGAAACGGTAGAAGACTTGGAAGAAGATTACAGAAAAACAACCGTATCGAACATAGCCAATGAACTCCTGGTGAAGAAAAGCAAAACAGGAAACGTAGAAGGGTAAGAATTTTGACGCCAGATATGGAAATAGAAATCAAAGAAACCAAGAAGCTTTCAAGACCTTTATAAATAATCCCCTAATGAAAAGTATAATGAATATAAAGAGAAGAGAAACAATGCGAAATACGTAACTCTGAAACAGTACGCTTATTAGCAGCATAGAGCATGATTTACATGGCAAACAAACTATCGCTTCTAAAGTAATGAAATTGCTCAGCACACAAGAAAGTGATCGTATACGTGTTAATAATATACTTTAATTCAGACGTTACCTAAACTGAATGACACAAAGTCGTGGACGGTACTGATATGGAAATGTGACGGAAGCTGTAAGAGTTAGAGAATACAGGAAAGCCACCGCTTTAGATGACATTAATACGGAGCTGCGAAAATATGGAGGGTTATTCCTACATTTAACGCTTCTTCACATATTTAATCAACGTTCGAGAAACAACAAGGTACCAAAAGTCTGGCTGATAGCTAAAGTAATATCTATCTTTAAAAAGGGCGATAAAAATAAATGTAGTAACTTTCGAGGAATAATCCTCCTGGATTCTGCCTATAAATTATATAGCAAAACCCTGAATGTAAGACTTAAAAATATCATGTAAAATCTAATACATATAGAACAATCCTTGGGTAACACAAGAAATATTGAATTTAATTGATGAAAGGAGAAAATATAAAAATGCAGTCAATGAAGCAGGCAAAAGGGAATACAAACGTCTCAAAAATGAGATCGACAGGAAGTGCAAAATGGCGAAGCAGGCATGGCTAGAGGACAAATGTAAGGATGTAGAGGCTTTTCTCACTAGGGGTAAGATAGATACTGCCTACAGGAAAATTAAAGAGACCTTTGGAGATAAGAGAACCACTTGTATGAACATCAAGAGCTCAGATGGAAACCCAGTTCTAAGCAAAGAAGGGAAAGCAGAAAGGTGGAAAGAGTATATAGAGGCTGTATACAAGGGCGATGTACTTGAGGACCATATTATGGAAATGGAAGAGGATGTAGATGATGATCAAATGGGAGATACGATACTGCGTGAAGAGTTTGACAGAGCACTGAAAGACCTGAGTCGAAACAAGGCCCCCGGTGTAGACAACATTCCATTGGAACTATTGATGGCCTTGGGAGAGCCAGTCATGACAAAACTCTACCATCTGGTGAGCAGATGTATGAGACAGGTGAAATACCCTCAGACTTCAAGAAGAATATAATAATTCCAATCCCAAAGAAAGCAGGTGTTGACAGATGTGAAAATTACCGAACTATCAGTTTAATAAGCCACAGCTGCAAAATACTAACACGAATTCTTTACAGACGAATGGAAAAACTAGTAGAAGCCGGCCTCGGGGAAGATCAGATTGGATTCCGTAGAAATACTGGAACACGTGAGGCAATAGTGACCTTTCGACTTACCTTAGAAGAAAGATTAAGGAAAGGCAAACCTACGTTTCTAGCATTTGTAGACTTAGAGAAAGTTTTGACAATGTTGACTGGAATACTCTCTTTCAAATTCTGAAGGTGGCAGGAGTAAAATACAGGGAGCGAAAGGCTATTTACAATTTGTACAGAAACCAGAGGGCATTTATAAGAGTCGAGGGACATGAAAGGGAAGCAGTGGTTGGGAAGGGAGTGAGACAGGGTTGTAGCCTATCCCCGATGTTATTCAATCTGTATATTGAGCAAGCAGTAAAGGAAACAAAAGAAAAATTCGGAGTAGGTATTAAAATCCATGTAGAAGAAATAAAAACTTTGAGGTTCGCCGATGACATTGTAATTCTGTCAGAGACAGCAAAGGACTTGGAAGAGCAGTTGAACGGAATGGATGGTGTCTTGAAGGGAGGATATAAGATGAACATCAACAAAAGCAAAACGAGGATAATGGAATGTAGTCGAATTAAGTCGGGTGATGTTGAGGGTATTAGATTAGGAAATGAGACACTTAAAGTAGTAAAGGAGTTTTGCTATTTGGGGAGCAAAATAACCGATGAAGGTCGAAGTAGAGAGGATATAAAATGCAGACTGGCAATGACAAGGAAATCGTTTCTGAAGAAGAGAAATTTGTTAACATCGAGTATAGATTTAAGTGTCAGGAAGTCATTTCTGAAAGTATTTGTATGGAGTGTAGCCATGTATGGAAGTGAAACATGGACGGTAAATAGTTTGGACAAGAAGAGAATAGAAGCTTTCGAAATGTGGTGCTACAGAAGAATGCTGAAGATTAGATGGGTAGATCACATAACTGATGAGGAGGTACTGAATAGGATTGGGGAGGAGTTTGTGGCACAACTTGACCAGAAGAAGGGATCGGTTGGTGGGACATGTTCTGAGGCATCAAGGGATCACCAATTTAGTATTGGAGGGCATCGTGGAGGGTAAAAATCGTAGGGGGAGACCAAGAGATGAATACACTAAGCAGATTCAGAAGGATGTAGGTTGCAGTAGGTACTGGGAGATGAAGAAGCTTGCACAGTATAGAGTAGCATGGAGAGCTGCATCAAACCAGTCTCAGGACTGAAGACCACAACAACAACATAGAACAATCAGGTTTTAGAATGGAACGAGCTACTGTTGGCCATGTTTTTACCATGTAACAAGTTATATAAAAGAGACGAGAGTACAATAAGGATACCCATCTTGTTTTTGTGGATTTTGAGAAAGCCTTCGATAATGTGGATAGAGAAATGTTATGGAATATTATGGCTTAACGATGTTATCCATTTAATCTCATAAATGCTAGTAAGAGCCTATGGACAAACACCGAAATTGTAATAGATATGAGAAACATAACTACAAAGCCGATAAACACAAACAAAGGGCAACGATAAGGATGTTGTAATTATCCAGCACTCTTCAATATATACATATAGACGAAGTTAGCAGAAAATTTAAATTTTGAACGTAAATGGAGTTATTTTAAATAGCGACATTAGATTAAATGTAATTTTATATGCACATGACCTAACTTTGATCATAGAGAATGAAGATAACTTTCAGATACAGGTCTATAAGTTGCAGTAGATAGTCATAGATTACAACACAGCATTGTCGGAAGATAAAACAAAAGTGATGCCATTTCAGGGCAGACTAACATCATATCTAAAACAGTGGAGCAAGTAAAAGTGTTTAAATATCTAAGATGCGACATTACTTTCGAATATAACCATGACGTAGACCAAAACTTAAATAAATTTACTTCCATTTTTGGAATCATAGTAAAAAGATTGTCATATAAAGAAAGAAAAGAACCCAACGGAAGTTTTATAAAGCAACAGCAGTGCCAACCTTTACTTAAGGAAGTGAAGCAAGAGTAACAACAACACATCAAGAAAATACAATACAGGCTCAAGAAACGACATGTCTAAGATCGATAGAAGGATGTACAAGGGAATATGGAAAAAGAAATGAAGATATAAGGAATGATTTAGGAATATGTACTCCAAACGAAAAAAATTGAAGGAAAATCGGAGAAAATGAAAGGAACATGTAAGATTCGCAGTAAAGGTTTTCTATTACACACTGAATCGCCAAAGAAACTGGTAGAGGCATGATAATTCAAATATAGAGATATGTAAACAGCCAGAATAGGCAGCTGCCGTCGGCGAAGCCTGTATAAGACAACAAGTCTCTGACGCAGTTGTTAGATCGGTTACTGCTGCTACAATGGCAGGTTATCGAAATTCAACTTAGTTTGAACTTGGTGTTACAGTAGGCGCACGAGTGATAGGACACAGCATCTCCGAGGTAGCGACGAAGCAGAGATTTTCCCGTACGACCATTTCATGAGTACCGTGAATATCAAGCATCCAGTGAAACATCGAAACTCCGACATTGCTGCGACAGGAAAAAGGATTCTGCAGCAATGGGACCAACGATGACTGAAGAGAATTGTTCAGCGTAACGCCTAGGCAATATCTGTGGCAGAAGTGGGGTTCATAAAATACTGGCTGTGCCTTTTATATTTTCTGATATTCAACGGGTAAAACGAAAATGACTACAGCGATGAGTAAATTCTTAACAGAAACATCTCTACACTGTAATTCGACCAACAATCAAAGATATGAAAACCATTCTGCAAATTGCTGCAGATTTCAATGCGGAGCCGTCAGCTACTGTCAGCATGCGAACCATTCAATGGAACATCATCGATATGGGCTTTCGGAGCGAAAGGTCCACTCGTGTTCCCTTAATGACAGCACGAGACAGAGCTTTACACCTCGCCCAGGCCCGTCCACACCGACACCGCACTGTTGGTGACTGGAAACGTGTCGCCAGGTCGAAAGAGTCTCGTTTCAAATTGTATCGGAGGATGAACGTGTACGGGTACGGAGATAACCTCATGAATCCATGGACCCTGCTTATCAACAGGGGACTGTTTAAGCTGACAGACACCACACACGTCCGTAATTGCTACAGAGTGACTCCAGGAACACTCTCCTGAGTTTAAACACTTCCGCTGGCCACCAAATTCCCTAGGCGTGAACATTATTGAGCATATCTGGGATGCCTTGAAACGTGCTGCTCAGAAGAGATCTCCACCCCCTCATTCTCTTACTGGTTTATGGACAGCCCCGCAGGATTCATGGTGTCAGTTCCCTCCAGCCCTACTTAACACATTAGTCGAGTCCATTCCACGTCGTGCTGCGGCACTTCTGCGTGCTCGCGAGGGCCCTGCACGATATTAGCCAGGTGTACCGGTTTCTTTGGTTCTTCCGTATAAATGTCCTAGAAGAATGGAGGACCGCACAAGAGATGGAGTACCGTAACAGGCAATTTGTCTAATACGTGAGGAGGAAGAATAAGAAGAAATAAGTAGTTCTAATTCTTATAAAAATTATATTCATAGTGTCACTATATCCTTTTTCCTTTTGTATTTTGAGATTTTCTTTACCATCAACACACAAAGAATAAAAAATACTTTTGTGCTTGTTTAGTATACAATTATAACGAGGTTAGACTAGAGTGAAGTGGAAACAATAAAAAATAAAACATTAACATGTAAAGTCTTGTGACAAACTAACTAGTGCTATGGTTCTTAAATATATTTGTTGGTATGATAACGATAGGAAAAAAAGTTTCCACACAAAAGCAGTTTTATCGCATCTAGTAGGCTCCCAGCAATGCAGCGGTTAGGGGTCCCATCTCGTGTCTCGTTCTGCCGACGGCTACTAGGCTGTTTTCGCACATTGTAATGTCTCTCTTTATTTCGATACATTTAAACGTTCTTCATATCTTTGATTGTTGGTCGAGTTATAGTGCAGAGATGTTTCTGCGAACAATTTACTCATCGCTGTAGTCATTTTCGCTCTACCCGTTGACAATAGTCAATAAAAGGGGCATCCGCCATTTCATGAACACCAATTCTGCCATAGATATTGCCTAGGTGTTACCTGAATGTCAGAGCTTACTGAACTGATAGATTGAGAATTATTTCAAGACAAAAACTTAATTTATCTCGGCGATGAAGCTATGCAGAACGAATTCTACGCTGACTCAAGTTTTACTGTGAATAAATCATAGACATCATTGTTATCAAATATTCGTGTCAATTATTTACTTATCTCCCTCACTGAAATATTTGGGAAAAGAAAGAGATAATGTGGAAAAGAGATATAAATGTAAATTCCATGCGCTATTTTTCGATCCTATCTCGAAGACAGAATTTCGAAGTCATTACTCAGACTAAATTTTACTTTGATGATACAGAAAACTGCTATTAAAGTCTACAATAATGAGTATCCTTTCCCGTTCCAACTGCCGCCAAATAAGAGTAGTGTTGTTGCCCTTCTGAACACTAGCACTTGTAAACAAAGCACAGGTTTCGCTACTGCGGTGGAAGGTGAAACCTTATAATAGTGCCTGGTAAGCGCTATTACAAAATGTCGGCCGAGTTCTTGAATAGCTCCATTTATGTGCTGCTTCGCTGAAATTTCTCAGCAATGGTACATTATATTTCATATCCACTGCCTCCTCAGGCCGGCCAGTAAAACTGCACGACCAGGGAAGACAGAAAAAACGGAATTTTACTCATATGAGTGTTGTTGTTGTTGTGGTCTTCAGTCCTGAGACTGGTTTGATGCAGCTCTCCATGCTACTCTATCCTGTGCAAGCTTCTTCATCTCCCAGTACCTACTGCTACCTACATCCTTCTGAATCTGCTTAGTGTATTGATCTCTTGGTCTCCCTCTACGATTTTTACCCTCCACACTGCCCTCCAATGCAAAATTTGTGATCCCTTGATGCCTCAAAACATGTCCTACCAACCGATCCCTTCTTCTAGTCAAGTTGTGCCACAAAATCCTCTTCTCCCAAATTCTATTCAATACCTCCTTATTAGTTACGTGATCTACCCATCTAATCTTCAGCATTCTTCTGTAGCACCACATTTCGAAAGCTTCTATTCTCTTCTTGTCCAAACTATTTATCGTCCATGTTTCACTTCCATACATGGCTACACTCCATACAGATACTTTCAGAAACGACTTCCTGACACTTAAATCTATACTCGATGTTGACAAATTTGTCTTCTTCAGAAACGATTTCCTTGCCATTGCCAGTCTACATTTTATATCCTCTCTACTTCGACCATCATCAGTTATTTTGCTCCCCAAATAGCAAAACTCTACTACTTTAAGTGTCTCATTTCCTAATCTAATACCCTCAGCATCACCCGATTATCCTCGTTTTGCTTTTGTTGATGTTCATCTTATATCCTCCTTTCAAGACACTGTCCATTCCGTTCAACTGCTCTTCCAAGTATTTTGCTGTCTCTGACAGAATTACAATGTCATCGGCGAACCTCAAAGTTCTTATTTCTTCTCCATGATTTTTAATACCTACTCCGAATTTTTCTTTTGTTTCCTTTACTGCTTGCTCAATATACAGATTGAATAACATCGGGGAAAGGCTACAACCCTGTCTCACTCCCTTCCCAACCACTGCTTCCCTTTCATGCCCCTCGACTCTTATAACTGCCATCTGGTTTCTGTACAAATTGTAAATAGCCTTTCGCTCCCTGTATTTTACCCCTGCCACCTTCAGAATTTGAAAGAGAGTATTCCAGTTAACGTTGTCAAAAGCTTTCTCTAAGCCTACAAATGCTAGAAACGTAGGTTTGCCTTTTCTTAATCTTTCTTCTAAGATTAGTCGTAAGGTTAGTATTGCCTCACGTGTTCCAACATTTCTACGGAATCCAAACTGATCTTCCCCGAGGTCCGCTTCTACCAGTTTTTCCATTCGTCTGTAAAGAATTCGCGTTAGTATTTTGCAGCTGTGACTTATTAAACTGATAGTTCGGTAATTTTCACATCTGTCAACACCTGCTTTCTTTGGGATTGGAATTATTATATTCTTCTTGAAGTCTGTGGGTATTTCGCCTGTCTCATACGTCTTGCTCACCAGATGGTAGAGTTTTGTCATGACTGGCTCTCCCAAGGCCATCAGTAGTTCTAATGGAATGTTGTCTACTCCCGGGGCCTTGTTTCGACTCAGGTCTTTCAGTGCTCTGTCAAACTCTTCACGCAGTATCATATCTCCCATTTCATCTTCATTTACATCCTCTTCCATTTCCATAATATTGTCCTCAAGTACATCGCCCTTGTATAAACCCTCTATATACTCCTTCCACCTTTCTGCCTTCCCGTCTTTGCTTAGAACTGGGTTGCCATCTGAGCTCTTGATATTCATACAAGTGGTTCTCTTCTCTCCGAAGGTCTCTTTAATTTTCCTGTAGGCAGTATCTATCTTACCCCTAGTGAGACAAGCGCCTACATCCTTACATTTGTCCTCTAGCCATGCCTTTCGCCATTTTGCACTTCCTGTCGATCTCATTTTTGAGACGTTTGTATTCCTTTCTACCTGCTTCATTTACTGCATTTTTATATTTTCTCCTTTCATCAATTAAATTCAATATTTCTTCTGTTACCCAAGGATTTCTATTAGCCCTCGTCTTTTTACCTACTTGATCCTCTGCTGCCTTCACTACGTCATCCCTCAGAGCTACCCATTCTTCTTCTACTGTATTTCTTTCCCCCATTCCTGTCAATTGTTCCCTTATGTTCTCCCTGAAACTCTCTACAATCTCTGGTTCTTTCAGTTTATCCAGGTCCCATCTCCTTAAATTCCCACCTTTTTGCAGTTTCTTCAGTTTCAATCTGCAGTTCATAACCAATAGATTGTGGTTAGAATCCACATCTGCCCCTGGGAATGTCTTACAATTTAAAACCTGGTTTCTAAATCTCTGTCTTACCATTATATAATCTATCTGATACCTTTTAGTATCTCCAGGATTCTTCCAGGTATACAACCTTCTTTTATGATTCTTGAACCAAGTGTTAGCTATGATTAAGTTATGCTCTGTGCAAAATTCTACAAGGCGGCTTCCTCTTTCATTTCTTCCCCCCAATCCATATTCACCTACTATGTTTCCTTCTCTCCCTTTTCCTATGAGTGTACAGAATAGATTATGAAATACGTGTATCATTTGTGGGTGCACAGGGTGCGAAATGCAGCACACACCGCTGCCACCTCGGGCAATAAGGATGGTTCTAAAAGAGCTGGACGTCGAGTAATAATGGTGACAGATACGGGAGCGTCATTCTACGCTGCATCAGCCCTATACTATAGTTGATCCATCGAAGTGGCAGACGAGTGGCGGAGCTCCACGCTCTGGTCAACCCGTTTTCAGTGTGAAATCTTGAGGAACTTTTGGCCGGGGCAGCAATCGCAAATCTTCTGTATCCAGTTAGATAAGGGTCGTATTGTTGAAAGATAACATCGTACAGACCTCTAACATGGGGCACAGCCGAAACCTAATGCCTCAGATATGTAAAGGTCGCAGTCCATAATACGAAATCTATACGAAATCTACAGTGTACGGAATGGTATCCTTTACCATCACGACAGATGATTTGAAAACTGGCAGTTTTCCTAGGAGCCTCCATACAGGGATACGTCTATCGTGACGCTGTTAATATTCTGGCGTAACGACAAGCTCCGGAAGGAAGATGAAGAGCGCAAGAGAAGAGAAGGCGGTAAAAGGAAGCCGGCGAGTGCAGCGCTCATGAGGACCGCACAAGAGGAGAATATAAGCGCCGTTGCAGCCACTCACTATCAGCTCAGTATTGGGACAGTATTCGCAGAGTATTAGTGCAGAGAGTGCTACGATAGCAGTTAGTAGTGATCCACAAACTGTGTGTCAAACTCGCACGAACATTGTATATAGTAAAGGACTCGCATTTATGTTATACGTCGCCCATCGCTTGCGACACCACTGTTATTTCAAAGTTAAGTATTGTCAATCTGCTTTATTCAAATAAAACTGCTGATGTTATCTGCTTGAATTGTTGTATAGCATTCCGAGAACGCAGCATCCCTTAGGCTCCCTATACGAGACGAATGGGCAGGACCCCACAGTTTATACCTGCATGGCCTTGAGAATGGTCTTCCTTAATCCTGCAGTTCTACATATGCGTGGCAGTCGAGTGATTCAGAAACAAACAAGAAGCAAAATTCCGGAACAGTTTATCGTGCTCTCGACAAGACTCGATCCTTTGGCTGTCGAATCACAACATGTGCTGTTAGGCACGATCTAATCACAAACAACCAATATTTAGATGCGATTTTCTCAATGAGAAACCTTACGTTCCTGCGTAATCTTTCCTTATACAACGTGTAAGTGATAATTGCTTACGTCGTACCACAGTGGCGCAGCGGAAGCCGAGATGAAAAACTGTATACAAGGCAGTTGTTGTGTATGAAGCCGGGAAACAACCTCTAATTAGCCTGCAAAAGCCATGTAAGCTACTTTGCATGCGCGCCGCTCTAGATTTTGAATATCCTGTCGCCGCCTTACGCCACCCGCTTACTCGAATAGATTGTTTAAATTTTTTATTTCGTCATCATTAGTAGTTTTAACTTCCCATTGAGGGCAATGGAAGGAAACAGACTTTTGTAAGTGTTTTGTTAAAACCAATTACGTTCACAATTCGATCAATACGTAACCGTTACGAGCACAACAGCCTCGAAATAAAAACGCCATAGAAACACACTAATTTAACCGTAAACTAACGTCGTTGAAATTTACTGAATTTTGAGGTAAATTTTATTCACGAGTTAATTTTACAATTTATACGTGCAAGAACCATACGAGTTTAATGTTCAAGACGATTTTAGCAAGAGAACGAAATGCCCGTGAAACAGTTGAGTTTTTCAGTGTGTTTCAGGAATCGACCGTTTACTGAACGGCGTTTGTAGAAATGCGAGAAATTATAATACAAGCACTTTGGGAGGATCTTTCTCTTATCCATGCCCAAACTGCAGGACAACATGCTCCTGGAAATAAAAAGCTTTTGAGTCTGTCGTGACCACTTGACGTATTACAGTAAATATGTTCGTCATTGCGAAGAGGGGCCACCTCCAACTGTGGAATGGAATCACGACATTGAAAATTTCGGCCAGACAGGGATTCGGATCTGGATTTCCCGCTTTTCGTGGGCGGTCACCTTAACAGCTGGGCTCTCCCTGCACGCTTCACGACCATACCCAGACTACCATATGTCGTGATCCATGTGCTCAATCTGTACTCGTACACTTACTGTCGTTCCAGTACAAGGGAGAGATTTTATCGGAAGTCACCAGCCTGGTATCGGCGGATAAATACGATACGTCCCACAAACACAGGTACTTCAGTATCGTTTTCACGTATTGTCTCGGGATATTCGGTCGACTAATTTTTATCTTGACCCTAAAAAAAAGTCGTTCGAAGCTCCTGGCGATATCGTTTTTTTTTTCTTTTTTTTAAAAAAAAAACTTTATTGATACAGCAACATTATTATAAACAATCGAAAAGAAGGTATTGTGATACAAATTGTTCATAAACAACAAACATTGTATTTTACACATTAACCCACCACCTTATCTAATTAGTGGGTCCAGTTATTATACTTGAAAACAAGCAGCTTATACTACTTAATTAATGACACTTACTATGGACAGGGTTAATCCAACTACTTAACTAATCTGGTTATTCTAAATCTAGCTACTCTGCAGCGTTACAGGTGTGCCAGACGAAATACAAACCTACTAAAATGGCCTGGTCACTGAGCTAATCCCAGTGAGCGTGCCCCTGGCACTGGGCTGGCCTACTACTTTTGAAATCGCTACAGTCCCTACCTATGTTAGTGATGGCGATATCGTTTATTATACATAAAACATGCTTTTCAGTTACGTCGTTTTTTGCATAAAGACATAGAGAAAGTTCAACGAAGAGTGCCGCCTTTCGTCGTGGGATAGTTTAGTCGGCACGAGAGCGTTAGGGAATGCTTAACACTTCGGTGACCATGCACTTGGAGGAATATTGGGCCTGGGAAACCAGCTGTTTCTGCTGTTGCTTAAAGCATTTCTGGCACACATGTAATTGATGGATCTTAAAGAGTAATACATACTAAAAAGAGCCAACCTTCAAGATTTTTTTTTGTATTTACTTTAGTTCTTCGATAGATCACAATGACAGAAGGTATAATTATTTTTCTAAGTCGAAGACGAAAATGCCAGGCGAGTTACTGAGCAAATTTCTTCCTCTTGAGTTTCCAAAACTACTTGCTCACTCAACAAACGTGATGTATTTGTAGCAGAATCACAGAGAACTGCGGAACCTGACGAGTACGAGTAAAAAAATACGTCAGTGATCATATTGCCTCAGACATTAACGACAGAAGCTATTGCGTTCACTGTTTCTTTCGAAATAAATTTAGAAATAGGCAAAACAATGGAGCACCACTCAAGAGGCGTGTTGCGAGACTTCCGTACATGGTTGTTATATGAAATAAGTAAGGTTTTAAAGCGAGCGGTGGCTCGCGCACCAATAAAATCGCGGCCCTACTTCGGCGCGGTCTTTGTGCCTTTGTTTGGGCTTGGTCTTCAAAGTGTTAACAAACAGCAGTGGCAAACGCTACAACAGACGTGTTGTGTATCACGGAGCAGTTTACTGCGAAATTCCGAAGGAGTACTTTCCGGTAAGAGTCGGGCAACATTTTACTTCTTTCTACCTGGCTAAAATGACAAAGTACTAGTAGCTAGAGTTAATACGGACGTATACCGACAATCGTTTTTCCCATGCCCAATTGACGAATGGAAAACAGAAGGCGGGAACAGATGGTGGTACACGTTGGCTCTGAGCACTATGGGACTCAACGTCTAAGGTCATCAGTCCCTTAGAACTTAGAACTTAGAACTACTTAAACCTAACTAACCTAACGACATCACACACATCCATGCCCGAGGCAGGATTCGAACCTGCGACCGTAGCGGTCGAGCGGTTCCAGCCTGTAGCGCCTAGAGCCCCTCGGCCACTCCAGCCGGTGGTGGTACAGGAAGTACTCTCTGCCGTATACCGTAAGCTGGCTTGCGAAACATCGATGTAGACATAAACTGGCATATGTAACATCTTCTACTGAACTTCTCTTTCTGATGCTGAACTTAATTCCGTTACTTTTCGGCATTTTTTCAACCATGAATTCAACACTCTATGATCTCAAATTAGAGAGGAGTATGACAGAGATACAGAAATGAAATGAACAAAATATACAGATGCCTCAAAAGCAGAACTTGGCAAGAAACACGACTGAAATTTTTCGGTTCTTGGTTGTTCCTTTTTTATTGGATCGAAGTGAGAAATGAACAAGAGACTAAAATTCAGGCTGCAGAAAAATGTGATGCAGGCAACAGAAATGTGATATAGTAGAAATAAGAATGATTACTTTGGAAGTGAAATGAACTGCTATAAATTAGGAAATGAAATCCATGAAAGCCGAACAAAATGGAATGAACAAATTGACGCGATGAGTAGCAAATATTACTTCGATAAGTCGTAAGATCCACACCCAAGAGTGAAAGAAGTCAAGAAAGACCGATGATGATAAATATGGGTATCGTAAAAGACAAATGCCTAAAACTTGTAAGCAGAACAAGAAGAAGAGGAAAAGATTTCACTTCGTCGACGGGTATAAGGCCAGCACCGCTCTGCGTAATACCACGTGATGCTCTCGATGGTGTGCTTCAACTGTCCGCTTGCGTAATATATCTCCCCAAGACAGTTCAAAACGTCACGAGACCGGAATAATACAAAAATAGGAAAAAGTTAAGACGGTGCTGTTTAATGCATCAGGTGTTCTACAACGCACTGAAAGTTTTTTCAGCCATGAAAAACTGTCAGGAAGGTCCACGTGACATCGGGTTGAATTTCGGTTAAAATGTCAAAGTGTTGACCGTTCATACGAATTTTTTAACTTTATCGTTTCGTGGTCATATTGATAATACCAAGTCTCACCATTCGTGACGATTTTCTCCAGAAACTGATGGTACGTATTTTGCGTTTCAGTTAAGTTGCGGCGGACATCCGTGTGTCGATGTTTTTGTTCGGGAGTCAAGCGTGCGGGACAAACTCTGCACACACTATCCTCTTATTCAAGACATTCTGGAGAACGTCTTGACCACTTGAGTTACGAGGCATTACTCCACTTTAGTTTATAACACAACAACATTGATGCACTCCTGTCGCAGATTCACTACTTAATATTGCGCTGATGTCGCTTATACGCCAGGAGTAAAATCAGTCTCGGCACTTTTTGGCCGGGCAGCGTGTTACCCTGCCGATTTGTCCCTTGACTATATTACGGTTGGTGGATAGTTTTCCAAACTGTTATATTATTTACGGAATTAGCTCATGAATTTTACAGGCCTAGACATAGCCGCGAATAAAAACAGTGAACAAAGTAGTGCGGAATCTTCTATGATTCCAAAAAACCCGTCAGGCTATCGATTTTGGACCAGACTGACCATCTTCAGATCTGTTTAAATAGAGTGTAATATAATAAAGGCAAAGTTACATCGTCGAGAGAAACAGGCAAAATTAGTTATGTTTCATCAAACAGAACTAATAATACAGTACGAACTGCTGTAAACAATACCACCGTTCACATTACGAGTCTGCCGGCACTATGGACTAGTTTGCCCTATACTAATACTTCTGTTCGACAATGTCTAGCTAATTTCGTTTGAATCTGTTACGATAAAACTTTCAATTTATTACATTAGAATATGCTTTAAACAGAACTGAAGATTACTACTATGGGCCGAAATCGACAGTCTGACGCCAGTTTCTACGAACTCACACTGGAATTAAAGAAACAAATTCTTCAGGTTGAAACCTCAATAAACTCGTAACTACCACATTGGCAAAATATAATTTTATAACAAATCTCACAAATCACTTTTTTGCACACGTGTCCAGCCACTGGGGAGAGACACGAGTACAGGTAGAGTTATTCATAAAATCGATTTTTAAATATTTACTAGTCTTTCACTTTATTTGCTATCTCCTTTCGGTATATTTCGAAGTCTTTGTTAGCTCTGTAACTGGATGTATGATATTTCTTCCTACAGAAGAACTTTCATCTTTTAGTTTAAAATATGTATGTGAAATAGCTTATTGCAGACACTTTATCTTTAGCACGGAGCGTTTATTTTTCACCTTTTTGAAACAGCATAATTTCTACTTTCAAATATTTCCGAACCTTAGGTACCACATGACACACACACGGAACAAACACTTGCTGCCAACTTCCCAGCTTCTAACAAAGAGCAACAAAAGTAATAAGTCTTTCACACAACAAATGATTTTTATCCAACAAATGAGTTGCTTATTGATAATGTTTTCTGAATTGAGTTTCAAAGTCTATGATTGACAATTTTAGTGTAATAATTGAAAAGTTATAAAATTAATGTTATTTTTACTCGATTCTTGTCTGAATATGTGTTCTGTGCATACTCGTAAGTGTAGAAAACTATTTTATGAATGTCACAAAACGATGCGAAATCGCAGATTACAATTTTCGAGTTATTGTATCGTATAGTAAATTCACGCAGTATATCAGCTTGTTCAGTATGTAGCAAAAGAGGTGCACTGACGACAAGGTCATGAACAGCATCCTTGAAGTTTAAGTCTCCAACCTCTGTTTCCCTCTTATATCAAAAGGTAGATTTGGCATTTGCACCACGTCCTTACCTGGATACCTGCCAAACAAAGCCATCTGCGAATTGTTTCTAGTAGCCACGCTATGTGCAAGCGCTAGTCGAACCTGCACAGTGGTAACAGACGGCTCTGGCTCTGCTCCTGCGGTAACTTCGCAGCCGCTGCTCCTTTCCTCCCGCCGTGTTCTCTCCCTCGCTGGCCGCCGCCCTGCATATTCCCAAAGCTTCCATTCCTCACGTCCTCCGACGCCTTCTTATTCATCTCTTTCCGACGCACTCCCCACGCCCTTCACTTTGAGCCTACCCTCTGCTCCACGTAATCCGTGCCTCCTCCGACACTCGCCGTCTGCAGCCAACGTCTGCGAAAGGCGAGGCAGGGCAGGGCAAGGCAAGGCGCGCGGCAGGCAAGTTTAAAAGCGGGCGCTGGAGGCAGCGGCGGAAAAATTATGGCAACTTCTAGACGTCGCAGATTCTGTTTCGAGAGGGCGGCGGGGGAACTGGATGCAATAATTCTCGCCAGCCGGCTGTGGCCAGAGCATGGAAGCGTCGGTGGGGAGCCTGTAGTAGCTGAAGACACTTCCCCACCTGCCGCGCCGAGAGGAAGGTGGCTATACGTGTGTGTGTGGTAGTGCGTGGACATAAATCACAGCCTCTTTTCCCGTAAAGGGTGGCGAGCCAGTAATGCCGTTCGGCTACGACTAATGGGAGCTCTCCTTCGTTCCCACAAAAAAGGGACATGATTCAACCTGTTGTTCTGACAGCATCGGAACAAATTCAGGTGCTTCAGAAAAGATGCACGGGGTACATTGCCTGTCAATCGTCATATAGTAACATTTTATGATCTTTCCGACTTCGAGTCATGCACACTGAAACGCCAAAGACAATGGCATAGAAAGCACTCAAATACAGATATATGTAAACAGGCAGAACACGGCACTGCGGTTGGCAACGCCTATTTACGACAACAAGTGTCTGGCCCAGCTGTTAGATCGGTTACTGCTGCTACAATGGCAGGTTGTTCTTGCAGCGGTGTACCGTAGGTCTCTAGAAGAGCGTAGCGTTCCAAAGGATTGGAAAAGGGCACACGTCATCGCCGTTTTCAAGAGGGGACGTCGAACAGATGTGCAGAACTATAGACTTATATCTCTAACGTCGATCAGTTGTAGAATTTTGGAACACGTATTATGTTCGAGTATAATGACTTTTCTGGAGACTAGAAATCTACTCTGTAGGAATCAGCATGGGTTTCGAAAAAGGCGATCGTGCGAAAAAACCCAGCTCGCGCAATTCGTCCACGAGACTCAGAGGGCCATAGACACAGGTTCCCAGGTAGATGCCGTGCTTCTTGACTTCCGCAAGGCATTCGATACAGTTCCCCACAGACGTTTAATGAAAAAAGTAAGAGCATATGGACTATCAGACCAATTGTGTGATTGGATTGAAGAGTTCCTAGATAACAGAACGCAGCATGTCATTCTTAATGGAGAGAAGTCTTCCGAAGTACGTGTGATTTCAGGTGTGCCGCAGGGGAGTGTCGTAGAACCGTTGCTATTCACAATATAGATAAATGACCTAGTGGATAACATCGGAAGTTCACTGAAGATTTTTGCGGATGATGCTGTGGTGTATCGAGAGGTTGTGACAATGGAAAATTGTACTGAAATGCAGGAGGGTCTGCAACGAATTGACGCATGATGCAGGGAATGGCAATTGAATCTCAATGTAGACAAGTGTAATGTGCTGCGAATACATAGAAAGAAAGACCCCTTATCATTTAGCTACAATATAGCAGGTCAGCAACTGGAAGCAGTTAATTTCATAAATTATCTGGGAGTAGGCATTAGAAGCGATTTAAAATGGAATGATCACATAAAGTTGATCGTCGGTAAAGCAGGTGCCAGACTGAGATTCACTGGAAGAATCCAAAGGAAATGGAATCCGAAAATAAAGGAAGTAGGTTACAGTACACTTGTTCGCCCACTGCTTGAATATTGCTCAGCGGTTTGGGATCCGTACCAGATAGGATTGATAGAAGAGATATAGAAGATCCAACGGAGAGCAGCGCGCTTTGTTACAGGATCATTTAGTAATCGCGAAAGCGTTACTGAGATGATATATAAACTCCAGTGGAAGACTTTGCAAGAGAGTCGCTCAGTAGGTCGGAACGGGCTTTTGTTGAAGTTTCGAGAACATACCTTCACCGAGGAGTCAAGCAGTATATTGCTCCCTCCTACGTATATCTCGCGAAGAGACCGCGAGAATAAAATCAGTGAGATTACAGCCCACACAGAGGCATACCGACAATCTTTCTTTCCACGAACAATACGAGACTGGAATAGAAGGGAGAACCGATAGAGGTACTCAAAGTGCCCTCCGCCACAGACCGTCGGGTGGCTTACGGAGTATGGATGTAGGTGTAGATATAAGTGAGTTTGAACGAGGTGTTATAGTCGGCACACGAGCGATGGGGCACAGCATCTCCGAGATAGCGATGAAGTGGGGATTTTCCCGTACGAATATTTCACGTGTGTGGCGTGACTATTAGGAATCCGGTAAAACGTCATATCTCCGACAAAGCTGCGGCCGTAGAAATATACTGCGAGAACAGGACCAACGACCACTGAAGAGAATCGTTCAGCGTGATGGAAATGCAACCCTTCCGCAAATCGCTGCAGATCTCAATGCTTGGCCATTAACAAGTATCAGCATGAGAATCATTCAACGACACATCATCGATTTGGGCTTTCGGAGCCGAAGGCCAGTTCGTGTACCCTTGATGACTGCGTGAGACAAAGCTTTATGCCTCACATGTGTCCGTCAACGCCGACGTTGGACTGTTGATGACTGGAAACATGTTGCCTCGTCGGTCGTGTCTCGTTTCAAATTGTATCGAGCGGATGGACGTGTACCGGTATGGAGAAAACCTGATGAGACCTGTACGTCAGCAGGGGATTGTTTAAGCTGGTAGAGGCTTTGGAATGGTGTGTACAGTTGAAGTGATACGGGGCTCCTGATACGTGTGACTGACAGGTGAAACGTATGTAAGCATCCTCTCGTGTCCATTGTGCATTCCGACGGAGTTGGGCAATTCCAGCAGGACAGTGCGACACCACACACGTCCAAAATTGCTACAGAGTGCCTCCAGGAACACTCTTCTGAGTTTAAACACTTTCGCTGGCCACCAAATTCCCTAGGCGTGAACATTCTTGAGCATATGTGGGATGCCTTGAAACGAGCAGTTCAGAAGAGATCTCCACCCCCCGCCACCAATACTCTCACGGATTTATGGAGAGCCTTGCAGGATTCATGGCGTCAGCTCCCTCCAGCACTACTTCAGACATCAGTCGAGTCCACACCTCGTCGTGTTGCGGCAGTTCTGCGTGCTCGCGGGATCCCTACACGATATTAGGCAGGTGTACCAGTTTCTTTGGCTCTTTATTGTAAGAACGATAGTGCTCCATGCAGTATATTAAATTAGAATTGAAACTATATGGTCAAGTTTGAAACAGGTATGAGGGTAGTGTTCTACATATTGCACCTCTCTTGGGTGAGAATAATTTGTTGGTGATCAACCAGAGGTGTGAAAAATATTTAATATTCACTTCCTGTCAATCGTTAGCTAATTAGTTAAAATGTTTGTTGGCACAGATAAATGTGTAGGACCCCAAAAGTTGGTGATGCGACATAACTTAATCGGATGTACCTACAGGAAAGGAGGAAAGATGAAATTTAATCAGGTATTACATCAGTACAGAGTAAAGTCTTTTGAAGTAGTGTAATGAACATACTTGTACCCTACTTTAGCTTCGTAGTCAGTCAGTTCAGTCACTCCTGCTATTTGTCTTTCAAGTAAGCGCAGTTTACAGACAGTCAGAAAAACTCGTTAGTGAAACCACCTCCATTCCCGAGGCAGGATTCGAACCTGCGACCGTAGCGGTCACGCGGTTCCAGACTGAAGCGCCTAGAACCGATCGTCCACACCGGCCGGCTTAGGTCAGTGGTCACACTCATCAGAACCAGATCTCGTTCTTGTATGTTTTTGCAATTTTTGATGTACTTAACACATCTTCTAACAGTGCCTCAATTTCTGCCCACTCCGTTCTGTCTGAACAAGATGGAAGAGACTCTGCCAGCCACTTATTAGTAAAGGTCTTTTTCGGTCCGGTTTTCACAGAAATGTTTTCTGTACAGAAAGCTGCAGTTGACAACCGAAAGATCTACGAAATACAGTAAGCGCTGACTAAATACTACTCTGATTAGAATCCAGTGAAAGAGAATGAATCCGATCTTTATTTAGGCCTTGTAATGGTACTTGAATTACGTAACCATTACGACACCTCACCTCAACCTCTCGATACCAGCAAAATTGTACTGTGTTTCTGTAAAATAGTTACCATATTTCTGTGACAACATTCAGATTTGATTTCATTAATGTAGAGGTACTTTGATACATCGATATGTTTATATTGGAATGATATTATTCTTATGTGTATTCTTTCTTTTGTCACTATGATCTTTGACGTACTTGTAACTCTGATTTTTGGGCGCGTAAGCGGTTATTAGAGAGTCAAGTCTTGGTCGTCGTGTTAAAAAGACGCAAATTGTTGTCAGTTTATGAAATGTGAACTTTAACAGTGAGGAAGACATTTTCATGTATGTTTTATATTGTGAAGTGATGTTGCAACAAAAGTAATAAAAAAGAAGTGTAACTTAAATTCGGAGTGCTGATTACTTTTTTACATCACCATTGTCCTAACTTGCAAAAGTTCAATCTTCAAGAATGGTTTATGAAACACATCTATAAAACTTTTGAATATCGCAGAATAACACCTAGGCATCTTTGCATCGGAGCTTGCAATCATCACCACCTAGATTTTCGACGATTGAGCCATGAGTTCACAACGAGACCATCGTGGGAAACACGAAAAGATGAGTGCCTAGTTTATCCATTATTTCAAGAAATGACTTTATTAACTGTGCTCTAATGACACCTGCCACATTATATAGCTTTGTTGTTGCCCAAAAATGCAATATTTAGCAGCGTGAGCAACACTACAATCATAATAAATTTTTGACCTTTGTTGTGGTAGGGTTGTTAGAGCCTGCACATAACAATGCTAACGTACATTAAAATGTACAAGAAGGAGTTATACAGCAAGTATCAAGTCGTGTCCGTTGGACACTAAAGTTGTGCAGTAAACACTTAACACACACAACCATCTTAGTACGAATTTTACTTAAAAGACATCATACTTAAGCACCTGATTACCAGTAATTGACGATAATACAACATTATATTCTCCTTTCCAAACAATCATTCCCAGCAGGTCGCCGCAGCAGCTTAATTTAACTTACTGCTTTGGCAACGAATTTCCTTTACATGTGCCGCGACCTCTCGACGGTGGCGAGTGGCAGCATAAACAAGAGGAATACGTAGACCGTGCACAGTATTTCGAGGTAGGTCGGAAGCCAGGCAAGGCTCAGTCCGCTGGAAATAAGTTCGAAATGAACCCTCACGAACGCGTGGGAGAGGGTGAGAAGTACAGTGCAGTCACCAAAGATCCCTGGATTCACTCTCGCGGATTCTTACATGAAGACAGTGGTGAATGAAATCCCAGAAGGAATTGGAGATGAACTGGCTGGTAGACACGCAGTCGTGTGTTTCATTGTATGTAGTGATATTTGAGAGAATACTGCAAAACTTCACTCGCCATTGAATCCATCCCTCGAAAGTGTAAGTCGTCGCTTTTAAATAGTTGCTACGAGGTTAACGTTTTGGTGTAAAGTGTAAGAGATATCAGTAAAAAACTAAATATCCCATATCTCAGTTTAGGTACAATTTTATTCTTAGAACTTGTAGACATTCTGTTGGTGGTTAATATTAATTTCCCTACGTCACGTTCTTCGCAGCTCTCCCAGTACTACTCTTCGAACGGTGTATCACTATGCAACCAGCTAACATCAACAGCAGCAAAACTTTTTTCACCGATAGTATCGAAGCAATGACACTCGCAAACAGAAAACTAGGTAATCTGTCATATATAACTGGGAAATGAAATATAGAACATATGATAACGTCTCGGTCACATTATTAGAGGAGTATTACTGTGACATACTAAACTGCTGGGACATCAGCATAGCCTCATCATAAAAGTAGTTCCTTGAGTTGCCTGTTCTTAAATGGGTACGTTGAAGCCAATACTACATCTGAAATGAGATGTGATACACTACTGTCTACGACCGATTTCAGGTCATGCAGTGAAAACGTATATATTTTTCACGTCATAGGAGATAGTAATTCATTCATGACATTTTTCTGTAATGTATACAAAAAATAAACAGAGAAAGTGTGTGTATGCACAGTAACTGGCTGGGTGTACACGGAAAGATTATGCACAACATACAATAGTACTAACATTGTCTTGAACGACTGACGTTCATTCTGTTTCACATGTAATGAAACCTCAGCAAAGCTACAATGTGTAAAATGTGTCAAATAACACAGAAGTGAAAATGGTGATAAATTTATATCAATTTCTGGAATATATTCTCATTTACAATCAAGAAACAACGTTGTATTTAATTTTGTCTACTTGGGATACCAAAGTCGTATATTTGTTAAAATCTGAATTCGCCAAAACCAGCCGAGAAGGCAAACTTCTAAACGTCTATTTGTGTCGTATGTATTACCAGTATCACTGCAGTTTAATATTCGGCAAAAAATTGAATTATAAAAAACAGATACACGTTACATTGAATGAAGTTTTAAAACCACAGCACACTGGAAATATGTTAATAATTATCGACAAATAATTGTGTTTACGAAATTACTATTGTCACGACAAAAATAAACACAGAAAGAAAATGGACTAGCAGCCATGACTAGAGAATGACGCTAAATAGTACAAGAAAAACAGACATCTCATTGATATGAAGAGAAGGCATAATGAAATATTGGCGCAGATAAAGTAATATATCTGTACAACTGTGTTTGAGAACAGAAGTGAGAGGGGAGAGACAAATTATTAATTTCACTGGAGGTATACGCGAGAGTAAAAAATGGTAAAAAAGTTGTGAAATAATCAGAAAATTGTTGCAATTGGGTGAGATGATTATTATGCTGAGAAGCAGTGAAAGAATCCATTGATAAGGAGACTACATTTTAGCAGGAATGTTATTGTTCTAAACCCAGTTACAGAGAAGAGCGTAATAAGATTGTAAGCTTTCTTTTTCATTCGGTTGCATCTGTGTCACCTTTAATTCCACGAGCTCTAGGGCACCTGGTGGTGAAATAATCGTTCCTATAACCAGCAGCGAAATATGTTTCTTAACATCTCAGACACTCTAATTATACCTCCCGACAGACTAATCTGTGAAATATCGCGGCTAAAAGCGCGTCACTGTGGACTCTGAATGCTTTGTTCCCCTCTGAAAGTACGTTTCAGAAAGAAATGAGGAAATTCTGGATATTCTCTTGAGAAATTTGGCTCTAATGGGAAGTGACGGCGCCTCTAACGTCTTAACGGTTGAGTCGCCCACGCCTTGGCGCTATAATTCTTGCGGAAATGTTTTCCCACTTTTCATCTCCTCGCCACCTGCGCCGGCCCCCGCACTGTTTCGAAACTTTCTTCCTGTTCAACAAAAGCCGATTATCTTAAACAGCTTGTCGGGCGCTAGCGATTTTGGCGACGGCTTGGTAAATACCAGGTGCACACAGTAAACTGAAAATAGAATAATGCGGTCGTTCCATTCCGTCTTCAGAGAACTCTACTTTGCAAACAATAGAAATACTCTGACTGGCACGAAAAACGCAACACTCAATAAATGATGTGTAAACATTGTGTAATTATCCATTTAATCAAAGTGAAGCACTTCAACCAGTTCTTTGAGACGGGGTATGTTGTTGGCATTGCTTAGTGAGCACAAACAATGAGGTGTTGATTTTTTATTGCATTAGGCACAATTGTTTTTTCCAGCACAATCTGGAAAACACATCACTGAATGTGAGCGAATAATGTTTTACCGCTATTTTAGTGCTTACTGTCGTACCGTGAATTATTCCCCTTTGTAGGATCTTTCTGTGATAGCCGTAACCAGCTTTCTGGAGTAAACATGCCGTGAAGACCTGAACAAGCTGTGGAACCTGTTGCTTTGATGTAAGATGGACACAGCATGCATTACGTTACGGAACTGTTGAGGACTGCACCTTCAACGGTTTTCAGAACCATACGAAGGTTAGATGGGTAGATCACATAACTAATGAGGAGGTTTTGAATAGAGTTGGGGAGAAGAGGAGCTTGTGGCACAACTTGACAAGAAGAAGGGACCGGTTGGTAGGACATGTTCTGAGGCATCAAGGGATCACAAATTTAGCACTGGAGGGCAGCGTGGAGGGTAAAAATTATAGAGGGAGACCAAGAGATCAGTACACTAAGCAGATTCAGAAGGATGTAGGTTGCAGTAAGTACTGGGAGATGAAGAAGCTTGCACAGGATAGAGTAGCATGGAGAGCTGCATCAAACCAGTCTCAGGACTGAAGACAACAACAACAACAACAACAACGAAGGTACAGGGAAACTGGAGGCTTTGCAAAAAGAGCAGGAACACGCCCGAGAAGAGTAACCGTCGCACTCTACTGAACCATGAAATAGACCCCACCAGGTTCGAGGGTTCAGCGTTAATTAGAGACCCGTTTGAAGAAGACTCGAAGAAGTCAATCTCTAGTCCAGAAGACCTGCTACACATCCAACTACGTTTCGCAAGGGAACATCATAGCTGGACAGTGCAACAATGGGATCAACTGTTGTTCACCGATGAGTCGTGATTTGGCCTATGGTCACCAGACGAAAGAGAGAGGGTATGGAGAAGGCCAGGGAAAGGTATTCCCCTTGCACATTCTCATCCAGGACGCCTTTTCAGGGTGGTTCTGTGACGTTGTGGGGAGGAATCAATACAGCTGAATGAACGGATTTGGTCTGCGTGGAGCATGGGAGCCTTACCGCACATCGGTATGTGGAGGAAATCCTTCTGGAGCATGTTGTGCCTTTCATTCCATTTATTGATGATGATTTTATACTAATGCACGACAATGTATCCAACATGTTGCGAGAATTGTGCAATGAAACAGGGAGAATTGTGGAATGAAAGAGGGATTGATGCTATGCGTTGGCCTGCTTGTGCTGATTTGAATCCTATTGAGCCCGTTTGGGAGCGGCTGGGGAGAAGCGCACATCAGCACTACCTAGAGACCCTACAGCACCTACAGAACGCCATCCTGGAAGAATGATTCATCAACATGACATTACTGCATTAACCAGGAGCATGCTTGGAAGGTTGAATGGTGTCATTGGTGCAAGAGGTGGCAATACACGCTTTTGAAGTGTGTAGTGTGTCTCATCAAAATAGATGTGCCTTACCTTTATGACAACGGCTCCTGTCACAGATCATTCAAGAGTACTAGTCTTGAATGAACCATGACAGGAGCCCGAGCAACAGGGTTGGAGGTACTAGGCCGGCTAGTATTAGCCGAAATCTGGATTTGCTATAATAAATCCAGAAAAGAAAGGAGTGATTGCTGCTATCCATTATCTTGAATGTACAAGTTTTATTGCTTTGTTGTTGTGAGTCCCAGTCCGTGCAGGCTGGTCACGTGATTACAGGGCGCGACGCAGGTGGATGCCGAGGGAAGAGACCACGGCCCAGTCTAGGTGGGACTGTAGCAGTTAGTTTCACGTTCCATGGATCGTTTGCAAGATAAATCGAAGTGGTGTGGAAAGAGTCGTTTCACATTCACATCCCAAATTATTTTGTAAATATGCCTTCATTCTGAACAGCGATAAGCTCTCTTTTGTATTTATTATTATTAAATATACAGATGTAATTCCTAACCGCCACCTTTCACACATTACAATAATATACATTATTGTACAGAATGGAAGGTGTTGTCAAGGGGAAACTTTTTCAGTTTGTTTTCAAATATTACTTTGTTCTTAGTCAGACATTTTCTATAACAGGGTAAGTTACCAAAAATTTTAGTTGTATAATTGTGCGCCGCGCTTGCTACTAGAGACAACCTTAATGAAGAGTAATGACTGCCATTTCTCCTTCTAGTATTGTAATGACGTACATAATTGTTCCTTTTGAACTGCAGTGGATTATTTACAACAAATTTCATGACTGAAATATTTTCTGTGAAGCAGTAGTCAGAATGCCCAACTCCTTAAAGACAAGTCTACAAGGTGGTCGTGGATGGCCATAACATATTTTTCTTGGCAGCCAATTTTTGAGCAATGAAGACTTTCTTTCTTCAAGATGAGTGACACCACAACATTGCTCCATATAACATTATTGAATGAAAATATGCGAAATATATCAGTGTAGTAATTTGTGTCTCCCCAGTAATTGCAGTGATTCGAAGTGCAAATATGGCTGAACTAAGTTGTTTTAGGAGTTCCAAAATGTACTTCTTCCAGTTTCAATTCTCATCAATATGTACACCTAAGAATTTTGAAGTTTCAACACCTTTCATCATTTCCTCGCCGTGTGTTATGAGTGAAGGGATCAACGACGGATAACGTGCGAGTGCGCGCCAAAAACAAAAAAATAGTTAAAATTAACATTGGGATAGAATATCCACGGTGCAAGAAAGATACCAGTATTGAAAGTAAAATGGTGGCACCAGTTTCGTTCAATAAAGTGTCGAACATGATCGATCAGTGTTGTACAATCGATACATTACTTGTTAACAGTTCGTGCCGCCAAACAAAGTGAAAATAATCATCCGAAACTTAAAACTAATGACTCTGAGTCTACTATTTCTTTCATTTTTGTATAAATCATCAGCGAACAGGAAGCAAAGTGCTCAACGAGTTCTCGCTGCCATGTAGTAGGTAGAACACAGCATATTATTAGCATGCTCCGGATGACAATTTTTTCAATGTGGAAAAGCATATCATGACAGTCTTTGAATATAAAAACTGAGTAATTCAGTGCTAAAAAATAAATATTGCTTTTGACAGACTCTTTCATTAACATTTCCTTTTGATGTCATATTTCATCACATATCAATATACCAGTTACGCAAATGAAAAGGAAAATTGATGTAAATTTTACTTTACATTTAGATCTTTTCTGCATCAAATGATAAAGGTACAGACTATTACGTCATACTCCAAAGGATATGAACTGCATTTGCCGGACGCGTATGCCTGAAAAACCATCGTCAACCCCATCAAAGATCGTCCGTATGTAATAGAGCATCAGTTTCTATTGCATGTAAACCAGAATATTGGCCATGCTTCAGGAAGAACTGCATAAAATTCTGCCTTCATTGATTTCTAATGTAGTCTCACATTATGCATGCTTCTCAAATGGTTAAAAAGATGTACAAACGGGAGTCCTTCTGTTATACTGATGTTTCGCGTTTATGGCCTTAAAAGGAATGACTGTATGGATAATTTGCTACTTACTTTAAACTCATGGGAGTTAACGTACTCGTGACAACCAGAGAAACACGTCACAAGTCACACATCCATTAGTTGATCCTTTACAGTCAATTGATTTAATGGAACCAGATATAGATGATGATGATGATGATGATGACTGGTTTGTGGGGCGCTCAACTGGGCGCTCAGCAGCGCCCGTACAGAGTCCCGACTTTTTATACAGTCCAACTTCTTTACACAGCCTAATATAGCCACTGTCACGAATGATGATGATGATGAAATGATGAGAATACAAAACACCCAGTCCCTGGGCAGAGAAAATCCCCAACCCGGTCGGGAATCTAGCCCGGAACCGCGTGATCCAGAGGTTGCAAGGTAGCCACCAGACCACGAGCTGCGGACAAACCAGATACAAATCTGGTGTAGGGTCATACACCATTACATTTTGTCTAATGCTCTTTGTGTATGCATACTTACTTCGTGCAAAGGGTGCTCCTGCCATATTTCTCTTACTAAATCACAGTGAGTTGCTGCAGACCCATGCTTCCATAAAGTCATTCCTAGAGCATCACGATGTTTGACACTGACAGATGGCTTTTATAGCTTCTTTCCTATGTGATATTTCTAAATACTTCAACCTGAATGGCAAAATATCTCTATTTCATCTCCTGCACCTTTCATACATTTTAAGTCGAGAATATGATCGGTTGCTGCAAGTAGAACTTGTTACATACTGGTTTGTTCTATTATAAACTATCACAGTCCACTGTAAACTATGTGCGAAGCAAATTATGTGTAAAAAAGCATGTACACCAGCTTACCTTTTCTTTCCAAATTTTAATAATAATTCTATTCCAAGGATTCCACTATCGCTGAAATCGTTTCAGGCGCGCACGAGTTTGCATTGTCCTTGCGTTCGCCAACGAATAAAGAAAATCTTGATAGAGGAATCCATACGCATTCTTGGCTCGGGTATCTATAATCACAGTACATGTGCGCTGCGCAAATAACCGTTGGCACGTAATTCATACTCGATGAACCTGCAGTTTGCAATCCCGTGAGGGTCTTTTATCTGCCAAGAAAACACCAGTGAAACTTTTTTTCTACATAAAATTTATTACGAACAAAAATAGTTATATTCAATGTATGTTGCATCTATGTTGAGCGGTGAGAGTGGAATGCCTTCGTTTCGGAGCTCCGATAGTAAGTCCTTTACTTTTGAAAATTGGCAGCGAAGAACAGATATTGGGCTGTTAAAATTCTTCATCCAAATTACAAGTGTGAGAAAATTCTCCACTGGACTGTATCTCGTTTATCTGGCGACATCGGGTAGAGTATCTAAGGAGAGATTCTAGGAAGACAATCGCCTACATCAACTATTAGTGAATCGTTCAGTAACTATGTTGTCCGACTGCGCTGGTTCTGCTTCCTGTAGCGTTGCATGTTGTCTGAGTCAAGCTTCCATTCCTCGACATATACCATGAAGTTCGAGCTTACAGTATGCTGCACGACACGACCTTTGGGATATTTGATTTTAGTTCAGTGAATGGGTTCTGTACCCTCGTTCTAAGCAGGCGCACTTCGTGGTCCTTTGGTGTCACACAGGATTTTAACCTGAGCCGTAGGTCGTCTGTAATTGTAAGCTAGGCAAATTGTGACGGAGCTCCTAGACTGCCGACCGCTACAAGTGGAACCCAAGAAAAGACATTCCTTTCCCCGTAGCCTCTGGAGCTTCGTACTAGGTACTACTCACTGGCAATAATCAAGTAGTCAGTTGTTACACTGAATAAACAGGGCTAACGTTGCAAACGTTTCAGTCGTAACACCGAAATGATCCAAAATTAGCCTCGATGATTGTACTATATTAAGCACCAAATACTTAAATTTACTTCAACTGGAAATATTTTGCACTGAAATCGGGAGAAAGAAAGCACTAATATTAATTTTCAGGTAACACAAGTTAGCAAAGAAAGCTGTTTTTCTAGAAATAGGATGTACTGTCCAAACTTTTTCAGAACTTCAATACTGCGCCCAAACGACAAAACAAACTTCCACTGTGTCTTTCAGCTGATATTCTTCCATATAGCGTCATTGTGAATTAATCGGTGTGAAGGTTGTTGCTGGTTTCTTTACAGCGTGTGCTACTGTATCCACAAGTTTCTAAATGGCTGAGTTCAAGGAGAGGCTTTCAGACAGTCGTTCTTCCCGCGAACCATACGCGACTGGAACAGGAAAGGGAGGTAATGACAGTGGCACGTTAAGTGCCCTCCGCCACACACCGTTGGGTGGCTTGCGGAGTATGAATGTAGATGTAGATGTAGATGTAGAGAAAACGATGTGGATTCAGATTTTTTGTAAGATCCGCAAAACTGAAGATGAACCCCACATGCAAAGGGAGGTTTTTGGTGATCATTCTGGGAGCCAAACGAGAAAATTTGAGTGGTATGGATTGTGTGGAGGAAAATAAACGCATGTGTTGATCATCATCATGGATAACTCCTGAAGTGACCACTGAAGTGCTTCAAGGGTATCAAAGAAGGCAGGCAATCTATGATGTCTGTGAAATAATGGAAATCTCATAGGAGATCGTAAACACATCCTGGCGAACTCAACATGAGACGAATTGAACCGAAGTTCCTCCCTCGTCTTTTGAACGACCAGCAATGACATCGGGGTCTAGCGTGTACTGAACTACAAACAACAGTTATAGATGATCCAGATTTCCTGTTCAGGTTCATAAGTGCCGATGAGTGCAGAGCTACGACTCTGTGAGGTGACTGACTTGGGGGGGGGGGGGATGTGAAGACCGCAGTTTCTGTAGTAAAAATCGCAGCACAGTGGCAGTCGAGAATCTGGCGTTTTTACATCTAAGATGGGTGTGTGTCATCCGTCTTGACAGTAGCAGAATCGTCCTGGTTTCAGCACTGACCGACAGATGGCGGTACTTTAGAATGAGTACGGTCAGCTTGCCGTCCAGCCCTCAACGGCCTGCACGCTGGCTCATGGAGGGCTTTCTCCGGGCCGCTTTTAGCATAGACCTAAAGTGAATGTATGATGTAGAAATAAATAAAAACTGGTCCCAATGCGGCACAAAGGAGCTTGTAGGCTCATTTTAAAGCAAAAAATTAGCCGGTTGTGCTCTTACAAACGCGCCTCCAGTCGCCCTGGTAGGTTTTGAATTATAATAAATTGAATATTTTAATAACTAAGTAAAATTGTAAATTGGACATCGTGGAGACGCTTTGACAAAATTTTACGAACGAGGTGTCAAATGAAAGCTCTGAATGAGTAGTATTAAGATATCTATTTAACTTTTTTTACATGTTTTAAAAATTCAAATGAGGAGCCAGAATGCTGTTTTCGTGATTAAAAATGCAGCATTTTGATAAATCAAAAATAGGAGCTATAAAGATAGTGGCAGTATGGAAAAGTAGACATAAGGAAATAGCTAATACAATAATAATAATATCAGTTATTATTCATTAAAAGTATTTATATAATGAAAAGTTCTATATGAAGAACACATAAATTTTAATAATATGAGAATAAGATGCCGTACAGAAATTCTGATGATGAATCTGAATTCATTGGAAAATTTCCGTCTGAATAGAAGTGTTACATGCATTTTTTGGTATCTATATTAAGTGTAAAAGTGAATTTTATGTGCAAACAAACTTGATTTGACTTCAGAGTGTTCAAACCGAGGGCTTTTAATGGCGGCTATCTTTCTGTAGTAGGGGTGCAGTCTTTCAGTTGACTTGAAAGGGGTAGCACGTGTGACGCAAAAATCCGTCCACGAATTAGACTTGGAATATTTTCGGCCCGCGAAGTCGTCTCGAACTTTAACTCTGAACAAACCGCCGTGGGTGATTGTGATTTCAGCTTGCGGTTGGACTTCGGACTGTGTTTGGTTTATCATTATTTTCGAGAAGTATTCTCCGCTCGGCACTTTGTTCATCTTGGTGTTTCAGCTATTTTAAAACAAACATTAAGTGAATAATTGCTGAATGATTGTGATTAATATTTGAATGGCGCTGTTGAACTAACTCGGTAAATATCTTAGGTAAAATCAAGAACACTTAACAGTATTTCAGTCAAATCTGTCCTCAACAAGTTAAAATAAACTCTAAGTAGTTAAAACTGTGTTGTGTTCACTAAAATTTATTCCTGCCTGCTAACATTTGTTTTTATAAACTTCACTGTAATTTAAAATTACTGGGGATAGTGCAGCGGATGTGGTTGGCACCCCTCAGACCTAACGTAGCCAATTTAGTTAATAAGTCCAACCACATTTTACGGAACTCCAAGGGGATGCATGCTATGCAGGTACTTGGGTGATAATGGTGTTTTTTTTTTTTTTTCTTGTCGTGGAGAAGCACGTGGGGGCTCGAGCCATCTAGTTTTACTAGATAACTGACTTTGAACTAAAATTATTGTGATCACCCATTCCAACCAGTGTGTTTCTCCCGATCTCGCGCATAGAGAGAAACCGCAGCACGTCGCAAATGGTTTTCTCGACCCAGCGAATCTCGCAAATGGGTATTTCTCGTCCTTAGTAGCTCGAAACTCTGAAACAAAACAGCAGTAATTATCATCCTTTCCAAGTCCAAAAAGAGCACTAAGTTCACAGGAACATCAAGTGAGTGAAAACTATTCTTTTTATTTATAGAATAGTCCTTAGGAAATTTCCTCCTGATGGTCAGACACTCACATGGATTTTTCACAGCTTGGAGACTGAAGGACGATGCTAGACGCAAACGGCCTGACAGGTGGTTGCTGCACACGCCTCTCTCATTTTAAGGGACTTCATGGCAAAAAACTACAACTGTCCCTTTTACACCCCACTCTCATGATTTGCCCGTTGCTGTTTTTTGCCTTCCATAAAATGAAATTGAAGTCGGAAGGGTGAAGTGTGAGAAACTTTAAAGGTGATTGCGGAAATTAAGATGGAAGTTCTCTGATTTTAGTGGGGATATTCTCGGGAATTTCGGGCAGCGCCTCGTAGAGATAGGAAGTAACTGTTGCGATAACTAGAAAGTGATGGTAGGATTGTCTTGAGGTAGAGAGAGAGCAGTTGTCAAAGAGAAGCGACACTAATACATGCTAGCATGGTGCCTTGCCTGTTGCAGCAGAGTGCGGGCAGGTGGTTCATCTTCCTTTGGTGTAACTTAGGTAGTTTACGCCTTGCGAACGGCCTATATTTTGAATTATATTAGAGGTTCTTACTATTCCGAATCCGAGAGCCCTAAGCTCCAACATGACGAGGTATGTTGTGTTTACTTACAGTTGGTAAGTCGGTTCTACTCCACAATCTCAGGATGCTGATGTCAAGAACCGACCATTGCATATATACGTGTAAAGAGTTCGGCCAAGTGAGCTTACAGCTCCTGATTATGTCTCCAGCGTTCGAAGATGAAAAGTTAGGCAGAAGAAATATACCTTGGACTACACAATGAAAAACCTCAACTAGGGCCTCATTACTATGAAAAACGGTAAAATGACTCCCGTGGGTGATATGTACACTTTGGCCCCTGTACCAAAGTATGGATCATGCAGCTCTTCAACCATTGCCGGGAACATATGATGCGGAGAAAGGCGAAGATAGTGGCGCTGCTGAAGTATGGGAAGCAAGCAGACTAGCCAAAGAAATACCGACCTGTACCAAATTCTTGTCACCTATACAAACTGAATGAGAAACTCATTCTGAACCGAGTGACACACTCTATCGATCTGAAATGTATTCCTCAACAAGCCGATTTTAGACCTGGCAAATCATGCACCAGCCAAATTCTATATCTGACATAATATAAAGAAGAAGGTTACGAAAGTAAAAGGATGACAGGGCTAGAATTGGTTGACCTGCAGTCAACCATAAGCTGGTCTTCCAGAAAGTCTATAATGAACTGAGGGATTATCATTTTGTCAAGATCATTGAGTCCTTCCTACAAAATAGACAATTTTAAGTCATTCTAGATGGAAATGAGAGCGATGAAGACACCAAAGACAAGGACTGGACCAAGGAAGCGTTCTGGCCGTCCCCATTTCTAGCCTACACACTAACGACTGTCCTCCACCTACATCTACATCTACATGGATACTCTGAAAATCACACTTAAGCATCTGGCAGAGTTAATCGAAAAACCTGATCATACTAAACATTTGCTATATGCAGATGACTTGGCAATCACAGCTCAGGGGAGAACTTTCGAGGAGGTAGCGCAGAACCTGGAGAAAGCACTCAGAGACTTGTCAGGACATCATCGAAATAACTCCCTTAAACCGAATCCTACGAAAACTCAGGTAAGCGCTTTTCACCTTAGATTATGGCAGGGAAAGCGAGGCCTAATGTTTTCTGGAATAATACTACATCGAAACACACAGATAAACCAAATTATTTGTTGGGTGTGACGTTTGACAGATCTCTGGATACACAAACAACGGTGAAACGATCCGTCAGGAGGTGGCCTCCAGAAATCATGTTTTGTGTGAACTCGTAAACAGCAAATGTGGGGTAAAACATACTATCATGAGAGCCATCACACAAGCACGATGCTTCACTGCAGCCGAATATGCCTGCCCTGGTCTGGAACTGACAACCCACTCGAGGAAAGTCGACATCAGCCCTAATGACACATGTCGCATAACAACAGCGTGCATGAAACCCACGCTGCTACTAGAACTTACAGAGCTGCAGGTCTATCGAGTCCCATCTACCGAAGAACGTCTCACAAACTCTCAGAGAGGCTCAGACAAACCATCGACGATCGACATCTAGTGTTTGGCTCTGAGTGCAAACCTGGACCCCTGAGATTCCGTAAAAGATTCTTAAACACGGCCTTTGAAGTACCACCATTTGATTGTCAACCGACACAGATAGTGCTTGGTGGTTCCACAACGAACTCGGCAACAAGGGGGACCCTGAGACGCGTAACAACAGGGCAGGCTTCAGAGAAAAAAGCACGAGTAGGTGGTGGCGTGGATGACGAGAAGTGTGACTGTAGTGCTGTGCAAGACATGGAAACCTTCCCAGCCTATCCAAAGCGTCCCTACAGATGCAAACTCGACGATTTGTGGCTGGGCAAGGAAGAAGTACTGGACGTTGCCCAATACGGGGCTGAAGGGATATAATTGGCTTCCGGACACAAAAAGTTGGTAAATTAACGTTAAAAATTACTCGCTGACGTAAAAAATTTGCGACGTTTTCATTGTGTGTATAACGTGGCGCAGTATACAGGGTGAGTCACCTAACGTTACCGCTGGATATATTTCGTAAACCACATCAAATACTGACGAACCGATTCCACAGACCGAACGTGAGGAGGGGGCCAATGTAATTGTTTAATACAAACCATACAAAAATGCACGGAAGTATGTTTTTTAACAGAAGCCTACGTTTTTTAAATGGAACCACGTTAGTTTTGTTAGCACATCTGAACATATAAACAAATACGTAATCAGTGCCGTTTGTTGCATTGTAAAATGTTAATTACATCCGGAGATATTGTAACCTACAGTTGACGCTTGAAACCTCCGACGTTCAGTTGCGTGTTGTAACAAACACGGGCCACGGTCGGCGAGCAGCATCTACAGGGACATGTTTACGACGACGACTGTGTTTAAGAGTGTGGCTGTAGTGCACTGTGTTGGTTTGGTCTAGCTGTCGCAGTGTCCGCATGTAGCGCTTGCTGCTATTGTTATTCTGCATTCGCACGCAGACCAACTGTAGTACACCGTGTTACCAGATGTCTGCGATAGTGTAGTGTTGTAGAAACCTGTGACAATGGTGTATTCGAACTCTGAAAAGGCGGAGATGATACTCATCTATGGCGAGTGTCGACGAAATGCAGCTGAAGCCTGCAGGGTGTATGCAGAACGGTACCCGGACAGAGAGCATCCAACGTGCCGCACATTGCAAAACATCTACCGCCAACTGTATGCAACAGGTATGGTCGTAGCACGCAAACGGGTCCGTAACAGGCCCGTCACAGGAGAAGCGGGTGCAGTTGGGGTGTTAGCTGCTGTTGCCATGAACCCACACATGAGTACACGGGACATTGCGAGAGCCGGTGGACTGACAAGGGGAGGCCGCCAATTGTGAAATTCAGATTCGATTCATAATGAGCATAATAAAAGCTCATGGCCAGAGGTGTAATGTGGCAAAGCACCAAGATGCACTTCTCAGCCGTTGTCGAGAAAATCGACAGTTAAAAGAAACCGTTGTGGTGAAATCCTCTCTACGATTAATAGTTTTCTACAGCGTCGTGGCGGAGCGGTAAGCGCTCGGGTTCGTAATCCGAAGGTCGCCTGATCGAATCTCGTGCCATGCAATTTTTTTGTTATTAGTTTTTTGTAATTCAAATATATATATAAACTATTAATGAATTGCTTATGCATGTTAGTGAAGGCGGATCGCTCTGCAATTGTACCGCCTCCATTTTTCCGTTTGTTTAACAGGGTGTACCAAAGCTCTCCCGTCCGCACTGATTTTCGACGATGATATAAGTTGCGCTAGGGACCGCATCTACCTTCCTTCGAAGTTAGTAGGCAACTACGCTGTTATGCGGCGGCTCGTTTCGGCCCATTCAACATCTGTCCTTCAAGTGTAACGAGCGAGTAACGGAGTTTATATTTCATACCTGCCACAGCGAATTTGTGTTCGTGGGGTCTCTATTCTAATTCGAACGTTTGACTTACGCTATACGTATTCGTTTCGGAATGTCGTTTCTACGTCTTCCGTTAACTATACGTAGTTAACATTATGAAGACAATTAATAACATTTGCGAAATACAACTTTGTTTGCGGAAAACATAATGATGTTTGAAGTCGTCAGTTTTTCCACGACAAACGACTTTCAATAACTTATTATATGCATAATTGTTGCAACTGATTGCCCGAAATATATATATATATATATATATATATATATATATATATATATATATATATATATATATATATATATGTGTGTGTGTGTGTGTGTGTATATGTATACACATTTGAATTACAAAAAACAAATACTAAAAAAAAAAGTTGCATGGTGCGACATTCGATCCGGCGACCTTCGAATTACAAACCCGAGCGCTTACCGCTGCGCCACGACGCTGTGGAAAATTTTTAATCGTAGAGAGTATTTCACCGCAACGGTTTCTTTCAATTGTCGATTTTCTTGATAACGGCTGAGAAGTGCATCTTGGTGCTTTGCCACATTACACCTCTGGCCATGAGCTTTTATTATGCGCAGTATGAATCGAATCTGAATTTCACAATTGGCGGCCTCCCCTTGTGAGTCAAAGTAGTGTCATTCGCATACTGCATCGTCACCGCTTTCACCCGTTTCATGTGTCGCCACATCAGCAATTACACGGTAATGACTTTAATCATCGAGTGCAATTCTGTCAATGGGCATTAACAGAGAATGCGTTGCAGTTCTACCTGTTTACCGATGAAGCAGGTTTCACAAACCACGGGGCAGTGAATCTCCGGAACATGCATTACCGGTCCGTGGACAATCCCCGCTGGCTCAGACAGGTAGAGCGACAGCGACCGTGGACTGTAAATGTATGGTGCGGAATCATTGGCGACCACCTCATTGGTCCTCACTTCATTGCAGTGGCCCAAACAGCTGCAACATACATCGCGTTTCTACAGAATGATCTGCCAACGTTGCTCGAAAATGTCCCTCTGGAAACGCGTCGACGTATGTGGTATCAGCATGATGGTGCACCTGCACATTCCGCAATTAACACTAGGCTGACCCTTGACAGGATGTTCGACGGGCGTTTCAAAGGACGTGGAGGACGCATAAATTGGCCAGCCCGTTCTCCTGATCTTACACCTCTGGACTTCTTTCTGTGGGGTACGTTAAAGGAGAATGTGTGCCGTGATGTGCCTACAACCCCAGAGGATATGAAACAACGTATTGTGGCAGCCTGCGGCGACATTACACCAGATGTACTGCGGCGTGAACGACATTCATTACGCCAGAGATTGCAATTGTATGCAGCAAATGATGGCCACCACATTGAACATCTATTGGCCTGGCATGTCGGGACACACTCTATTCCACTCCGTAACTGAAAACGGAAACCACGTGTGTACGTGTACCTCACCCCTCATGGTAATGTACATGTGCGTTAGTGAAAAAGACCAATAAAAAGGTGTTAGCATGTGGACGTAATGTGCTGTTCGGGTCTCTTCTGTACCTAAGGTCCATCACCGTTCCCTTTGTATCCCTACGTAATTCGGTGCTCTCCGATACACACAATCGAACAGCGGAGGAATGGTACTCAAGCGTCAACTTTAGGTTACAATATCTCCGGATGTAATTAACACTTTACAATGCAACAAACGGCACAGATTACGTATTTGTTTATATGTTCAGATGTGCTAACAAAACTAACGGGGTTCCATTTAAAAAAACGTAGGTTTGTGTTAAAAAACATACTTCCGTGCATTTTTTTATGGTTTGTCTTAATCAATAACACTAGCCCCTCTCCTCACGTTCGGTCTGTGGAATCGATTCGTCAGTATTTGATGTGGTTTACGAAATATATCCAGTGGTCCTAGCTGCCTCTTCCTGTATCAAGACTCAGTCTCTGTAAGAAAATAGCACTCTGTCGTGGTTGGCAGAAGTTTCTGCCGACATCATAACAGACATAACTAAAAAAAATTATAACTTTTACAAGTGAGTTCTGAGAGGTATGTGTAGATCTGAAGCTCCCATAGCCTTGCATACACCTCATAAGATGGGCTTGCTATGTCGATGAAAAATTAATAATCAGTTGAACAGAATTAACGTTGTTTTCAGATTGTGAGGTGAACAATAAAAGTGAAATAAGGGTCTAGAAATATAATTAAATTATATCAAGTGATGCTGAGAGAAAAAGATTACGAAATGAAATACTAAAAGTAATATGTAAGTTTTACTATTTGGGCTGCGAAATAAATGATATAAAATGCACACTGAAAACAGCAGGAAAAAATTTTCTGGAAGAAAGGAATTCGTTAGCATCTAATATATAAGTTTGTTAGGAAGTCTTTTCTAAAGGTATTTATCAGGAGTGTAGTATCGTACAAAATTGCAACGAGGACGATACACAGGAGAGACAGGAAGAGAATAGAAGCTTTTGAAGTGTGACGCTATAGAAGAGTACTAGCGTTAGACGAGCAGATCGAATAACTAATGAGGATCAAATGGATGTAACTGAAAGGAATATAAATTTATGGCGCAACCTGACTGAAATAAGGTCACATCCTGATGCATTAAGGAATAGTTCAAAAAAAAATGGCTCTGAGCACTATGGGACTCAACTGCTGAGGTCATTAGTCCCCTAGAACTTAGAACTAGTTAAACCTAACTAACCTAAGGACATCACAAACATCCATGCCCGAGGCAGGATTCGAACCTGCGACCGTAGCGGTCTTGCGGTTCCAGACTGCAGCGCCTTTAACCGCACGGCCACTTCGGCCGGCGAATAGTTCATTTGGTAATGAAGGGAAGTATAAGGAGTAAAAATGCAGAAGACTGAAGCGTGAATACAGTTAGCAGGTTCAAATGGATGTAGGTTGTTTGTAGTAAATATTCAGAGCTGAAGAATCTCCCAAAAAATAGACTAGAGTGGAGAACTGCCACAACAGATACTCGAACTGCAACCCACAACAACAACAACAACAACAACAACTACTACTACTACTACTACTACTAAAAAAGCAAGGTAATAAGTTACATCATAATTCAGAAAGGATTTTTATATTATTACGAGTCATGGCAATGTACAACTGTCTACATAATGGTTCCTCCGCCATGTAACTGGTTTTTTCTTTAATTGCCTTAATTCTCCAACAACCACATGTGGGACTTTAACGTGATGATACTTGTATACTCAAACCATGAATATGATGTCCTTGGCATTTGACGCATAGGAATGGCCGAGCGCGTTAACGCGCCGTTTCCAGTACTGGGGAGCCGAGCATCCTCCGGATCGAATCCACATCACGAATTAACGACGAGCGTTGGCCACCCTGGATGGGGTTTTCAGGCGGTTTCCCACATTAAAATAGGTATATACCAGCCTGGTACCAACATCCCGTCCCAAACAGCGCTACGAAAACATTCCTAAAACATTCTCACACTTGAACATGAGATTTACTCTAGACGCCGCCAGATCGGGTACACAAATTCCGCCCAGTGGATTTGGCTGGCGTTAGGAAGGGCTTCCGGCCACCAGGTGTCTCTGACATTGCCAAAACCCATATAACAGTGCCGAGCCCGAGAGGGGCATGGAAGAAGGCAAGGAGGGAAAAGAAGAAATTCTTCACATGTAACACGACAGGAAATGTAACTAATTTCTACAGGACAATAATGAATCCTTTCAGAATTAGTACAAAGCCGAAATTGGAACAGTTTGTCCACAATTAATTACAAACCAATCAAATGGCTGAAATAACTGAATAACTCACTGCAAAAGTTAGTCACCCAATGCGCACGCACAGATGAATCGTTAAGCCTTCAGAGCTGGCGCAGTGGTCGAGTCAAGTGCTCAATCGCGAGCGCACTGCCTCTATGTGAGCATTAGGTACCAGTGATCAGAAGGCATTTATGTCTCAGTCGGACATTGTACGTAATCGTGGGTAAGTGTAAGGACGTGACAGAGTGGCAAAATGTGGCAATCGTGCTTGACTGTGTCCATGACCATACGGTGTGCCAAGTTGCTGGATTTGTTGATTCTTCGTGGCGCACTGTTCAGTGTGTGTACAAGGTGTGGGGTAGCGCACGTGGCCACGAAAACCGACGTCAGAATTGTGGTCGGGAGAAGAGCCTCACTGACCGGAAACGGAGACTTGTTTCACAGCTTGTGAATCAAAATCGCTTCCAAACCCGACAGGAATTGCTGCGGGCAGCGAATGAAGGTCCAGTTCAACCTGGTAACGAGAGAACATTGCGACAGGAACTGCATACAATGAACGTTTGGAATCGGTAGCACAGCAAGAAGCCGCTGATCACTCTGGTACATAAAGGTGACAACAGCAAAGTTCATCGGGTTGGAATAACACGTGCCTGGTTTTCTGAAAATTTCCCCCATCCTATTACATCCCAGGTGGCCTGAAAAACCACTTGACTTCATAAAAAATTTGTTAGACACCTGACTCACCGAAATTTAGTGGGCCTGCGTGATCAAATACGGAGCGATTGGCTTAATCTGGATGCGACCTGACTGCACAATCTATTGGACACACTTCCTAACCGAATTCAGGCTGTTATCAAAACCAGGGCGCAAGTACATCGTATTAAAAGATACTGCTGATGATTTCTCTAGGGTGACTAACTTTTTTTTTCTGGTGAGCTGATAATCATTTAAGCAGTTAAGTGACTACTGAATAACATTATTTAGTTTTCGTCTCCATCTCATCTCGGGAGCATGAAGAAGATCATTATGAAAATATACTTATCAATAGGCCGGGCGATGTGGCCGAGCCGTTCTAGGCACTACAGTCTGGAACCGCGCAACCACTACGGTCGCAGGTTCCAATCCTGCCTCGGGCATGGATGTGTGTGATATCCTTAGGTTAGTTAGGTTTAAGTAGTTCTAAGTTCAAGGGGACTGATGAGCTCACAAGTTAAGTCCCATAGTGCTCAGAGCCATTTGAACCATTTTTTAAACGTCGCCGCCCTTGGGACATACTACAGAAGGAGTGAAGGTGTAACAGGTCAGGCAGGAGTTAGTTCATACAGTCAGGTGTCAAAGGCAAACAGATTAATGGCGTCGTGCTGCCGTCCTCCCTGGGCAGGTGCGGCGGGGATTCCCCGCCGAGACCCGGGCCAGTGTTTATATTTTCGCAGGCGGCGGCGCTACACGGCCCCAGGGCCGCCATGACACGCCCGTGTCCCTAATGCCGCCGCCAAACACGCCGCCGGACACGGCCGCCGGGCTTACGGGATTACCACCGCCCCACGCGTGTGGGGGCGGCACCGGCACGGGGGTGGGAGCGGCGGCGCCACCCCCAGAGGTGCGCGGCGCGCGAGTCGCTGCCCCATTAGCGGCCTGGCGGCTGCGTGTCCGACACGCCGCGAACACGCCGCGGGCCGTCTGAGATACCAAGCACGCGTGCTTGTACCTGCCGGCGTATCACATTGTTAGCCTCGTGGCTTCATCACCTACGATTCTGCACTGTGCGTACAGGAGGAGCATGACTGCTGCCGACATCTGGTTCCTTTCTTCAGCAGCAAGCGTTGAGCAAGTCTTGTATTTTCATCTTAAATAAGCGAACGTCAAGAACATAACATTCGCTTCTGGTTACTGTTATCATTAGCACCATCGTAGTGTCGGATGGAAGAGTTCGTGAAATAGACACTGCTGGCCATTATACTGAGGTGACAAAAGTCAGGAGATGTAGATATGCACATGTACGGAAGGTGATCGTATCGAGTACAAATGGTATAAAGAGACAGTGCACTGGCGGAGATGTCAGTTGCACTCAAGTGATTCTTGCGAGAAGGTTTCCGACGTGACTGTGCCGGCACGACAGGAATTAACACACTTTGAACGCGGAACGGTAGTCGCATGGGACATTACATTTCGAGAATCGTTGGGGACACAGAGCACTGCGTGATAAACAGTGGCCGGCAGGTGTGGCCGTGCGGTTCTAGGCGCTTCAGTCTGGAACAGCGCGACCACTACGGTCGCAGGTTCCAATCCTGCCTCGGGCATGGATGTGTGTGATATCCTTAGGTTAGTTAGGTTTAAGTAGTTCTAAGTTCAAGGGGACTGATGAGCTCACAAGTTAAGTCCCATAGTGCTCAGAGCCATTTGAACCATTTTTTAAACGTCGCCGCCCTTCGGACATACTACAGAAGGAGTGAAGGTGTAACAGGTCAGGCAGGAGTTAGTTCATACAGTCAGGTGTCAAAGGCAAACAGATTAATGGCGTCGTGCTGCCGTCCTCCCTGGGCAGGTGCGGCGGGGATTCCCCGCCGAGACCCGGGCCAGTGTTTATATTTTCGCAGGCGGCGGCGCTACACGGCCCCAGGGCCGCCATGACACGCCCGTGTCCCTAATGCCGCCGCCAAACACGCCGCCGGACACGGCCGCCGGGCTTACGGGATTACCACCGCCCCACGCGTGTGGGGGCGGCACCGGCACGGGGGTGGGAGCGGCGGCGCCACCCCCAGAGGTGCGCGGCGCGCGAGTCGCTGCCCCATTAGCGGCCTGGCGGCTGCGTGTCCGACACGCCGCGAACACGCCGCGGGCCGTCTGAGATACCAAGCACGCGTGCTTGTACCTGCCGGCGTATCACATTGTTAGCCTCGTGGCTTCATCACCTACGATTCTGCACTGTGCGTACAGGAGGAGCATGACTGCTGCCGACATCTGGTTCCTTTCTTCAGCAGCAAGCGTTGAGCAAGTCTTGTATTTTCATCTTAAATAAGCGAACGTCAAGAACATAACATTCGCTTCTGGTTACTGTTATCATTAGCACCATCGTAGTGTCGGATGGAAGAGTTCGTGAAATAGACACTGCTGGCCATTATACTGAGGTGACAAAAGTCAGGAGATGTAGATATGCACATGTACGGAAGGTGATCGTATCGAGTACAAATGGTATAAAGAGACAGTGCACTGGCGGAGATGTCAGTTGCACTCAAGTGATTCTTGCGAGAAGGTTTCCGACGTGACTGTGCCGGCACGACAGGAATTAACACACTTTGAACGCGGAACGGTAGTCGCATGGGACATTACATTTCGAGAATCGTTGGGGACACAGAGCACTGCGTGATAAACAGTGGCCGGCAGGTGTGGCCGTGCGGTTCTAGGCGCTTCAGTCTGGAACAGCGTGACCGCTACGGTCGCAGGTTCGAATCCTGCCTCGGGCATGGATGTGTGTCATGTCCTTAGGTTAGTTAGGTTTAATTAGTTCTAAGTTCTAGGGGACTGATGACCTCAGAAGTTAGGTCCCATAGTGCTCAGAGCCATTTGTACCATTTGATAAACAGCGTCAAGAGTGTGCCGGAAATACCAAATTTCAGGCTTTGCCTCTCTTCATGGAGAAAGCAGCGGCCGACAGCCTTCAGTTGACAACCGAGAGCATGGGCGTTTGCGTAGAGTTGTCAGTGAGAACACAAAAGCACTACTGCATGAAATAATGGCAGGATTCAGTGTGGGACGTTCGACGAACGTATCCGTGAATTTTGGTGTTAATGGGCTATGGCAATTGACGACCGACGTCCGCAGCTCGTGGTCGTGCGGTAGCGTTCTCGCTTCCCACGCCCGGGTTCCCGGGTTCGATTCCCGGCGGGGTCAGGAATTTTCTCTGCCTCGTGAGGACTGGGTGTTGTGTGATGTCCTTAGGTTAGTTAGGTTTAAGTGGTTCTAAGTTCTAGGGGACTGATGACCATAGCTGTTAAGTCCCATAGTGCATAGAGCCATTTGAACCATTTAATGACCGACGCGAATCCCAATGCTAAGAGCACAACATCGTCTGCAGCGGCACTCTCGGACTCGTGACCCTGTCTGTTGGCTACCAGACGACTGGAAAACCGTGGCCTGTTCAGATGAATCCAGATTTCGGTTCGTAAGAGCTGATTGTAGCTTTCCAGTGTGGCGTATACCTCACGAAGCCATGACCTAAGATGTCAACAAGAGACTGTGCAAGCTGATGGTGGCTGCAAAATTTTTTGGGCTGTGTTTAAATAGAATACACTGGGTCCTCTGGTCGAACCGAACCGATCATTGACTGGAAACTGCTATGTTCGGCTACTTCGAGACCATTTGCAGCCGTGCATCGACTTCATGTTCCCAAACAACGATGGTAAAGAAGTCACAACGATGACAGTGCTCCACATTACCGGTCCACAAGCATTCTCGATTGGTTTCTGTGGAATGATTTGGCCACCCATATCACCTGACATGAATCCCATGTAACATTTGTGGGACATAGTCGAGAGGATAGTTAGTGCATAAAATCCTGCCCCGTAACACTTTCGCAGTTATGCACAGCTATAGACGCAGCATCGCTCATTGTTTCTGCAGGGACATCGAGTGGCTTGCTGTGCGAAAGGAGTTCTGACACGATATTAGCAGATACACCACGACTTTTGTCACTTCGGCGTAGGTCGTTCATTCGGTAGTGCGATACCGTAAAGCCACCTCTTGTACAGATAATTGGGAGATCGCTGCGTTTAGAGCAAGGCAAGTATCCGGACGGACTGTGCGCCGACGTGTGGAACACAAACAACTGTCGGCACCTTGTTAATATGGCGGCTTCTCTTGGCGTGGTAGCAGGTAGAAGTGCGCAGACAGTGGCGCGCGCCCAACGACGTCTCTGGATCCAGTAGCGGCTTCGTGTCCTCATTTCAGACGAATCCAGGCTCTGGCTACAGCATCACGTTGGATCTATGCGTGATAGCTGATTAAGAGAAGAACAAACGTTGCCGAATTGTATTCTTCGTCGTCATATGTCGCAAGGCACCTGGTTTGACGGTACGAGATGTCATTGAGAACACGACAGCATCACCTTTGGCATAGAGCTGAAGTAATATAGACTGACGTAATTTATCACCAAAGCTCAGGTGCACTGGATGCCCAGCCACGTCGCAGCCATTGTTGCTGCCAGAATTGCAGCTCTGTGTACTAAACTTCCAACGTGTCCGCATCCCAGTCATCTGTAAAATTAATCATATATTCTTCTTACGCACAATAAGTAAAATTTCATTGTTTACTGAGCTTTCAGATGTAGCAATTTTAGTGGCCAAGTGTGTAAAAGAGTGTTCAGATCGTGTCCAACAGTGATGGTCAGAATTAGTGTGTCCAGGGACATAGAACTGGTCTAGAGTGTGAAACGTAATCCTATATGCTTCCAGAATTGTCGATCTTTTTTTTACCATGTGTCCTAGCTGCTAGGGGCAACGTACGCTTCAGCCACACAGCCGGCTGTGTTTGAGTTTTCTGATGTGTACCTACCGATCCTGCGCCTCTAATGCAAGGCATCATTTCATCTGCTGTGTTGTGTCGTTACAGGCAAACAATATCCGTATGTGAAGCTGGTTTTTCGGATTACATTTTACTTTTGGGGCAAATAGTCTTTCCCAGTGGCTGAGACGTTAACTGCTGTGCATGATAATTAAAAATCAGCGTCCCATAGGAGAGCGTGCGATGGTTTACATAGATTCTGTTCGTAGGCTTTTCTAACAACAGTTATTTTAGTTACTAGTTTTTGTACTACGGGAGGTTTTGACACACTCACAGGACCTGTCTGCGCACTGCGTCTCCATTAATTTAAAAGGCGACGTGCTGCTGAGGGGTTGTGAAACAACCTGCGGTTTCCTCTTGTGACGTACATGGGTAGAGACAGCAGGGACTCGCCTGCTCCTCTTCAGTCCGTAGACAGACTGCACCCTATCTACTTCTCTACAATTATTCTCTACCATCAGATTGACAAATGTAATGCATTGCGAATACATAGAAAGAAGGATCCTTTATTGTATTACTATATGATAGCATAACAAACACTGGTAGCAGTTACTTCTGTAAAATATCTGGGAGTATGCGTACACAACGATTTGAAGTGGAATGATCATATAAAATTAATTGTTGGTAAGGCGGGTGCCAGGTTGAGATTCATTCGGAGAGTCCCTAGAAAATGTAGTCCATCAACAAGGGAGGTGGCTTACAAAACACTCGTTCGACATATACATTAGTGTTGCTCATCAGTGTGGGATCCGTACCAGGTCGGGTTGACAGAGGAGATAGAGAAGATCCAAAGAAGAGCGGCGCGTTTCGTCACAGGGTTATTTGGTAACCGTGATAGCGTTACGGAGATGTTTAATAAACTCAAGTGGCAGACTCTGCAAGAGAGGCGCTCTGCATCGCGGTGTAGCTTGCTCGCCAGGTTTCGAGAGGGTGCGTTTCTGGATGAGGTATCGAATAAATTTCTTCCCCCTGCTTATACCTCCCGAGGAGATCACGAATGTAAAATTAGAGAGATTCGAGCGATCACGGAGGATTTTCCGGCAGTCGTTCTTCCCGCGAACCATTCGCGACTGGAATAGGAAAGGGAGGTAATGACAGTGGCACGTAAAGTGCCCTCCGCCACACACCGTTGGGTGGCTTGCGGAGTATAAATGTAGATGTAGATAGATATAGAATTAGATGTTTGAAGTCCTCTAAAATATTAAAGTACTGTCACTGCGCTTGTGGGTGATGCGTACGTAGAGTCCGGAGCTTGCCTACGTAGCCTCAGTCAGGGGGACGACGCATGAACACCACAGCTTCTACATTCGGTGGTAACTGGAAACTGCACACGACTCGGCTCATTGAATAGAATCCTACGTCGTAGCTCAGAGCTCCGGTATTTAACGAGACATCTACCAATCGCTTCCTAGACACGCGATGCCCATGAGTTGGCAGCTGCGGCCCCTGGCGTACCTAGGTATTCTTCGTACTGCCAACCCCTACAGTTGCTGCGTTGCGAGTGTTTCCAGCGCGGCCTCTCGGTTGTGGTGTGGTACTCTCTGGAGTCGTCAGTACGGCCACCACACTTTCCATGATTTCGGACACCCCCTGTTTGTCCAGAAAATACTTGGGGTATATTCGTAGCGCACAAATTTATACTTTTCAGAAACAATTACGTAGCAATTGCCAGTCTGCATTTTACGCTCTTTTTACTTCGGCAATTTTCAGTTGTTTTACTGCCTAGACAGCCGGACTCATTTACTAAATTTAGTGTTTCATTTCTCAATCAAACGCCATCAAAATCGCTTGCTTTAATACGATTACGTCCCAACTTGTTCAGACCTACTCAACTGTGAAAAGAAGTGATAGTTGTCATAGTTCGCGTGTACCACTGAGTGTGTGTCCGTCATATGCAAAAGTCACCTTTGGGAAAAGATGAGACATGAAAGTGACCCTGCCCTGTTGGAAGGAACCATTAAAGCATTCACCCAAAGTGATTCAGGGAATCCATGGCAAACTTTTATCTGTAGTCGTTTATATGAATGGACTTCACATTCGGGATAGCTGTCCCCATAACTGTTATGGTTTTGCGATATTTTAAATAGGGAAATCATAAGATATTGCTCGTCCCCCACACTTATTTCTGTAATCATGGCAGTTTTTGTTGAGATGTAGCTTGGTATTGCTTTAGGGGGCGAAATAGGCTAATTGCTAAATAATTAGATAATGTGTTCGTTTGAAAATAGAATAAAATCCTGGGCGTTAGTAAAGAAATATTTATCTCCATGGCTAGAGAGAGATTAGAAATCTGCTTCGTTCGAAAAGGAGTCCGCAGCTTTAGCCATTGCCTTATGTCAATGAGCTGCAGATTAGGGGGAGCATTAAGATAAGGATGTTTCTGTAGGATCTTGCCCACTTGTCTCGTATAGGGTGCGTAAGGGACGCTGCGTTCTCGGAATGCTGTACAACAATTCAAGCAAATGACATTAGTAGATTTATTTCTATAAAGCAGATTGACAATACTTCACTTTAATGTGCAAAGGTATCGCAAGCGATGGGTGACAGGCAATGTAAATCAGTCCCATGATGTGTGCAATATTGAGGCAAGTCTGTCACACAGTTTGTTGATCACTACTAACCGTTCTCGTAGCACTCTCTGCTAGGCCGTACTAATATTCCGAGAATACTTTCCACCGATGTCCGGCCGACAGTGGCAGCAGCGGCGCTTACATTCACTCCTTGCAGAGGTCGAACCTGACGCGCCGGGATATTGGCTGGCGTTTCGTCACCGTCCTCTCTTGTCTTGCGTCCTTCCCCTTCGTTCCGGCGCTTGTGGTTAGGCCAGAACAGTTTTTAATATGCAACGGTGGGCCCTTTGGTTGAGAAGAGAGATATTTAGAATGAAAAGCACCTCACCGAAATACTGAACAATCAGAGTTTTCTTTCCAATCCTCATCTTAATGACGACTATAAGATCATTTCCTGAAGATACGAATTCCTGTGTGCAATATGCTACGCGCATATTGAGCTTTGGGGAATGATCGATCATACATGTCTACCGGTCCGTTATGTTTGTGGGCTTGAAGCTCATTGAAATTCTCTATAACCGCCTGGGAAAAAGTGCATTGAATTAGGTGCAGGTCCCACGCAGGTGTGAACAACTTGCGTGGATTGTTAGGGAATAAGTGGTTTCGCAACTCCTTTATCTAACCAACTGCAGCCCATGCCACAACGAATAACAGAATAATCAGCAGTTGCATTAATTTGACATGTTCTTTAGTCGAAGGTCGATAGTAATAATAATAATAATAATAATAACTTCGTGTGGTTCAGTAGCGGGGAGCAAGTCCTTCAACTGGACGAGCATACACTGTCGATTTCTCATCGCGACGGAGTCTCTGAACAGAAAACAGGAGAAACACTGACCCTCTCTTTTGTCCGTTTTCAGGATCGGAGGCAGCTTGTTGGTCAACTATCACGACAGTGGGCTTCGTGGTAAGTGCCAGGTTGGCGAGAGTTCCACAGAGTTTTCATACACATGCTGGTAAAAGTCTATGATACGAAGTGTGAAGTTGGAGTAAAACGTAAACTTCATAGATTACGTAAACTCGAGATGAATCGCCGGGCCGTGGTCTGCAGCTACAAGTCAAGACGCCACCGGTTCCAAACTAGCTAACGAGCTTACATGCTTTACTGGCGCTTCTCGTTGTTCGGATCTATTCCTATCTTGACTCTTCGGGCCCCATAGACAGCTTAGTTCTTTCAAAATATCAGGAGATATTCATGTTGAGACATATCCTAGATTAACCATTAAACCCCCAAGCCATACTCGGTTCTTTAAGGACTCAGCACCTCCTACCCCATGTGTAAAACAGCTTCGAGTGTCTGCTTAGCCTAGAAACGAATTAATATGTAAAACATTCGTCGTTAAGGGCGTAAAGCCTTTACGAATGGAGATGCCACACTCCACTTAAGTTAGTTTCACATTATCGACCCATACATTAATGAAACAGTAAAAATCAAAATTGTTAAACCAAAAAGACGGACCATGCGCCGTACGATGGTATGGCACCACGATATAATTTTGTATGTGCATGCAGAGGTGCATATGTGGCAACTGTCTGCAAAATGTAGTGCGAATAAAGTTAGTACTAAATAAGTACTAACTGAATACGTCATGCCTTATGCTGAAGATTTGCTTCGTATACAGTGAAAATGTAGTAAGCGATAAACTTTCAACCTTTCATTACCTTGTGAATGGTGTCAGCCAGAAAAAATTTCAGAAAGACTAGAAATTATGTGCAAAGTGTGTTGAAAATCCTCGCATTCTCAAACACTCTATTTATAAAGCCTGTGTAATTTGCGCGCCATGAGCTACACTGTTCTTAGACATATACACAGTATCTAACTGTAATACAACAAGCGGGGTGCCGCAGTGGTTAGCACACTGGTGTCACATTCGAGAGGACGACGGTTCAAACCCGCGTCTGGCCATCCTGATTTAACTAGTCTTTAATTTCCCCAAATGCCGAGATGGATCCTTTGAAACGTCACGGCCAATTTCCTTCCCATTTTCACTGCAACATGAAAGATTGCTTAGTAAATGTAAATCCACAGTACACAGGACATATCAGTTACAGTTTCAAATTTGAATTCTTCACTGTGTTACGGTATGTAATGGCACTTACTGTTCTATCACGGCTCTAAAGATTATCCTTCATTAACCATAATGACAGTTCACTGATTCATTTGCGCTTTTAAGTATAACAGAGTACGATGCTGTAGAAGGTACGTGGAATGGAATCTCTTTTTCTAAGATTCCACACGTTGTAAGATGTGGTTAGCAGGTTGTGGCACACCAAATAATACTGAACCGTAAATTTACTTTCAAAATCGTTTCTTAAAGAATTTACTTTCTTTACTAGTGATTCATCAAGAACATTAATACGTTTAATCACACCAGGTGAGCGTGGAAGTAGCTGCCAGAAAGTAACTGATGGAAAATGCAATTACTTTTAATAAATGTGAATTTTATTCCTAAAAGCTTTTTCAAAAACAGATTTAAAATTAAAAGGGAAAAAACACCATCGAAATATCAAATTATAATTTTATTTAGAGGCAGAAAGAATAATATTAACAGTATGAACCTTCAGGCTGAGAAGCTTGCCTGCTCCCTTTCAACACGGTCGTAGTCATGACCGCTCACAACAACCTCTGAAAGAGTACGCTGGTGCAAATTTGCAACACACCAGAATACTTTAAACTAAAAAGAAAATTAACAACTCACACAAACAAGTAAAGTATGCACCTCGTAAGAGGGATGGAAATGCTACAACACTCAAATTATTTGCCACCGAAAACGCAATTTTTTAAGGACTCTTACCGTGGAAGGGTGGCAACCTTATAACCTAAAATGACTATTTAAATGAAGCTCATAAAATGCAGACTTACATAAAATGTACAACATGCTCTACATTACACATATACCACCTCGCCAGATGACAGGCAAGATAGAAACATATTTCAAGAATTCTGCCTTTAAGCAATAATTTCGTTAACACCGAATACGGCAAACACGACAGAGGCAGCTATTAACGTACGTCACACCGACAGATAGACAGACAGACACTAACTGCCTAACAAATGCGGACGAGAGACAAACGAGCAAGCTGGGGACAAGAGACTGACCAAGAAAACAAGTAGACTTTAACAAGTAATTGAAACAACATATCTCCAATCACTTAACTTCTAATAAACTGCGATTTCTGGCAAAGACCTGGCGCAGTACCCCCAACGCTCTCCCGAACCGTCCGCTGCCAGCCGCTTCAACGGACGTAGAAAGGCGCGCGGATCTCCCGTCTCACGGCGTCGCAACTCGCCCCGGTCAGCGCCATGTCGTGGTTTCGCTCCTGTTGCTCTCGTGTGAACCGCGAAGCCACTACCCCTTTCTACATGGCGCTGTCCACTGGACTCACTTGGGGACCTCACATGCACCGACGCTCAAGGCGGACAAGTCATCTCGTGTCTCAGTGCGCGACCGACCAACCGACCGATCCAACCGCCAATGACCGTTGCTCGAGCAACTCGAGCAGACTGGCGGTCTAACGCGCAGATGTAGCAACTCAGCCCCGACCGGGCGACCACTAGCTGAGTTCTGTTACTGGCGGAGTGGCAAGACTCTCATCTTCTGGCTGTAAAGTTTGATCCAAACGACAGACATACTAGCACTTCGACGACAGACAGACACCAACTGCCGCACAAATACAAAGACAGACCAGCAACTGGTGACGCGAGATTCACCTAGCCTCACTCCGACTGACCGACTGACTGACACAGACAGACCCCCTGCCGAGCTAATAGCGCCCCGTAAATACACGTGAGCAGGCAAGCTTCTCCCGTTTTCCACCAGAGTGAGACACCAAAGCTGCTATTGCCTCAGCGGCGCCACCGCCAGAAACGGAAGGCGACTGCGTTACACTACGCGCTGCGGCGCGCTCTTCAAAACAGCAATTTTTCCATGGCTCAAATACGTTTATGACTCATTTTATTTCGTTCTAACCAATATTGTCTCCTGCATGAAATGAGCCACTTTCTAAAAAATTCTATGTAAGATACTGCAAACTTCGGAAATTTTGTTACTGCTGCTGTCAGTCACAGACCGTATTCACATTTCATTCACTTGCAGCCAAAGTGGAGCTCCTTTAAGAAAAGTCGGCTATTGCTGGTCTCTATCGGACTCACTTCGAATGTCACATTTTTATACACTGGGCGGCAAAAGTCCTGGGATAGCAACATGTGCAAATACAGAAAGCGATAGTATCGCGTACACGAGGTATAAAAGGACAGTGTGTTGGTGAAGCTGTCATTTGTACTCGTGTGATTCATGTGAAAAGATTTCCGACTGGATTGTGCCTGCTCGGTGGGAATTAACAGACTTTACACGCGGAATGGTAGACGCATGGGGCATTCCATTTCAGGTGCCGTTGGGAATGAAATACTCAAAGATCCAAAGTGTCAAGGGAGTGCCGAAAATAACATATTTCAGGCATTACCTCTCACCACGGACAACACAGTGGCCGATGGCATTCACTTAACGACGCAGAGTAGTGACGCTTGCGTAGAGTATTCTGCTAACAGACAAGCAACACTGTGTGAAATAACCAGAGAAATAAGTATCGGACGTACGACAAACTTGTGCTGTAGGAGAGTGCGCCGAAATTTGGCGTTAATGTGCTACGACTGCAGACGACCGACGCGAATGCTTTTGCTAACAGCACTACATTGAATGGAGCGTTTCTCCTGAGCTCTTGGCCATATCGGTGACCCCTAGAGGACCGTAACATCGTGGTGCGGTCAGATAGACGCGATTTCATTTGGTAAGAGCCGATGGTAGGGTTTTAGTGTGGCGCAAACCCCACGAAGTCATGGACCCAAGTTCTACATCTACATCTACATACATACTCCGCAATCTACCATACGGTGCGTGGCGGAGGGTATCTCGTACTACAACTAGCATCTTCTCTCCCTGTTCCACTCCCAAACAGAACGAGGGAAAATGACTGCCTATATGCCTCTAAACGAGCCCTAATCTCTCTTATCTTATCTTTGTGGTCTTTCTGCGAAATGTAAGTTGTCGGCAGTAAAACTGTACTGCAGTCAGCCTCAAATGCTGGTTCTCTAAATCTCCTCAGTAGCGATTCACGAAAAGAACGCCTCCTTTCCTCTAGAGACTCCCACCCGAGCTCCTGAAGCATTTCCGTAACACTCGCGTGATGATCAAACCTACCAGTAACAAATCTAGCAGCCCGCCTCTGAATTGCTTCTATGTCCTCCCACAATCCGACCCGATAGGGAACCCAAACGACCGAGCAGTACTCAGGAATAGGTCACACCAGCGTTCTATAAGCGGTCTCCTTTACAGATGAACCACTTCTTCCCAAGATTCTACCAATGAACCGAAGACGACCATCCTCCTTCCCCATAACTGCCATTACATGCTTGTCCCACTTCATATCTCTGTGCAATGTTACGCCCAAATATTTAATCGACGCAACTGTGTCAAGCGCTACACTACTAATGGAGTATTCAAACATTACAGGATTCTTTCTCCTATTCATCTGCATTAATTTACATTTATCTATATTCAGAGTTAGATGCCATTCTTTACACCAATCACAGATCCTGTCCAAGTCATCTTCTATCCTCCTGCAGTCACTCAACGACGACACCTTCCCGTACACCACAGCATCATCACCGAGCAGCCGCACATTGCTATCCACCCTATCCAAAAGATCATTTATGTAGATAGAAAACAACAGCGGACCTACCACACTTCCATGGGGCACTCCAGATGATACCCTCACCTCCAATGAACACTCACCATCGAGGACAACGTACTGTGCAAACTGGTGCCGGATTCACAAGTCTGGACCGTGTTTACATGGAGTGGACTGGCTCCTCTGGTCCAACCGAACCTATCATTGACTGAAGATGGTTGTGATGGAATTTCTGTGGATGACAGTGCGCCGTGTCACCGGACCACAGTTATTCCCGATTCTTTTGAAGAACATTCTGACAGTTCGAGCATATTATTTGCCCAATCAGATCACCCGACTTGACTCACACAGAACATTTATGCGACACAAGCGAGAGATGAGTTCGTGCACAAAAGCTTGCATCGCGAACACTTTCGCAGTTATGGATAGCTATAAGGGCAGCACGGCTCAGTATTTCTGCAGGGAACTTCCAAAGGGAGCCGATGCGACCTCTAGTTGCTGCGTGCGCCGGGCAAAGTAGGTTCGACACGTTATTAGGAGGTATTCCATGACTTTTGTCACCTCAGTCTACAGTACTATGAAATAAACTAATAAAATGTCTGTGTTAAATACGATGAAGTTCTGGTTTAAAGAGCCCTTCTCACAATAAAAGATTTGTGAAAAAGTTGCCGTCTCCCAGTTAGTTATGTTTAGTTCCCTCCTTATGGACCCCGTGCATCGTGGTACCACACGTTTCACTCGGCTGTATAACTTACGGCTCGCAGAGTACTGTTACAACCCGAAAAACTTATACTCCAGTCTAGTGTCTCATATCCTGAAATATGATATGAGAGACAAAACTGGTAAAGGCAATGGTTAATTATGTAGCACACATATAAGGAAAAGCAATTTTTAAAAAACAGCAATAATTTGGGAAAATATAAGGCAGTTGTTACAACAGTAGTTCGCCAAAGCTAAAAGCGCAAGAACAGCAGCGCAGCTGTTCGATTTTCAGTAAATGGAGACACAGATGAAAACCGTATGTTTTAAATTTGGCCTAGTGACCGTTCTCAACAACTTGACCAACATAATTTATCATTCCAAACTAGAACTAATATTGTACACAATTCTTTTTCCTGTATCCGTTGTGGATGGTGAATTGCTGCTGTGATTTGAATTGATAACTGATCATTCATTCTCGTACATAAGTTATTATTCTGTTATTCGTGTAAAATCTATGTCACTCTGTTTGTTTACTCATAATTGTTTTGCTCTAGACTAGTCATATAGTCATGGATCTAAGAAGAAAAACTCTGTCGCATAGAGCAGTAACGCATTTGCTCTTTAATTACGTAGTAAATATTTCACTCTATTTCTTCATCTTTTGTGTGACACTTTGATCGATATTACATATATATCGTCAATATATGAACATACCTGCAGCTTGCAATGTTCACTTACATCTCTTATCTACATTTCTTAATGTTTGTTATATAATGCAATATAACACGAAGATTGTGATGTGACAAAGTGTGACCTCCAGGACTTTCATATTGCTGATAGCATGGTGTCCTGAAAAGTAATGCCTCCCAATTATTTATTGTGTTCTCAATAACAGTTATATTACGTGTCATGCGTATTACTCGCTCAGCTTTTTCCACTCCTCTGACGCAATTTGGAACCGTTTGCCACTAGAGGGGTCCGAATTGTAGCGTGTAACATGGCGGTGTGTAACATAACTACATCGCTGAGCTAGAAACAGCGTGCTGTAATCGAGGTTCGAATTCGAAGAGTTCGTCCACACATGGAGCACACTCTCGTCCAGCATGGGAATGCCAGACCACACACGGAGCACACTCTCGTCCAGCATGGGAATGCCAGACCACACACGGAGCACACTCTCGTCCAGCATGGGAATGCCAGACCACACACGGAGCACACTCTCGTCCAGCATGGGAATGCCAGACCACACACGGAGCACACTCTCGTCCAGCATGGGAATGCCAGACCACACACGGAGCACACTCTCGTCCAGCATGGGAATGCCAGACCACACACGGAGCACACTCTCGTCCAGCATGGGAATGCCAGACCACACACGGAGCACACTCTCGTCCAGCATGGGAATGCCAGACCACACACGGAGCACACTCTCGCCCAGCATGGGAATGCCAGACCACACACGGAGCACACTCTCGTCCAGCATGGGAATGCCAGACCACACACGGAGCACACTCTCGTCCAGCATGGGAATGCCAGACCACACACGGAGCACACTCTCGTCCAGCATGGGAATGCCAGACCACACACGGAGCACACTCTCGTCCAGCATGGGAATGCCAGACCACACACGAGTGCTACGACATCTGCAACAATCCGACACCTTGGGTTCAGTCACATCGATTACCCTCCACACAGTCTCGACTTAGCCCCAGCAGATTTTCATGTCTTCCCAGAATTTGAAAAACACCTTCGAGGACTTCACTCCTGATAGTGGTGTAGCGGTGCAAGCAGAGGCGAGGTTGCAGCTCCGTCAACAATGTTACACATTGTACAGTGACGGAATCAGCAGTGTGGCGTCTTGCAGGGAGTGTTCATCGCCAGGGTGACTATATTGAGAAATAAACATATACACGCTGTAAATAAAGATGCAAAATGTTAATAACATTTGTTTTATTTGAAAAGGTTTAAGAGTTTTCACATAAACAATTCGGAGGCATTACATTTCAGCAAGCTCTCGTATTTATATGGGTTTACTTTCTGTGAGTAAGTGTGAAATCAAGCGCAGGAGAATTCTGTGTTTGTGTGTGTATGACCAGCAAAATGTATTTCGTTACCCAGTAGCTAAATTTTCCTTGTTTCTACCAGCAGCACGACCTTAGCATCCAGCTCCACACGGTCCAGGAAATGATAACACCGAAACACCTACAGCTGATGACGAGACTGCAGTGGTATGAAAAAATTAGTCGCATCAAAACTTTAAAAATCGACTGGTCGCTTATTATATCCCACATAAATCGCCAATACTGTTCTCTCTGTAAGAATTTAATGCAAAAGTTCGTTCTGTAGTGTAAGTTATTTTTTTTTAAATAGCAGAAAGTACTTGCTGTTACGTTTAATAAATTCATAAATGTCAGAAGAAGATGGTTCAAAATGGTTCAAATGGCTCTGAGCACTATGGGACTTAACTACTGTGGTCATCAGTCCCCTCAGAAGAAGACACAGGTGACTTACAAACAAGGGCCACTAAATGATGGATGTAATAAAGAACGAATCCTGGTTGTGTTCTGGCCAGCTGTCTGGAATGGTCAATCCGTAAAGCGACACATGCCGGGAGAGCTGTTCGTCACTCGTTACCACATTTCACTTGCCTCGCCACTGTCACGAAATGTTTCGTCTCGCAGATGAGGCAGTGCGGGCAGGCAGGGAGAAGAGACAACAGCGGCTGGAGACCCTGTCCCGGCTGGAATTTGCAATCGGGAGCGTGCGAGGCAGTCGCTCCATCGTCTGCGCTCTCTTCGGTTGCAAGACTCCTCCGAGGCGTCTACACGATTTCACACTCAGCGCCGTGGGCCAAGGGTGGAGGAGGCGACGGGGGGAGGGGGGACGCTGCACCCCGGGGAGAGGGCGGGATCACCCACCCCCGCCCCCACTGCATTACCCCGCCTCCAGGCGGCGATTAAGCGCGCTGCTGACGCTGACAGCGAGGTGTTCTCCTCGCACTGGCCGAGATACTGCCGGAGTGCGCCATAAACCTGCTAGCTGTCCTGACCTACATTGCAAGTCACGTAGTCTCCACATAACCGGCTGGATGAACATGACGTTAATATGTGGAGAGACGAGTCACTGGTAACATTTCGTTCCCTTACAAACTCAGATCCTCATGCGGCTAACAGCTGACTGAATGTTTCATTTGTACTGTTTCGTCAGAAGAGTACAGCTGTGCACATACAGATTAGACAAGTACCTCTTAAAATGAGTTGATTCCTTTCGTCACAGTCCTGTGGTAGCTCTGTGCATCCGAAAGGTATTATTTCGGTATCACTTGCGGACTTTGTACCGACTCCAGAATGAGATTTTCACTCTGCAGTGGAGTGTGCGCTGTTATGAAATTTTCCTGGCAGATTATAAGTGTGTGCCGGACCGAGACTCGAACTCGGGACCTTTGCCTTTGGCGGGAAATTTCTCTACCACCAGAGCTACCCAAGCACGACTCACGCCCCGTCCTCACAGCTTTACTTCTGCCAGTACCTCGTCTCCTACCTTCCAAACTGCACAGAAGCTCTCCTGCGAAGAGACGAGGTACTGGCAACATCGAAGATGTGAGGATGGGTCGTGAGTCGTGCTTGGGTATCTCAGCTGGTAGAGCACTTGCCCGAGCAATGCAAAGGTCCCGAGTTCGAGTCTCGGTGCGGAACACAGTTTCAATCTTCCAGGAAAGTTTGTGCAGACTGTTGTTCGACGTACTTGGAATCGCAACAGCGGCACTACAATACACATTGTTCCGCTATGTTTGTAGTCAGTAACATGCACTTACACAAAACGAACTGCAGCGTTCACTTATCATCTCAAGATGATATTGGCGTTCTTCCTTTGTCAGACTTAGTGAGAAAATTTTGCGCAGAGAGTAATGCTCCTTGACTGGGAAGAAATCTTTGGGTACTCACATCTACAGAAATGACCAAAGAATTAATTCACAGAATTACAAACTAGTACCTTTAACTCCAAACGGTTACAGAATCGTAGGCCATACTGTAAATTCAACCGTTTTAACACGCATGGATGGAAAGAATCCGCGCCTGCTCTGGATAAATCACTTGTGTACAGATCGTTTCTTCCACTCAAGATGTCTTGCCAGTAGAAGATGTACGTAAACAGGTAGAACTCGCACTAAAATACAGCTGTGAAGTGCGAAGTTGGAATCAAATTTTCTCAAGAAAAATGTAGTTTCAAGAGTGAAGTTTCACTAGAAGTATACTTCATTCTACTATAATTCGTGCAATCAGTACTGCTTATCGTGTTCCTACATTTCTTCAAAACCCAAAATGGTCCTCCCCCAGCTTGGCATCTACAATTCCTTCTCTCTAGAACCATCTTTCAATGGAACTACGTGGCCCATGATGTGTTCACTTGAAATCTGTTGTCAGTAAAATTCTTCTGGGCTGTTGACAGCATTGTCAATATACAAAATTGTCCGACGTTTCGGGAACTTTTGCAAATGGCACAGCTTGTGGAACTTATAGAGATGACAGTTACCTGAACTTCGCTTTTACGTGCTCTGCTGTTGGAAATTAAGAACGACCACAGATGTGTCATTTATTTCAAAGTCATGATGACTAAAAGTGTGGTACCTAATAAAATGAAACTACGTTTTGAGTCAAATCATGATACTTCGGTAAACAAGCCTCGAGAATATTTTTCCGTCGCTTTAAAAGAAAAGGCAGAACAGAAAGAACCTTTCACTAAACCAACTAAGATTGCTACAAAGGCTCTTCATTCATTTTACAAAGTTTCCATCTGTGTAGCAAAGAGGAAGAAACCTCACACCACAGCGGACAACCTCATTTCACCGGCTGCTCCGGACACACACATTATTATCTGTCATAAAAGGTGAGTCAGCTACGAAGCAACGAGCAAGTGTGCCCTAGCAAAACATCGTGAATAGTCGACATGGCCGATGAGAGTAAGGATCATTTGGTTGGAAACTCAAAGTTAATGGTGAGTTCGCTATTCTGATGGATGAAACTGCAGACAAATAACAATCATGATCTCCTAATTTGTTATGTTATGCACAACAAATTTCATGGAAATATTTTTTTCGATAGGGAAATAACTCTTGCAACAAAAGAAACAGATTTATGTAAAAGAAAACATCATCATCGACCCTGCTCTTTCAAAGGAACCGTCCCGGCATTTCCCTGAAGCGAATTAGGGAAATTAGGGAAAACTTAAACCTGGATGGACGGACGCGCGTCTGAACCATCGTCCTCCAAAATTCTACAAGCATGTGTACAGATGAAGCAGGTCCTACCTAGTGTGGCTGGCTGTTATCCCGGGGTTACAAGATGCGATCCGTAAACACGTTCCTAATGCTGTTTGGACACACAGTTTTTTTCACCTGAAAGCGTTGCTATCAAAAAGCATAAGTCCCTGTCCTTTATGCGGTTCTTCAGTCAGTGTTCGAACAGATCTAATATGTGAAAAGAGTCTCAGGCACTATGTTCGCGTTAAGCGAGCTGTGAACCTAAAAAAATTTCAAAACCTCTGTTCTAAGGAACCTTAGGGGGAAATTTTATGTTCAGTGCATGAAGGCATGTTTTCTTCCGTAACGACGTGTTGTGTATTAACGAATACTTAGTACGTTTGCTGTATACTAATTTTCGTGCCACCCATATATACACACACGTCACACAGATGATGGCCCCAATATACTTTGTCGAAAGTCCATCGTCACGTACTACTTAAAGAAACTTTCTCTATAAGAGCTGCTCTCTGTAACTCTTAAATAATATGTTTACCATGATATAAAACGTTACTACAGTTATATTAACTTGTTACAGTTCGTAGACATACCTGTTATTTACTTTAGTAAATTAAGATATAGGCTGTTTGGGAAATCAATGAGATCTTTGCTTAGTGGGTAGTCTTTCATTTAAAACTAAAACAGTCGATATAACGGACATGTTTAAAGCTCCAACTGACGTCGAGTTTATGCTGCACAGTTGTTGGTGTGATATATCTAGTCCGTCCACAAAGTTCCGAGACTCATTTTATTCTTAGCATACAACAGACGCCAGCGCAGTAACTTCGGTGGCAGCTTGAACAGACAATTCCAAAGCATTCTACTGGTAAGTTGTGAGCAGGCAGCGGTAAGTAGTTGGCGTGCAACCGTAGCGCCTCAGCGTTGTGTTACAAGAGACACTGCAGCAACATCTCTAAAATAAGTGTCGAAGACATTCTCCAGAATGTTTTGATGAAGAGAAAATGAACTTTCTCCAGCACATCCTGATTCCCGAGCAAATACAGCGACGCTTGGACAGTTTCCTCGACTTGACTGAAATGCAAAACGCGTACAAATCTTTTCCGGAAAAAGTCATCCCGGGTGAGGAGATCTGATGTTATCAGTAGGAACAAGTCACATGAAGGGTCAACGCTACGGCGATATAAAGCTACTTTTGAGCGAATGCGACTCTCGGTTGAACAATATCCCACACAATTTGGGGTGGGGGGGGGTGGGGGGGAAGGGAGGGAGACCATGTAGAACACCTAAAGTATTAGAACTACCAACTTAATCTTTCTCTGCCTTTGTTAATGTAGTCTCGAACAAGGTAGCCCGAAACTTGTAATGGCAATCAACTAGTTATCAGCATTTGTGGCCGGTTACATACTCTATCAAAAGTCGTTAAGTACTGACTAACGTTGACGTAATGTTGCTGGTTGACATTTACGGCCTCACTTTGACCTCATGACATCATCTAAAACTCAAAGTAGGTTGTCGTTGCCATTATATTTACGTCCCATATATGTTTCCTTAATTATAAAAAAAAATGGTTCAAATGGATCTAAGCACTGTGGGACTTAACATATGAGGTCATCAGTCCCCTAGAACTTAAAACTACTTAAACCTAACTAACCTAAGGACATCACACACATCCATGCCCGAGGCAGGATTCGAACCTGCGACCGTAGCATTAGCGCGGTTCCGGACTGAAGCGCCTAGAAGCGCTCAGCCACAGCGGTCGGCCCATAATTATATATCTGAAGGGAACTACATACACCGTGTTAGCATTTAATAACGAAATAACAGCCTATGTGCCATTCTGTCGCAGTTTTGTCTATCCTGATTTATTTACGGTAAAACTATATTTCATGTTGGCTTCCGTACCGTATACTGTCACCCGTTTCTAGCAGCTGGTGATAAAAGTTGCATATCAGTTCATTCCATTACGACACTAGTGTTCGACCCCACTGCTTTCATGTGGACGGCAGACAAAGAGTTGCTTCATCTTAGTCCCTTCAGTGTTACATTCCGCTTCTTAATGTGTCCTTCCAAACGTTTGAGCGTGCACTCTCTTTTAAAAAACATTGGTATTTACATATGAATTATTCACTGATATTCTCATACGTGCCTTGTAGCACACGAAATTCATGAATTTGTGTCGAAATAACACGCAAGCGTTTTACTGTTTGCACCTGAAAACGAATCCCCATGATTTGGAATATCGCAGAACGCCAGTTAAATGAAAGTTTACTTAACTATTGATAATTTCTTTGCAAGGAGGAGGACTTAAAGAATGGTATTTTTGTTGTTATTATTGCTATTTGTTTTTTTATTCGTTCTGAGGAAGGTACGTAGTGTAGTTGGTTTCATTGCTACCACAGTGGGAAAGAGAGATACGATATCCATTCGAGTTCTGGTTGTGAGAGAATTTCACCTAACTGAACAATATCGTCACTGATTGGAAAATAAACGGCTACAGCATCCTGGACGCGTTCGGCCATGTTGAAGCAAACCATTACTCATATCTGGTTTTTTTGTTATTTTGGACAAACGCTATTATATAAATCGGCTGCCGATTGTGTATTGTTCATTTTGAGCCTGTCGATACTGTCAGCAGGAAACAGCGTTGAAATTATACGCGGAGCCGCACGCTTGTAACAGATTCCAGCACAACCATACACTGTCATAGCCATAGCCGATATTTATGACGTCACCCGGAGAACCGTCCGTTAATTACGTAATTGTCTGGTGACGTCAACACAACCCAAACTGGGTTCATACACATCCGCAGACCGCGGACAGGACGGGCAGTACAAATATAATACAAGTTTTAAGAGTAGGTCTACTTGTACAATGTACAACTCTTTTTCCGCACAAAAATTGAGGGAGCAAATCCAAAGACGTATTGGGACCTTGTATTAAAATTTCATGGTAGATACTGTTACATAATGTCCGTGTGCCAAGAATGTTTCGTAATCCGTAATTTTTGTGTACATTACCCTTACTATGTGGAAAAGTTAAATCATTATACCTGCGATTAATAAGAACTTGTTATACAAGAAGGTCTTATGTTTTTTTGTACCAAGTGAATGTTGAACGCTCTAAAATAGAACTTTCCCGAACTGCCATTGCAAGATGGTCTTTCTCTCTCTTTAGTTTTTTCTATTTTTTTACTTAAAAAATGCAGGCAGTTTTCGAAATACCATCAATTCTCGTTTGAAACAGTGCACTTTATGTAAATTTTTTCCACTGTATTGATTACAACACTGAGTCCAGCACGTCTGCAATACTTCTTAATAGGACCACTACTACTCTTGGGAAATGTGACTGTATATATTGGAAAATATCTTCAATGCTGTAGATCACATTATAATGTAAAATAATGAATACACAGAGTTGTGACCGAAGTGAAACAAAAACATTTTAATCATATTTCCAAGCAGCCAAATAGTAGGAAACTCTTATGTAAGTCATTGTGCATTCAATTAATCATAGTGCAGCAGTTCACATGCAAGTCCATGCAACTGAAAATGGTTCACTTATCAAGTGCAGAAGTATGACACTGAAATTTTTCTATAGACGATGCTAGCCGTCAGTGTAGAGCTGGTGCAACCGCGTCTGCAGTGCCATCTGCTTCCTGTTACGGCTGACGATGTATGTCAACACACAGTAGCGCAAGTTCCATACATCGGTGTGTGTTTCAAAACCGTAAACATGTCTAGTTTTGTGCCTACTAACTGCAATTTGCGGACAGTATTGGTTTTCTGTTATCATTTGAAGAAAACTCCTGCAGAATGGCGTCGAATGCTTGTCGAAGCTTTCGGCGAACATGCTCTTGGGAAAACAGTGTACCGAGTGGTTCAAAAAATTCAAAAGTGGTGATTTTGACGTGAGAAACGACGTGCGTGGGAAACCACAGAAAAAGATCGAAGGCAACAAATTGAAGGCCTTACTGGATAAAGATGATAAACTCAACAGGAACTCGAGGAACAATTGAATGTCACACAGAAAGCCATTTGCCTTCGGTTGAAAGCTATGGGAAAGGTGCAGGATGTGGGAAAATGGGATCCGTGTGAACTGAATGAATGCAAATCGAAAGACCACTTGTGAAATTCTGCTCCCCAGTTACAAAATAAAGTCGTTTCTCCATCGAATAATGACAGGTGATGAAAAGTGAATGTATTTTGAGAATCCTAAGAGATGTAAATCATGGGTGAATCGAGGTAAACCGTCGATATCCACTGGAAAACCAAACCGATTTGGAAAGAAGACAATGCTCTGTGTTTGGTGGGATCAGAAGGGAGTTTTCTATTATGAGCTGCTAAAACCTGGTGAAACCGTTAACACTGATCGATACCAACAGCAAATGATCCATTTAAATCAAGCTATACGTAAAAAACAACCGGTATATGGAAAAAGGCAACACAAAGTCATATTGTTCCATGATAACGCCCAGACAGATACAGCGAAACCGTCAGGGAAACGATCGAGGCGTTCCGTTGGGAAATACTAGGGCATGCGGCTTATTCTCTATACATGGCTTCGTCCGGTTATCATCTATTTGCATCGCTGGAACACACTCTCGCTGAACAACGCTTCAATTCGTATGAAAATATACGAAAATGGCTCGCTGACTGGTTCGCTTCAAAAGAAGAGCTGTTTTTTTGGCGTGGCATTCATAGCCTGCCGGAGAGGTGGGAGAAATGTATAAATAGCAGTGGAGATTATTTTGAATGAAATATTGTTTATCAGTTTCAAAAAACAGACGGGTAATTGTTGTTGTTGTTGTGGCCTTCAGTCCTGAGACTGGTTTGATGCAGCTCTCCATGCTACTCTATCCTGTGCAAGCTTCTTCATCTACTAGTACTTACTGCAACCTACGTCCTTCTGAATCTGCTTAGTGCATTCATCTCCTGGTCTGCCTCTATGATTTTTACCCTCCACACTGCCCTCCAATGCTAAATTTGTGATCCCTTCATGCCTCAGAACATGTCCTACCAACCGGTCCCTTCTTGTAGTCAAGTTGTGCCACAAACTCCTCTTCTGCCCAATTCTATTCAATACCTCCTCATAAGTTATGTGATCTACCCATCTAATCTTAAACATTCTTCTGTAGCACCACATTTCGAAAGCTTCTATTCTCTTCTTGTCCAAACTATTTATCGTCCATGTTTCACTTCCATACAGGGCTACACTCCACACAAATACTTTCAGAAGCGACTTCCTGACACTTAAATCTATACTCGACGTTAACAAATTTCTCTTCTTCAGAAACGCTTTTCTTGCCATTGCCAGTCTACCTTTTGTATCCTCTCTACTTCGACCTTCATCAGTTATTTTGCTCTACTACTTTAAGTGTCTCATTTCCTAATCTAATTCCCTCAGCATCACCAGACTTAATTCGACTACATTCTATTATCCTCGTCTTGCTTTTGTTGATGTTCATCTTATATCCTCCTTTCAAGACACTGTACATTCCATTCAACTGCTCTTCCAAGTCCTTTTCTGTTTCTTCTCCATGGATTTTAATACCTACTCCGAATTTTTCTTTTGTTTGTAATTACTGCAGCCAAATTCCGAATAATGAAATATTATTTATCAGTTTCAAGCAACAGACGTGTAATTATTGCAACCAAATTCCCGTTTCATACTTCTACACCCGGTAAGAGATTAATCTTCTCAATCAGTGTTTAAAAATAAACAGTAGTTCAAATGACCATTCAAGTCTGAATGAATACTTAATTAATCATTAATAGACTAAGCTAGAAAGTTCATCATGAGGTAAAGGCCATCTAGGAAGTTCGTCACATAGAGATTAAGTTCACTTCAAGGCTCCATTAGTAGAAGAGTCCACCGAGGAATCAATGTCGAGAGCGATGCTTCATGCTTGTACACTACTCGGTTTCTCTCTTAACGTACAGCAGTTGAGAGTGTCCAGGACTGCTCCGCAACTGAAACTGGCTGGTTAGGTGCAGTGCGACTAATTAAACACTCGTTGCACCTACGATGACTTGTTCCAGTCCCTTAGAGTCAGAATCTGGTGACTGTAGCACCGCCAGTGGCAATGTAAGCACTGTGGGAAGCAAGTTTACGCAGCGACTTCCGCAGGCCAGCCGGCCAACATCTTATTACTTACCGGTGGTGGACGTCAGCCGGTGTTATTGCTTACTGGTGCCTATGGGTGTGGCAAGCAGTTAGCCTCGGCTGTGTTGCAGTGTAGCTGAAGTCCTAAGATACTGTAAATATACTGTGCAACATAATTACAGGGTTTCGTTTTCGAAAACCCACAATTGTCACCCGTTTCTACGCGTAAGTTGGAAATTTAGCTCAAAGGTGCCTACGCCCTTCTTGTGTAACAGCACCAGAGGATGGTGCCCTGCGACATCATCCTCGGTCTTAGCGACGCTCCGAACGGCAAAGTGTCGGCATGTGTGAAATAAAAAAGGCCACACCTCGGGACTTATAAGGTGCGTTAATGACGTCACACTGGCACCACAATCATGCCCAGCGCCATAATAGATGTGTCACAAGATGGAAAGATCACCACATTCGTACTACCCGCATTTCACCCTTTCTTTTGACACGTCTCTGTGACGCAAGTGCCCAGCATTGAAATCGTGTCATTTTCACATGGGTGGCCGAGGGAAAAATTTCAGCAAAACCGCCGCTCAGAAGCTACGCGGAAAGACCTCGAAGGGTAGTGTGAAAGACCTCAACGGAACCACCCTTTCCCTTGGTACGAAGATTGTCACGCATTTCGCTGTTGAGAACGACTGTTCCAATGCGATGAGCGCCAGGGCGACATTCTTGACAACCTTCTCTCTGTAAGGCTGCAACCACACTGATGGTGGTATAACCCCTCTGCAGAGCGCGATCATAAGATTTGTTCTGGTGTACAGAGCGAAACCGCAAGGAACCATTCACAACTTTCGACGAAATTTGAATGTGATCTGAAGCAGCAAAGCATGTCTCTGTTTCTTCTTCACACCTTTTTCTCACTTTTCTGTGGCGTGGTCATGGGGGAACGGGAATTGCAAAATAGACACATGCGTGAATAAAATGTCAAGGGTTCCTCTAAGACCCCCAGCTCGACAACACCCCCAGTCCCACCGGCGCAACATTGTCGCCCATATTAAAAACACACAGACTCGCACACCCACACGCCTAAGTACCTCTTCGTTGTTGCTGTAGCACCTGAGGACAGGCACTCTGGTTCTAAGGGGTGTCGAGGGGGTTGCCTGCTTTACTGGACCCTGGTGGTTCCATCCTGTTTTCTAGAGCAAAACTGGCAGTCGCTCTACACTCCTAAGGGGCCAGATCACCCTCAATGGGGTTGTAGCCCCACGATGTCCTTGCAGAAGGGCTGAATCGTCTGAGGAGTGACAGTAGCGCTGAACGCGTCCAGAACATCGTCCTGTCGCTCACCGCACTGCGAACTGTCGTTTCCGATCGTGCAATGTTTGGGAATCAACGCATCAAGAGAAGGAGTGGTTTCTTTGACGGGCTTTATGTCACCTCAGGAGGCCTTTTCATATCCATCCTGAGCGGCGATTGGTCTGAAATGTTTTTCTCGGCCTCCCGCAAGAAAACAGTGTGATTTTAACGTTAGGCGTCGCGTTTCTGATCTCCATCGTAGATGCGTCAAAAGAGGGGATGAAATGTGAGTAAGTGGGGATATGACATGTCCACGATGGAACTGCGGTGAAATTTGGTGTAAATGTCAGATCGTTAAACTGTCTGACACCTCACCTCTCGACTCCACTTGGTGTCTGAGGCGTCGCCGAGACCGAGGGTGAGGTCGCAGGGCGCCACGCTTTCGCACCATTACAGAAGAAATATGTGGGAACCTTTGAGACAAATTTCAAACTTTTGCATCCGCATGGGAGACAGTTACGGGTTTTCTAGAAAGTGCCCCTTCAACTGTGTTGCACAGTATAGCATCATCGCAGGGCGATGAGTTTCCGCTATAGCAAGCAGAAATCTACTAATACAGTATTGTGGGCCCCCGTTTAGATGACAACCGAGCTGTTTAATTTGACATCCTGTATCGAACAGTCGAGTACCGCAAACATCTCTGAAAAAAATACAGAGAATCAACAGTTATATTGAAAGGGTACAGTACCTCCCGACATTGAAAATAGGTACAACATTCTTCGTTATTCTTGTCAGAACAACATATTTTTTGTAATAATAACTCAATTTCACTTAATACACCGAAGCCGGATACCAGTGTAGGAAAGAATGAAAATTTATTTATTTAATTGATCACATGTGCACTCCCACAAAATAAATCCCTACATCCAATTTGGTGAGATCAGCGAAATGAATGAATGTATGGTCGTCTGTTAACCGCAGATAGTGAATGTGCAATATATGATCATCTCTGAGACGGTCCTCTGGTCACCTTTGGTGGAACCAAAGAGATGAAATTTACCTGAGCTTTGAGCGCCTGAAATGTGGCTGACCAATGCGGTAGCAAGGTGCCCCCCACTTCGGCAGAGATGCGAGATGACCTGAAGAACGGCCATGTTTCAGCACTCTGGCGCTGGATCTTGTGTTGGTAAGACCTGTCTTAGGTTTCCTCCGTAAAGACAAAAGAGTGGAGAAAATGGTATGCATGTGAAATACTTAAGAGTAGTTTGGAATAATTATTTCTCTATTTCAGGAACTTTTGGGGGGAGAATTAAATGACAGGCAGGTAATATTAAGGAGATCGTAGTAATCTTCGGAAGTGACCAACGGTCACAGTGAAACCACGTGTAGCGATAAGTTGAAATACTTGCGAGTGCTAGTACTAACTTGAAATACTTCCGAGTACTAAAGTTAAGCTGAATTACTGGCGTCTGTACTATAAGTTGGAAATATTTAAGAAATGGCGTGTGCAGGACTTGAAATTAGAGACGAGTACTTCCATGTGGTGAGTACTGTGTGAGTCTCAATCTGTGTGTGAGACAAAGGATAAAGAGAAGTACACGTCCCTGGTATCAGTTGAGGACCCGCGTGTGTGACGAATATGTTCTTAATATTACTTTGCGTGTTATGTTTCGGTGTGACGCTGGATTCAAATTCTAATACTCTGACAGTGAAGCAAGGTGAGTCAGCCGTCTATCCAGCAACGCCACTTGGCTTGCATTGCACAGTAAGACGTGCGTATATCCTGCAGAGTTCGTAGTAGGAAAGAAAAGTTGCGAAGTCGGGCAGTGTCGTGTGAAACTGGGCTGAGTACTGATTGAAGTGGGGAAGCTGAAAGTGATGTGATTCTAACGTTGTGACTATTGTATGTGTTGTATTGTACATAGCCAGTGTGATGTATTTCTTGTAATATAAGTATGTGTGGTTTGCATGGGATAGTAGCAAGATAGGTTCAGAGGCAGTGGGTTATGCATGTTCCTTTTTGTACCGCTCGGTCTGGAGTAAATTTTCGTGATGATGGGTGTGAGATTCGAAGTGTGAGATATAGCAAAAGATCCACCATCCTATCCAGAAAGTGCACTGTAGCGTTAGATAATTACGAGACCATAAGATAGAGAATCACCAATGTAAAGCCATGCCCACTGGGCGGAGTTTCACATGTGTAATTATTGTATAAAAATGTAATAATAGAATAATAGGAATAAAGATAAAGATAGTGAAAAGAAAAAGATTGGTGGCCTTTTCCTTCGAATTGAATGTTGTCATGATACCCAGAATTTATAATGTGTGCGCCATTCATATTCAGTGCGATGGCCACATGTTGATCAAAGCCGTTAAATAAGAAAGAATATGTGGTATTGCCAGTGCGTAGTGAACAGTCAGAGTTGTGTAAATTACTAATAGTCGGATGTGCGTTATCAGTTTCCGTTGCGTAATGTTCAAACATGAGAATAATTTGTAGCTTAATTGTGAGTACTGGAGCTCATAATCAGTCATAGATGTTTTGCGGTAAATAAGAATGAATCCACTCGCTTGGCAGACCACTCATCTTGCAGGCCTGACTGCTTGATTCCACAGTATGTGCAAGGCATGTGGGTGCCGCTCAATATCACCCTCCCTTCCTTACATAGTCGTAGTCATGCAACTATGCTTTGTTAGAGGTAGTTTTATAATCATAGACGTTCTCTTTCTAGGTTTCCAAAATACAAGTATTTTCAATATTTAATTTGAATGTGGAGTTAAGACTCTTTTCCGCGTGGCTGTGGAACTCGCTGTACGTTGTGTGTATTACCTTCAGCCGATACAGCTGAAATGGTTCAAATGGCTCTGAGCACTGTGGAACTGAACATCTGAGGTCATCAGTCCCCTAGACTTAGAACTACTGAAACCTAACTAACCTAAGGACATCACACGCATCCATGCCCGAGGCAGGATTCGAACCTGCGACCGTAGCAGCAGTGCGGTTCCGGACTGAAGCGTCTAGTACCGCTCGGCCACAGCGGCCGGCACAGTTGAAATGCGGCAGCCTGTAGGCATACCTCATTCTTTTTCTCACAGCACACTTAATTAGTTGATGTGATAGGTCTAATTAACAGATAAATTCCGACGTATATACAAAGGTGGTATTATTTATGGAAGTGAGTGATGATTGTAAGGGATTTCCTTTCATTTCCCTTAATTCTAGAGTGCATATTGAATTCATTCTTCTGGCAGTTAGCGGGGAGTGAAAGCATGGCCTGTGCATGCTGGGGCCTAAAAATAGGTCGTCGGAGACACGGTGGTCAGCTGCCCATTGTCGCATTCACTGTTGCAGAGGGCGGCGTGCGTCTTTGACAAGATTACCCAAATTCAGGAAAAAAAATGGTTATTTGCTGAGGTCAGTGAACTCGCCCAGGCCTCGTCTCAGTGGCGAATATGAATACGGAGTTTTCTCCAAAGGAACAGTGCACGCATGCTAATGTGGTCTCCTACGATAACACTGCACTTTTCTTAAGTGGCCACGGGCGCCTCCTCAGGCAAGTATTTTGCTTCGTGTCGACGAATCGCCGGCGCCATGATTGTCAACACTAAGGAGGCCAAGTTAGAGAAAATTTTGGGGAGGCGGCCTTTGATACGACCGAAATCGCAATCTGTGGGATCTGTGATCTGCCATAGGGCGGAATTGGCAAGATTTTGAAATGGAGAGCCTGGATAGGTCGGGGATCCTCAGTCTTCCAAAAAGTGACGCTGAACCTTCCAGAATAAAAGTGTTCCGAGTTATTCCAGAATAAAAGTGTTCCGAGTTATTCGATTGGAGAAATAAAGTCCGTGATCTCATATTGGTTAAAATGATCATTTTGCCGAGCACATGAAGGAGCAGGGGAGCAAAGTATCAAGATTTATTCATCCGGAGACATAGAAAGGACCCTTCCTCATCGCGTGGAGAAGAAAGCTGACTCCTTCCGCTGCCCGTATCAGAGGGAGGAATAGACTTGGAGGGGAACAGTCGATTCACAGGCAGCACGACAGCACCATGCCAGCATTCATCTGCTTGCCACGCCTTGTCTCTGACAAGCTATGTAAGGTTCATAGTTAAACGGCCTAAGAGTTCGTAGAGAATGATAGATGCGTGGTTTCCAATTAATCAGTCATTGTGTGGTTACCTCCCGCCTATAATTACAGTCCTTGGGTTTCTATTTCTCTTTACTCATTAACCTTCCAATGCAATCGTCATCACCAATCAATTTAGCAGTCAGTCAATACGATTTCTTGTATATTCAGTCTGTTCTGTCACAACCTCCACAGTCCTTTCCTTCCGAAGATACCCAATTATCACACGTTCACATGTATATGCAATAATTTCCCAGTAAGGTGTATATGACTCATTTTTGTTCTCAACAGTCATTGAATTTTGAAACCGATAAATGTATGTGACTTGTAAGCCATGTTTCACTACTCTAGCTGGTAGTTTCCATGTCTACTTAGTAATTACTAATGTTAAGTCAAGGCATACAGTTACGGTTACATTCATCCAGATGTATGTTGTCTCTGGTTTCCATAAGGCAAGTTCTGGGATGCTGCTCTTGAGAGCGACTCTTCCAAGGTTATACCCTGTCTTTCTCCAATCCGAGATCGTGCTATAAACCTAATGATCTCTTTGTGTATAAGAAATTTAACATAATCTTTTTTTTCTTTTGAAGCAGCCTGTGAACCAGTGTCGGAGTAGTAATGAACTGTTTCTTAAATGAAAGAAAGGTAAACCTTTATGTGAATATCGCCATAGAAAGGAGTTCACAGTCGTCTGAAAATAGAATGATGTAAAAGAATTGGCTTGAAACATTTTTATCTGCTGAATGATGTATTTAACAGTAAACAATGAAACGTCCCCTTTGAATAATTTTACATAAGACTGTGCTTAACCTGACACACAATATTTTGTTAGCGCAACGCAATCTGACTTTCAATAATCCCTACAAAAGAATGGCCCTGACTAACATTAAACTATACCTTTCACAAATGACTTACCTCACAAAAATCTTCGCTACTCAAGCTACTGCAATACAGCGAACGCCACTACTGCCAGCTAAATAAAAGATTCAAACTATGGAAGGCACTAACTACTGATAGGGATAGTTAGCAAATGAAAGATATTAATAGAGAACAAACAATGTATTTACCTTGATATCATCATATATAAATATAGCAGTTCATGACAAATTTCAAAACTCCGCCATCTCTCTCCCCACATCCACCACTGCTGGCGGCTCACCTCCAACTGCGCAACGCTACGTGCTGTTCACAGCCAGCTGCCTAACACTACAATGGCGAGTATTACAACAATGCAAAGCAGCCACAGGCTGCACACAGCACAGCCAGTGATTTTCATACAGTGGTGGCGTTACCAATAAAAAAACCTAAACAGCCTACTTACATAGCCCCCATGCTCCCCACAAAAAATTTTACAAATTGGTTGGTGCAGTGGCCAATACATATTTGTTAAAATTTTTCATAATCGTAATTACAATAACAAAGAAATCAAATTCACACACTTATTGATACAATGTTGGTCAAAAGCTAAAATTTTCTCACAGTCCCTAAAGACAGTCCTGATCATTCATCACATTGCAGTGTTTTTCTCAAAGTCTGAGCAGTAAAAGAAAATGCACACGGAAGTAGTGGATTTCCATGCAGTCTTGAAGAAGTAGCGTTGTCCTTCCAATGGAAAGACAGTGCTGACTCGTGACATGCTGACAGGTAATGGGCCACAACAGAGCAAACCCACAGCGGAGTCAGTCGAAGTTTTGAAGAGTATTGGTGGGTAGGTCATCACAGAGCAGACCCACTGTAGTCCTGGTAGACATTACGGTATTGGTGGGCCACCAGAGGTGCAGACCCACTGCAGTCCTTGTAGAAATAATGGTATTGATGGATCATCAAAGATGCAGACCCACTGTAGTCCTTGTAGAGGTAATGGTACTGGTGGGTCATCAAAGATGCAGACCCACTGTAGTCCTTGTAGAGATGGCCAGCAGCCATCTGTTGTGACTGTGCAGGTGCACAATCACCATTGAAGAGTCTTGCGGATAATATAGCAAGTCCATAACCACCACTTGTGCACTCACAGAGTTTTTGGAATTGTCCTTAGAACCAGCAATGCTGTTATCCAGTCCCTTGCTGAATTATTAACACACGTGCAAACACTAACAGTCCCTACTTCTCACATATTGTCCATATACTATGACCAACAGAAACGTGTGCAGTGAAATGGAACTTACAAGTTACTTAATTTGATGACCTGGTGTCAATTACAATTTTATAACATAAGAATACAATTACAAAGGTACAAAATACATCATTAAAGAACATAACAATACAGATAACATTTGTAGTACAGGCTTTACAAAAGAATCAAAATAACATATACGTCAGTGTTACAGGAATTATGACATGAGTACATACATAAAAGATCAGAATAAATTTTGAAACATCAACTTCACACATGAGCATTAAAACAAAACAGAACAGATATATGTCTTAACATATTTACAAGTTAAATAACATATTATTAATACCAATTATATTTGAGGATAACAATATTCCTGATCATAGTGAATAGTATTAGAAAAAAAATTCTATGAAACTACACAGAGACAGGAAGAAAACAAATACACAAGGGTTCACAAACACATAGGGGGATAACACAATGGAAAGGACAGGGTTCGTTTTCAGTGTAACTTTTGGCACTGCAGTCCAACCCAAAACTTCATTCCATAGATCTTTCGTCTTATTTCAACCTTTGCTTCCACCAAAAAAAATCGTATCCAAGCATGCTTTCTGTATTTATTTCACATATTTCTTACCTCATTATTTATTTCCAGGAAAATCCTACCTATACCTGCTTTCTGTACTTTTTTCGTATGACTTCTCAATGCATTTCTTCCAATTCATCGCAACGCAGTCTCTTATATAGTCTACCCTCTCTTAAGCTAACTTAAATCTACTGAGCTCAGATACTAAACTAAGGAACGAGGCAATGCAGCAGCACAAATCAAGTAACACAAACATCAATGACAAAAATTTCAAGCTGGCAAAGCAAGCTACAGTAAATCTAAATTACGAAGCAATTCACAATACAACTAATATGAGACAATGCGCAGCAAACAAGAAAAATAAATCTGGCTTAGCAGAGTAACACAAATTCAAATTCAACAACACTATGCCTGGCAAACAGCAGCAGAAAATGAAATACCTAAACATGACATAGCTCAAGCAGAAAAAATAGTACACTAAAGATAACAATGCAGACAAGGGAAATGTATATTCACATCTTAATGTCTATGTAATTAAAGTGGTGCACCACAAAAACTAATTCTACAAAAGATTACTAAGTACTAGAAAAGAAAATTATGTATGCAGTTCCTGTGAAGGTAAATGTCTTTTTGTGCTCCCTCATTTTTTTTTTTGAAAAAATTATTATTTACTCGATCTGTAGACAGAAAATATTTACATTAATACATCTATAAAATTTTATTTTTACCAATGCTGCAGTGCAGCTAGAAACTAGATATTAAATGAAATAAGCAATTACGCAAACCAAAGCATAAAAATATCATTCAATAGTCATGTGACATTTCGTAAGTTAGTAGAAATTCTCTCAATTCTCGTAGATAGACACTTGTCCTAATCAGGTGTGCAGATGTAAGAATATTTCCAAGTTATTATTAGCGTGTCGTATTTACGATGCTTTCTACAAAGGAATGTCAATAGCGAGGATAATGGCCTCCCCTTTCTTTTTCTACCTGTGCCGCTGGAAAGGGCTCGCAATAATGGCTTTTTCTCCAGGCGCCTGGCACACCTGGCCGCTCAGCTGGGTGCCCACGACGCATTACGTGCAGGTGGTCACTGAACTTTCTTACCGAAATATTTACGACACCAGTTTCCGCTACAGTGACAGTCTCATATAAAAATATTTCACAGGTCAAGAATTTGGGTTACAAATCTGTAGAAACAAAATCTTATGAATATAACAGTGTCCAAAAAATTTTCGCCGGCATTGTGATACATTCACGCATTTACACACATTTCATAATTCTAAAATACGATTCTTGGTTTCCAACATCCTTTTCCACAAAGCAGAGTCCCTAATTCATTACTCCTTACCTTATTACACATATACATATTCGTCGACACTTCTTCAATATTTCCTCATAACAGACATGTAGCATAATCAAATTCCTCATATAGCATCAGCTTCTTGACCATAAACATACCTCAGCAGCATAATACACATCGTCGTCGTAAAAATAACATCATAACACCTCAGTCAACTCTCAAAATCGTCGTAGCTTCCTCCAATAATTTCAAAACCTAAAAAAAATTCTCTGCTCATGTCAAAAGTGTCATCTACCTCAAATGTACTTTAAAATCATGCTCCCTTACCAAATACATCATTCAAAGCTCTCATAGTATCACAATGGTTCCGAAAAAATATATGAACATTGCACAAAGTACAGACAAAATACAATTTCATAAGTGTGAAGTTATCCAACTGTGTAATTACGTAAACATCTGTCACTAATGCAGTAAAAAAAAATGTTTATCTCTCAGTTAAATGTTCAGATAGCTGTGTAATTTGTGTGTTAGAGAAATATGGTACCGATGTGTAAAGTTGTATAAGCAAATACCATATTAGCTAGGGCTCCTTGTGCGTTCCAAACACATGGTACACAAAGTAGGCGTGTACCCCCCTGAGGATTAATGTAATTATACCCTCAGGTGTTACAGATTACAGCAATGGAATGAAATGTATCACGGAAAACCTTTGTATCATTGTACTTCAAATATCTTTAAAAACAAATGATTTAAGTACAAAATTAATCACTCAAATATGTGTCCTGTAGCGCTAAACGTGCGTCTTGCTGTAAGATAATCTCTGTGGAAGTGTCGTAGTTATCGTCCTCCGAAAGCTAAGTTCTGCAGAAGTCAATGTACTTACCTCATGATAAACAAAAGTGAAATGCTTTGCGTATAGATATCTTTAGTTATTACGCTTATTGCTGTGAAGAAGAAAGTACTGTGCTGTAACGTATTCTTGTGCTACAGAAAAGGCTGTCTCATTGTAGCTATACCACAAAAGTTACTACTAAAACATGTTTTACTTTCCAGAATAATTCAGAAAAACTGTACAGATATAAAACAGAAACACTGAAAAAGCAACATTGTAAATTGTCACTCATTAGTAGCGTCATGATAAAATCGTGTAGCTGTCACATAAACTAACCACTGTGTCATCTGGTATCTCACAGAAAGTACTTTAAATCCAGAATGTATTTTCAAGTAAACCAAAATGTTGCATTAAAATCTCATTACAGTACCAGTATATGTTCTAAGTATGTAAGCCTGATAGTCGCTACGTAATCGTGAAACTAACAAGCAAGAATGTACACACACAATAACACTGTGTCGTCTGTTCACAATAACAATGCATTCGTAATTTCTGTTGAAATAAGTTCTCTTGGTTCTTGACCGGATATTTAACTTCAAACATTGTTGCATGGTAACAGTTTCTAAGTCTGACAAAGCCTACTAGCAATGTAAAGTGAAAAATTTTATGGTAAAGACTAAGTTAAAAAGCAGATTATCTCTCAATAAGCGGTTTTATATGTGAAGTGTGGTGAAATCCTTTACTCTTCATAGTACTCAGAGTTTGAACTTGAATGCAATTGTCATGCGGTGTACGTCGGTAAAGAATACTGGAATTTTTCTCAAGGTTAGCGTCTATGTTATTTTTCTCTGAGCCAGCCGGCGCATGCGGCTACCTGCGGTGCGAGTCATTGTCTGTCTCTTTGTTGGCGCGCGCCGTTATTGGGATTAGGAGACCGAACTTCTACAAATTCACCTTGACGAGAAGCCCCTGTTTGAAGCTCGCCAGTTCTGATGCAATTCAGGTCTGTCGTTACGATCATATCGTCTGTCGTCATGTCGGTAGATGCCATAGTTTCTTTCTTGTCGGTCACGTGGTGGAGAATTTCTCCCTGAATCGAAACTGCGCGCTGGACCGTTGCGTCTAAAGTTATTCCCCTGATAATATTTATTTTGGTTCCCATATTGTCTGTTTCTCTGATTGTCTCTGTGATAGTCATTACCGCGGAGAGGTGATCTTTCCCTGTAATTATTACTACTCTGCCAACGGTAGTCATACGGGTGGTGTCTGTTTTGGTCACGATATGTGTTGTGAGAATAGCCGTGTCGCGTCCAGTTATTATTTCTTTCATCGCGGAATTGCGACGGATGTGATCCGTAATTGTTGTGCTCGTGCGTTCCGCGATTGTCAGTGTCAATTTCCAGTTCTTGTAACAGTCCCTGAAAAGGCTCAATGTCTTCTTTGCAACGTCCTGCTAAAATAATATGTCGTAAATGTTCAGGTAATTTGATTAAGCAAATGCGGATGAGTTCTGAGGGGCTGTATGGGTTTGACAGGTACTGATTCTTGTGCAACATGTCTTCAAAATATTTCACAAGACTGGAGAATTCAGATTGTTCGAAATGTTTCATCATTATGATGCCATGTTTTACTCGGTCTTGTGTGGCTAGAGACCAATATGCTGAGAGGAAGGCATGGTAAAATTCTCCTTCACTGTGGCAATCGTGAATGACCGATCGCATTCTTACAGCTGGTTCATTCTCTAAGTAGCCACACATAAATTCTAATCTGTGTTCTAACGACCAGTTGGGAGGAAAACAATGAGAGAATTGATGGAGCCACGCTTGTGGATGAATGTCGTTGCCAGAATTCTTAAACGTTTTGAATTTACGTGTAGCAATGAACAGCTTATAGTCAAAATCATCGTGTCGGCGAGTCGCATATCGGTCATTGTTACGTCGTGTCGGCCGTTCCATCTTAAAATTCGGTGTACATTGCCAGTTTCTTTCATAACTTCCGAAATGCCCTGTGTTATTATTTTGCGGCTTTTCCGTATTTCTAAGTCCCTCTTCACGTATTGGGGCGCGAGTGTCCTCTGAAATACGTAATTCTTGTATTACCTGTGTCAGCTGATCTTGTACTTCCCGGATTTCTCTTTGGTGTTGCGTATTAATTTGATTCAGATTTTGTTTCAGTTTCCTAATTTGTTCGCACTCTTCTGTGTCATTAAAGACTACCGGTTTTGTGTCGTTCAGATTATCATCTACCTTCGTAGATAAGTTAGTGAACTGATCCGAAAGTTCGGCTACTTTCTCCGATAGTGAACACATTTTCTCAGTGTGTTTTTCTGAACCAAGTTTCAGAGTGTCCATTTGTGTTGAAATCGTATCTACTGTGTCCTTTAAGTTTTCTTGAGTTTTTGAAGGTTGCGTAACCGAATCGGTAGATGCAACTGAGTCAATTTTAGCCGACAAGGTCTCATGATTTTCATGAACAATGGTTTGCAGTTCTTTTATGGCTGCTTCGTGATTCTGTAATGCATTTTCATGCCGCGAAAAAATAGGTTGAAAATGCTCACAAATTTGTGTTTTTACGTCATTACAGACTTTTTGACATTTCGATTCGATGTTATGTAACTCAATAGTTAAATCTTCACGTGTTTGTTCAAGCGTGGTGTGAAGATTTGTTCCATTGCGTCTAACTGTTGCTGTATTTTTCTCTGGTGTTGTTCCATTGTGTCCAACTTTTGAAGATTTTGTTCCATTGTGTCTAACTTTTGTAGCTTTTGTCCCATTTGTTGCATTAATTGTAATAACAATGCACTGGTGTCTGAAACATGTTCCTCAGTACTTTTAGGCAGTGAAATTGCACTGGCAACATTCACATTTTGACAAGCAGAAAATGTGTCTTGACTCATTTGAGAAAACGGTGAGAACCCAAAACCTGAGTCTACAGTATTTGCAATATTGTGCTCTGTCATTCCCGATTCCTGAGGCGAGCTGTTGCCGACCGATCGATCGATAATGCTTCCCTCTTCACTAATTGTTTCACTGTCCACGCCATTGTTTGCCGCCCGCTCCATTTCCCTATGCACAATTACCAAATTACTACTTTGAACATTAGTTAATTCATTACTCTGCGGCGCTAACACACTGCTTTCGTCTTCACTGTCATTTCTCAGTTTACTTTGGAGCCTAGTATTACGTTTTTCACACGCCATTATTGTCACAATATTTCACACGATAACACAGAAAAGCACAATTTGAAGAGCAAAAATAAGAGAACACATTAACATAGCACTGAAAATAATATCTAGTTAATTGCAGCTGCGAAATACTTGGTGCAAATCTACATGCATGCCACAACTGTTTTACTGTACAACAATGAAAGACTGCAACTACAAAGGAGATTCTCTCTACAATTACGCGCTAGCAATAAACAATAGTTACACTAATTACACAAACTACAAGAAAAAAATCAGAAGATTCCAGTGAGGTATCCTAGGCTAAGGGTCGACATATGAAACGTCCCCTTTGAATAATTTTACATAAGACTGTGCTTAACCTGACACACAATATTTTGTTAGCGCAACGCAATCTGACTTTCAATAATCCCTACAAAAGAATGGCCCTGACTAACATTAAACTATACCTTTCACAAATGACTTACCTCACAAAAATCTTCGCTACTCAAGCTACTGCAATACAGCGAACGCCACTACTGCCAGCTAAATAAAAGATTCAAACTATGGAAGGCACTAACTACTGATAGGGATAGTTAGCAAATGAAAGATATTAATAGAGAACAAACAATGTATTTACCTTGATATCATCATATATAAATATAGCAGTTCATGACAAATTTCAAAACTCCGCCATCTCTCTCCCCACATCCACCACTGCTGGCGGCTCACCTCCAACTGCGCAACGCTACGCGCTGTTCACAGCCAGCTGCCTAACACTACAATGGCGAGTATTACAACAATGCAAAGCAGCCACAGGCTGCACACAGCACAGCCAGTGATTTTCATACAGAGGTGGCGTTACCAATAAAAAAACCTAAACAGCCTACTTACAACAATTTCTGAGTAGGTGTTTGTCAAGTTGATTGGATAGATCAAATTAGTCATTATCTACCCAGCCGTGCAGCTACTGTGACATTTTTATAAATTCTAGAGGCAAGGACGGTGAGGTATCTGAAAATGCATTTTTGCTTCAGATCTGTCGGTATCTCGTTGCTTCATTTGCAGATGTAAAACAGGTGCAGTCTACCGCTTTCACTAAGGAGCCTCAGCCGACGTGTCACTACGCAAGTGCTTACCTTAACGGCCCAGTTCTTCTCCATTCATTACTGTAACTCGTTACACTCATAGTATTAAATTTTCTTTTAATTTGTCATTGTAACTGATTAAGTGATATCGTGGTTTTGGGAGTAGGTATTAAAATCCATGGGGAAGAAATAAAAACTTTGAGGTTCGCCGATGACATTGTAATTCTATCAGAGACAGCAAAGGACTTGGAAGAGCAGTTTAACGGAATGGACAGTGTCTTGAAAGGAGGATATAAGATGATCGTCAACAAAAGCAAAACGAGGATAATGGAAGGTATTCGAATTAAGTCGGGTGATGCTGAGGGAATTAGATTAGGAAATGAGACACTTAAAGGAGTAAAGGAGTTTTACTATTTGGGGAGCAAATAACTGATGATGGTCGAAGTAGAGAAGATACAAAATGTAGACTGGCAATGGCAGGGAACGCATTTCTGAAGAAGAGAAATTTGTTAACATCGGGTATAGATTTATGTGTCAGGAAGTCATTTCTGAAAGTATTTGTATGGAACGTAGCCATGTATAACTGAAACATGGACGATAAATAGTTTGGACAAGAAGAGATTAGAAGCTTTCGAAATGTGGTGCTAGATGGGTAGAACACATAACTAATGATGAAGTATTGAATAGAATTGGGGAGAAGAGGAGTTTGTGGCACATCTTGACAAAAAGATGGGACCGGTTAGTAGGACATGTTCTGAGGCATCAAGGGATCACAAATTTAGCATTGGAGGGCAGCGTGGAGGGTAAAAATCGTAGAGGGAGACCAAGAGATGAATACACTAAGCAGATTCAGAAGGATGTAGGTTGCAGTAAGTACTGGGAGATGAAGAAGCTTGCACAGGACAGGGTAGCATGGAGAGCTGCATCAAACCAGTCTCAGGACTGAAGGCCACAACAACAACAACAACATCATGGACCTAGCTTGACCCCAGTTACATAGGACTTTAATGTGAAAGTTCTGGAAACATTTACTGACTAGGACGACAGGGCAGTATTTCGTTTTGAAGTTGGTAACCAGACAGGTGCCCACTAATGGCGTAAGGTGAAGGTTGCATGGGTGTGAAAGGACCGGGTGAAGTCAAAGTTGAACATCATTCGCATGAAGATTTTTATCAACTCTTGTCAGCAGAATGACTACCAATTAGGCCAACGGCACCTTGAAATATTAAAACAAAACTAATAAATTTGAAAATTATGTAAATACAATTACTGATAATTGATGAACAAGTTTTCAGATATTTCAATGAGATCAGCTAACGAAAGGTTATAACATTAATTCAGGTACTTGCTCTCGACTTTCCAAAAGCATTCATGGGAACAAACTTTAAATTTAGAACAAGTGTTTTTCTCTTTCCAGAAAATATACATATCTTGTGTACCAGTGGTTGCTGTTGTTGAAATATACAGCAAATTTTAGTAACAGATGCAAAATAATAGTTCATCAATTGAAGTTACATAACAATATCTTCAAAGGTTCTAAAAAAACAGTCTTCATTTGGATAGACCAAAACATCTATAGAATGTGTTTGACTAAAATAAAACAAATAATACCGGTTTACCTAAAAACTAGTTCATTAAAAAGAAACCAAAACAAATAAAGCTGCTTAGTATGCATCCGCCACACGTTGGACAATGTGGTCCTTAAGAATGGACCAGAAATTGCTTACGGCAGACCCGATACGCTGCTCACTACATTCCCCGTTTTTTAGGCAACCAGCTCGGACACTCCCCAGGGCACAAACATACAACATAGCCTGGTGAATATAGAAGTAATTTGTAAGTGAAACGAGTAAAACTTCAGTCATCAGATTACACGCTGGCAACGTAAACTAAACATTTGTGAAAAGTCGCTAAAAGATAATAAGGTAAGTGGCCAATAAAACTGAACTGGTGTTAATCACGGCCTCCTAATTCATCCAGAAAAGGGAACTAGGAAAAGCTAGACCAATGGGGATTTTACACACATCATTCACTGGCAGAACAGAAATATATTTTACACGGTTCCAATCACATTGCACACAATGAAGCTTTTATTTTTTATTTAATTAAAGGGCCAAGCAATGAGGACTCTATTTTAAATTCAATGTCAGTTTAAATAATTTACAGAAAATTTAAAGTTAGCGATAACGTAAGATGACTCAATATTCTTTAAGGCAAGGCACGCCCTACATAAGGCACAGAACGTAATAAGGCTGCAGGCGTAATAAAGGCAGACGTAAATCTAAACAGTAGTACCAGAACAGAACAGCCTTAATTATTAAATGTTGAGAATAAAACACGATTTAAAGGTGACTGATTAGAAACATCTAAAACAATGAAAAAAATTGAACACCAATATCTAGACAAGATAACTTCGAACTCAGAAAAACACATTCGTTGAGCATTTAACACATTTTCCAATTGCACAAGAATAATTAAATTACAATATATTAAGGCGTATGTTGGAGTCCACACACACGTCAAAATTTGCGTAAGGTGAAGGCAACAAGCTAAAGGACAAAAATTCAGATTTATTCCAAGTACAACTTGAACAGGCACATTAAGTAGTGAAGCTGCTGTTGGAGCAAACAGCGCGAAAGACGTATGCACTCCAAATGACATAAACAGCCGGCTAAGCATGCCGACGGAGAGTAAGTGGGGCCCGATTCTAGGTAACACGAACCAGCGATGGAGCGCGAGAGATTATCAACGACGGTTCCTTGCAGCACAAATAATTTTAATTAGACAGGATTCCAACAGACAGCAATGCATCAGATAAATAACTCCTAGGACAGCATTAATTAATCTGAGCTCTTACCAAAAATTCAGCTGACTCTTAATAAATTAACCAAAAGTCTTAAGAAACCAACTACAAATATTTTTAAAAAATAATTTCAGCAATAAGATAATAATGTCAGAAAATATTTTGTTTTTCGCAAACCATTGAAGCAGCTGCAAGGACTCCCGCATGCCATTCAAAGATCATCAGTACACACATTAGTCCTCAGCGGTTCGGAGAAAACAGATGCGTCCTCGAAAAGACTAAAATTTATCTGAGCCACGTAAATGGAACAGACGAACCATATAATTTCTTAGACAGCATAGGCCTTCACCATTAGCTTTGAAGAAACCAGAACAAGAAAAGCAGCCGGCCGAAATGGCCGTGCGGTTGTAGGCGCTGCAGTCTGGAACCGCGAGACCGCTACGGTCGCAGGTTCGAATTCTGCCTCGGGCATGGATGTGTGTGATGTCCTTAGGTTAGTTAGGTTTAAGTAGTTCTAAGTTCTAGGGGACTAATAACCTGAGAAGTTGTGTCCCATAGTGCTCAGAGCCATTTTTGAACCAACATTCAAAATAAGCTTCCTTCTGGGACACGGCACTTTACACTGGGTAAAGGTTCACAAGTACCACGGATATATAAGGTTAACACATAAAACAAATTAAAATGACACATCAGCCAATGAACCACTTTAGAATGTCTCCGAGATATGGCATTCACATGGCCCTTCAAATACAATGGAGACACGGACATCCACATCCAACAAACAGAAGGAATGCTAACCAAAATGACACCGAGCGAGGTGGCGCAGTGGTTAAACACTGGACTCGCATTCGGGAGGACGACGGTTCAATCCCGCGTCCGGCCATCCTGATTTAGGTCTTCCGTGATTTCCCTAAATCGCTCCAGGCAAATGCCGGGATGGTTCCTTTCAAAGGGCACGGCCGACTTCCTTTCCAGTCCTTTCCTAATCCGATGAGACCGATGACCTCGCTGTCTGGTCTCCTTCCCCAAAACATCCCAACCCAAAATGACAGTGAAACCTGCTCGGCGCCCTTTTGAAAAACCACAGCACAAGCCACGTCGGTACTCGATACCTTACACGGGGAACATGACTCCAAAATTGGTCGCCCGCCAATAGCTGACACCACGGCGAAGAGGATCCACGGGACACTCGTTAGAGCTTCGTTCCCTCAGGTCTTACTGCCCACCCACCCACCCGGCCTCTAAACTCGGAGCCGCCACACTAGATGGCGCTGAGCTGCAACGGCAACATGTTACTCAAAACATCATATGAATAGTGATATCGATACATAGCGAGAAACACGCCACCGAGGAGGTTAGAATAAGCGGAGGTGCGCTTGCGTCACAAAAGTGAAGCCACCGACGCCATATTGATGTGTCCATAACGTTTGCTGTCTTGCACTTTTTCATACTGTATTGCAGTGATACTTTGTGCTGTATCAAAATACATACTCAGAAATGAATTCCTATTAGAGGTATCACAGCTAAGTGGACCCCTGGGGTCAACAGCAGGGTGCCTCTGGCTCCAGTCGATGACTGTCCTCTGCATAAGTAGTGCCACCTTCCCTTATTCTAACCTCCTTCGCCGCCACGTCTCAGCAAACCCCTCGTTTACACCTGATAGTAAGGAAGATCAGCAGCCAACCGAGACAGCTTCAAATCACGCCACGGGACGTAAACGGTAAATACTTAACGGTCGCGCGGGACCGCAAACTTAGATGGAAGTAAGATGCAAACGGTTAGCTGATGAACCTCACCTAAATAAACAAAAGTTTGGCTTGGAAGTATAACGCACCGAAATGAAAGCAACAAAATTTGACCCGGTGAGGCGCATAAGCTTGCGGGCTCCATAGAAATAAAGAAAGCGACTTGGCGATTTAGTACGCAAGGTAATAGGCAAGACAAAAATTTTTGGACGTTGCAGTTATTGACATTAAACACAAATGAAATTTACAGAACTCCAATAATTTAAAACACACAATCAGATCATAACTGTATTACAATACCAAATGGAAACTATTATGACATTTCCTGGCAGATTAAAACTGTGTGCTGGACCGAGACTCGAACTCGGGACCTTTGCCTTTCGCGGGCGAGTGCTCTACCAGCACCTGCCCGCGAAAGGCAAAGGTCCTGATTTTGAGTCTCGGTTCGGCAAACAGTTTTAATCTGCCAGGAAGTTTTGTGTGAGCTGTCACTCCACTGCGAAGTGAAAATTTCATTGTTGAAGCTATTATGTTTGGATACAAGCAACACGCTCCTCAAACCGCCTGGCCAGACACAGGAGCAGGGAACAAAAATAACAGGAGGCTGAATAGTATCTAATACAGAAACAGCAGGGCACATACACGGGCAGGAAGCGAAACAGTGACAATTACCACACTTACAGCGGGTGAGGAACATCAGTCTTTCCCAGTGCCGCATGGTCTCGGCACCGACCCAACGAACTAAAAGTGGCGCACCGAGTAAAGAAAGCCGCTGTGTGACGACAGACATTGGGAAAAATTGGATCCGCCAGGAGATATGTGGATGAGGACGACCCACCGCTCGCCTCCACACCTGATCGGCCAAAGAAATAACGTGTCCACCCGTTTCTAACGCACGTCCCGCGTGTCTGTAAGACGCTCAGCCGGCCCAGCTTGGAAGCCACACGGACAATAGAACAAACAGCCGGCCCGTTGCCCCACACACCTGTTCTGTCCGCGTGTATGTGTGTATTGAACCGGGTACCTAGTGTAAGTAGGCTGTTTAGGTTTTTTTATTGGTAACGCCACGTAGCGCTCTGTGTGAGAATCACTCGCTGTGCTGTGTGCAGTCTGTGGCTGGTTTGCATTGTTGTCTGCCATTGTAGTGTTGGGCAGCGGCAGCTGGATGTGAACAGCACGTAGCGTTGCGCAGTTTGAGGTGAGCCGCCAGCAGTGGTGGATGTGGGGAGAGAGATGGCGGAGTTTTGTAATTTGTCATGAACTGCTATATATATTATGACTATTAAGGTAAATACATTGTTTGTTCTCTATTAAAATCTTTCATTTGCTAACTATGCCTATCAGTAGTTAGTGCCTTCCGTAGTTTGAATCTTTTATTTAGCTGGCAGTAGTGGCGCTCGCTGTATTGCAGTAGTTCGAGTAACCAAGATTTTTGTGAGGTAAGCGATTTGTGAAATGCATAGGTTAATGTTAGTCAGGGCCATTCTTTTGTAGGGATTTTTGAAAGTCAGATTGCGTTACGCTAAAAATGTAGTGTGTTAGTTTGAGCACAGTCTTGTATAATTGTTCAAAGGGGACGTTTCATATGTCGACCCTTAGCCGAGTATACCACACTGGAATCTTCTGATTTTTTCTTCTAGTTTGTGTAATTAGTGTAGCTTTTGTTTATTGCTAGCGCGTAATTGTAGAGAGAATTTCCTTTGTAGTTGTAGTTTTTCATTCTTGTACAGTGAAACAGTTGTGGCATGCATGTAGATTTGCACCAAGTATTTCGCAGCTGCACTTGGAATTAACGAGATATCATTTTCAATGCTATGTTAATGTGTTTTCTTATTTTGCTCTTCAAATTGTGCTTTTCTGTGTTGTCGTGTGAAATATTGTGACAATAATGGCGTGTGAAAAACGTAACACTAGGCTCCAAAGTAAACTGAGAAATAATGGTGACGACGAGCGTAGCTTATCAGCACCACTGTGTAATGAAGTAACAGACATTCAAAGTAGTAATTTGGTAATAGTGCATAGGGAAATGGAGCGGGCAGCAAATAATGGTGTAGACACTGAAACAAATAGTGAACAGGGAAGCATTATCGATCGATCGGTCGTCAACAGCTCGCCTCAGGAATCCGAAATGACAGAACACAATATTGCAAATACTGTAGACTCAGGTTTTGGGTCCACACCGTTTTCTCAAAAAGTCAAGACACATTTCCTGCTCGTCAAAATGTAAATGTTGCCGGTGCAAATGCACTGCCGAAAAGCATAGAGGAACAGATTCCAGACACTAATACATTATTATTGCAATTAATGCAGCAAATGAAACAAAATCAGAGACAAACACAGCAACAGTTAGACACAATGGAAAAAATCTTCAAAAGTTAGACACAATGGAATAAAATCTTCAAAAGTTAGACACAATGGAACAACACCAGAGACAAACACGGCAACAGCTTCAAAGGTTAGACTCATTGGAACAAACTCTTGAACAAATACGTGAAGATTTAACTACTGAGTTACATAACATTGAATCGAAATGTCAAAAAGCCTGTAATGACGTAAAAACACAAATTACACAAATTTGTGAGCATTTTCAACCTATTTTTTCGCGGCATGAAAATGCATTACAGAATCACGAAGCAGCCATAAAAGAACTGCAAACTATTGTTCATGAAAATCACGACACCTTGCAAGCTAAAATTGAGTCAGTTGCATCTACCGATTCGGTTACGCAACTTGCAAAAACTCAGGAAAACTTAAAGGACACAGTAGATACGATTTCAACACAAATGGACGCTCTGAAACTTGGTTCAGAAAAACACACAGAGGAAATAATTTCACTATCGGATAAAGTAGCCGAACTTTCAGATCAGTTCACTAACTTATCTACGAAGGTAGATGATAATCTGAATGACACAAAACCAATAGTCTTTAATGACACAGAAGAGTGCGAACAAATTAGGAAATTCAAACAAAATCAGAATCAAATTAATACGCAACACCAAAGAGAAATCCGGGAAGTACAATATCAGCTGACACAGGTAATACAAGAATTACGTATTTCAGAGGACATTCGCGCTCCAATACGGGAAGAGGGACATAGAAATACGGAACAGCCACAAAATAATAACACGGGGTATTTCGGAAATTATGCAAGAAATTGGCAAGGTGCACCGAATTTTGAGATGGAACCGCCGACACGACGTAACAATGACCGATATGCTACTCGCCGACACGATGATTTTGACTATAAGCTGTTCATTACTACACGTAAATTCAAAACATTTAAGAATTCTGGCAACGACATTCATCCACAAGCATGGCTCCATCAATTCTCTCATTGTTTTCCTCCCAACTGGTCGTTAGAACACAGATTAGAATTTATGTGTGGCTACTTAGAGAATGAACCAGCTGTAAAAATGCAATCGGTCATTCAGGATTGTCACAGTGAAGTAGAATTTTATCATTCCTTCCTCTCAGCGTATTCGTCTCAAGCTACACAAGACCGAGTAAAACATAGCATCATAATAATGAAACGTTTCGAACAATCTGAATTCTCCAGTCTTGTGAAATATTTTGAAGACATGTTGCACAAGAATCAGTACCTGTCAAACCCATACAGCCCCTCAGAACTCATCCGCATTTGCTTAATCAAATTACCTGAACATTTACGACATATTATTTTTGCAGGACGATGCAAAGATAACATTGAGGCTTTTCAGGGACTGTTACAAGAATTGGAAATTGACACTGACAATCGCGGGACGTGAAAACAGGAATACAACAATTACAGGTCACATCCGTCACAATTCCGCGATGACAGAAATAATAACTGGACACGACAAGGCTATTCTTACAACGCAAATCGTGAACAAAACAGACGCCACCCATATGACAGCCACTGGCAGAGTAATAGTTACAGAGAAAGATCGCATTTCCGTAGTAATGAATATAACAGAGACATTCATAGAAACAGACAATATGGCAACCAGAACCATTATTATCACGGGAGACAGTATAACTTCAGACGCAACGGTCCACCGTGCAGTGATAATTCAGGGAGAAATTCTCCACCACTTAACCGACAAGAAAGAAACCACAGAAACTACCGACATGACGACAGACGATACAATCGTAACGACAGACCTGAATTGCATCAGAATTGGCGGGATTCAAACACGGCAGGGCCCTCTCGACAAGGTGAATTTGTAGAAGTTAGGTCACCTAATCCTAATAACGACGCGCGCCAACAAAGAAACAGACAATGACTCGCACCGGCAGGCAGCCACGTGCGCCGGCTCGGCTTGAGGAAAATAACATAGACGCTAACCTTGAGAAAAATTCCAGTATTCCTTACCGACGTATACCGTATGATAATTGCGTTCAAGTTGAAAGGGTAAAAGATTGCACCACATTTCACATGTAAAACCGTTTATTGAGAGACAATCTGCTTTTTAACTTTGTCTTTGCCATAAAACTTTTCACTTCACGTTACTAGTACTCTTTGTCACACTTAGAAACTGTTAACATGCAACAATGTTTGAAGTTAACTATCCAGTCAAGAACCAAGAGAACTTATTTAAACAGAAATTACGAATGCATTGTTATAGTGAGCAAACGACACAGTGTTGTTATTTGTACATTCTTGCTTGTTAGTTGCACGATTACGAAACGACTATCAGGCTTACATACTTAGAACTACTACTGGTACTGCCAATGAGATTTTAATGCAACATTTTGGTTTATTTGAAAATACATTCTGGATTTAAAGTACTTTCTGTCAGATACCAGATGACACAGTGGTCAGTTTATGTGACAGCTACACGATTTTATCACGATGCTACTAATGAGTGACAATTTACAATGTTGCTTTTGCGGTGTATCTGTTTTATATCTGCACAGTTTTTCTGAATTCTTCTGGAAAGTAAAACATGTTTTAGTAGTAACTTTTGTGGTATAGCTACAATGAGACTGCCTTTTCTGTAGCACAACAATACGTTACAGCACAGTACTTTCTTCATCACGGCAGTAAGCGTAATAACTAAGATATCTATACGCAAAGCATTTCACTTTTGTTTATCATGAGGTAAGTACATTGGCTTCTGCAGAACTTAGCTTTCGGAGGACAATAACTACGACACTTCCACAGAGTTTATCTTACAGTAAGACGCACATTTAGCACTACAGGACACGTATTTGAGTGATTAATTTTGTACTTAAATCATTTATTTTTTAAAATATTTGAAGTATAATGATACAAAGGTTTTCCGTGATACATTTCATTCCATTGCTGTAATCTGTAACACCTGAGGGTATAATTACATTAATCCTCAGGGGGGTACACGCTTACTTTGTGTACCATGTGTGTGGCAAACACAAGGAGCCCTAGCTAATATGGTATTTGCTTATACAACTTTACACATCGGTACCATATTTCTCTAACACAGAATTACACAGCTATCTCATCATTTAACTGAGAGAGACATATATTTATTTTACTACATCAGTGACAGATGTTTACGTAATTACACAGTTGGATAACTTCACACTTATGAAATTGTATTTTGTCTGTACTTTGTGCAATGTTCATATTTTTTCGGAACCGTTGTGATACTATGAGAGCTTTGAATGATGTATTTGGTATTGGATCATGATTTTTAAAGTACATTTGAGGTAGATGACACTATTGAAATGAGCAGAGAATTTTTTTTAGATTTGAAATTATTGGAGGAAGCTACAACGATTTTGAGATTTGGCTGAGGTATTATGATGTTATGACGACGATGTGTATTATGCTGTTGAGGTATGTTTATGATCAATAAGCTGATGCTATATGAGGAATTTGATTATGCTATGTATTTATTATGATGAAATATTGAAGTGTCGCTGCAAGATTGACGTGTCGACGAATATGTACATGTGTAACAAGGTAAGGAATAAGGAGTAGTGGTTAGGGACTCTGATTTATGAAAAGGATGTTGGAAACCAAGAATCGTATGAGTTATGAAATGTGTGTAAATGCGTGAATGTACCACAATGCCGACGAAAATTTTTTGGACACTGTTATATTTACAAGATTTTGTTTCTACAGATTTGTAACGCAAATATTTCGACCTGTGAAATTTTATTTGTATCCAACTGTCATTGTAGCGGAAACTGATGTCTTAAATATTTCGGTAGGTCACTGTAAGCACCCAGCTGCGCGAAAATCGCCTGGAAAAAAGCCATTTGTGTGTGCCTTTCAGAGGCACAGGTAAAAGAAAGAAAGGGGCCATTATCCTCGCTATTGACATTCCTTTGTAGAAAGCATCGCAAATACGACACGCTCAAACTTGAAAACATATGATTATACTGTGGAGCTCTTAATTTATGATATTTACTAAAATTCCTAATGAAACGATGAGAAAAATTTCACGGCTATTGTCTTGCTAGTTGAGAGAAATGCCATATGGCTTGCTTTATGTATTTATTTATTCATTTTGTTTAGTATCTAGTTTCTAGCTGCACTGCAGCATTGGTTAAAATAAAATTTTATAGATGTACTAATATAATTATTTTATGTCTACAGATCCAGTAAATAATAATTTAGTGACATACTTCCAAAAAAATGAGGGAGCACAAAAAGACATTTCCCTTCACAGGAACTGCATACATAATTTTCTATTCAAGTACTTGGTAATTTTTTGTAGAATTAGTTTTGTGGTGCACCACTTTAATTACATAGACATTAAGATGTGAATATACATTTCCCTTATCTGCATTGTTGTCTTTAGTGTAATATTTTTTCTGCTTGAGCTTTGTCATGTTTAGATATAAGTTATTGCATTTGCTGCTGCTGTTTGCCAGGCATAATGTTACTGAATTTGACTTTGTATTACTCTGTTAAGCCAGTTTTACTACAGATTTATTTTTCTTGTTTGCTGCGCATTGCCTTATATTAGTTGTAATATTGCATTTGCTGCTGCTGCTTGCTTTGCCAATTTCCATTTTATTTTGTCATTGCTGTTTGTGTTAATTGTTTTGTGCTGCTGCATTGCCTCGTTCCTTAGTTTAGCATCTGAGCTCAGTAGATTTAAGTTAGCTTAAGATGGGGTAGGCTATATGAGAGAATGAGTTGTGATGAATTGGAAGAAATGCATTGAGAAGCTATAAGAAAATGGTTTGGCCAAAAAAGTATTTTTAATGAGGATATGAGCAAAAAAGTAGGGTTTAGGGACAACAGGTTTAGGTAGGATTTTCTTGGAAATAAATGATGAGGTAAGATAATGGAAAATAAATAATGAGGTAAGAAATATGTGAACATATAAATACAGAAAGCATGCTTGGATAGGATTTTTTTGGTGGAAACAAATGTTGAAATAAGACGAAAGATCTATGGAATGAAGTTTTAGGCTGGACTGCAGTACCAAATGTTACACTGAAAACAAACCCTGCCCTTTCCTCTTGTGTTATTCTGCTATGTGTTTGTGTACTCTTGTATATTTGTGTTTTTCCTGTCTTAATGTGTTTAGCTGATATGAGTTATGTTGTGGAATTTTTCTAATAATATGTTATTTTCTTTGTAAAGATGTTTAGACATTATTTATTCTGTTTTGTTTTAATGCTCATGTGTGAAGTTGTTGTTTCAAAAGTTATTCTGATCTTTTATGTATGAACTTATGTCATAATTCCTGTAACACTGATGTACATGTTTATTCCTATTCTTTTGTAAAGCCTGTTTCTTACAAATGTTATGTGTATTGTTATGTTCTTTAATGATGTATTTTGTACCTTTGTTATTGTATTCTTATGTTATCAAATTGTAATTGACACCAGTTCATCACATTAAGTAACTTGTAAGTTACATTTCACTGCACACGTTTCTGTTGGTCATAGTATATGGACAATATGTGAGAAGTAGGGAATGATAGTGTTTGCACGTGTGTTAATAATTCAGCAAGGGACTGATTAACAGCATTGCTGGTTCTAAGGACAATTCCAAAAACTTTGTCAGTGCACAAGTGGTGGTTTATGGACTTGCTATATTCTCCGCAAGACTCCTCGATGGTGATTGTGCACCTGTACAGTCACAACAGATAGCTGCTGGCCGTCTCTGCAAGGATTGCAGTGGGTCTGCACCTCTGGTGGCCCACCAATACCATAATCTCTTCTAGGACTACAGTGGGTCTGCTCTGTGATGACCTACCTACCAATATTCTTCAAAACTCCGACTGACTCTGCTGTGGGTTTGCTCTGTTGTGGCGCATTACCTGTCTGCATGTCAAGAGTCAGCACTGTCTTTCCGTTGGAAGGACAACACTATTTCTTCAAGACTGCATGGAAATCCATTACTTCCGTGTGCATTCTCTTTTACTGCTCAGACTTTGAGAAAAAAAAAAAACACTGCAATTTTACTCTGATGAATGATCAGGACTGTCTTTATGGACTGTGAGAAAATTTTAGCTTTTGACCAACATTGTATCAATAAGTGTGTGCATTTGATATCTTTGTTATTGTAATTATGAAAAATTTTATCAAATCAATATTGGCCACTGCCCAAAACAATTTGTAAAATTTTTTGTGGGGTGCATGGGGGCTATGTAAGTAGGCTGTTTAGGTTTTTTTATTGGTAACGCCACGTAGCGCTCTGTGTGAGAATCACTCGCTGTGCTGTGTGCAGTCTGTGGCTGGTTTGCATTGTTGTCTGCCATTGTAGTGTTGGGCAGCGGCAGCTGGATGTGAACAGCACGTAGCGTTGCGCAGTTTGAGGTGAGCCGCCAGCAGTGTAGGATGTGGGGAGAGAGATGGCGGAGTTTTGTAATTTGTCATGAACTGCTATATATATTATGACTATTAAGGTAAATACATTGTTTGTTCTCTATTAAAATCTTTCATTTGCTAACTATGCCTATCAGTAGTTAGTGCCTTCCGTAGTTTGAATCTTTTATTTAGCTGGCAGTAGTGGCGCTCGCTGTATTGCAGTAGTTCGAGTAACCAAGATTTTTGTGAGGTAAGCGATTTGTGAAATGCATAGGTTAATGTTAGTCAGGGCCATTGTTGTGTAGGGATTTCTGAAAGTCAGATTGCGTTGCGCTAAAAAAAATTGTGTGTCAGTTTAAACACAGTCCTGTATAATTGTTCAAAAGGGGACGTTTCACTAGAAACGACGGAGAGGCTTCGTCCCGCCGTATCCCTCAGTGGTGCACAACCCCACAACAGGCCACAGCAGTCCACCCACCCCACCGCCGCCCCACACTGAACCCAGGGTTATTTTAGGTTCGGCCTCCAGTGGACAAAACCTGCCGCACCCCGCCTCCACCCCCCCCCCCCCCCCCGCCCCTCCAGGAACGTCTCATACCAGACGAGTGTAACCGCAAATGTTTGCATGGTAGAGTAATTATGGTGGCCGTGTACGTGGAGACAGTGTGTAACACCCCCTGCTTCCCGGGATTTGCGAAATTACAAGTTGACAATGACCCTGAATTATGAATTTTGACCCGCGTCGGTATAAGGCATCCGAATCCGAAGTAAATAATGGTTATTCCGCGGGAAACAGGAGACGTTATAACTTGATCGTTATTTCATTCAATAACGATCGGCAAATGAAATAATGGAAATAATTTGGAAATAAATTTTGCCAGTGGAATTTTTGCCGAAATAAATGATTAAGTTGTAAAAGCAATTAAGAAATCGGTCTCCAGCTCAACTGATGAGCGACAGTATTGTTAAGTACGTGAATAATTGTGTCAAAAATAAAGTTTACCTGTTTGTAGCGCAGCAGGTGGAACGGGAACTTCTATGTAAGTGCTGTGTCAGGCTCAGTAGTCATATAACATAATGTCATAACAATCTAACTGCACTCAAACATTAATGGTTAACTGTCAATAAGTATTTTGATAATTATTTTGTTCATAATTTGTCAGCTAAGTGCAATGCTGACAACACAGATAATTATCTATCGAGATTTTGAATAATGGACTGTCATTCTGTCTTTAAAATTACGTACTTTGCAGAGTTTAATCTACTGATGATGAAATATATTGCCAATAATTGATTAACTGTGTTTTGACTGATAATAATTCATTAATTGGGGATTGTCAGGTGGTATAAGCTTTATACTTTCATCAAATATCATTGAATTAACTTCAGCTGAATATGCATTGAAATAAATCTTAATTATCAAATTTATTACTTCAGTCTATTATTAAGCTACTATGGTTGTCGTAAGCTTATGAAGTGCAACAGTTAACTACGATAACCAGTCTGAAATTTACTCTTCACCGTCAACGCAAATAATTTGATATTTAACATATTTTCTCTTGATAATGGCGTGACACACTCGGTTCAATAAGGTAAGGATTGGAAGGAACCTACTTGGTGTTATTGTCGGGTGGAATGTAACTGCGACACTTCCATTATAAAGTGCTTGTTATTAACTGTTGAACTTCAGAGAAAAGCACAGTCACCGGTAAGCCTTCTACAATTTTATCCTACGAAAATTGAAAATTACGTACATCTTACTTCCCTCGTTGTCGGTGGATCGACGGAAGTCCACGGCGGCGACACAATCTGGCAGCGGGCTTTTACCGTTGCGACTTGGGCCCACAGTGCGCTTCACATTGAAGCCCTCGTTTCTTCAGCACTATGCCCATTAATCCATAATAACTTGCCCGGCCATGCTTCCAGATATACTGACCATTACTTTCCGCCGTACTTAGATCCACACGCTAGCCGTTAGATGTAACACAGCTAGGACTAGCAGCACTCGACTGTACGTCTTACTCCGAGCACGGCGTCACTGCTACTACTGCCCGCTGGCGCGCTCCCGCGCCCAGAGGCGCGACAAAACAATCTCTCTCACTTTAACGTTAACTAAATATACCCTGACTTGCCAGTGTTACATATTACATAATTTAAACATATTATTTACAATACATATTTACACTAGGCAATACATCGTACACAAACAGTTTCATGTGTTAAGTAAGCGAAAAAATTCATAGCAAGGACTGCGTTGTAGCGTCACAAGTGTTTGCGCAGCAATCGCCGACATAGTGTAACTGGGGCGGAATAAGGGGTACCAGCCCGCATTCACCGAGGCAGATGGAAAACCACCTTAAAATCCTTCCACAGGCTGTCCGGCACACCGGACCTCGGCACTAACCAGACCGCGCAGCTAGCCGGCCGGGCTCTGCGCTGACCATGCTGCTTCACTCATCGCCTCTCCCAGAAAACCCTCTCAGTGGCACTCGCGGTAAACGTGTCATGCCCCCTTCATACCAATGACTGTGTTCCATGTGACGTGGTGCGGACTGTCCATCGCGCAACGTTTCCACACATTCACAGTTACAATGCAAACAGCTCGTTGGAGGACCAATGTTAAATGAACGTTTCTTGCTTCTGTTATCGTCTAATTCACCAGTGTCAGCTATCAGTTACATCATAAGAGTTACGTTGATTCCCCTGGATTTTGGGAAAATTCAAAGTTTCTAGGGGGAACATGGTGATTTACATAGTGACCTTATTAAGGTCTTTCTTATCGTTATTAAAAATATGTGCACACATCAAAAAAAGTTTTGGATCACCTAGGTTCCAAGAGTTCCGGAAACTGTACATAAAATTGGAATAGAGATCAACATAAACATTATTTCCGCCCTTTTTATTGCTCACGAAAACCACATAGTGCAAGGGTTACCACCATACAGCGAGACCTTCAGAGGTGGTGGTCCAAATTGCACTATACACCGGCACCTCCAACACCCAGTAGCACGTCCTCTTGCATTGATGCATGCCTCTATTCTTCGTGGCATACTACCCACAAGCTCATCAAGGTACTGTTGGTCCAGATTGTCCCACTCCTAAGCGCGCGATTATTCGGTGTAGATCCCTCAGAGTGGTTGGTGGGTCACGTCGTCCATAAACGCCCCTTTTGAATCTGTCCGAGTCTTGTTCGATAGGGTTCATGTCTGGAGAACATGCTGGCCATTCTAGTCGAGCGATGTAGATATCTTAAAGGAAGTCATTCACAAGATGTGCACGAAAGGGGTGCGAATTGTCATCTGCGAAGACGAATGTCTCGCCAATATGCTCCGATATGGTTGCGTCATCAGGTATCGTACAGCCGTTAAGGCGCCTTCCACGACCATCAGCGGCGTACATCGGCCCCACATAATGCCACCCCAGAACAGCAGGGAACCTCCACATTGCTGCACTAGCTGGACAGTGTGTCTCAGGCGTTCAGCGTGACCGTGTTGCCTCCAATCACGTCTGCAACGACTGTGTGGTTGAAGGCGTATGCACCCTCATCGGTGAGGAGAACGTGATGCCACGCTGCATGGTGCCGTGGTTGCAAAGGTGGACCTCGCTATGGACGTCGGGGGCGAAGTTGCCAATCATGCAGCCTATTGCGCACAGTTTCAGTCGCAACACGACGTCCTGTGGCTGCACGAAAAGCATTATTCAACATGGTGGCGTTGCTGTCAGGGTTCCTCCGAGCCATAATCCGTAGGTAGCGGTCATCCACTGCAGTAGTAGCCCCTGGTCGGCCTGAGCGAGGCATGTCATCGACAGTTCCTGTCTCTCTGTATCTCCTCCATTTCCGAATAACATCGTTTTGGTTCACTCCGACACGCCCGGACACTTCCCTTGTTGAGAGACCTTCCTGGCACAAAGTAACAATGCGGACGCGTTTGAACCGCGGTATTGACCGTCTAGGCATGATTGAACTAGAGACAACACGAGCCGTGTACCTCCTTCCTGGTGGAATGACTGGAACTGATCGGCTGTCGGACCCCCTCCGTCTAATAGGTGCTGCTCATGTATGGTTTTTTACATCTTTGGGCGGGTTTAGTGACGTCTCTGAACAGTCAAAGAGACTGTGTCTGTGATACAATATCCACAGTCAATGTCTGTCTTCAGGAGTTCTGGGAACCGGGATTATGCAAAATTTTGTTTGATGTGTGTACTTGGCGGTCATCATTGAATGGTTTGCGGACTGCGAGGTGCGGTCTTCGCCTCCCCGCCTCGGGGAAGCAGCCCTCCTTGCCTTTACGCGGGGAATTCGGCAGTGAGTGCGCAGTAATCCGACTGATAGCCGCACTTCAGTCTCGGAGGGGCCAGAATGATGCCCGTGCCGGAAGGACCTAATGGCCCAGTGCCGTCCTGCGGACCCGGGGACAGATGCCCCTGGACCGCTGCCTCCTCCACTCCTCCCTCCCCTGGGAACTCCACTCCGACTTTTTTTTCTTTCGGGGCCTTAGTAGCCTGCGTTGCTGTTCTCGGCTAGGGAAAGGTCTTTACAATGCGCTATAATTCATTTTCATTAGATAGCATATGACACTAAGGCGTTACGGCATGCAAACCTGAAACGTATTAATTTCAAGGAACTTCAATAGATGTCCCTAGTGTAGGTTAAAATTTTGTTACAGTTACTTTCGTTTTCATTTTTTCCTCGTCTGAAATTTTACGCGTCTTTCTTTTTCTTCGTATTTTGGGCCAGCAGCATAATGTACGTCTGATAGCGACATGATTATTAGAACAGAAGTACCAAATAACTGCTTATAAAAACAAATCTTTGTATTACGACAGTCTGTTTCGGCACTTCTCACCATTGTCAAGTATATGTAGACTATGTGACGTCCATATTACGTACTGAACTGTTTTATATTTTGAATATATTACATTTACCACCTTATTAAAACAGTGACAGTTGTAAGACAGTTCACTAACGACGTAATGTGGACGTCACATCATTCTAGACTTACTTCATAATAGCGATAAATGCCGAAACAGTTTGTCGTAAGTAAAGATATGTTATTATAAGCAACTATTTTGGTGGATCTTAGAAATACGATGGCAAGTCAAAAACTATGTACACTTTTCATTCTACCGTTTATTAACGTGAAGCTAGGGGTATGCAATGCACTTCATTTTTCTACGTAATCTCCATTTGGAATTTATTTTAAATTTCGTTAAAGAATGAATAATAAATTTTCTCTTTTTGCTTTTAAGTTAATTTTCTTTCGTGCGAACTTTGTTGTAGAACCACTCTCTTATTTTCGTGTGGTAATAAAAAATTTTACTTTCTTAAGAATTACGTACATTTAAAGAAAAAATATTACGTGCACTCATATTAACTGGATAATAATATTTAGTTGAAAATTGAGTCCTTTAGATCGTTCGGCCTTGGCATACACTTTCCTGATGCAGTGGGTTTTTTTTTAAATATTTTTACTGAATTTTATCCCGGCAATAGCCATAGAACACAAGATTATCTCTATCAGCAGAAAATGTTTTAATTATTGCCAAGCCGACATTTATCACTGATCAAACCTACTTCACTACGCATTTGAGTTATTTTAAAGAACCAAACTGTTTAAATTTCAATGTTAACTAACATTAACTATCCGCCTACGAATGCACAAACGTATAATTAATTCAAATGTTATCAGCCACAGGATCACTGAAAATAAAGAACAATTCCTTAATTCACTATTGATTTTTATGCATTTGTTCCCGATTTACGGGTTTGATAATTTTTTAAATGTGCCGCCTCTTCAGATCTGCGATTGTTGGTCGCGGCACAGCCCAGCAACACCGCTAAAAATGCTGAAAAATTCTTAAAGAAATTTTATAGATGACGTGGGCAAGCTAATTTACATAAATAATTCACACCTTTGATAAATACTGATATATTTAGCTCAAACAACAATTCAACTCACATTAATTCGTAACACATCGTCTAATGGCGGCTAAGTCCAGACAGAGACAAAAGACTTCTACACATTCGTTAAAAGATTCTTCACAGCGTCCAACCTCAATCGCGTCTCATCAGAGAAGACCAAAGAATACATAATGTTTAGTCCTTATATAGCATTTCCCGACTATTAACATTTCTTTGTAAATTATTCTCTTCTGGCAAATTTTTATATCTCTGATACCGCAAATACTGACACATTTTACATTCACATATTAAATACAGAAAAATTCCTATCCTAAATACAGAGAAATATTACAATAAAACATAATAAAAATGACAAACGTATTTTATACCACATTCAGTAATATTTTTGTTGAATAATTACGATGTATATACAACTTGCCCAGAGCGGCGTATATGGTACAAATAAACTGTGAAAATGCCAGGGAACGTTACATTGCCCCCTGGCAGCATTTGGCAAAGAGTTTTTACACTTTGACACAATGGTGCCAGTAACGTTCTTTACACTTCTGTATGTTTTACGGAATGGCTCTTTTATTTAGTCCCAGGGTTATATAAGTTCATGGCTCCCCCATTTGGGCGTAGGCAAACAGGAAACCTGGGCAAAACTGTGCCGGAGCCCAGCCATCAATAGTCAATATTGTCTTTTTAACAGTTATTCATTTGAATTAAATTAGCAGTTTGTCACAAACGGGGTTACACAATTACACAATATCACAGTCACATACAGTTCAATGGAAGGTTTTTTGTGTGTGATACTATTATTCTTGTGATGCACTACAAGGTCACTTGTCCTAGGATATATCACTCACGGACGTACATAGTAAATGTTCAATGTTTATCGAAATGAAGTCATTAACATGTTATTCAGTTTATGTGAACATTTCAAAAAAGTCAATAATGTTGTATTTGGTGAGCGGTGCGGAGTGATTGTTGGGCGGCGCTCGACGCGGCGCGCTGACTCCGTGTAGGTCACCGCCCCCGGCGTTGACAGCTACGGCGCGGAGGGGCGTGGCTGTCTGGTCTGCTACGGGCTGCTGTGGCCGCTGCATAGCTGATGTAGCCGGATGCGCGTTGGATATCAGCTCGCCCGTGCGACGTCTTCTTGCGGTGCTCCAGGAAACATGCAACAAGTTCACAAACAGTGTACTATCCTTATAGGCATTTTTTCTGCTGTGGGAAAGAATGCACACAGTTAGTGGTAGTTATTACTCAGTAGGCCTTCACTAGTCTGGTTTGCACAATGTTTCGTTGTCACAGTAACACTTTTATGGGCACACAATATTCTTCACCATGTCATGACTTGTCATTAGTCACACGCAAGTTTTCACCTTAGGACAAAATCAAAATGTATTTCTGTAGTCAATGCGCTTTCCTAGCGTCCCTTGACACACAAAGAGTTAAAGTTTGACACTAACTTGATCACCGTCCGTTATCGGTTCATTGTTCGTGTCGTGCTAGTTGCTTGTCCACTTGCACACACGGTGATGATACAGTTTTGTATTACTTATACACAACTACTCCGTGACGTATTGCTGCAGGTTTAACAGTCACTGTCTGTCTCTGCCGCACAATACTGCACTTTTGTTAAAGTTCCTTTATTTCTATTTACAATGTCCGCTGCTCAATTTTGTTTGTAACAGCACATTCGTAACTCTTTACCAAGGTGTGAGATTTGCGTACATGGTAACAATTACTCAAAATTCGTATTAGTTTGCCCATAGTCATCTATATTCGTGTTCGATTAGATTTTATTTGTGCATTCCAGCCGGATTCAGGCATATTGTTCAATAACTCCTTTGTACTCATGTCACACTTTACTATTAACGTCCTACGTAACTACAGTGTAGTCTCTGTAGGCAAAAATTTACTTGGACTGTATCTGGCTAGCTCCTTTTAACTGATTGAATATGCACATGCTTCAATTGAAGCTTCTTTGTGCGTAACTTTGCGTTACATTAATTTACAACAAGGTTGCCTCCCGTGGTGCCCTCGGGTCACTACTGGGTGCATTATTTTCTCTGATAATATTGGTGAGATAATAAAGTTCTCAGGGCCTCATATTACTGATATTATTCTGGGTTCGGATCTGTCAATCTGACAGCTACACATATATACATACATACACATAATAGAAAAGATTGTGCCAAGAAATATTTCAAATTTGACACACATATTGGAAATTATGTAGTACACTAACTAATCCTTACTAAAATGTTCTTCTTGACTGAACTTTGTCACAGCTTAACACTACAAATAATTGCACTAATCAGATTATCTGTGCAAACATTGAGAGCATGGTTTAGATAACACAAATTAAAAGAGTACATAACATAAATATCCATACACATGAGAAAGTCAATCATATTCTTATAACTAAACACTTCTACACTAGTACACACACTATTAATGTTCATTAATTACAAAAGAACGGTGTCCACATAGGACTATTAGTCTTTTATTGTAGGAATGCTTTTACATCCTTACGCGGATACAGTCCCCGTACTCTCCGTGAGTGGGGATCTGCTGAGAGATAGCTACTATTTCCTTCTTGGACTAAGGAATGGAGTATGAGGCTCGACAGTAAGTTTTGTGAGGATATACCTCGATCTTGTACTGATATCCCTTAACAATTCCTGGTCGTTCTGAAAATACCTCTGCATAATTAAATAATAACTGTACCAAATCCTGCTGTTGCATAGAATTCAAATTTTCGGACTATGACACTTTGTTCACTAATGCGTCCATATTCGCTTTTGATTGATCAACTTGTACGTCAGGATAATAGAGATTCTGTCCTAGACAATGATTGTCTAAATGTAGTATCGACTGATTCCTACATTTTATATTAATAGCATTACATTTAGGTACAGGTACCTCTCCGGATCTGAGCATGGACAATTCTATTCTCCTACCAGCATTCATCAAACTTAATTTTCCCCGAGAAAGGTCGATTATTGCGTCCCTTTCTCTCAAAAAATCTACCCCCAAAATGCAGGCTACTTTTAAACCCTTTACTACCAGGAATGAGCTCGCTATGGCTTCTTCCCCTATATACATCTCTACCTGCACTTGGAGTTTAATTATTTGTCGCTGTGCACTTATGGCTCCAGTGACTTTACAATTATTCACGGGAAAAGTCAGCATACGCCTTTCCTTCCCCAGTACTTTGAATAAGTCCATACTCATAACACTGACAGTAGCACCTGTATCTATGACTGCTTGCACATCAATATTGTTAATTTTGATCTCTATTATCGCTTGTACTTTGTCTTTGTGTTCCTTTATGCACGTGGATGGTTCAGTTATTAGTTCGTCTCCCATCTGTACCCCGTCATTATACCTAAGGATACAGATTTTGTTCGGCGTTTTGTTCTGTGTCGGGCTGCTCTCACTCCAAACCTTACCCGACGATGGAGAGCGTATCTCGGCTGCATCTAGTTTGTTGAATTATTGCTAGTGGATGGGCGTGGCTGCTCTGTGTCACTGACCTCCACTATGTGCACGTTGTGTTGCGTCGGCCGCCACGGTTGCGCAATTGGCGCATTTTGTGGTGGCGGTCGGTTATTGTCATATCTATCACTGTTTTGCCGGTCCGGACTGGGCCTCTGGTTCTGTGGCCAAGTTCGGTTTGCATCATTATAAGTATTAGTGTTGTACGGCCCCCTGGCATTTTTCCATCTATGATTGCTTGGTGGGCCTGTTTCACACCGGTCATCGAACCTCCTCTTTCGGTCATTATTCACCGGCGGACTATTGCCATTCCGGTCTCTACCTCTATTTCCGTTTTGTGCATACTCTTGTCTCCTATTATTACCTCCGCCGTTTCCATTACTTGGTGGAGGCGTGTTATTTCTACCATTTCTATAACCGTTTCCGTTATTTCTAGCCTGTTCAGAGGCTGCCTTAACGTCCTCCTGAATTAGGTCAATTGAGTCCAGAACAGACAAGAAATGTTCCATATCATTTTCAGGCACGTGTATAAGCTTTTCCTTTACATGTATCGGCAAGTGTGATTTCAAAAGTCTGATCAAATCCCGAGATGAAATCTGTTCGTCCCAGTAACGGGTCTTGTTAATGTATTTCTCAAAATATTTTCGCAAATTGCCTAGTCGTGGAGAATACGGCTCTGGATTATATACTTCCTTCCGTAATCTCTCCTGAATACATGTTGACCAATATTTGGCCAAGAATGCCTTTTCGAATTGCTCATATGTATCACAACTGTCAGCTGCTTCGGTTGCCCATAATGCAGCATCTCCTTGTATGTATGACATAACAAACTGTATTTTCTGGGTATGACTCCAAACGCTAGGCAAAATGTTTCTAAATCCCTTGATAAACACTACAGGGTGAACAGATTTCTTCTCCGTTGTAAAGATCTGAAACTGTCGGTTCCTAATCAGACTTTCTTCAATCACTACTTTGGAATGACATTTATTTGTTCCGCTTACATTGGTTGCCTGTTCTGTCTCGCAGTCGCAATTTTTTACTGCAGTATCTATATGCCTATCATTGTTGGACCTGGTTGGCGTGACATACGCCTGTGCCTCGTCCTGCCGCAAGCCAAGCTCCATTTCGGCAAGACGGCGGTCCACACTCCGCCGCCACAGCGGAATGTCCTTTTGCACTATCTTCTTAAGATTTTGCACATCCGCAGCTGAGTCCACCTCTCTGGCCTCAATTGCAGCGTGCACTTTCTCATCTAATTCCTTTGTGAATTTACGTTCTACTTTGTGCACTTGTTCGATCACTTTGTCCTCAATTACTTGAGTTGTGTCGAGTTCTAGTTGTTCGACCCTATTAGTCAGAACACTGATTTCCTCTACGATATTGGCGTTAGCCACTTGAATACTGTCTACTCTTTCGCTTAATTCATGTACTGTTTTGGGTATGGTTTCATATTTTTGTTTCAAACTAACTATATCACTTTGCATAACTTCTAAAGTTCGCATCAACTGTAAGTCCCTCTCATGCAGGCGTCGGTCACGCTCTGCTTGTTTAGCATCACGTTCTTTATCGCGTTCTGCTTGTTTGCATGCAAATTCCGCTACCAATCTCTGGTCACGCTCTGCTTGCATATGTACAAATTCAGCTTGGAAATTGAGCATGCGCTCGAACATAACTCTTAATGATTGCACTTCTGACATCACACCACTCTCTGGTCCGTGTCCAGTGCTTGCAGATTGCACAGAATTTCCGCTATCAACTGAATCACTGGGTGGCAGTGGCAACATTTCTTGCCCTTCTGCCCCCAGATTCTCACATTGTACTTCCTGAACTACGTCACTAACATTACTTTGTGTCCCACTTTCTAACTCGGTATCACTACTTACTAACTGTTGCTCATTATCCATGTTGATATCTTTCTGACTACGCAATCTAACCATAGTAAACAAAGGAAATAAAATCTGAACTAAATATCCTAACACTCAGGTTTCACTGACATAATCACACAAGAAATGGACATTAACTAATACACACTTACTATATACTACAATGACTAACTACCTAAATGTCCTGTTATTTTAAAACAAAGTACTAACAAGAAGCACACCATTAATGATCCGAGAACACTGCACTGAGGCTACTTTACTACCCACAGGACAACTACACTGTAGCTTTACCTTTTGGTGATCTATCTTGGGTGCAGCTGCCCCCTGATATTGTGGTAGGTAATTAATTTTTCGAAATAATGAGCTCTCTTCTTCAGCTTGCCTCTGGATACATAGTGTTCTCATGCAAAAAATCATACACAGGTATTACCACACAATATTGGTTATGAAATACATACAATACATAGAAAAATTATTAAATGTTCTGCAACAAAGTTCGACTATATTAATTCCCTAGTTATCTCACGGGTATTTAGTGGCCACTGCATATTCGAGCCCCACGTTGGGCGCCAATTTAACGAAATCGTCGAAATATTTGGAATTGATTTTAAATTTCGTTAAAGAATGAATAATAAATTTTCTCTTTTTGCTTTTAAGTTAATTTTCTTTCGTGCGAACTTTGTTGTAGAACCACTCTCTTATTTTCGTGTGGTAATAAAAAATTTTACTTTCTTAAGAATTACGTACATTTAAAGAAAAAATATTACGTGCACTCATATTAACTGGATAATAATATTTAGTTGAAAATTGAGTCCTTTAGATCGTTCGGCCTTGGCATACACTTTCCTGATGCAGTGGGTTTTTTTTTAAATATTTTTACTGAATTTTATCCCGGCAATAGCCATAGAACACAAGATTATCTCTATCAGCAGAAAATGTTTTAATTATTGCCAAGCCGACATTTATCACTGATCAAACCTACTTCACTACGCATTTGAGTTATTTTAAAGAACCAAACTGTTTAAATTTCAATGTTAACTAACATTAACTATCCGCCTACGAATGCACAAACGTATAATTAATTCAAATGTTATCAGCCACAGGATCACTGAAAATAAAGAACAATTCCTTAATTCACTATTGATTTTTATGCATTTGTTCCCGATTTACGGGTTTGATAATTTTTTTTAAATGTGCCGCCTCTTCAGATCTGCGATTGTTGGTCGCGGCACAGCCCAGCAACACCGCTAAAAATGCTGAAAAATTCTTAAAGAAATTTTATAGATGACGTGGGCAAGCTAATTTACATAAATAATTCACACCTTTGATAAATACTGATATATTTAGCTCAAACAACAATTCAACTCACATTAATTCGTAACACATCGTCTAATGGCGGCTAAGTCCAGACAGAGACAAAAGACTTCTACACATTCGTTAAAAGATTCTTCACAGCGTCCAACCTCAATCGCGTCTCATCAGAGAAGACCAAAGAATACATAATGTTTCGTCCTTATATAGCATTTCCCGACTATTAACATTTCTTTGTAAATTATTCTCTTCTGGCAAATTTTTATATCTCTGATACCGCAAATACTGACACATTTTACATTCACATATTAAATACAGAAAAATTCCTATCCTAAATACAGAGAAATATTACAATAAAACATAATAAAAATGACAACCGTATTTTATACCACATTCAGTAATATTTTTGTTGAATAATTACGATGTATATACAACTTGCCCAGAGCGGCGTATATGGTACAAATAAACTGTGAAAATGCCAGGGAACGTTACAACTTGGCCCAACAGTCATGAGCTTGCGTATTTCTTCCAAATAAAAGATTTTCGGTTGGTCGTGAAACCACTTTTGCACTGTATTTCGCACGTTCGTATCTGAGGCAAATCGGCAACCACGCAAAGTATCCTTCAGTGGCCCAAGGAAAGTGAAAGTCACTTGGAGCAAGGTCTGCGCTGTAGGGAGGGTCCATTACCTCCAATTTCATCTTGTTGATGGTTTCAGTAGTGTGACAGGCCGTGCGTGGCCCTCCCAAAACAACACCTTCTTCGACTGCAAACCTCAGCGATTGGTGGGAATTGCTGGCTTCAGCTTCTTTTCCAACAATTCACACAACTCCGCACGGTTGATAGTCGTTCCCTTTTCCACTAACTCTGCCAGTATGGGCACCTGCCAGTCCCAAAGCGTGGTTAACATACCCTTCCCTGCGGATAGTCCCGTCTTGAATTTTTTCCTCGTGGCGATCCAGTGTGTTTTCACTGCATACTCTGGTGCTTTGACTCAGGTTCGTAGTGATGCAGCCGCGTTTCATCTCCGGTGACAATCCTGCTCAAAAATGCATCTCCTTCGTTGTTGAAGCTAGTGAGTAAGCGTCGACAGACGCTAACACGGGTGAGCTTATGGCCGTCGGTAAGCTTTCTTGGTACCTACCGTGCACAAACCTTATGGAAACCGAACCTGTCGTGGATGATGTGATGGGCGGAGCTATGGCTGATGTTAAGAGCGGATGCTACCTTATCAATAGTGATTCGCCTATTCGCCAGAACCATCTCTCGATCTTGCTGAATGTTGTCATCTGTAGTGCAAATTGATTGCCGTTCCAGTCCCTCTCCATTCGTTACACTTGTTCGACCACTCGATCCACGAAATCACAGTTTTACATGATAATGCACTTCTCCCATATTTCGATGATAATCTGCGATGAATGTCTGTCCTTTTGACGCCCTCCAACCAGAGGAATCGGATCACGACCCGTTGTTCCTCTGTGGTGCACACTTTTAATGGAGCTGCCATGCTATAACTGCAACAGAAGGAAGAGCAATGGCGGAAACAAAATCAAACTGTCACAGCATTACCACACCAGTATATAAGTACATGTGCGAGGACAGAAGACATCGTGCGCAATGTAACAAATGTTATGGCAAAAGTGTAGATAATTTTTGACTTGCCCTCGTAATTACATACGTGTTTCGAATGGAAGTATTTCACGTTTATTCATTGTGACTATTTTTTTGTGTATACCGTTTGCTACAGACTGCAAGTTGTTCGCGTGAACTCTTCACAGCAGACAACGGAAGACGATACCCCGTCAGTCACAGGATTGCCAGAATTCTGCAACATAATATTAGATGATTTGTCATTGTAATAAGATGGCACTACAAACGATGACAAATTCCCACGAAGGATACATTAACTCTCTTCATTTTATTATGGTTGTACTGATTTGAAAGAGTACAGAACTTTCCTACTTTATTTTTTCCCAAGCATTAAGGCATAACCCGTAGCACCTTAAATATCAAGGGCTTCCCTTAAGTAATGGTGTGATCCAGTCAGTGGCAGACATTTAATTTACTTCTTGCTACACTAATTAGTTTGTATTCATTAAAAATTTTTGGTCAAATTTTACATGTGTAGTTACATTGGAGCGCTATCAGTAGCAACATCCCAAGATACAGAAGTCACTGTATACGAAGTTTCGGTTTGAGGTCATTATTCGACAATTATTTAGTTAAAATCCACAAAATGGTAGCTAAAGAGGAGCAGCCGTTGAATAGTTTGAAGGTGGTTACTTCGTTTAAAGATCCTCCACCACTCAAAGTGAGTGCGGACCAAATGCATTTCAATGGCTCCACCGAGTGCCTATAGACGCTTCCCTGGACGGTTGTTGATATGCAGACCCTGATAGTCGTCTATTTTCCCGAAAGCGAGATATCAGAACTGCGAGCACACCTCGTGTCTCTCACTCTGCGACTACGCATCGTCCGCATCAGATCAGGTCTTGGTGCAGACGGGTCATCCTCTATAGGGCAAGGAAGATGGACCATTAGAACAATAGGCGTTTGGATTGGGCGTCCGTCTTGGTCAGTTTTACGATGCAAATATGATTAGCTATTGGTGGCGAGCCGAGGATCTCAAGCATTAAGCCATGTTATATTGATTATTAATTTCACTTATCGCTCCGTGGTGTTATTAGTAATTCATCGTCGTTGTAGCTGCAGCGTACTCTCTAGTCCTAGTAATCAAACCAGGTAAAGACACTCTGCTGGAACGTCAATCCTCCATAAAAGCTCAAATCCTTACTTCACCTTCTTGCTCTCTCTAAATTTAACCAATACTTCGGCGATGGGTGTATCTTAAATTGTTGAACTAAGATTCCTTTTAACTATTCCAATAAATCAGTATGACACAATAACCACAGTCGCCTGCGTCCTAACACAAAGGTAATTGTATCGTCATTAACTCGAGCAGTGCCTATACAAGAAACTCTTAATTAAGATTTGTCAATTTAAATAAATAACATAATCTTCAAAATGGTTCAAATGGCTCTGAGCACTATGGGACTCAACATCTGAGGTCATCAGTCCCCTAGAACTTAGAACTACTTAAACCGAACTAACCTAAGGACATCACACACATCCATGCCCGAGGCAGGATTCGAACCTGCGACCGTAGCAGTTGCGCGGTTCCTGACTGAGCGCCTAGAACCGCTAGACCACCGCGGCCGGCAACATAATCTTCCTTTGCCATTTCACTTACGTAGGTGCGAACGAAAACTCCGTTAGTTACAGTTATTTATTACATCATGAGGTCCCATACTCCGAGGAGCGTAGGGAACGATGCGGGAGATGCGCACCGCTGACTAGGCAAGGTCATAGCGGAGGTGGTTTGCCATTGCCTTCCTCCGACCGTAATGGGGATGAATGACGATGATGAAGACGACACAACAACACCCGCTCATCTCGAGGCAGGGAAAATGCCTGACCCCGCCGGGAATCGAACCCGGGACCCCGTGCGCGGGAAGCGAGTACGCTATCGCTAGACCACGAGCGGCGGACTTTATTACATCAGCGTCATCTTATAATTACTTACAATGTTCACATTATCAGTTTCGGCAATGTATTGAAATACTTGAGGTGTGATTAATCGACTAACAGCTTCGTCATTCAGTACAGGGTGTAACAAAAATATACGGCACAAATCGAAGGACACATTCCTCACAAGTAGACGAAGAAATTACGTTATATGAACATGGGTCTGGATACCCTCTTTTTCCTTGTTACAAGTCATTTTCTCAAAATCATTAATCATGGGAAACACTCAAGAACAGAACGTTAGAATCATTGGGAACATGCACTCTTGCTGACATTTGGTTACGTTTTGCACGGCCAGTGTTTTGTTTTATTTGTTCCTGTTGCCGTGCCACTTAAGTCGTCGCTTGTTTACGGGTAACATCAAGTGTTCAGGCGACCGGTACGACCGCTGCAGGCGCACGGCGTACTGGGTTGTCTTAACCACAGACTTGGCTCGTGTAATCGCAGTGTACACAAATGCAGAGACGGCAGATGCTAATTTGGTGTGATGTCCTTAGGTTAGTTAGGTTTAAGTAGTTCTAAGTTCTAGGCGAGTGATGACCTCAGATGTTAAGTCCCATAGTGCTCAGAGCCATTTGCTAATTTGGTGTTTGGATTGACAGACAGCAATGCCGCTCGCGCCCAACGTTTGCACCGGGAGAGGTTTCCAGGACGAATGCACTCCGACAGGAAAACGTTTCAAGCCATTGCTCGTGGACTTAGGGAATATGGGGCGTTTAAGCCTAATACTCATGGCAAGGGGAGGCCCAGGAGGACGAGGACACAGCAGCGGGAGGCGGAAATCTTTGATGCAGTTGATGAGGACCCTAGAGTCAGTACAAGACAAGTAGCCGCAACAGTGAATGTTGACCACATGACTGACTGACGAGTGTTACTCGACGACCAGCTGTATCCATACCATTTACAGCGAACTCTTGTGCAAAAGCTTTATTCAACAATGTGTCAGCCTTAATTTTAGTGCAACAATGAGGTTCGCGGATGAGACGTCGTTTCGGCGAGATCGGATTGTAAATTTTCACAGTATGGGCAGACGTCAATCCTCGCGCATCTGTTAAAGCATGTCATCAACAAACATTTTCTCTCAATGTTTGGGCCAGCATTGTTGGTGACTGTTTGGTGGGGCCTTACTTTCTTCCACCAAGGCTTAGCGGACAAAGTTATCATAAATTCATAGAGAACGTTCTACCTCATTTGTTAGGAGATGCGCCTTTAGCTGTGCGATAGCACATGTAATTCATGCGCAATGGAGCACCTCCTCATTTTAGTGTTAATGTCCGTCGGATTCTAAGTAACAGATTCGGTGGCAGATGGATCTATAAGGATGGGAAAACTGCCTGGCCTGCACGATCTGCGGACCTAAGAACACTGGACTTCTTTTTCGGAGGCATTTGAAAGCTCTAGTGTGTGGAACCCCAGTACAAGATGTTCAGAGTCTTCGCGCCCGCGTTATAGAAGGCAGTGAAACCATACGCAATACTCCAGGGATACATCACCGCATCCGAGATTCACTATGGCGGCCAGTCGACGCAAGTATCGACGCCCACGGAGGGCATATCGAATATCTCCTTTGAGAAAGAGTTGAATGTGGCATGGTGGCGCTTTCTGTTCGTGTTTCCCAAGATTATTGAATTGGGGAAACTGCAATGTAACACGGAAACAAAACGTTTCCAGTCCCATATTCATATAGCATAATTTATTCGTTTATGTGTGAGGAATGCGTCCGGCAGTGTGTGCCGTGCATTTTTGTTACACCCCGTATACATTCAGTTACGCACCCCAAACATCATAAATTGGTACAAAGTATGTCAGTGAACTATACGTCATCGTGTCACATAGTAAACTGAACTAGCTTACTTTCCAAGATCCTTATTCTGTTTTAAACTTATTATGGTACCGTTTTTGTTTATTAGCATTATGACATTGCGTAATGGGCTCAATAGGTAACCGCTATGGTCGCAGGTTCGAAACCTGCCTCAGGCATCGATGTATGTGAGGTCTTTAGGTTAGTTAGGTTTAAGTAGTTCTATGTTCTAGGGGACTGATGACCTCAGAAGTCAAGTCCCATAGTGCTCAGAGCCATTTGAACCATTTTTTTGACTGTTGTGTTCAACGGCTTCTGCCTTTCACTTTACGTTCAGAATTACAAGTCTAGACCGCACTTTCACAGCTGCGTATTGGTACTGACAGCTCTGTCACGCATTGCTTTCACCCAAACTTCTATGACTTCTATGACGCGAAAAGAATAGAATTGATCCCTCGACAATACAGTTTCCGAATTTAGAGTATACATGTGTCGAGAAGCAGCTCAGATATTCTTGTGTCTTGATTGCTTTGAACTGCCTCCATCGAGTTGTTTTACTGGTGTGAGTGCTTGCTTAAAGTTGGGAAAAGTGTTTGGCCTACAGGACACTGTAACTACGTGTGAGGGGATACAGACTACAGACCGCCATAAGCAGATTTCACCATTTTCTACAATTTTCCTTATTGTTGTTGCTGCAGATGAGATTGTGCTTTGTGCAACATTCGTAAATATTTGAAGTTCTGCACATTTAAGTGATGTATTCTACAGACTGATTTTAATTAAAGTTAAACTTTCAACCCGGTGTAGAAATAACACCACTGGTCACAATGACATCAAATTCCAACGGAATATTATCGGAGAAGGGGGAAAACGTATGGCAGAGGATAAATAAATAGTTACGAAACGTAGCAATAGCTGGCACGTAAACATCATAAAGTAGTAGTGGTCGAGTACAAATGACAAATGAACCATACAACAATGCCTCAGGTGTACGTTCGACGTTAAACAAACAGTACTACCCAGTGCGCATGAGTGTAGAGGTGTGACAGTGTTAGTTACGTAAGCCCATCAACCACGGCAAGATCATATAACATTGGACGGGAAAAATCGGTTTTTAATTGTCCTGAGGCCGAAAACCGCATAAAAAGCAGCAGTCAAAATCAAATCGAATTATTAATTTGCGTTACTGGAGCAAAACATGTTCTATATGCTGTCCACCACTTCTGCACCAAGTTGAAATCGCGAAACATCGTGTTCCACAACTGATCGAAGTGTTTCCGGACTCACGTTAAGAACGTGTTGCGCAGTACGTACCTTCAATGCAGCTACGTTTGCAGTCGGAACACTCCACACAACACCTCTCAGACAGCCCCACAGCCAGAAGTCAGTCACACGGATGAAGATCAGGTGATCGGGATGGCCAGACTGTAGCGAAATGGCTGATGATAATTCTAGCATTTCCGAAATGGCGCTTTAGCAGCTGCTTAACTGGATTTGCAATGTGCGGAGGTGCGCCATCTTCCATAAAAATAATCCCATCCACACATCCACGCTGTTGGAGAGCTGGAATGACGTGGTTGCGCAAAAGACACTCACAGCGCTTACCAGTGACGTTACAGATAATAGGACAGGATGCACTTCTCTCTTCGAAATAATATGGCCCTATGATAAATGATGCCGTAAACCCGCTCCATACACTGACCGTTTCAGGATGAAGTGGTACTGGCTCATTTGCGTCTGGATTTTCCGTTACCCATGTTCGACAATTCTGGGTACTGACATATCCTGTCAGATGGAAGTGGGCTTCGTCTGCCCACAAAATCTTCCACGGCCGATCATTGTCCACTTCCATGCAAGCAAAAATTCTACAAAAACGTCTCTCTTGCTTGGAGGTCGACAGGAAGCAACTCGTGCACATGGGTAATTTTGGATGAATAACAAAGAAGGATTTTTGTAGGATTTTACGCACCATGCTGACGCATATGTCCAGTGCTGGGCAATTCTCCGTGCACTACACGTTTGCACACCACCACTCGTCTCCCCCTGCTTTGCTGTGGCCACTGCTTCCACTGACGTCAAATCAATTCGTTTCCTCCCTCTACCAGGTTGCTCAACAAAAGAACCCGTCTTTTCGAATTTCCGAATCATTTTCTCCAGACCTACGGCAGTCACCGGGCCAGCGCTTTTTTCCAAAGCCTTCAGTGTCACGAACTCGTGCAGAGCGACGTGTGCACTGTCATAATTCTTGAAATACAACTTTACAAGCAAAGCGCGATCCTGCATTGAGACAGTCACGGCGAACGTCGCAGACGCGGAAGTAGGAAAAGCCGTGTATCCGGCGTGTTTATACCAACTTCAATGGGTGGTGTTTTCATTTAGGTATTCTGACACATACAGCGCCATCTATTGATCAATTTTCACACTATTTTTTTTTCTTCTACCATACGTTTTCCCCCTTCTCCGATAATATTCCGTTGCAATTTGGTGACATTCTGACCAGTGATGTTATTTCTACAGCGTTTTGAAAGTTTAACTTAATTATAATCAGCCTGCATAATAAAGCTATTTGGAATGTTTTGTTAATTCCTTAGTTGCGGGTTTTTATGGCAAGTAAAATTCTATACTTTAAAAACATAGTTATGCAGGGCACTACCGGAGGAATGGTCAATATTCAGGCACACAACAGGAACGGATCATTGGTAGCAAAAAAATGTACTGGGCTCTGAAGTCCATACCTTAAGAGACAGGAGCACGTCCTCGTCGTCTGTCCTGTGGAACAAATCTCTTCTACTGCAAGCTCTTTCATTTCTATATTTTGGGAGTGTTAGTGCTGTGTTGGCAGAAGAGCCAACACCGTGTTGCTAGAGGAGGCCGAAATGCACGCGTTTAATTACACGCAGACTGGCGTGAGGTCTGGAACAATTAAAGGAGTTGAGTCTAATAAGAAAAGAACATAGTTCTTGGAATACTTAACTTTAATCCATATTTGGTGTACAGCGCTCTTGACGGTACATATTTTATAATTTCAATATTAACTGAATACGGCGCCTTGCTAGGTCGTAGCAAATGACGTAGCTGAAGGCTATGCTAACTATCGTCTCGGCAAATGAGAACGTGATTGTCAGTGAACCATTCCTAGCAACGTCGCTGTACAACTGGGGCGAGTGCTAGTAAGTCTCTCTAGACCTGCCGTGTGGCGGCGCTCGGTCTGCGATCACTGACAGTGGCGACACGCGGGTCCGACGTATACTAATGGACCGCGGCCGATTTAAAGGCTACCACCTAGCAAGTGTGGTGTCTGGCGGTGACACCACAGTTAGTACGGAGCAAAATAAGATAAAACTGTCTGGTAAAAATGGGCTCCAAACTGCGTAGTTATGAACACTTGCTCAGTAGAAGAGACGTGATTCACAGCAGCGGAAATGTGGAAAACAAAGAGCCTGAAGTAGAAGAAATTTGTTACACAGTATCGAACATGAAGAAGTGCTGATAGCTCTTAAGGCACCGACGTGCGTTTTAGAGCCCATGATTAATAGACTTTTTCGCTCGGAACGAGCGTTCGTGTCATATCCTTGAATATGTCCATTCCTCCTGAGAAACTCTGTCTAATGTGTGCACACAAAAATCACACTTCGTCGGTCGTGCACCGTCTTGTGCCTTGGATCAGGAGGTCTTTTTACATGGAACAAGTGCTATTCACAAATTAGCTGAATCTCGTAAATATCCTAACAGTTTGAACTATCTTGAAAATAGAAATTTGTGTTAGTTTGCCACAGCTTGAATTTCAAACTTGTAACTGATTTTTGATAATACTTCTGCGCAGTTTGATTTCACTTAGTAATTACTATTGTCTAGTAGAATAGTAATGTAACAGGAGACGAAATGCAGTTTTGTCAAGATTTTCTCGACTACAACGCTTATAAATTTCGATAGAAATGTTGTTAAAAAGTACGTAACCATGTTATTCCCTGGAACCTTTGTGAAAATCTGTATCCTCTGGAGTAATTATTGTAACTGCTGCACACAGAATGTTAATGCAATTACTTAAAAATTGTATACGAAAGTATTGCTACAGGACAGGCTAGAGGCTAAAGTTTGAAAAGGATAAAATAACAGATGAATAACAGCGTAATACAACAAAAAGTGAAATACTAAATTGTATGCGCCTCACACTTGAGGGAACACCGACGTGAACAGTGAGGTAATACGGAAGGGTATTCGTGAAATGTAGAGCAGAGGACTTCTAAGTGAATAGCAGAAGTCTGGCAGTTAAAAATTTAATTCAGTAAGATATATCCGTAGGAAATAAAGAGTAAAAACATCGAGAAATGTTATACACTTTTAGAATTTGAAAAAAATTAGAAATTTGTGACAGTGCGGTACTAGTGGTATAACATTGAGGCATATGAAAACACCTCCTGGAAGGCTTATACAGTATTCATAATCTAAGCTGAGCCACAGATAAATAAAATGGGGTCTAGCGGTCGTCATGGCTACTGCACATAATAATGGGGTAATCAAGAGATCTTTACGTGATTGACTCTGATGAGAATGGGCGCCACGGTTTCCATGGAGATACAGATTGATGGTAGACGTTGGTGTAGCGTGCTGACCACAGATCTCAAAAATATTGTGTTGCACTTGTCATGGCGACTTAGTCAATATTGGTGGCAGCGAAACACTTTCGTTTTGCTGGTATTGGCAAAGATGGACACCATGATATTCATGGCAATGTGCATCGACGGTTGTTGGATGAAGATCTCTTCAGCGAACACAGTAATTTTCGTAGGTTGTTGATGACCGTCGAGAGCAGTTAATGCTCGTCATCCATACCTACGTTACACAGGAGATGGACAGATTATGGAAACGTCAAAATAAATGCATTACCACGAGTAATACGGTATAGGGAACTCACTGGCATTCAAAACAGTTCCCAGTTTTCTCGGAATAGATAAATACAGGTCCTGTTTTGTTTGCAAGGGAATCTAGCAGCTATCATTCTTCCTACAAAGTGGTCGGAAGCTCAGGCGACGATTATGGACGTGGGAAACGGTCACGCACCCTTCTCTTGGACCACAAAGACTCAATAATATTCAGATCTGGTGATTATGGTGGCCAGGGGAAATTCTACAATTCATCCTCGCACTCACAAAACTAGTCTTTGACGACATGAGGTGTGTAGACAGAACTCATTTCGTCTTGGAACACAGCATTGTGAAACAAACATTTTAGCATCGGATGGACCTGGTCAGCCAAGATGGTGATACAATCCTTGCAATAACGCGTCCTTGCAGAGGAACCATGCGGCCTATGGACTACCACAATATGGCCACCTAAATTACAACAGAATCCCCTTAATATTGCACTCTTTGGACGTAACCTCGGCTGGGAATGGGAACTAATATGAAACAAGACTCACCCGACTAAATAACTTTCTTCAGTTGCTGCACTATGCAGCTTTTATGGCTACGGCACCACGTTTCCATCCGCATCACTGATGAATGATTTTGAAATTCCAGCTCGCCCTGACTCTGGAGCTACTTCTGTGTTTTTTTGGTGCTGACAGGATTCTAGAGTTCGACATTCAGTTCTGCAGTAATTATTGCAGATGTTGTTCCCCTATTTTTCGCCACAGTCCACTTCAATGACCGTCTGCCACGTCACCCACCACACACTTTCGTTTGCGTTGTGACTTAGCGGATGATGTTCCTCCACTTACCCTCTAGACGGTATTAAATTTCTACGTGCTGCCTCCTGAATCACCAAACACTTCGGCTCTTTTGTGACCATACCAGCAATTAATATTTTGCCCACGTTAGAATTCACTTAGCTCCGACATAACTCAATCACAACTACCTCTTCAAATTTTGTGACTTCCGTGGAATACTTGCCTTGTATCTTCAAAATTATTCAGCACCTCCCAGACACTGACCCATTGGTCTAACATATCATATGCGATGCCTTCTCTTGTAAACGTTCTGCATACGCTGATAGTCTATCTGGTTTACGTTCTACTCTCATGGGCAATATTCTAGATCACCTTTGTGGATTGATTGCACCTTCCCGATGTCCTAGAATTAAATCCAAGTTTTCCACGTGCTTTACCTATGAGTGAGAATATGTAATCATTCCGACTCATATCCCAATAAATTGTTACAAACAGGTTTTCCACGGGCCCACTGGTATCAGTTGTGACTCACTGATACATTTATAATAGGATTTTAAGTTTTTTTCTTCTTTTGTGATGTGCAAAATTTTACCTTTCTGAACATTTAAGGCAACTTGCCAAAGTTTACACAACTTTGAAACCTTATCAAGATCTACATCATTGTGTTGTTTCTTCAGACACTGCTTCCTTACAAAGAACTCCATCATCTATGACAAGTCTGACTTTATTTTGATTAATGTCTGGCTAGTCATAGGATTCCTACACACTTCTCTGGAGCACCCCAAGTTACTTCTCTGTCCAAATAACAAGCTGCGTCCTTCTCCCAGTGAGTCCTTGAACTAGCCACAAATTTCGTCTGATAGCCCATATGACTGTATTTTCGTTGCCAATGAATCTGCAGTAATAATCTCGTTGTTGTAGCAAGCAACATGTGGCTACATATTTTAATTAGAAGAAATGTAACTGAGTGCTTTAACGGACCTTTTGCACTCGAGCACAGACGATATTTAATTTACCGAAATTAGATTATATGTATCGATTTTTTTATGACAAGAGAAAGCAAAACAAGGGAATTAACACCGCTCTCTTGTCGCAGTCAGTAGGCATCGACACACTCTTATGTCATTCGTTGTCCTAGAACGACGTAATATTTTGTGTGGCTCCACAGTTAGCCATATTGATATTTATTTGCAGAAAAGGGGCGCAGAATTAATAAGTCGCTCTCATTTGTACATTATGTGCAATTATTTACCTATAATTTTACGTAAGTGTTATTCATATCGTAATGTATATGTTGAAATGAATATATGTTTTATTTAATCGTATGCTTTTCTCTGTTTTAGTAGTTTTAGTCACTCCATTGTCATGATTGAAGCTGAGGTCAGATATCAGACTTTGTCTACAAAAAATATATACTGAGCCCTGTCTACGTTCCGTACATCTTCGGACGTACGAAGCTCGATAAATTCACGGCGTAAATTGTAATATCTCAGTTACTCATCCAGACAAACAATAATAATTATTATTACAAATTATTATTATTATATTATTGTTTTATTCTTATTTGTTAAAGTGCCCACCTTTTGCCTCACTATAAGGTCATATTGATGTCAATATAGAAAAACATAAATGATAAGCAGCGATGAGTGAATGGAAATAAAAAGATGTCACCCCCGGGGGAAGATGGACCTTAAGTCAAAGTCTACCCTGGTCGCACAACAAATTGCTGGGAGCCCCTGCAGAAATATTGTGCCATGCTGCCTCTACAGCCATCAATATCTGCGATAGTGTTGCCGGTGCAGGATTTTATGCACGAGCTAACCTCTCGATTATGTCCCATAAATGTTCGATGGGATTTCTGTCGAGCGATTTTTGTGGCCAAACCATTCTCTCGAACTGTCCAGATTTGTTCTTCAAACCAACTGTAACCAATTGTGGCCCGGTGGCATGGCGCATCGTTGTTTGGGAACGACGTCCATGAATGGCTACAGATGGTCTTCAGCTAGCCGAAAACAACCTTTTCTAGTCAATAATCGGTTCATGTGGACTGGATGACCCAAACACAGCCCACACAATCAAGCAACCGCCACCAGCTTACACAGTGCCTCGTTGACAACTTGGGTCAATGGTTTCACGGTATCTGCGCCATACTCGAACCCTACCACCTGCTATTCCCATCTGAAACTGGAACTCATCTGACCAGGACACGGTTTTCCAGTCGTGTAGGTTCCAACCGATATGGTCACGACTTCAGGAGAGGTGTTGCAGTGGATGTCGTGCTGTTAGTAAAGGCAATCTCTTCGATCGTCTACTGCCGTAGCCCATAAATACATTTCGTGGAATTGTCCTAGAGTTTGCGATGGTCGCAAGTCCCAAATTGATTTCTACGGTTATTTCAACCAGACTTACTTGTCTGTTAGCACGGACGACTCTACGCAAACGCCGCGACTCTCCGTCGTTAAATGAGGACCTTGGGCCTCTGCATTGTCCATCGTGACAGGTAATGCCCGAAATTTGGTATTTTTGTCAAATTCTTGACACTGTGAATCTCGTAATGTTGAATTCCCAACAATTTCCGAAATGGAATGTCGCATGTGCCTGACTGCAACTACCATTCCGTGTTCGAAGTCTGTTAAATCCCGTCGCGCAGCCATAATCAGCTTTGCACGAGAATCGCCTGAGTCTCCGCCAAACCACTGTCCTTTTATACCTCGTATACGCGACACTACGGCCATCTGTACATGTGCACATCGCTTTCCCATGGCTCTTGCACCAAAGTGTATATCTGGTCTGACATCGAAGATTTGAATCATGGTCTCATTAATTACACTAATCACGAAGGTGTCCAATAAAATGTAGTGAATATAGGTGTTTACCAAATTGTAATATTTTTAAACTAACCTACCATATCAATATGCACTGAAAATGCGTTAAGTAGATAACTATTTTGCTTGCGATAGTGCGGAATATATCTTATACATTAGGACGCCGAGAACCGAAAAAATTTTGGAACCACTGGAATAGCTTGTACGTTGATATCCACATTAACTCTTGCTCCCGTACCTTTCACTCTCATGTCGAGTTTAGCTCTTTCGTGCATCTCGTAACAGTGGTTTTTGCCAGACCGAAGCCATGTCTGTACTTTATTATAGCTTTTCGTGTCTCTGAAACATCCACTTGCTTCAACCAACCTGTTCTTCTTCGTCTACGTTATTACCTGGTTTCTGCCGTGTTCCTCAAGTTTCACTGACAGCTGTTTCCTTTTACAGCGGAGTTTATACAGCAGGCATTTTCTCGCTACTTGTTGCTCAGACTCTCTCGGTTCGCGTTACTTCCACACTGTCACTTAGACATGCTTCTCTCATTAATTGCGCTGCAATATTAAAGTTCTTTATAGTTCTACAAAGGGTAACAGTGAAATTGAAAAACGCCTCGTAGGGGGCAATTGTAGTTTATTAACAAACGTTAAAACAAACTTTAAGCCACATCTACGAAGTTTGATTCGAAGTGAAATTCCTGCTCAGTATAAAAGAGGTGTAGTGCCTGGATGTTCGATATGTTTGAAAGATACTGTCTTGGCCCGCATCTCGTGGTCGTGCGGTAGCGTTCTCGCTTCCCACACCCGGGTTCCCGGGTTCGATTCCCGGCGGGGTCAGAGATTTTCTCTGCCTCGTGATGGCTGGGTGTTGTGTGCTGTCCTTAGGTTAGTTAGGTTTAAGTAGTTCTAAGTTCTAGGGGACTGATGACCATAGATGTTAAGTCCCATAGTGCTCAGAGCCATTTGAACCAAAGATACTGTTTTACAACCGTGTGATCAGCTTCATGTGTGCGAAAAGCTATTTGTAGTGATGTATGGGGCATACACGGTGTTTCATAAGGAATACACAGTAGGCCTAAATAAATATGTTAGGAAGTGGTCTTACAGACTAATCACAATAAAATAGTCCACATGAAATGTGTCTAATGTTTAATGGTTACAGAGATACAGCTGTTTCAGTGTGGTCCAACGAATATGCGAAATGATATTAAGCAAAAGCAATATTTTTCTTCATAAATTCCACGAAAAAGAGAAGGCAGCAGAGGATCAAATAGGTTAAGCAGACAAGGGCTAGTAGAAACCTTTGAATAACGTAACACATATTGAATTTAGCTGATGAAAGGAGAAAATTTAAAAATGCACCAAATGAAGCAAGCGAAAGACGATGCAAGTTTATCAGAAATGAGATTGAAAGGAAGTTCAAAATGGCTAAGCAGGCATGGCTAGGGGACAAACGTAAGTACTTAGAAGCATATTCCACAAGGGAAAAGATAGATACCGCCTTCAGGAAAATTAAACAGACCTCTCGGGAAAAGAGAAGCAGCTGTATCAATATCAACAACTCAGATGGAAAACTAGTCTTAAGCAATGAAGGGAAAGCTGAAAGGTCGAAGGAGTGTATAGACGGACTACAGAAGAGCAGTAACAGAAAGGGAAGTGGATGTACATGAAGCTGAGAAGGGAGATGTATTACTGCTAGAAGAATTTGACAGAGCTCTGAAAGATCTAAGTCCAAACAAGGCCCCAGTGGTAAACGATATTCCGCCGCAACTGTTGATAGCCTTGTGAGAGCCAGCCATGACAAGATGCTTCCGTCTGGCGTGCAAGATGCTTCAGACAGGCGATATACCCTCAACGAAAGCAGTTGCTGACAAGTGTGAAAATTACCGAACTATCAGTTTATCGAGTCATGTTTGCAGAATACTAACACGAATTCTTTCGAGAAGAATGGAAAAACTGACAGAAGCCAACCTCTGGAAAGATCAGTTCGGATTCCGGAAAAAGGTAGAAACATGCGAGGCAGTACTTATCCTACGACTTATCTTAGAAGACTGCAGCGGTCTCTGAAATTGTGAAGGTGAAAGGGGTAAAATACAGAGAGCGAGCGAAAGGCTGTTTACAACTTTCACAGAAGCCAGACGGCAGTTATAGGAGGCGAGGGGCATGAAAGGGAAGCAGTGGTTGAGAAGAGAGTGAGATACGTTGCAGCCTGTCACCGAAGTTATTCAGTCTGCACATTGAAAAAGTAGCAAAGGAAACCAAGGAAAAAATAGGGTTGGAAGAGAAATAAAAACTCTGAGGTTTGCCAATAACATTGTAATTCAGTCAGAGACAGCAAACGACTTAGAAGATTAGTTGAATGCAATGGACAGTGTCTTGAAAGGAGGATATAATATGAACATCAACAAGAGCAAAAAAGGATAATGGAATGTAGTCGAACTAAATCACGTGACACTGAGGGAATTAGATTAGGAAATGAGACACTTAAGCTATTTGGACAGCAAAACAACTAACGGGCGCTGAAGTAGAGAGGATATAAAATGTATAATGGCAATGGCCAAGAAAAGCATTTCTGAAGAAAAGAAATTCGTTATCATCGAATGTAGATTTAAGTTGGTTTTTTTTTTTTAATCTTATGGGACTTAACTGCTAAGGTGATCAGTCCCTAAGCCTACACACTGCTTAACCTAAATTATCCTAAGGACAAACACACACACACATGCTCGAAGGAGGACTCGAACCTCCGCCGGGACCTGCCACACAGTCCATGACTGCAGCGCCCAGACCGCTCGGCTAATCCCGTGCGGCGTAGATTTAAGTGTTACAAAGTCTTTTCCTGGTGGCATTTGGAGTGAAGCCACGTATGGAAGTGAAACATGGACGCTAAACAGTTTAGAGGAAAAGAGAATACAAGATTCGAAATGTGATGCTAAATAAGAATGTTGAGCATTAGGTGAGTCGATCAGGAGACGAGGAATTTGTGGCACAATTGGACCAAAAGAAGGGATCAGTTGATAGCACATGTTCTGAGACATCAAGGGATCACCAATTTAGTATTGCAGGGAAGTGTGGGGGGTAAAAATTGTAGAGGGAGATAAAGAGATGATTACAATAAGCAGATTCAGAAGGATGTAGTTTGCAGTAGCTATTCGGAGGCGATGAGGCTCGCATAGGACGGAGCAGCATGGAGAGCTGCATCAAACCAGTCTTCGGACTGATGACCACAACAACAAATTCCACCTTCGATTTCAGTGTACTTTCGAATTCAATTGACAAAGCCACGTGTCGTTATTTCATCAACACCGACAAAAAACTAAAGGGGAAATGTGTAGGAGCCGCGTAACGCTGGCAGAACGTACCCAGTCTTGTTGCCGAAGGAAGCTCGTTTCATATGGACTGCTGCCCCGTGCAAGACGAAACGGTAACACACCAAAAACATTCAAATGACCGTCATAACACGCAACAGGTTTACAGAGAAGCGTTCTTGAAAATGTGTCTCCACAATAGCATATCGGATTATCTTTGTGAAATACCAGTGTTATTGAGACTGTCACGAGTGAAGGCGGCTTCATTAGTATACAGCATTAACAACATTACTTAGTAATTTTCAGGTGTCTACATTTCCCACTTAAAGGTGCTGAATCCGCTGTAAGTGATAAGAATAGAAGCGGAACATACGTAGTTTCCGCTACATTCTTATATATTCAATACTGATACGTGAATGTGTGCTTGTTGAAGGACTACGATGTAACAGCTCAGTAAGTCTTTTGCGTCATGCACACTCTGTTTACTTTCGTGTCCAGATGAGATATGATTGCTGGGCACTGCATTATAATCACGCTGTTTAGTAAAAATATCGTTAAACACTTAGATCTGCTACTCTGCGGGTAGGGAATTGTCTACCGTATTGTCTAAACGCAGCAGAAACGTTTACGTTACAAAATACGGTCACAAATATCATATCGGCATATCCATCACAACACTTTACCATGCTTAATACGGCGTAGAAATCTGCTCGGATTCAAAACGTGTTCCAGTCGTCTCGGAATGGATATGTACGAGTCTTGTATGGTTTTCTTCCTGCATTGTGGCGAACTGAGGTAACGACTAATGGAAGTGGACAGGGACACACATCCTAAGGCCAGATAATACAGAGACCTGTTGACTTTTGTGGCCAGGGCCGATGTGACACTGCAGCCTCGCGGTCAGAAAACCAGGCCCGGACGATGCGAGCTATGGGAACAGGGGCCCTGTCGCCTCGAACGCATTATCTTTCCTTCTTTTTTTTGGTCACGTCTTCTGACTGGTTTGATGCGACTCGCCACGAATTCGTCTCCTGTGCTAACCTCATCACCTCAGAGTAGCACCTGCAACGTACGTGAATTATTTGCTGGATATGTTCCAATCTCTGTCTTCCTCTACAGTTTTTGCCCTCTACAGCTCCCGCTACTGGAAATTTGGAAATTTGTGGTAACTTCCTATGGGACCAAACTGGGGAGGTCATCGGTCCCTAGGCTTACACACTACTTAACCTAACTAACTTAAGCTAAGGACAACACAGACACCAATGCCCGAGGAATGACTCGAACCTCCGAAGGGGAAGCAGCGCGAACCGTGGCAAGGTGCCCTAGACCCCACGGCTACCGCGCACAGCGTTCCTCTAGTACCATGGAAGTCATTTCTTCATATCTTAATAGATGTCCTATCATCCTGTCCCTAATCCTTATCAGTGTTTTCAACATATTCCTTTCGATACTGCGTAGAACCTCCTCATTGCTTACCTTATCAGTCCTCCTAATTATCAACAATCGTCTGTAGCACCGCAACTCAAATGCTCACAGTTGGTTAACAAACTTTCAACCATACTATGGACCTAATCAGCCACAATGGCCACACTATCCTCAGCAGTAACGCGTCCTTGCAGAGAACCATGGGGCCCATGGATTACCACGACATGGCTATCCACGCCATGAGCCGCTCTTGGGACATACACTCTGTCAGAAGTCGGAAACCGTGTGAAGCAAGACTCATCCGGCCAAATAACATTCTTCCATTGGTCCCTAGCCCACGTTTTGTGGATTCGGCACCGTGTTTCTTTGTTACGGGCATTTGTTTCACTGGTATTCCAGCTGGCCCTGAAATTCCCTGTTCATGGACCTCCCTTCGTGTTGTTTTCTTTTTTTTTTTTGTTGACAGGCTTTGCGAGTGTGACATTCAGTGCTGCAGTGACTTTTGCCGATGTGGTCATCTTATTTTTCGTCACAGTCCTCTTCAATGAGCGTAACTCTTATCAATCAACACACACTTCCGCACACGTTGTGAAACCGTGTTAGACGTTTTTCCACTTTCGATTCCCATCTTTTCTATGATTCCTGCAGTCCGTGTTTATCTACCATACATTTCTGTGCTTTACTTGGTCTAAAAATCTTCGATACGGTTCCTCCTCAAACGCGGGGAACTTCGGCTACCTTCGTTACGGAGCATCCGTCATACGACCACCAACAATTTGTCCACGTCCGCATTCACCTTTTTTTTTGGAGTAACCAGTCTCCTGACTGGGTTGACGTCGCCCGCCAAGGATTCCTCTCCTGTGGCAGCATCCTCGCCTCATAGTATCACCTGCAACCTACGTCCACAATTATTTCCTGGATGCATTCCGTTTTCCTCTACAGTTGTTACCCTCTACAGTTCCCTCTAATACCGTGGAAGTTTTTTCACGATTCCTTAACTGACGTCCTACTGTCGCACACCTTCCTCTTGTTAGTGTTTCCCGTATATTCCTTTCCTCGCCGATTCTGCGAACAACCTCCTCCTTCCTTTCCTAATTTTCAAGGTCCTTCCGTAACAGCACATCTCAAATGCTTCGATTCTCATTTTTTCTGTTTCACCGCAGTCCACGTTTAAGGGGAAGTTTACTATATTTCGTTCAAAAAATCGATTTTTTTAAATTACATTTTTGGATCCATAGAAGTGTTTAGAATCCACCCCTGAAACGGATTTTCCGAGTACGGAACGGAAATGTTTGTTATTCGCGGTTGAACAAAAAAAAAAAAAAAACCTGCCTGAAATCGGCCTTTTTCACGCACGCGTGTTTTTCTTTCGGAGGACGAGTTATTGTACCGGTGCTAGGGAGGAAACACATAATATTGAAATGAAAGTTTGAACGCGTGTCTTTGGAAGTTAGTCCTCACGCATTTGCATTCTGGTGCGAAGACTGTGGAGATTGCGACTTTCCTGGCAGTGGGCAGCTTCAACGAAGGGCATTCAGCAATTCTGAAGATCATGGCAGCGATGGACGACACCCTGCGACTCTTTTCGACGCAGTTCGCCAAGCATTCGGACGACCACCGGATTCAAGCGGCCGAAAACCGCTTGTCAACGGCCGTACGAGCGGCTCTGGAGCAGCGCAGGATGGCCCAGATCGAGCAGAACGCCCTCTGTGAGGAAGAGGAAAGACTAGTTTCTGGATCTGGAATAGCAGACTGAACGTATGTTGCATGATATTGCATTTATATGTAGTTAAAACTTCAAATGCGTTTTTCTCGAAATGACTTTTTTTTATCGCGCAGTATGGTAACTTCAAATCTACTTAACCGATTGGCATGATTCTTTGTTTCCGACGAAGCTAACTAAATTGTCTAGGAGTTCTACCACTTTTATTCCGATTCATCAACTATAAACATTTTTACTCGATGAAAAAAAAACCTATGTTTTTTTTCAAATGGCCGCCATTTTCTTTCCTATGGTCCAAATAACTGAAGCGAGGTACAACTCATAAAGAATCTTATATACTTCTCTAACGTCAACTCAGTTTTGATTTCAGACGAGCCGGCTGATCTGTGACATACCACGCGTGGAGGTCTACATCGAAATTTTGTGTCGTTCCGACGGCACTTCCGCCTTATCTCTTCGACATTTCCGGTCGAAAAAAATTCCAGTTTGTAGAGGAAATATCAATAAATATTTTGACCAAATTTGACTTTAATATCTATAACACATCCCGAGAAAAAATTCTCAGAGAACATGCTTTGTTCGGGCCAAAGGTAGTAAACCTCCCCTTAACTACCATATAATGCTGTGTTCCAAACGTACGTTCTCAGTAATTCCTTCCTCGAAGTAAGGTCTATATTTGATACTAATAGACATCTCTTGGTCAGGAATGCCATATTCACCAGTGCTAGTCTGCCTTTGATGTCCTCCTTGCTCCGAGCGTCATTGGTTTGTTCGCTGTGTAGGTAGCAGACTTCCTTAACCTACTTCGTGATCAGCAATCCTGAAGCGAAGTTTCTCGCTGTTCTCATTTCTGCTACTTCTCATCACTTTCATCTTTCTTCGATTTACTCTCAGTCTATATTCCGTACTCATTAAACTGTTCACTCCACTCAGCGGATCCTATAATTCTTGTTCACTTCACTGATAGCAATGTCATCAGAGAATGTTACCACAGATTTCCTTTCACCTTGAGTTTTGATTCCACTCTTGAACCTTCCTTTTATTTCCGTAACTGCTCCTTCGATCTACAGACTGAATAGTAGGGGCGAAAGTCTACATCCCTGCGTTACACCCTTTTTAGTCCGAGCTCTTCATTTTCAGCCTCCCACTCTTATTGTCTCCTCTTGTTTCTTGTACATGTTGTGTATAACCTGTCTTCCCCTGTAGCTTATCCCTATTTTCCATAGAATTTCTAACATCTTGCACCGTTTGACACTCTCGAACGCTTTTTCCAGGACGACAGATTACATGGACTTGATTTCTCTTCAGTCTTGCCCCTATTACAAACCGTCACGTCGGAATTGCACCTCTGGTGGCTAACTTTCTTAAAGCCAAACTGATTCTCATCTAACTTACTTAGCTCCAAAATAATGCTCTCACTACACAGAAGACAGTTCTGATCACGAGTGACACTTGCAAAATGTTGAGCACACTGCACAGGTGCCGCTAGTAGTCAAATGTAACAGTGCAGTCGCTGTGTTTATATATTATTATCCAAACTTGTGTTTCTGAAATCAAATAAATTTCGGCAGATGTTTAGTGCAATATTTTGTTGTAATGAGTCTGTACTATCCCCTACTGAAGTATTTAC